>NC_136057.1:695216121-695821735 GCF_964261635.1 Lissotriton helveticus
GAAAGTGTATGGGCCAAAAGCGCGTGCCTGTGGCCACGTGCACTTGAAGAAAACGCCACGAAAAAATGCGGTGGTTTGACAATCAGTTCGAGCACTTGAATTCTCGCCTAAAGGACGAGACCTAAAAACAACAGGTGATGGACAGAATGTAGAACAATGTCATACATTCACCCTAATACAGAGATCTGGACCTAAATCCATTGTTTTTTTTTCTCACCATGCCATTCCAGTTTGAACCCAGCCATGAGCAAATCAGTCTTGACCCTGTGCCCCATGGGAACAGTCCAGCCCGAACTGCCAAGCCAGGTCCTCCCTGGACTTGAAACAAGCATCCTAAGACCGGTTTTGGGCTTCCAGCCCGGTTTTGGGCTTCCAGCCCTACTCAGCGTGGATAGCTTGATTCCAGTGGCATGGAGAGCAGGGGACTCACCTCTGAGCATACCCGTCCCACTCGTGGTGACAATTGCAAAAACAACAGGTGATGGACAGAATGCAGAACGATGTCATACATTCACCCCAGTACAGAGATCTGGGCCTAAATTCATAGTTTTTATGCTCATCATGCCATTCCAGTTTGAACCCAGCCATATGCAAATCAGGCTTGACCCTGTGCCCCATGGGAACTGTCCAGCCCGAACTGCCAAGTCAGGTCCGCCCTGGACTGGAAACAAGCATCCAAGGACCGATTTCGGGCTTTCAGCCCTCAGCCCTCATCAGCCTGGATAGCTTGAATCCAGTGGCATGGAGAGCACGGGACTCACATCTGAGCATACCCGTCCCACTCTGTGTGACAATTGCAAAGACAACAGGTGATGGACAGAATGCAGAACAATGTTATACATTCACCCCAATACAGAGATCTAGGCCTAAATCTATCGTTTTTTTGCTCACCATGCGATTCCAGTTTGAACCCAGCCATATGCAAATCAGTCTTGACCATGTGCCCCATGGGTACAGTCCAGCCCGAACTGCCAAGCCAGGTCCTCTCTGGACTGGAAACAAGCATCCAAGGACCGGTTTCGGGCTTCGGCTTCCAGCATTCATCAGCCTGGATAGCTTGATTCCAGTGGCATGGAGAGCAGGGGACTCACGTCTGAGCATACCCGTCCCACTCGGGGTGACAATTGCAAAAACAACAGGTGATGGACAGAATGCAGAACAATGTAATACCATCACCCCAGTACAGAGATCCGGGCCTAAATCCATCGTTATTTTGCTCACCATGCCATTCCAGTTTGAACCCAGCCATATGCAAATCAGTCTTGACCCTGTGCCCCATGGGAACAGTCCAGCCTGAACTGACAAGCCAGGTCTCCCCTGGACTGGAAACAAGCATCCAAGGACTGGTTTCGGGCTTTCAGCCCTCATCAGCCTGGATAGCTTCATTCCATTGGCATGGAGAGCACAGGACTCACGTCTAAGCATACCCGTCCCACTCGGGGTGACAATTGCAAAAACAACAGGTTATGGACAGAATGCTAAAAATGTCAATGTCATGTCAATGTACATAGATCTGGGCCTAAATTCATCGTTTCCAGGAAGCTGGAGGAGACTACCCCTGTGCTGTATGTTTGGGGGTTGGCCTGCAGTGGTTGCTTCATTGCCAAAGAAAGGAGAAAAGGACAGAGTGTGCTTTTTATCAACTTTTTGCTCACCATGCGATTCCAGTTTGAACCCAGCCATATGCAAATCAGTCTTGACCATGTCCCCCATGGGTACAGTCCATCCCAAACTGCCAAGCCAGGTCCTCTCTGGACTGGAAACAAGCATCCAAGGACCGGTTTCGGGCTTCGGCTTCCAGCATTCATCAGCCTGGATAGCTTGATTCCAGTGGCATGGAGAGCAGGGGACTCACGTCTGAGCATACCCGTCCCACTCGGGGTGACAATTGCAAAAACAACAGGTGATGGACAGAATGCAGAACAATGTAATACCATCACCCCAGTACAGAGATCCGGGCCTAAATCCATCGTTATTTTGCTCACCATGCCATTCCAGTTTGAACCCAGCCACATGCAAATCAGTCTTGACCCTGTGCCCCATGGGAACAGTCCAGCCTGAACTGACAAGCCAGGTCTCCCCTGGACTGGAAACAAGCATCCAAGGACTGGTTTCGGGCTTTCAGCCCTCATCAGCCTGGATAGCTTCATTCCATTGGCATGGAGAGCACAGGACTCACGTCTAAGCATACCCGTCCCACTCGGGGTGACAATTGCAAAAACAACAGGTTATGGACAGAATGCTAAAAATGTCAATGTCATGTCAATGTACATAGATCTGGGCCTAAATTCATCGTTTCCAGGAAGCTGGAGGAGACTACCCCTGTGCTGTATGTTTGGGGGTTGGCCTGCAGTGGTTGCTTCATTGCCAAAGAAAGGAGAAAAGGACAGAGTGTGCTTTTTATCAACTTGAAGAAGAATCTCCAAGGGCTTGAACTAGAGCGTGCCTCCTGCCTGAAGTCTCAGGGATACAAGACTTCACCAACCAGCTCCCCTCCTGAATTCCCTTGCTGGGAATTGAAGTGCCTGCTGTTGTGCTGGGCCTTCTGAGAGACTGCGGGTCGCTGGGAGCTGGAAGCGTGACGCAACGATGAGAAGCGTGTCACCGCCGCAGCAGCTGTCCTAGCATCACCGAAGAAGTGAGCCTCCGTTGCCATCATCGCATTGCCGAAGTGCGGCGCATCACCGGAGAAGTGTGCCTCCGCCGCAAAGGTCGCCATCGCATCCTCGTCCCCTGCGCAGCTGTAAGGAACTGACGCATCAACTCCCCTGCGTGTAAGGAACTGACGCATCACCTTCCCTGCGACCCTTTTGTTTTCTTTGCGTTACACATTCAAGGTACATTGGGCCTCATTTATGAGGCCGTGCGTCACTGTTACGCCGGTGGTGCGTCACTTTTTGTGACGCACCAGCAGCGTAAAAAATGTGCCTTGTTGCACCAAGTTTACAAAGTGACGCATCTAGGTACACACCAGCGGTCGGAGGGTGCAGGCAGCGAGGGCAACTGACCAATCTGTACTTAAAGTGGGGCAGGGCACCGTAGCTAAGACTGCAGAAAAGGGGCAATACAATTAATAAATGGAGCCAGGAAAGTGCTTCCTTGCCTGGACGCTCCAGAGACGTTTTTTTTTTTACAGTACATTGCTCGAGTTACACCTTCCTGATCACCTTGTCTGGCAGTAACTAGACCAATTATACATTAATAGCTGCACGTGGACAGCTGTGCTTGTGTCCCGAACGGGGTGCTAAAGTCAGCCAGGGTCGATGGCAGCTTACGGCGCCCTTTCGCCCTCCAGGGACGCCTGCACAGGGGCTCTGGATCAATAAGGCCTCTTGGTGCTATTAGCATACAGAGGAAGTTTTATAAAGTGTCAGTCCAAACTTCTGGGGTAGCGGAAGTAACATCATGCAACATCATGCACGCTTTGATCCCAATTGATGCCACATGGCTAACCCGTTTTACCACTGTTACCTTTTGAGTAAGGAAAGAGGAAGAAAACGTTTACTAGAGAGGAAAATGGAAAATGAGACAATGGGAAAGAGGGAAAAAGCAAGAAAGAGAATAAAAGGGGAGAAGGAAGGAAAGAAGGAACATGAACCACACGTTCACAAAACTATATTTTATGAGGATTATCTGTGAGCTACTGCTTTTTACTAGGTTAGTGCCCTTCCATTTCTACCACTTTACAGCAGTTTTAAGATCTGAGTTTTTCGTTGCCCAAATGGGTGTAATGTCTGGTATTTATATGTTTAGCACTTCTTCATTGCTTGATTTTGCTTGCGAGAAAGTGTCACTCATAGTCGTTGAATGTCACTCATAATTACACTGCAATTATGAAAATGTCACACATTAGCAATCGGAAACCTTGGCAGCTTTGGTACTGTGCATTCACGTGTTAGACCCAGTACCGGCTTGCACAGATATGAGCAGGGGGGCGGGGTGGTGGAAGCCGACAGACTACGGGTTAAGTAATATTACATTTTATTTTTTTCATTTACAGAGTTTTATATAGTGCAAACTTGACCCGAATCGGATATCATACAGAGTTTTATATAGCGCAAACTTGACCCGAATCGGGTATCAGAGTGCTTTACATAGCACCAGTTGCATTACATGAAGACAAATTCATTTTTTTTAGGCAAAGGGAGATTACGTTATTTGCGTAGAATCACAGGATGTTCAGCGTCATTACCGAGACTCGAGCCCATGCGGTAAGTCATGAGGGGGTGACACCATGAGTTACCCGCACCGGATGACACCAACCCTAGTGACGCCACTGCCTGCCTTGCCAAAAATATGACGTGTAAGGACTTCTCTGAAAAAAATATGAGCAAGAAAACTCCCCTCTCCTGTCTCTCCTCGGACACAAATCTCCTCCTAGGCTGCACCCGCAACGATCATGTACCTAACCCATATGAATGTCTGATCTCATCTGCTGCCTTTCCTCTCTTCTTCCTCTCTGACAGAGGCCCCCTTGGCTTATAGGGAAAAAGCCTAATGAGCCTAAGCCAACCACGCCTCCAAAGAGGTCATTATTTATACTCTAATTCTTGGCAGACTACACAAAATGTTTTCATATTCAGAAAAGCTTGTACCTGATTGGTCAGCCACGATGGCAAGAGGGTATCATCATCCTGATCTCATTGCAAATTCTAATCATACCAGTTTTAACAAAAGAAACGTTAATGATTAATACATTTATACGTTGTAGCAACATCTACTAGGAACATTTTTTCATTCTAATTTCCTCCTTCCTGTCACAGTGCAGGCAGGACGGATACTTTAACTAACACTAGTACATTGGCACAATCACAAGAATGTACAGTTCACAGTGGCCTTGACTCCTTCTGTACTTGAGGCAGGCTGGTATCATCTGCGCATGCTCTCTTCTTTGTAATGCAAGTCACATCCTTGCTGAATTCACAGGCAGCCATGTAACTCTAGGCCCGAAAACCAAACAAACACAAAAGAATATTAACTTTATGTAAACAAACCCATTATGTTTTCCCAACCCCATACTAATACCCTTTATAATAGATTTCATAGCAAAGCTGTGAGTTTAAAGCAGCTTTTCTTATTATTTGTGCTCAACATGCAAAAATAAAAATGTGCAACATAGCATAAACATGCACTAGTGTAAATTTTCAAAGCGCACACAGTTAAGACATACTCACAGCAACATGCTTTAATGTTTTAGATAGCTTTTCATGCAAAAAGCGTTTAGCCCCATGTGTAGTGTTTGGTGCATTATTTATTAACACACATTATAAAAAGAGGAGTTATAAACTGAACATGTTTATCCAAATATGCAACAAACCAAAGTCTCTTAAGACATGAATAGTGAATGTAGGTTGCAAGGAAAAATGAGCCGGTAAGATAGAACACATTCTATGGTTATCCTCAAAACTAACAAGGCCACTTAAATCACAAGTTTTTCTCTACACTGCAAAAACACATGTCAATTCAGCACAAGCATTTCAGACTAACTAGGCCTCATTTTCATATCTTCATGTGCCAAATGTGCGTGTCAATTTAAATGCAGTCTGTCTGAAGCACAAAAATATAGCAATGCCTGACTCCAGATGAAATCTGCTCCATCACACCAACATGGTGTTAATCGGTTATCGTGCTAATTTAAAAAAAAAAGGGAGATAGGTCAGACCCAGCCTGATACAGGCCCATATCCCTCATCGATTCGGAGGTGAAAAGTATTGGTCAGGTCTTCTTGGAGTGACTTTCAACCTGGACAGAGGAGCATAGTATTTTGTCCGACCTGCAATACGGGTTCAGGCCGGGGCAGGGCACCATTGAGCAAAACTTCATCTTTATTTGCTGATTTGCAAGTACACTAAGGCTAAGGGGGAGGTAATTCATCTGGTCTTCATGGACCTCAGCTCATCCTTTTATAGAGTTAACCGCTCCAAGCTGTGGTCCATGATGGCTCAGATTGGTATAGACCCTGCACTAGTTTACTTCCTTCGTGATTTGCACAAGGACCTTTTGGCATCAGTCAGATATGGCCCTAATGGCGAAAGCACCCAGCACTTTAAACTGAAACATGGGGTTCGCCAGGGCTGCATTTTAACACCATTTTTATTTATTTTTCATACCAATCAATTGGAATCAGTTCTTATGTAATCTTCCCTGGACGTTCCTAAAGTGGGAGGTCATCCATTCCTCACCCTGCTTTATGCAGATGACACCCTATTGAGTGCTTGGGAGGCCAAGGGGTTACAGAGACTTTTGGATCTATTTATTGATTTTATGAATGGCCTTGATCTGTCCACTTATTTTTCAAAGTCACACACAAGGAGGTTTTAGGTGAAGAAGGTCACCATATCAGCCAGGTTGATATGTTTTATTTGGGTGTCAAATCGGACACTGGTCTTAACTGGCACTCGCTGATAAACCATAATGTGACAACTTTCAAAAGGGCTACATTTAGCATAGGCGACTTTTCCCGTCTGCTAGGATGCTCCCACATAAAAACAGTTTTGGATATATTCAAGGCTAAGTGCATCCCAATAGTCAGCTATGGATCTGCTATCTTGGGATATGGGCCCGTCGCCCCAATGCAAGTAGCTGAAAACAAATTCCTGAGGGGTCTCCTAAGGGGCTCCACAAAGTATACCCTCTGAGGTTGTTCATGAAGAGCTGGGCATGGGCAATGTTTCTGACTACATTTTGCTCTGCCCCTTGACGGTCTGGCTCTCGGTTTGGTCAAGGGAGGAGTTAGGTCGCAATAGCCTGATTGTACAAGATTGCATAAATCTGGATAACTCTCCCTTGATCCCTTGGTTTGCTTATGTCTCCTCTAACATGTTAATTTTAGGGAGACCCAAACTCCATATTTATCTTAGCTGTATAGTCACAACTGACTATAGATGGGTTAAAGATGTATTTAGAAACAAAGTGGCAGCAGATCGAGAGACAATAGCATTGAACAAGCATCTAGTACATCATGAGATACTAGTAAATGTAAATGTATGTATAGGCATTTATATAGCGCACTACTTACCCGTAGGGTCCCAAGGCGCTTCGACCGCTGCGAAACCCTTCCTGGCTTCCCTGAGAGATGGTCCCTTAATGGGTATCTCCAGGGTGAGACCAGGCATCCCCGGCGGTCTGGTGGGGCCGTTAGTGAAGATGAGGCAAGCTAATGCCCAGAGTTGCCGAGTGTGATCGCTGAACAGAGTGGGCACCGAGGCGAGAGAATTATCGAGTCCGCTGACCCTGGTCCAGAAACCTGCCGCGCCGGGAATCGAACCCTGGTCCCGGGCCGTCCTCTGCTCTCGGGTCTGCCGCCTCTAACCAGTGAGCCACACTACTCACTAGTGAAAACTGTAAGCGGATTAGAGCCTTATCTTACGTTCGACATGCCCCGTCACCAGCAACGATTACTGACATTTTTTAGGCTTAACCTTTTCCCAGGCTACTGCCCTCCAATCATGGCTGTTTTAAGGATTCAATGTTGCAATTGTGTGATTGCGATAATGCCTCTATTAATGATAATTTACATATAGTCATGATCTGCCCGAAATACAACTATTTGAGTTTTAATTTTACACATCTACATCTGAAGTCCAAGAATTTTAACCAAGTGAAACCTGCTTTATTGTTCCTACATTTTTTAACTACACCCACAGCATGCTGTTTTTTATCATGTTATCTTTCTGGCGTTTTATAGCAAGCCTAGCTGTAATATGTACTGAAGTTAATATTTACGAAATGTATTACACTATGCAATAACCTTTATGACTTTTTTAATCGAATAAAGAATATTGATTGATTGATTGATTGAGTCTACTTTGTGTCACTCCGAGGTGTAACACTTTGCAGTAGTCCAGCCTTGGCACTATCATGGCCTCAGTGACTGTTTTCCTTGATTCACCTCCTACTCGCCACCACAAACGACATCCACACACTCCGCGACAAGGCCACACCACAGCCCTCATCCAACTCGACCTATCAGCAGCATTCCACACCGTCTCCCACTGCACACTCGCCGCCAGACTACAAGCCGCCGGCATGCAAGGAACCACCCTCGACTGGATCTGCTCATTCCTCACTGGCCGGAGCCAGAGGATCAGACTGACACCTTCCTCTCCGAACCCATGGAAATCAACTGCGTTGTACCCCAGGGATCATCGCTCAGACCTATCCTCTTCAACATCTACATGGCTCCCCTCGCCACCATCGTCAGACAACACGGCCTCAACATAGTGTCCTATGCCGACGACACCCAACTCATCCTCTCTCTCACCAAGGACCCCACCACTACCAGACTCGCATTTCCAGGAAAGAATGCAAGACGTCACATCCGGAAAGAAAAAATGCTGCCTGAAGCTTAACTCTGAGTAGACAGAAGTCCTCGTCCTCCGAACCACCTCAGCAGCATGGAACGATACCTGGTGGCCCACTGTCCTCGGCACCCTTCCCACCCCCACGGACCATGCCAGAAACTTCGGCATCATACATGACTCCTCCCTCTCCATGAACCGTCAGATCAACGCCGTAACCTCCAACTGTTTCAACACCCTCCGCATCCTCCGCAAGACTTTCAAATGAATCCCCCCTGAGTCAAGGAAGACAGTCACCCATGCCCTCATAACCAGCAGGCCCGACTATGGGGGCGCTCTCTATGCCGGCATCAACAAGTCTCTACTCCTCAAGCTCCAGATGATACAGAACACCGCTGCCAGACTCGTTCTCGGCCTCCCCCGTCACAAACACATCAGCCAACTCCTACGGAATCTCCACTGGCTCACCGTTGATAAGAGAATCACCTTTAAATTACTCACCTACACCTTCAAATCCCTCAACACCGGACCTCAATACCTCAACAAGAGAATCACCTTCCACGCAACCAAGAAAAAACATCTGATCTGCAACCACGCCCTCGTCGAACCCCCAAGCATACACAGAACCAGAACGGGGGAAGAACCTTCTCCTACATCGCGGCTAAGACCTGGAACGAGCTACTGATTGATAGCAGATGCGCATCCTCCCTGAATGCCTTCAGGAAGGTCCTCCAGACCTGGCTCTTCGACTACACTGAGCTCCAGACCCCTCCCCCCCAGTGCCTTGAGACCCTCGTGGGTGAGTAGCGTGCTTACCATTCCCTGATTGATTGATTCTGCTGGTAATACACACATTGTTTATCTCAACATTTTCTGAAGTCCAAAACATTTTCTCACCACCGCTGAGATTTGGTTGTAAAAAGATAGTTTATCGTCCACACAGATGCAGAGAAGATAAGAACCAGTTGCACTCTTTCATGGGCCTTTTTGAATACTACCCTAAGTTTAACACAGACTTTGCAAAGAGCAATAAAAATGTAAGGAATTTTATGTAAAAATGTTGTGCCTTTTGTTTGGGAGCGGCTTAATGCACCCACTTTCTCTTGCCAATGAAGAAGTGCTCAGATCTTTGACTTGCCCAAAAACACATTTCTCTATGTTGATGCTCTTGAGAGGGGAATTGGTACTGTCCTTTCCCAAAGTCACTGGCTTTTCCTCCTGCTCTCTTTTCAATCAATTAATCAATCAATCGCTCAATCAAACAGCATTTGTAAAGCACAATACTGTCATTCCTAGGTGTAGCTGGGTGCTGTGTCTCTGTCGAAGAGCCAGATCTTGAGTCTTTTTCATAAATCTGTCTGCAAGGGTGCTGTTCGGAGCTGGAGGGGAAGGTTGTTCCAGGTCTTGGCAGCGATATAGGAGTATAAGCGGCCACCAGTCTGTCGGATGCGGGGGTGTGCAAGGGTGAGTGAAGAGGAGCACAGGTGTCTAGAGGGTTGGTGAAAGTTCAGTCAGTGGTTGATATAAGCAGGTCCTAGGTCATGGAGGGCTTTGTAGGCATGATTAAGGATCTTGAACTGGCATCTATTTTGGATGGGGAGCTAGTGGGGGTCCCTCAGGGAGGCAGTGATGTGGGTTTGTTTGAGGAGGTCCAGGATGAGTCTGGCTGCAGCATTCTGTATGGTCTGGAGTCTTCTGAGGAGTTGGGTGGAGATGCCAGCGTAGAGGGTATTGCCATAGTTGAGGCGGCTGGAGACGAGCTCCTGTATAATGGTCTGTTTGGTGTTGGTTGGGATTGATCGGAAGATTCTGCGGAGCATGCGAAGTGTGTAGAAGCAAGAGGAGGTGACTGCATTGATTGTTGCTTCATGGTCAGTTGGCTGTCGAGGATGATGTAGAGGTCGGTGTGGGTGTATGTCCAAGTTCTGTAGGCCACCTGCTGTGGTCACCTGCTGTGGTCCAATGTAGAGGTGTTCTTCCCAAAGATCAAAACTTCAGTTTTGACGAATTCTGTTAGAGGCAGTAATTTCTCATCCATTTGGCTACGTTGGTCATAGCATTGCACAAATTGGTTTTGGCATTTGAGGTGTCCTCTGTGAGTGAGAGGATCAATTGAGTGTCTTCTGCGTAGGAGATTATGTTGAGTCAGTGGGATCTGACGACACCTGCGAAGGGTGTAGATGTTGAACAGGGTGGGGCTGAGGGATGATCCTCGTGGGATGTCGCATATAATGTCTTTGGGTAGGGAGTTGAAGGGAGGCAGTTGGATGCTCTGTGTGGGTCCGCTAAGGAAGGAGGCGATCCACTTGAGAGCATCTTGCTGTATGCCTATGTTGTACAGAGTGTTGATGAACGTGTTGTGTTGAGAGGGTGACGAGGATCAGGGCCACAGTTTCTCCACGGTTGAGGAGTGTTCTGATGTTGTCTCTGACACCAATCAGTGTGCTCAATTTCTGTGGTTGGCACGAAATCCTGATTGCAAGGCATCCAGTAGGTGGTTTTGCTCCAGGAATTTAGTGAGTTGATGGCTTTCTCGAGTACTTTGGTCAGGTAGGGGAGCAGGTAGATCGGATGATACTTATTTAGATCAGTGGGGTTGGCAGAAGATTTTTTAGAAGGGGTCTGACATCTGCGTGTTTCCATCTGTTGGTTGCTGTGGAGATGGAGGTGTTGAGGATGCTGGTGAGTTGCATGCTGATTGGGTTTGGTGTGAGGTTGTAGAGGTGGGGAGTGCCCCAAAGTGGATGGAAGACATAATGGCTGAGGTAGTCAGGGTGACGAGCGGAGACCAGGTGGTAATGGTTTGGCTGATGTTTGCTGGTTGGTTAAGGTTGTAGGGGTTAAGGGTGGCAGTTTGGAGCTTGAAATTGTTGTAGATGTTGGTGATCTTGCTGTGGAAGTAATCTGAGAGGATGTCACAGAGTTCGTGGGAGGGGTAGATGGTGTTCTCTGTGGCTGTTAAGTTGAAGAATTCTTTGACTATTTCGAAGAGTTCCTTTGTGTGGTTGGCCGCTGAGTTAAAGGGGTGATAACAGCTGCTGCAATGGCTTCCTTGATGTGCTGGTGATATTTGCTGAGGGCTGTTTTGTGTGCTGCTCTGTCAGCTGGGTTCTTAGTGGTGCGCCATCTTTTCTCCATTTGGTGACAGTTGTGCATTGTGGTCCTGAGTTCTGCTGTGTACCTGCTGACATTTTTGGAGGTCTTGTTGCATTGAAGAGGTTTCAGTGGGGTCACTGTCAGCACTGTCGGTGATCCATGTGGCGAAGTACTGGACCACCTGGTCGAGGTCCGTTGAGGCCTCGGGTTGGGAAGTGGTGAGGGGCTGTGACCACTGAGCTACGGTGACCTTGCTCCATCTGCGGTGAGGGATACCTGCTGATGGTGTGCTGGGCGTCGGTGGTGATGAAGTGTATGATGGTGTGGCCAGTCTAAGTGTTTTATGTTGAAGCTAAATTTAATTTTGTCACTGGAGGTGAAAATGGGGTCAAGTGTGTCACCAACTTTTTGCATGGGTCAGTAGGGTGAGGCGGATGGTGTTCAGGTTCTCCAGCAAGGCAATTGAGTCAGCGTCATCGTTGTAAAAGTTGAGGTTGCCGAGTAGGGCATAGTGGTGAGAGTCGATTGGTAGGGGAGCGATGAGGTTGAGGGTAGCGTCGCAGAATGTTGCGCTGGGTCCCGCGAGTCTGTTGGCAAGGTTGCCTCTTATCATGGTCTTTGTGTCAGTTTGTAGTAGGAAGTTGAGGTGTTCCAACAGAGGCGTGATGGTGCATCTGATGGTTTCCTTGAAGATGATGGCGATGCCTCTGCCTTGTTTGATGGCACAGTCTTGGTGTATCATCTTGTAGCCTCCAGAAGTGGTAGTGGTGATCTCGGGGTTCGAGGAGGGGTTGAGCCATGTTTCCGGAATGAAGGCAACGTTCGTGGAGAGGGTGGTGATGGTGCCCCATATTTTCGTGGCATGTTTGCTGAGGGAGCGGGTGTTGAGCAGGATACGGTGGAGCGGTTGCTTGGTGTTCTTGGTCTTGTGGGTAGGAATGGTGCACAATCTTTTGTAGGTTGTGTTGCAGGAGAAGTGGCAGTGTCGGCAGGTGAAGGGTCCTTTGGTGGATCGTGGGGAGGAGGAGACGCAGCTGTTGTTTTGGTGCCTGGGTCCAGATCCAGGAGTTCCTTGGCGGTGTACCATCGAGAGGTGGGAGGTCCAGGGATACTGGCCATTGTCCAACCGGAGATGCATTGATGGTGCACCTGCCTGCTGTGTGGCCGTGCGGTGGTGGCTTCCAATAGTGGTATTGGTGGGTTGTCCTAGTGGTCATGGGCACGGGCAAGGACCTGAGATGGGCAGCATAGGGACAGGGACTGCAGGCAGCCAGGCACAGAGTGAGCGGCAGTGCAAGAACAGAGACAGCAGGCAGTGCAGGGACCGGGACAGCAGGCTGCACAGGAACAGCACAGGGTGAGCAGCAGTGCAGGGGCAGGGGGAGCAGCAGTGCAGGGACAGTGACAGCAGACGGCATGGGACTGGGACAGCAGGCAGCAGGGGGAGCGGTAGTGCAGGGGCAGGTGTAACGGCAGCCCAGGGATAGCAGGTGCAAGGACTGGGCAGCAGGCCGTGCATGGACATTGTAACGAGAGCAGCAACACAGGGGGAGCAGCAACACATGGATAGCAGGTGGTGCAGAGACAGCAGCAGCACAGAGACAGCAGGCAGCGCAGGTCCTGCGAGGGAGCCACAGGGGACCTTTATTTGGTGGTAGGAGGCGCAAAAATCCAAATTCAGATAGCTCCATATCTGGGGCTGCTGGGAAATGTAGTCTTGTGGTTGTATGGGTTCTGAGGCGCTCTCAAATACAGTGCGATACCAAAGGGGATGATGGACGGAGCGTTAGAGCAAATCAAACACTCACCCCAAGTCAACTGATCTGGGTTTAATCCATCATCATTCTTTAGCTCACTCCACCACCCCCGTTCAGACATGGCCATATGCAAATCAGTCTGACCCTATGCCTCATGGGAACAGTCCAGTCCGAACTGCCAAACCATGACTTCCCTGGACCGGAAACAAGCATCCTGGGACTGGTTTCGAGTTCATAACCCTCTTCAGCCAGGCTATCTTGAATCCAGTGGCAAAGTGAGCAAGGGGCCCACGTCTGGGCATAACTTGCCAACTTAGGGCGAACAAAGCGATACCAAAGGGGATAATGAATGGAGCGTTAGAGCAAATCAAACACTCACCCCAAGTCAACTGATCTGGGTTTAATCCATCATCATTCTTTAGCTCACTCCACCACCCCAGTTCAGACATGGCCATATGCAAATCAGTCAGACCCTGTGCCTCATGGGAACAGCCCAGACCGAACTGCCAAGCCATGTCTTCCCTGGAACGGAAACAAGCATCCTGGGACTGGTTTCGAGTTCATAACCCTCTTCAGCCAGGCTATCTTGAATCCAGTGGCAAAGTGAGCAAGGGGCCCACGTCTGGGCATAACTTGCCAACTTAGGGCGAACAAAGCGATACCAAAGGGGATAATGAATGGAGCATTAGAGCAAATCAAACACTCACCTCCAGTCAACTGATTTGGGTTTAATTCATCATCATTCTTTAGCTCACTCCACCACCCCAGTTCAGACATGGCCATATGCAAATCAGCCTGACCCTGTGCCTCATAGGAACAGTCCAGCTTGAACTGCCAAACCATGACTTCCCTGGACCGGAAACAAGCTTCCTGGGACCGGTTTCGGGTTCATAAGCCTCATCAGCCAGGCTAACTTGAATCCAGTGGCAAAAAGAGCAAGGGACCTACGTCTGAGCATACCCTGCCAACTTCGGGCGAACAAAGCGATACCAAAGGGGATGATGGACGGAGCGTTACAGCAAATCAAACACTCACCCCCAGTCAACTGATCTGGGTTTAATTCATCCTCATTCTTTAGCTCACCCCACCCCCCAAGTTCAGACATGGCCATAGGCAAATCAGTCTGACCCTGTGCCTCATTGGAACTGTCCAGCCCGAACTGCCAAGCCATGTCTTCCCTGGACCGGAAACAAGCATCCTGGGACCGGTTTTAGGTTCATAACCCTCATCAGCCAGGCTATCTTGAACCCAGTGGCAAAGTGAGCAAGGGACCCACGTCTGGGTTGTTGTGTATCATTACAATGCGGGCTTTTACCCCGCATGCCATTACAACGCGGGGATTACAACGAAAGTCGTTACAACGACTTCGCTGGAGGGCACTGGATAGTGGAATAGTTTAATTTTCTATTCCAACTCCAGCCCACGTTGAAAGTAGGGAAGATGTTGGACAGAAAATGTAACTATTCTCTATCCAAAAGCGCCCTCCAGCGAAAGTCGTTGTAATGACTTTCGTTGTAATCCCCGCGTTGTAATGGTAGTGTGGGGTAATCTCCGCGTTGTAATGGCTGTTCTCCGTCTGGGCATAACCTGCCAACTTAGGGCGAACAAAGCGATACCAAAGGGGATGATGGACGGAGTGTTATAGCAAATCAAACACTCACCCCCAGTCAACTGATCTAGTGATTAATCCATCATCATTCTTTAGCTCACTCCGCCACCCCAGTTCAGACTCAAATATAGTGCAGAAGCAGAAACAGGAAGGGAGAGCAACTTCTGGAGGGACTTGCGGCAGGCGGCTTTCCGCGATGTGGAAGCCGCAAAGGACCTTTATTCATCTCTGGTGGTGCTAAAATTTGCAACCACCTGGCCCCACCTCCAGGCTGCTACAAAATGTAGTCTAATGGTGGCAGGGGGTCCGAGGCACTATCAAGTGTGGCGCAGCAGCAGCAAAAGGAGGGGAAAACACCTTCTGTAGGGAGTGGTGGCAGGCTTTTGCATTCTTAAAGAAACTACTCTGTCATTGAGCGCGAGGCATTGCTGCCTGCATAGGGTGCTCAGAATTTTTGCATTTAAAGGTCAGACTTAGAACTGGTCACAAGCCTTAAGTTAAAGTTCTACTCCTTGGTACATTGAATAACACTGCAAGATTGGGTAGACTGGTTGATAGGATACAAGAGTACAATGATACTGGTAAATTCATTCCAGATGGAAAAACAGTGTTGCAGATTGTCTCTCCAGACCGTCCTTCGAGCATCAAGTGATGGCCTTCTCCTTTGAGGGTGTGTTGGAGTTTGCAATTGTTGGGAATGTGTTGTATTGTTGTGATGGAGCCATTCATAGTCCTTGAAAAACAGGTTGACTGCTTTGGCCCGTGGTGGACACTTTGGAGAGACTATGACTAAGAATAGACTAAAGCCAGGTTTGGTAGTCTGGTGCTGATGGTCATGGGTCACCTGGGGCAGTCATACATAAAAGGGTGTCTCTTCCCTTTTTTCAAATGAAAGAAAAGATGTCTAACCTGCCATTCTTAGCCAACCCTCACACCACTTTCCCTACCTTCCTTCCTCCTGTAGCTGTGTTGTCTGCTTTCATTCAAAGCAAACAAGCGGTGCTGTGCTGACAATCTCTCAGAACGTTCAGCCAGCCTGGCATGGTAGGCCTTAATGATGTAGCATCATTGGGTAGCAGGTTTTGTTATTGACTGTTGCTTTGCCATAGCCGTCAGTTACCAGATTTAGAATCTGGTGCCAACGAAAGGGGCTTACTATGGAAGCCATGCATAACAATAATAATATAAAACAGTATAGTTGTATGTAGAGGTGTCTTTAGTCTCATATGTTTCACAACATCTTTATAAGTTGCATACATATTTTAGTCACTTCAGACTCTGACCTTTTCTGCAGAGAATATATCCGAATCCGCGGTGCAACTGATAAGGGCTGTAATGACTCTCTGGGTAAACCCTGAGTTTCTTCCGTTGAATGCTGACTCACAGTTTACTTCCTATGTATCACATATATACCTCTACACTGCCTTTCTCAGATTAAAGTACTTTGTCTAATTTACCAGGCCTCCCTATATTCATTCTGCAGTCTGCAGGCCCCACTACAAATCTATAATCACTTCTATCCGCTATAGTCAAATTTCATGTGTTCAATGGGGTTAGTCACCACCTACTAGTGTTGATAGCCCCTCCCATGCTCATAACGAGCTCAGCTCATCATGAGCAACGGGGGCCGTGTGCTCATGACGAGCTGAGCTCGTCATGACCCTTGCGCCGCGCCCACACAGGGATAATTCAACTGCTGTGCTGGGCGTTCCATTGGAATGGGCGTGGTCGTGACGAGCTCAACTCGTCATTTGCACACAGCCACCGTGGCTCATGGCGAGCTGAGCTCGTCACGAGCACAGGGGCGCTGCGCTCGCCCCCTCTCCCCCCAGCACAGCGGGGGAATTAGCCCCGCAGGCAAGGGGTTAATCTTTCTGTTTTTCCCTCTGCTAGTACATGGTTGACCTACTTCTTTTATAGATAGTCACACTATTTAAATTCTGTAGTCATATTTTAGTCAAATGATTCGGTTTCTTGAGTTGAGCAGTGGTCTTATGGTCGCTTTGCTCAAATTTCAAACAATGCAGTTTACAATTCACCAGATACAGAAGCTTTGCATGACATAAGGAAGTCTTGAGCCCATCACAGTAGCACATGAATCCTCTTTGTCCTTGCCTCTTGTGATCATGTAAAAAGAAAATATGTTTATTAGCATTTAGTTAAAACAAACACGGAAAGTACCCATGCAAGGGTCATATCAATGATAGCGAGACCCACAATGTGGTGTGAGACTTGACCGGCTGGCCATCTTGCCTCTAGCAAGGAGCTCCCCGGCAGATTGTCCTATGCCCCGGCTGGGCTGCTCCCGTAAGTACTGCTGTGTGGGCTCAAGGTGACCCTGTCAAGCCTGCCGCTGTCTTCTCCTGGGCACCGCCATTGTGACTGCAGGTGGCGGTAAGCCCGGACATGTGTGTTCCTGATTCTTTGTTGATCACCAACCCGCAAATGCTGGCACTTCTTCGGTAGAGCGCCACGTGTGACCATGGCTCGCTGCAGAGTGCGCCAGCCCTTCTGCCCATTAGGTATCATCTCCGGGTGAAAGTTATTTGGTTCTTCCTGCGCTGGCATCCCAGGCGGTGGCAACATCAATTTTCTCTGCCAACAAAGTTGGGGACTAATCGTCCCGGTCGCCATTTTGGTTGTACTTGTTACCACACCTCTCTTTCCTGATTGGGTCCTTTGAAACCAAACTTCCCTGGTTATTATCTGACCCATTCTTCGGCACGCACTTGCGACCTGCTGCTGCTGTGCCCTTTGTCTGCTTCCCATGGGGGTTGTTAGCCGCCCTCCCTCTAGGGTCAGCTTTGACTCCCAGTTGGCAGAAATTTGCCTATAATGGTTGATCAGGCTCCTGGCCTAAGTCAAGTCCCGGTCCTATCAGCAGTTACGTTAGAGAAACAGAATTATTGTCATTCCCATGAGATTCCCTCCCCCGTTTAAAATACAATCCAGGGAAGCATCCCTCAACAGGAGTGGCCCGTGCAGGTAAGAGCAGTATGGCCTGGTTGGGGGGATTCGACGGTCCGAGGGACAATTAAATAAATATGTAATTTTTCCTCGCCGTCATCATCTGTCGAAATCCCCCCTCACCCTGAAGCCCCCCCCCCCGTTCTTGCCTGCATGGGCCGCGACTGCCGCTCAACAGCGTTTTATGGATACAGGAAGTATCATAACCCAAGAAGCAGCCGCATGCACATGTTCTTAATAGCAAGGTGAAGCGTCAAACCAACGAAAGGAAGCCTCGTAGTAGGAAAAAGCAGCCTAGGGCAACTCTGTGCAGAAAGGGTATAGGCAGGCCTTCTTTAACTAAGCTGCCCCTGCTGTAGGGAAGAGGAAGCCCCAGGAGGCTCTTGAAGGGAGATTCCTTTAAGGTTCCCAAGTTCAGGTAGGGGGAATTCCAATTCTCCTAGAGGTCACTCACGGGAGAAACCACATTTATGATGTGTACATGTACTGTAGGTAATGTTAGGTCATTTTTCAATTTTTTTTCGGTATTTGCACCATAATGTAACAAATTGGCGAGACGAAGAAGGTTATCAAATGTGCAACGCTTCCATATGGTGTTTATTTGTTGCAGTCTTATTATCTTAAGCGCGAACATGTGGCATTTTCCTACTTTCACCCGGATTCCTGATCCACCCTCGATGGCGCACATTGCAAGCATTTGAAAGAGTTATGGAAACAATCCACCTTAACCGCAAAAATAGTATGTCACATGACTCAAACTAATAATGGTTACCAGGCTGGTCAGCCGCGAAAATTTGCCAAAAATAAATAGAGCAAGTACAAATTCGAAAACGGCATGTTAGGGAAAAAAGTATTTAGTGAATTCAACCCCTTAACCTGCTGTTTCAATTACGAGGTGCAGAACAGTGAATGAAACATATAAATGACTTGTTATGCTTTACTGAAACATAATATTTTTAACAAATTAATTACATTTCTAATTTGTCCTTAAAAGCATCATTAAACTAAATTTTGTTTGAAATACATATGAAAAAATATACAACGTACAATGTGTTTTGCTGTTTTATGTATTGGAGTAATATTATGTATGTCTTCAACTTCTTTTTCTGGGCTCATCAACTATGGATTTGAATAATGAAATCAGTGAGGCAAACGACAGAAAACTGAATGCAAATATTAACAGTACAGCTACGTCCCATGATACAGTTATTGAAAAGGTTTAGAGATTGGGTTACTGGTTTACTGGGGTGTGAGCCCTGATCAAGCTGCAACCGCTATTCTTCTCAGGGTAAGGCACAAACAAACTCCAAATTAACATGTTCTCAACCCTGTGGTAGCTTGGGACAGAGCAGCCAGGCTGAACTTAAAGACAATGTGTAAAGTATTTGTGCAACAATTTAATGGTAAAAACTGTGAAAACAGTACACAAAAAGATCTCACACCATGTTAGAATATAGAGCTTGATTTAATTAAAAAACAGGACCAAAGTGACAAACATCCAATCAGTATAACTGAGGTTTTGAATTTTTAAAAGAATATGCTGTAAAAGGGCTCTTAAAAGCATAAAGCACCAACCGCGGCTATCAGGTCGTATTGGACCAGGTCAAAGTCAAATGTTCAGGCCGACTGCAATAAAGCACGGGTCAGGTACAGTCCAGATTAGTCCTGCTGAAGGTGTATCTTCTCAGGTTATTTTCCAGTAGTCACGTTTGTGCTGGAACAAGGAGAGCTTTGTGGGTGGTGGTCAGCGTGGCTCGAAGAGCAGGCTGGGTGCCGTGGATGGGTGGGCTGGAGCTTTGCTGTGGTGGTCCTCCGCAGATGATTGCTGCTTGCTGTGTGAAGTGATGGGCTAGCAGCGGCATGACTGAACTTCAGGGTGAGCGGTGCGGTTCGGATGCGAACGTGCCTGTTCACGGTAGCTAAGAGCCAAAAAGCTTGATTTAAAGAGCTTGTGAGCAACACCAAGGGTCCAGGACCTGAGAGGCACCACTTGGGGGGGTCAGGCCCTCAATGCAACTGTGTCCAGGAGCTGGCTGGGGAGTCATTTATGCCCCTGAGGCTCAGATCAGGAGGCCAGCAGGCTAGCCCTTTGAGTCACTCTGGGTTCAAGATGTAGTTGCAGGTTCTGTTCTTTTTCTCCAAGTAGGGCAGCAGGCAGCAGCTCTGCACAGCAGGGCAACCGTCCAGCAGAGTGGCAGTGTTTGTGGCTGCACAGCAGTCCTTCTTCCTGACAGAGTATCGACAGGTCCAAAAGGTAACTATAGAGGGTATGCAGCCATTTGTGTGGAGGTTGGGCACACTTGGACCTGAATAGGCTGTGTCCTGCATACTGTCTTCACTGGCCTCAAGATTACTTTTCGCCTTCTTCCAGAAGCTGTGCAACTGGTTGCAGAGGGCCAGCCTTTAGCTGACCACATCCTGTGGGAGATGCCTGGGAGCTTGCTCCCACGCCTCTCTAACAAGAGTAAGAGGTCCCCTTACAGGGAGGAGTTCAAAGGGGCCAACCCCATCCTCTTTCTGTGACACCTCCCTACAGGCAAAAACAAAGCAAGGCAGGAGGACGTCGTACTTGTTTGCTTAAGATTCAAAGCAAACAAGGGGGCACTGGTATGCCCTTACTGATACCAGGATCCGTATCGCAACACTCCTGTAGCACTCAAGAATGACAGGAAGCTACAGGAGTGTTGCGATACAGATCCTGGTATCGGTAAGGGCATACCAGTGCCCTCTTTTTTGCATTGAATCTTACTCATTGGGCCTATACGAGTTGGCACAAAAGATCCTGGATATTGAGGAATAAGAAACTGTACGTGATCGGATACATAATACTAACATTAACTTAAAAATTATTTACTATCGAAACATAAAGATTATAAAAGCCCTGACGAAGTTCTATGTACACTGAACTAAACGTGTTGGCTGTATGTTCTGGTTGCTGGACCATAGATATATTTTTTTAAAGTGAAGGAAAATAAGAAGGACTTTTTAAAAAAAATATATACTTGAAGACCTATTGATTACTCTTGTGAGCGCACCGCTTCGTCTCTGATTTTGAATCTTACTCTGCCATGCAGTATCATCACACAGCGGCTGACACTGGAGTGGAAGTGCAGCAACCAATCATTTTTTGGAACTATTTGTTAAGTGCGGTTTAGAGGTCTGCCGTTGGTATTCGATTTCTGTCTGGCTCCTGTGTTCCTCTGAGCCTCCAGCCATTGCCCATGAGGGTGACCCACTGCCTGTACTTAGAGGTATTTGTATACATATGGGCTTTTGACACCCTCTCCTTATCCCCCAGAGAAATTAGGGTCACCTCTGTCTGCACCCCAAAACTAACTAGGATTACCTCCTCCTCGAGCGCCACACTCACTAATCCAGGTGTCTGCCCATCGCTAGTGGGGATTGCCCTCTTGGGACATTTGGAGTCCCCCTTGGAGTGCCCATACTTGTAGTACTCTGTGCATTGGGGTACAATTCTGATTGTCTGTTTATCATAAACCCCGTCTTTTTATACACAGACTGGGACTGGTTACCACTGCTCGCTTGGGTATTATTTTGGGGGCCTTTTGGGAATTCCATATTTCTATGTTGTTCTTCCCTCTCGTTCTTCTCCTCTGATCACCCTTATGGGAGCTCCCCCAGATACGTTGTTTGACGCTCTGCTGATGGCCTAGAGGTCCACTTCCTAGGCCAGCTCCCTCGGTCAGTCAGCTCGCTGTCAACTAGGTGCTAGGGCAACCAGGGAAAATCAATCCTGAGTATGTACTCTCTCATAATTAGATTGTACGACCCACTATAGTCATTCACCTTGCTACCCCACACCCAACCATTCAGTGACTTGCTGGAGCAGTCCACCGCAACCACCCAGTACTAGATAGGGAGCTTCTGACTGTCACTGAACCTTTGGCTGTACTTTTAGGGGTCATTCAAACTTAGCGACCAAGATAGCTTTCATGGGGGTGTACCTGGTTTGGTCCTCAACATCTAAGGCAAGGAGGGAGTCCTGCCCCACTGTAAACATGCATTTATATATACACCCCTGTGCTCTGGATCTTGTGAAATTTCAGGGCTACCTCCTAGGCAGAAAAACATTTGCCGATGTCATCTCCCACCACATAACTAGGCACCAAATCCTTGAAGATGCAGACCTTTTTGTTCCCTTCTAACACTTGCAGGTATGCGGCCACCATTACTGCTGGACTCTGCCTGTAAGGCCTTGATGTCCAGCCCTTTAAGCCTTGGTTCATGAGCCGCTAAGATTTCCTTTTCTTCCATGGCCAGTTTCCTTTCCTCCATGGCCCTCTCAGCCTTCTTCTCCTTTGTGATCTTGGCCATCTCCAGCCTGAAATCCCTCTGTTTCCCTCCTCTCCACCAGTTCCTCTGGGGACAGGCCACAGGGTGAATCACTGCTCCCTGTCTTAGCAATGGAGGTCCAAATCAGGAGACAAGTCAACTTCATCAGTAGGTGACTGGCCCTCAGGACTGAGATCCAAATCTTCTCCAAGCCTGTCCATGTCATCATCTCCTTAAGTTGCTGTAGCAAGTGGCTGGCGGACTTCCGCTCAGGTCCTTTTGAAATTCCACATTGCTGGTGGTGCTCCTGGCTGGAAGTCCCCTCTCTTTACAGAACTCCTTGAGCTAGGCCATAGTGTAGTACTCCGTGTTTACCAGCTTAAACTCCATGCTTCTCGAGGTGGATTCAGACAGAGAGAATATTTAAAAAAATCAAAAAGGCCAATCAGGAACAATTTGAACTCTAATTGATCTTAGATATGGGGAGGTAGTGAAGAAGCTTAGAAGCTAATTAATTAAGATGCAAATTATTTAGTATAACAGGAATATGTGCAATGATTAAATGTAAAATTTTAAAATGAAATGACATGCATTTTAAATGTACAAACTGCACTAGGCAGATATAGTTATTCGTATAGGCCACATAAATGCTTAAATGCAAGTTTTCTGTTAACTAGAAGTGAACTTGACACTGTTAAAATGTGAACAATGCAATTTAGAGACCTGACCCAAATATGCTTAGAAATATTTGTCATGACTGCAGAATGTTTTGGTTTAACAAATGTATTAAAATGTTGCTAAGGGACATTTGATAGTGATAACTAAACTTCTTATTTACCCCATATTTCATATAATAATAATAATAATAATAATAATCCACATTTGTATAGCGCACAATCACCCGTTAGGGTCTCTAGGCGCTGGGGGGCCGTCGGGAAGATTAAGCAAGCTATTGCCCAGAGTCACATGGTGCTGGGCTAACCTGCCGCCGGAGTCGGGGATCGAACCCTTATCCCCAAATTCCAGCGTCAGTCGCCCTGGCCGCGGCGCCACACCTCTCCCACATATATGGTTGAATAGAATAGTTGAACATTTAAAAAAGTATTTCTTGTTTGTGTTAATGAAATGCATTACTAAACAGTATTTTTGCAAGTTATTGTTTCTCTTCTATAATGTAGTTCATTGTTTAATTGATGAAACTTTAACATTAGTAGGTTAAACTGTGTTTGATGCCTATGGGAACGGAGGTCAATTAACCCCTTCTGTCCTCATGACGATCTCAGCTCGTCATGAGGCACAGTGCTCGGGTGCTCATGACGAGCTGAGCTCGTCATGAGCCGTGGAACGCTCACATGCGGGGATAATTGCCCTGCTGTGCTGAACGTTCCAAGGAAACGGGTGTGGCAGTGACGAGCTCAGCTCGTCATGAGCACACCAGCCCTGTGCCTCATGACGAGCTGAGCTCCTCATGAGCATGGGGGCGCTGTGCGCGACCCCTCTCCCCCCAGCACAGCGGGGGAATGAGCCCCGCAGCCAAAGTGTTAATCAAGAGGCTATGTACGCAAAATGTCTTTCACAAACTTTGTGATAAAACTTTGCCAACCTCATGTTACTTTGTGGAAAAAGCCAGAGCTGAACACACTCTCACGCAACTAATGTCGCCTGATTGAAGCGGAGACGGAGAGACCTGCTACACATTTTGCTACGTTATTTTAGCCTTTATATTAGTGCGTGTTCCTAGTTAGAGGTAAGCCATTTCTTTCTAGACTTTATTGAATGTTTTCAGTTTATTATATTTATAGAGCACAACACTCATCCCAAGTGATATCACGGCGCTAGGAGAGCTAAGATCCTGTGATAAAGATGAATAGATGCCAGAGACATCAGTAGGTGGAACCTGAGTGATATACTGCGAGGCATCAGCAATTACATCCTAGGAAATAGCTGTATTTTCAGCTTCTCCTAAGTATCATATATTAGTCTGTGAGGCGAAGATCTAAAGGAAGTTCATTCCAACGAGTGCCTACCAGATAAGAGAAGGAGCAATGTTTTTTCCACACATCTATTCCCAGAGACCCATTCCATTGTCATTTTTAGGTCTCACCTTAGCAGCGCATGCACTGTCTCTTTAAGACTCCTGTATCTAGTGTATGTGGTTACAGCACACTCATCATTTCTGATTTGTACCTTTGTGCGCCCTTCAAAAATCCTTGTTATACTGTGGGGCAACACTTACATTCGTCCCACCTCATGGAGTATTGTTACCGCCCATGGCTACTGGCCCTGTTACTTGCAGGCTCTCACGTCTGACCATTTATATGTTTCAGTGTTTTCTTTCCCCTGTCGTCTGAGTCCTTGATATTTCCTGTTGTCCGCATGGTCCCTCCCACCCAAATGCATTGAAGCGCTTTCTATGGGCACCAGTTACATTACACAAGGACACATTTTTTTTGGTAGGGATGTTGACCCGACACCGACACTCGAACCAGGATCCCCAGATCCAAAGTCAGCAGCCAGGGCTGTTCGGCCACATCCTCTACCCAAGTCCTTCTAAATTGTGTGCATCTCACATTTCAAATGTATGCAATTACCATCATTCAAATATAGCTGCAAAACACCAAAAGAAACCCGTGCTTCTTTCTAACTTCTCTTGAAACTGATGACCACAGCGTTCCTTGAGTCAAAGTTCAGGTAGGTTTGCAAGCGGCCCCTGCAGCAGTCTATGCTTATCAGCCCATCTTGTGCTCCCAGAGTGTTCATTTGTAGTGTGTAGTTCTAGTCGCACCTCTGTTTTGTTTTATGTGGTACTGCTTGTTCCGGGTCACTGAGTGGCACATGCCGCTGTAAATCGCTCATCTACGAAGGACTGCGTGTAAAGAGGCAGATTAAATTCGATCAGGCGTGTGCAGCTCTGAACTATGGCGTTTGTATTGTTGTTAGGGCAGTAGTACTGCCCAAGTACAAACAGTTAGAATGGAGGACGAGGAGCTGGAGGCCATCAGGAAGCAGCAGATGTCTGATCTGCAGACCAAATAAGGGGTAAGGAGCAGGGAAAGGTTAACTCTTTTGTAGATGAGCGACAGCATGCACATTGAACCTAATTTTGGGTGAGATCTTAAGTTAGATTCGGTGAAAAAGACCCTCATTTGTCTGTAATCTAGCACAATCTGGAATAATAACCGCCAATTCCTGATAGTTTTTCAAGCTGGTATGCCTGCCTCTTGCTATGGCACTTCAGTAGTTCAGTAAATCTTTATTTCGATGACCAAAAGTCACTATAAAAATACATTTATACTAAAGACATTATTTACATTTACATTTCTGAACCAATCCACTTTTAAAAAACAGTTTAAAAACAGTTTAAAAAGAATAAAAACAAATCACAATTCATGCATCATTACTCAATCTCTAGTTTTTCTCAGTCTTGCTGTTACTTTCAAGAAATTTACGATAGAGCACAGGGTACGCATATCAGTAGCCTTTTCAGTAGCCTTTTGTAAAAAGATTAGGGCGGTCTTGGCTTGGCGGATTTTAGGCTCTTTTAAAATATCAACAAGGAATCTGCGACGGGGAGTTCGATAAAAAGGGCAGAATAGTACAAAATGAAGGGTGTCCTGCGGAGACCTATTGTCGCAGCCGCAGGCACCCTTCTGCTCAATGGTCACCGTAAAACCTGAAGGATAAGCTAAAATATGATGTAACAAATTGAGCCTAAAACGACAGAGTAAAAACCTATCTTGATGGTTGTGCATTAAAAATAGATAGGGCTCCATGCCAACTCCATTACTTACCAGGCGATGAGCCACCACTGATTTTTTTACTGAGTCGGAGTTTGATCCTTATGACTCAAATGTATCTAGAAGTTCTCTTTTAATTTGGTATCTGCTTGTGGTGGTTATAGAGGTCGGGTCGCTAAAGAGTAATGTCTGATCGATGGATTCTAGTGTCTCTTTGATGTATTTCAGCCACAGAATTTGAATATGATTTTCTTTTTGCAAACAGTCGCTGACTATTTGCCTACTTAATTCCGCCTCCGGGTTCACCCATATCCTAAACCATGTTGTTATGGGTCTCACCTTCACCAGGTCCGAAATATATGGAATCCCCAAATCAGTGTGTGTTATTCCTGCTGGGGTAGCCTGGGGTATCTTCAGAATCCTCCGTAAGAATTTATCTTCCTCCAGTTGTAGGAGCCTGACATCCCTAAAGCCCCAAACCTCTATGCCATATAGAGCTTTAGCAGTACTTACAGCTATGTATAAATTCATCACTTGCTCTGGAGACCACCGACCCAGTCTACGAGCAAAATTTAAAATTGCCCCATTTGCACAAACCAACTTCCTGCATCTTTCCTCAATTAAAAGGTCGAACTTTATGTCCTTGTCAAACAAAAGGTCCAAGTAGGAGAAGGAGCTTACAGTTTCTAATTTGTGGGATCCTATTTTGAATACAAATTTCCTGCTGGGTTTCTTGCCTGTTAACATCACGTAGGATTTGCTCAGGTTCACAGAGAGATCTAATTTGTCCATGAAATCCACAAACCCATCGACTAGATGTTGTAAGCTCAGGGCTGTGCGGGCAAGCAGGACCGCGTCATCTGCATACAGCAGAACCGGTATGTGACGCTTTCCTACTTTGGGACAATCCACACTTAAGGCAACCAGACTTTTCTCCAAATTGTTAATGTAAAGGGAGAACAGAAATGGTGCAAGGATACAACCCTGCCTCACTCCGCTGGTACACGGGAAGGGATCAGTACTCCCCCTCCCCCCCGTGTTATAGCGGACCTTGGCAGTGGTGTTCCAGTGCAACTCCTTGAGGATGTTGATGAGTCCAGGGTCAATTCCCAGGTTGCTCATTAACTCCCAAAGTTTACTCCTATTTACATTATCAAAGGCTGCTGCCAAGTCCATGAAGCCCATATAGAGCGTTCCTTTACTAACCCTTGTATATTTTTCAGCTAGAAGGTAGAGATTTAAGCATTGATCGCTTGTTGATTTGCCTGATCTGAACCCGTATTGGGTGTCTGCTATTATATTGTGCTCTTCAGTCCACAGCATCAGGCGATTCAAAATCGCTCTACCCAGCAATTTCGCTGACACATCTATCAGCGATATTGGTCTATAGCATTGAGGATTGTCCCTACTACCTTTTTTAAAGATAGGTACAATCAATGCTGTAGACCAATATCGCGGAAGACCAGATTTAATAGTAGCGTTTAATACCCTGGTCATGATAGGGACCCAGAGGTCTATATTGCTTAAATAGAGGTCAGGTGGAGTGCCATCAGGCCCTGGTGCTTTATTTCGAGTTAGCCCACTAATTGCTTGGGTGATTTCTTGAAGTGAAAATTCTACATCACCGGACCGAACTTCGGCACGCTTTCACTTTCATGGTTACAAAGACTCTTGAAGTGTGCTACCCATTGTTCAGGAAGGATATTGTTACTGATCACCGGGGCGTTTCTATCTTGGAAACAGGGTCTGTTAACAATCCTCCAAAATTCATTGAAGTCCCTGTGTTCCCCAGCCTCCCTCAAGTCCGCCCAAACTTCAGCTTGAAGCGTAAGTTTCCTCTGCTTGACCTTTGCTTTATATAGACTTCTGCATGAGGCTACTTCCTGCTTGTCCCTAGGTTGCTTTTTGAGGCATATTTTTAGCGCTCTCAATGCCCTGGAACATTCGGAGTCAAACCAACGTGGCTGTGTTTCCGCTTTCTTTGGCCCATTTATTTTCAGGAGTTCACTCACCAGATTAGTTAGTGACTCAAACACAGAGACCAGCACCCCACCTGCTACTGAGTGGTCAAGACAGCCTTCTATCTGTTTATTACCTTTTTTTACAAGGGTTCCGTAAAACTCCTCAACGTTAATTTTAGCCCATCTAAGACGCCTCCCCTGATCCGTTGGTCGCAGCTCAGTGGTTGCTTGTTGACTTCTAACAGGGCAGCGACTATATACTAGTTCCATAGTCAACGGATTGTGATCGCTAAATGGGTTCCACTCTATTCTCACCTCCTTAACCCTATCCTTTGCAAATGAGGATATCAACATAAAATCTATAATCAAATTGCATCATCTTCCCTTAAACGTCGGTTTAAGGTTGCCATCCCTCCCCGGGGCCACCAAATCTATTGTGTGCGATAAGGCATGATTGCCTAGCAACCTCATGATGGTTTTCCCTCCGTATTATGCTCAAGGTGAGGGCCACTCTCTATCAGGCATGATGACCAATCTGCTTTTACAGGGCGTAGTTTTGGGCAGAGGTGACAATTTAAATCGCCCATAATCAGAACTACTGGTTCTCCACCTCTTTTCCGTTTTTTAGTCTCATAATAGAGTCTATCATCTAATTCATGGATAACTGATTGATTCCCTTCACCTGTTCCTGAATTATAAATGTTGAATATTAGTAGCCTTAGCCCTTTGCCCTGGAATTCCGCCGCCTGCAAGGTGTGCGATGACCATGAGGTTGCTAGCCATGAGCCTTCTAGCTCTAAATTTACATATAAAGCAAGCCCGCCCTTGGCTCTACCAGATCTGCCTTCGAGCGCTGGTATGAAAAAACCCTTATAGCCCTCTATTTGGTAGGGAGACGAATCTACCGCCCAGGTCTCCTGAAAGTCTAGGACATGAAAATCACAAATATTATTTTTCCATTCCACATTATCAAATTTCCCCGCCAGGCCAGCAATATTCCAGGACAATATCTTTAGACCTTCTTTCAGAGCTTCCCCCCTGTCTCTGCCCTGTATATATATTTTCGGGTCCGCCTCACTTCACAAGATCACTCCCTGAAACTTGTTAGCTATGGGTGATTGTTGTATATCTACCCTCTTTGCTAGGTCACTTTCTAAACCCCTCTGTGCGCTAGGGTTATTTCCTACCATTACAGCCACCTTTCCCGGGGTGTTTGGGGTAGTCAGTCTAGTTCGTCGAGAGATTGTAGTGGGCTGAATCTATTAATCCATTGTGTATGGTTCTGCCCTCTCTGCTCTTCCATTCTTGGCCAATGTCTTGCTCCTGAGATCCCTGGTCTATCTTGGGCATTGTACAGAGGATTTACAGCACGTCTCCTTGGGTAAAAGTATCCTAGTGGTAAGGGGCATATGGTACTGGTATGATTTTTGTTATGTCCACATAGTATGTATTTCACTAGGTCAGTATTCCTAAAGTTTACCACTATACAGTCTCCTGTAATATCTTTCCTCCTACTACTTACCCAATTTGTTCTTCTTACAAGAAGTATCTCTCCTCGTTCTCCACCCCTCAGGGGCCTATGTATATTTAGCCACCTAGTTATTTTAGTTTTTAAATCAGCATGTGACTCTCTCTCCCCATCCCTCAAAGCAGGGACCCCAGTAAAAACAACAGCATATGGGCATGCTTCAGGTGGTAAATTAATGCATGTTGGAACATAGTGTGAAGATATGTCCATCACCTCATATCTAGACTGGTCCTTCTCCAAACAGACATAGGTTGTTTCATTTTCTAGTTGTACTTTCGGTGCATTGGTTCTCTGTTGGACCTTTTCTAGATTCTTATCTCCCCCTGTGTTGGCATTGCCCCTTTCTCTCTGTACTAGGGCCGTTGGTGTTTTGTGTACTTGAGCTATGGTGCAATGTTTGTTACTCACAGTTATTATTATTCCCCCCTACTTGTTCCCCTGACCTGGTCCCAGCCAGAGGGTGGTTTGCTGTTAGATTGCAGTCAGAAGAGCCCTTGCATTTTCCTAACTTCGTTAGCTCGATTATTACTTTATCTAACTTGCTGATTATTGGTTTTAGTTGGTTCATAATAAAAGTTTCCATACATTTTTGGAAATCTTCCATTACTTCATCCAACCACCTCGGTGGGAGTACCTGACCTACTTCCCGTTCTTCAATTTCTTCAATCACTGTTTCCCCCCGATTTTTGGTCCCAGATATTGCCCCACTTTGTGTGTTATTCTTCCGTTTACTCTTCCTGCTACCCCCTTGTTTAGTTTTCCTAATTGTTCTTTTTGCTGCTTCTTTTGTCAGCTGTGCACAAGGGATACAATCGTCAGAATTTTCTGCAGAACCGTTATCAGACATTTCTGAGACATTTAGAACAGTAGGTTGTGAGGGAGTGTTTGGGGTAGATAAACTTCTTTCAGTGCGTTCGATCTCCCTATTGTCCTTTTGCAACATCAAATCAATTGCGGTTGGCTGTAAGGCCACATTTTGTGCCACACCTAAGGTATTAGGGGGCAAGATACAAGAGTTTTACTTGTGGCAGAGCGTGTTTTAGTTTTGTTAGACATAGTCAATTAAATGAACAGGGGGATGTAAACTAGATCAACAATTAGCCGCCTCTTATGTTCCCAGCTTGTCAGATTAGTCAGTGAATAACACCTCCCCTTTTATGGGTACGTAAATGATAATGTCTCAACTCTCCCAGTTACACGATGTCCTGTGATCCACAGATGCAGATTGTTTTATGGGTTCGTGAGTGCAGACAGTCACTGTTTCATTACACTGGTTAGGGGAATGTTCAAAGGTACCTCTGGGTCAGATGCAAAGGGGGTGGCCCAGCCCAGCCTCTTCTGGCCGCTGATGGTCGCAGATGGTCCCGCCCTTGTCCCGGGCTTAGCCTGGCGCGACCCGCGCGTGATCCCGCGACGCAGGGGCTGTTGCTGGTTTAAAGCGCCTCTGGGCGCGGAAATTGCGGTGGTGGCTTCCGCGGCGAAGCCAAGCAGTCTGGGGGATGTAGTCTCCCTCCTCTCGGCGGCCGCTAGGTGTCAAGCTGCGGCGGCGGGAGGGAGACCGGGAGTGTATGAAGGTGCCCAGTTGTCTGGTCGGGCCAGGAAACGTTCCCCACAATTCTTTAGCAGGTATAACACAGCGCCCGCTCCACCGGGGCTGTCGTTGGTTTAAAGCGCCTCCGGGCGCGGAAGTTGCGGTGGCGGCTTCCGCCGCGAAGCCAAGCAGTCTGGGGGATGTAGTCTCCCTCCTCTCGGCGGCCGCTAGGTGTCAAGCTGCGGCGGCGGGAGGGAGACCGGGAGTGTATGAAGGTGCCCAGTTGTCTGGTCTGGCCAGGAAACGTTCCCCACAATTCTTTAGCAGGTATAACACATAAGAGTTTCCCAATAAGGCAGCAGGCTAGGTAGCTCACTTGGTAATTACATTTTTCCACACACAGTCTTCCCAGTAGTGAAAGTGCACAGTAGTTCCTGTTGATTGCCCCAGCATGTTTTTGGGGAGAAAATACTATTTTCTTGTTGTAAACCTCTTTGTAACTTCAAGGTACCCACAACACCAGGAAGTATATCTTGTTGGTAGTAAATTTGCAAAATTAGTTAAAAAATGTTGCCTACATTAGATTTTCCCTTCGAATAGGAGAAACTGTCAATTGATGTTGCATCAGGTAAAGCTCAAAATGGAGCTTGGGAATGCTCCAGTACTATGTAAATAAAATTAGTCTGCCCAAAGCCTGTGTCTGTTACTGGATGCAGGAGAGCTATATGTGCCCAAATGCTGGTAAAACTGTTATTATGCTGCTAATGTATAATGCCAGACAACCCAATCCTTAATGCTGCTGTCGTCACTGCAAGCACATCCGAGGGAGCATATTTTGTTTGACAACTTTCTCAGCACAGCATAAAAAGAGCTGTGGGTACGTGAATCAGTATGCTCTCGTCTTAAAGGGTCTACAACTATATATATATGAAAGATGGAGTTAAAATTAGTTCCCAAAACAAACAACATACTTAACCGTTGCCATGCTGGAACTATCAGAAATTCCAGAACACTGTTCATGACACATAGTTTTTCAGTTTTACTAATTGGCAGGGATGAGGTTGCAGATTATTTTGTGACCCTGAGTCTCTCTTTGGTTCAAGTTACCTAGCTAACGTCCCATGGCCCTCTTTCTGTTATGCGGGTCCCTTGTCTGTACCCACAGTTGGAGCACTAAACCTTTTTATTGCAGTTAGGCCTTTCTGCAGAATTGTGGCCACCTTTGTGTCCTGCCGAAAGGTTGACTAACTGTCAACCTTTCGGCATTTTGCCATTACAGATGATCAGGTGAGAAAAATACAATTCTAGCTCTATAACAGTTGCGCTGGGAAACCAAGATCCTTAAGTTAAATAAAATAAATATCCGATCCAGGGGGCTGAAGTGTTATTTTATTTGGAATGTTCTTTTTTAGGTCTTGCCTAGCAGCGCGCATGCACTGATAAGCAAAATGACCTTTAGCCATCGCTTGGCTTTTCAGCCAAAAACGTGCACGCATTCCATTGCCTTCAATGGCAACGCGTGCACGTCTGGCTATTCACTTTCGGGAGCGAGCGCTACCATATGGTAGCATACCGCACTTGCAAGGGAATCGCGTAGCCCCCCTGCTGTCACGCGAGGTGCGCACGCGCCTCCCCCTGCTGACGGCAGCCTGCCGTGTTTGTGCTGGACACGCAGGACCGGGAAGAGCGCATTCGGGAGCTGCAAGAAAAGTATGTAGGTTGATGTTGACGCATTTCTTGAGTTTGGTGCCACCCAGTGGCAGACTTTTTTTATAGTTTATAAACTAAACGTTAAAAGGCTTTCTTTCCTTTAGAGCAGGGGTACTCATAGTACGGCCCGTGGGCCACCAGCGCCCGGCAAGCCTTCCCTGGCGGCCCGCGGACCTTGCAGACAATTTACCCGTGTTTTAAAAAAAAATAAAAAAATGTAAGAGGGTCAGCAAACACTGTGCGCCGCGACTCTGAGAGACTCTGCTGCTCTATGGGGGCCCTGGCATTCCAGTGATAGTCAGAGTGCAGCTGCAGGGGCGCTAAGAGGTGACATACAAAAGCCTCATTAACATACAAATGGTCTTTTAAAGACCTGTGAAGTGCTCGGTGCGGCTCTGTGTGTGTGTGTGCCAGGAAGCTGTCTCAGCCCGGACACACACAGGCAGGGTGAGATGAAGAGGGTGACAGAGGGAGGTAGAGGGGGGGAGACAGAGAGAGGGAGGTGAGAGGGAGGGAGAGCGAGGGAGGGAGGGAAAGGGAGGCAGACAGAGGGGGAGCGAGGGAGGGAAAGGGAGGCAGAGAGAGGGAGACAGAGAAAGGGAGACAGACAGAGGGAGACCGACAGAGGGAGACAAAGAGAGGGGGAGGGAGGGAGACAGAGAAAGGGAAAGGGAGGGAGACAAAGGGAAAAGGATGGAAACAGAGGGAGACCGACAGAGGGAGACAAAGAGAGGGAGAGGGAGGGAGACAAAGAGAGGGAGAGGGAGGGAGACAGAGAAAGAGAGAGGGAGGGAGACAGAGAAAGGGAGAGGGAGGGAGACAGAGAAAGGGAGCGGGAGGGAGACAGAGGGTGACAGACAGAGGGAGAGAGGAGGGTGACAGACAGAGGGAGGGAGGAGGGAGGGAAGAGGGTGACAGACAGAGGGAGGGAGGAGGGAGACAAACAGAGGGAGGAGGGTGACAGACAGAGGAAGAGAGGAGGGAGGGAAGAGGGTGACAGACAGAGGGAGGGAGGAGGGTGACAGACAGAGGGAGGGAGGAGGGTGACAGACAGAGGGACAGAGGAAGGAGGGGGAGGGCGACAGAGTGAGGAGGGCAACAGAGTGAGGAGGGCGTCAGAGTGAGGAGGGCGACAGAGTCAGGGAGACAGAGTCAGGGAGACAGAGAGGGAGAGTGAAGGAGAGAGAGGGAGACAGAGAGGGAAAGGGAAGGAGAGAAAGGGAGACAGATAGAGAGGGAGACAGAGAGAGAGAGAGAGGGAGACAGAGAGAGAAAGGGAGACAGAGAGAGAGGGGGAGTGAGACAGTCAGAGTGAGCGAGACAGACGGAGTCAGGGAGGGAGTGAGAGGGAGTGAGACAGTCTGAGTGAGACAGAGGAAGAAATAGGGAGCGATTGAGGGAGAGAGGGAGGGAGAGAGGTTGAGAGAGGGAAAGAGAGGTTGAGAGAGGTTGAGAGAGGGAGAGAGAGAGAGAGAGGGATAGAGAGAGAGAGAGAGGGGGAGAGAGAGAGAGATGTGTGTATGCCGGGTCTGGTGGCTCAGTGGACGAAGGCGTCCGCTGCAGGGACCTGTGTTCAACCGCATGGTCACCGTTTTTTTTGTTGCTCTAGCCCTGCCCGCTCCCCCACTGACCCCGCCCCCACCAGTGCGGCCCTCGGACACAAACCACACTGTAAATTTGGCCCCCGAGAGAAAGTTTGTGAGTACCCATGCTTTAGAGTCTGTCTCGTGTTTACTGCGGGAAAGTTGGGGGTCTGAAATGTGTTTATGTTGTGTATTTTTGGGGTCGGTTTCGTAGACTGTATCTGAGGCAATGCGTTTACGCGACGCCAAGTGAATGTAAATCGCAGTGCGTAAACCGAAGGCTCGTATAAGCGCTTTAGCAATCACCCCTGTCCTTGGACTAATTCAAAAATTAATATCGCTGTTGTGTGAAATAGAATTCTCTGCTCAGAGCCAGCCAGGCATGTCAAGGTTCAACTACTTAAAAAGGATTAAGGAAACAATGTTATCGTTGCAACAGGGCTTTATTAATACACTTGATTAGGGATTGTCACTTTCATGTTTATAAATAATCATTCTTTTATCAAGTAGATGTGTGTGATGTGGCGCCTCTCGCCCACCGGATCCAGTCTGCACCTTTCCAGTACCCGAAGGTTGCACTGCTGTTTCCATGTATTTGTTTTATCGCTGGATAACTATTGTCCCCAAAGAATTAATTCGCCAGATGTGTAAAGGATTCTTTGTAGTTCCTGCCCTTTTGGTGCCTTAGCCCATATATACACACACATTTGATTCGCAGACTCGCTTTATTAATAGTTCGTTTTATCCGATATTTGTTTGCAATGGGTTAATATCTTGTTAGCTAGTGCACATTTTCGAACGTTTTTTTCCAAAATTACACATTAGAAATTAATGAAAGGAAATGACAAAGCTGAAATGGCCAGAGGAAGCCTGCAGTGACCAATATGCTGTCTATCTTCCCAGCAAATTCAGATTTGTAGAAATTGATTTGGTTGGTTTCTTTGTCTGTTTGTTTTAGTAAGCAATATGAAATACTATTGAAAATTGAAAATCATTCACATTTGGCACTGTTTTCATTTAATTAGTGCATACTAATCTATACGTTTGAAAAAAGTGTGTAGTTGTGGGTATAGACCTGGGTGTTTATGTGTTACAAGTGCTACCGAAACTATGTTGTGTTATTGAAGCTTGAGCCCTGCAAGAAACGTGTTTAGCTGCCACCCTGTGTAATTTTGTAAAGTGGTAAATGGATTTTATTCCACACTGCTATAAATGCCGCGTGACATATCTCTTTATCACACACACGCTCTTCAAGGGTTACTCGAATGGAGAGAGATGTCAACATGAAAAGGCACTTGATAGAATATTTGAAATCTCGGTTCAAAGCAAATGAAGAAAGTGCAAAGCCTTGTAAGGAAATGATAGAAAATCTTGAAATAAAGGCACGATGGTTATATACAGTTTTACCCGCGGTATCAAAACCTTATTACGAAGAAACATTCTTGAGGAAAGGTAATCACGCCATCTGTAGAGTTGGACAGGCAAAGAAGCCAGGAAATGTTGAAAATCATGTTGACATAGTGAACAGGAATTATGAGGGACATCTTTTTTTTCTCCTTTTTACCTAAAATACACTGTGGTGGCAAATTCCTTGTTCTTAATATAATAAAGAAGTGCCCTAATGCATGGTGTTTTAGTGCAATCATAGGCAACTTTTAGAGCATGCTGTTTCCGCTATTCTTGCACACTTAAGAGACAGGGATAGGGGAAGTGCTGGGAGGAGTATTGAGTGAGATAAGACGGAGTTACTTGTAAGCATGGATGGACTGGTGAACCAACAGTGCTGTAGATGACAAGGGAAGGACGCTCAGCACATTCACTTCTGGAGTCTGTGATTTTTATTTGAGCATAAGTATCAGTAATAAGATGGATATTAGCCGATCAGCTTTTGTCTGAAAAGGCCCAAAGATTTTGTCAAGAGCCTATAGCCAGTTCCTCTCCATGTGCCGCCATTTGATGAAGTGGGATTCCTTTGGGCTATGAGTCTCAGAGAGGACAGTTGTAATTGGGTCTACTAAAGTGGCAAAAATGAAGGCAGCATTCTGGTAGAAATTAAAGAGATCAATGTATTGCGAGCTGTGGCAGAGGTAGAAGTGTTATGTTATTATGTACTTTTCCATGATCGCGATCCAGCATACCTTCCTCAGTCCTCGGGCAAGCGCATGTATGTAGCAACGTAGCTTGCGGGGGGCAGACAGACAAGTTATGCTCCACGTCTCTCTCAAATTTCTTATAGAGAAGGTTTGTTAGACATGGGACAGAAGCTACCAGAGAATCAGTTATTTTGATTTTTTGCTGTGAGTTACGGGTACCCTTTCATCCCATGTGCACACAAGAAATCCACACTGTTATTTTTAGGCTTTATTTAAAGTCGATTTTATTGCAGTCTAAATGCAACAGCATTGGCGTAGGTATCAAACAATTGAAGCAAAAAGGAAAACAGAGTATGAAAAACAAAACACAGACAACATGGTACATTTTGAGGATTTCTACATGCCTAATCTTAGTTAGAAAAGTGTTTTGTTTTACAAAGATCAAGTATTTAGATGTCATCTCACATGCATACTTGAACTTAATTTCTACCTGTATCCAAACGGAAACCAAGTGGTTCTGGGTAATAACGGCCCTGCTAGACTCCATCCACCTGGTTGACAAAACCCTAGAAACCCTGGTGCCAACATTTTATTAACCACTGTAACAATAAATGTTAGAGACTGGAAGAGATTGATAGAGCGCGCAGGTCACCCGACTATACTTTTACCATATGCACACTTGGGCCCATAAATTCAATTCACCATACTGATTTAATCGGGTAACCTACACTCTACTACCAGTATTTAAATGCTAACTAATTCCTATACCTTGGGCTTACCAATTCTTGTCCTTTAGGTGCCTATGACCACAATGGATCAGGGAGCTAGCTGAAAAGATAAGCAGCCTAAAATAACATTTATAACATTTGCACTCTTTACAATAGCCACAGACTCAAGAAGTTTTGAAAACCTTTATCTATTCTTCTTCAAGGTTAGAAAGCATAAAGTTTACAGCAAGTAAACTATCGATAACCAAAATCATGAAAGGCATATAACAATGTAAAAGATAAATGATGCCAACCATTTAGAAATCTAAAGGGAAGGTAAGAACAGGGAACATGCTAATAAGAAAACTTTCAGAATTTAGACTTATTATGGTATTTCTAAAGGACGGGGAAAACAAACTATAAATCACCGTTTGATCACTGTTAACGGGTAGGTAAGAAAAAGGAACTCAATTGGAATGATGATAATTGGAATAACCATATAACTAATGGGAAGGTAAAAAAAGTGGAACACGCTAATAATTCAGAGCAACCACTTTAATTCAGCTAAAGGAGGGTAAAGAAAAAGGAACAACTATATTTTCATGAGCAGTTCTCTTATCTTCAATTCTAAAGGATAGGGAAAAATTGGGTCATGCTAAGATAGCAAGAATCACGATTTTATTATTTTATCATAGAGGAGGGAGAGAGAAAAAGGAACATATGCAATTTTAACTTTAGCAAGATTCAGCGAGGGTAAGGAAAAATTGCAAAGGTACTATAAGTTTCCCTCACAGATTTATATTTACCTAGAACGGTGTGGAGACCAACCCTGGCCACGGGTCAGTTAAGGACAGAAGGAAAAACCCCAAGGAAAGCTGTTGCCAGTAGGCCAGCAGGTGCAGAATGGGAACCAGGACAGGAAAACGAGATTTGGATCAGAACCGGACCACCAAAGTTGAAACCAGCACCCGCAGTTCAGTTGCAACGCCTGCGCTACACCCTCTCTGCAGCTATCAGTCAAAACCCCGATTGGGTTATCGAATTCCCCAGCACTTAAGGTTCTCAAAACCCCGATTGGGTCTGTGAGTCTGTCTGACAGAGTGCTCTGCAGCACCTCTGTTCACGATCAGCTATTGAGTGCGTTGGGTCAGTGACAGGTCAGCTATTCGGAAAAGTCGGACAAATTCTCTAGCTAAACCTATGCTAGTTATACTGTTTTCCAGGTCAGTGTACCACCCCCCAAATGTTGGAAGTGTAAGGATACCCAATTTCGATTGGACACAGGGATAGGACACCACCTACGATTTGAGCTTTCTCAAGCCCCTCATTAGAATTTTCACTCCCGCCCATCGAATTTTGGGTTCTCATGATGTCTTCAATTCGCGAAACAATGAACAGTCTATTGATAAATACATTGTAGTCTTTTGACTTCTTCTTAGTGGGGTTAGTCGTGAGTTCCCAGGCACATCTTGGCTGGTGCTTCTATCCGGCTTGCGTTCAATAACGCAGAGTTCATCCTCTGGCTGTGGGCTGTCATGCGCAGAAAGGAGTTTCAAAATGATGTATTCCCGTCCCTCATGCCCAAAGATTACGATACATGAAAAGTAAATAGAAACAGTTTTAGAGCACAGAAATAAATGAATACACTGTATACCATAAACTTCTACTCTATACCCATTACTTTATAATAACTGTAGCCTTAGTGATTTAGCAGAACAGACAGCATAGCAAAAGCAGCACTGCAAGCTTCTTTGCATGTGAGAACATAAAGCAGCCATTTTAGCTCTACAGCGCAGATGCGAACAGGTTCCCTCCAGAACTGCGAGTACGTCACGTCACATGGGTATGACCGACGCATGCGCAGTAGAAATTCCCGCGTAGCAGCAGCCATCTTAGGTTGCAAGCGTGTTAGGATTAGTAAACACATAGGCAAGCTTCACTCGGACACCCACAAGTGTCGAAAAAGGGGCAAATTAATAAGACAAACGGGTTGATTAATTAATTAGGGTTATTCGAGGTTCATGAATACAAGCAAGGCGCTTTAGGTGCGAATCCTTGCTCCATCAAGATAAAAAAAATTACACTGTTTGAATTAAAGAACAATTGTTCTATAATTCATTAAGTGTTATGTTTTTGGACTCTCTACCAATTTGTAACATTTACTGTTACATTGGTTCATGAAACTGTCTTCAAACGAGGCATAATTACGTTTCTGTAACAAAATTGTTATGCAACGATGACATTGGCATAGTCTCCTAAAGAATTGCAATGATGTCTGCTTGTCCAGTAGTCCGAAGCATCACTCTCTCTCCTACGGGCTGTGAACTATCAATTTATACCATTGATATTGTTTATTTTGAGAAAAATATACTTTGTGATTCATTATGTCATGTGCGAGTACGTCAGAATTCATTTACATATCTATGTTAAAACCACATGCCTGTCTGTCATTTAAACATCAAAAATTCAAACCAATTTAGGAATATATAAACTAGGAGCATACTGTCAGAATACATAAACCTAGTACATATGGTGATAACATGCACAAATCCATATGAGCTAATTAATGAACCCCATGAACATTGGCTTATATGGTCTGAGGCCTCGCTAAACAGAGGCAATTTGAGCCGGACGTGCGGGCACTGCAGAGCAGGCGGCGCCCATCCTCCGACCCGGGAGCTCCGCCTGAAAACAGGTGGGGAGGGGCGCTTCTAGGAGGCTCTGCCGGCTGCACAGACGTTTAAGCACCAAGCCTCAAAGTGGTTCAAAACAAAAGAACCTCACCGGAAAAGAGGAAAGTAACTGATGCCATTTAACAGCAGAACACAAGTATTGGCACACAAGTCTGGCATTGACAAGCCTGCGATTTTTTTGAAACATTTGCAACAGCCATTCAAAGTAAAAAATTATGAAAAGTGAAACTGTTCAGTCTAAAGGTGCCAGGTAATTAATGGGTTGCATAAACATGCAACATTGACCGAGCTAAAAAATAAAGCTAAAAAAAAAAAAAAACACACGAAATGCAAAAGGAGAATAATCCATAAGGCTTAGCTCTTAAGTGGACTTTTTTTATTAAGTAGAACTGCACAAGCAGTCAGACACTCACAGTAAAACAGCCCCAAGCACACTCTTATAAGGTCCCAAAGGCGAGACCTATTGGCTATGCCAATGCTTGTTTCACTGGGCGGTTGTCAAGGCCCAGTTACGTTTCACCTTGGGCGATGGTTATTTCCTGGTATACCTCTTGAGCGGTGGGCGTAACCTCCAAAATGTGATGAGTGGGATTAAAATTGTGCTCACCAGGTACGCATGTAAATTGTTGTTTCGAGATTATGAAGGTTTTGGTCGTTCCTGGATAAAACTGGTTTCTTTTCGACTTGGGGTGCTTTGATTAACAAACTTTTAGACCCGTTCGTTGCCCTTTAATGAATCTCGGTTTTGTTGTGTTGGCGGGCAGTTGTGGTACTAGGGGAAGACGTACGACGAGTACTCTTTATTGGGTTTTGGGGGGTGAGGGGTGAGGGGAGCAAATGAGATGTACATGTCCTTGCTGCTCCCGAGTGAGGAGTAGAAGCAAGCCCTAGTGGTATGAGAGAGCACGCTGTCTCCTAATGAAAAGAAAAAGAATCGTAGAGAGGGGCAGTCGTTCATTACCGAAGTGGGGCAACAGTGAGTGTATAAATGGTGTGTCAGGTACAGTTCTCCCCCCCAAGGAAAACACCTCAGGTTTGCACACTCCGCGGTCAGTGGGGGTTGAGAGCAGATGATGAATGTGTGTGAGTGCCCCCACGCTTTTGAGGGGGGTCAAGAGTCCCACTGAGTGCTCGCAGCCTAACCACATGGGGAGCTGCAGCCATTTCCTGCTCGCAGTAGTGAAGCCTTACCGGCTGGGACCCGAGTACCGAAATGGCTGCAGGGAGCAGAAAGAGAAGCATGTGACTTCTCGGTGACCCCGAAGTGGCGAGAGTGCGGCAGGTGTGTTAGACAGTTAGGAGCTCACTGGGCTAAGGGGTTTAATTTTTTTCAGCGGACTAGAAGCTAGTAGGATGGGCCGGTGGGATTGTTATCTTTGTGGTATGTTCAGAACTGTTAACTGCACGATGAGGAGAGATCCCCCCTCCCCAATTCCTGTTTGGAGGGGGCTTAAGAGACGCAAGGGTCTTGGATCTGTAGTCTACTGTTCTGACCTTGGAGAAAAGAGTGGGGTATAAACGGCATCGTTAGAAACTGGCAATCCTAACCACTTGTGATGCGTGTGGTAACAGTGGTATACAGACCTGTTTACCTAAAACTAGTGACTTCTTAAGTGGATACGAGGATAAGAGCCAGGACTCCCTGGGGACTCGTGCAGGGAAACAATCTTCCTTAATATGAGGCAACCAGGAGTGCGGTCCAGAAAAGGGCAGAATGCCTCGTCTCATGATCTCATGTCCTCACACCTTCCTGCACCATTCAGGGTTGCCTCTCCCGTGGCCCAGACATCCAGTCTCATGACAACATTTTAGAAGAAAAAAGTGGGAGATTCAAATATATGTATAATCGGGAGAATGTATTTACAACATTGACTTCTATTGAAACAGAGGCAATTTCAGGTGGGAAACATTCAAGATGATGGTATTTTGGCTTAAAAAGGGAGTTTCCCGCACCAGTCTATCATTATTTGTATAGCGTTACAATCATCCAGTCATCCAGGCACTGGGTTGCAGGGCTCATTCGAAATGCCAGATCTTGAGTTTTTTCCCGGAAGGTATATACTGAAGGTGAAGACCGGAGGTGGAGGGGAAGGCTATTCCAGGACTTGGCGGCCAGGTAGAAGAAGGAGCAGACTCCACTGTGGCTTAGAAGATGCATTGTGTGCGTGAGAGCAGAAGAGTGAAGAGTTTTGAGTGGTTGGTAGATGTTCAGGCAGTGGTGATGAATGATGGTCCTAGGTCATGGAGGGCTTTGTAGGTGTGTCAGTACCTTGAATTGGCATCTTTTCTGGATGGAGAGCTAGTGGAGGTTCCTAATGTAGTGTGTGTCCTTTTGTGCAGGTTGAGGATGAGTCTGGCCAATGAGTTCTGTATCATCTATAATCTCCTCTTGAGTTCGGGGTTGGTCCTGTGTACAGTGCGTTGCCATAGTTTAGCTGGCTGGTGACTAGGGCTTGAGCGATGTTTTCCCTGTGGTTACGGGGAACCATTTGAAGATTCTTTGCAGTGTGGAAGCAGGCAGAGGAGACATTGTTTCTGTCGTTTCATAGTGAGCTTGCAGTCCAGGATGATGCTGAGGTTGCGGGCGTGTTCTCTAAGCATGGGGGTGGGCCCGAGTTCTGTAGGCCAGCAGTTGTCATTTATAAGAGAGGTGTTGTTGCCAAAGATCAGCATTTCAGTCTTGTCAGTGTTTAGCTTAAGACAGTAGGTGTTCATCCAGTTGGTGTTGGGCCTATAGGCATGTATGAGTCTCTACCTTCCTTGCCGAAGCGGGCAGTCTCAAATCACTCCCCTCAATTTGCTTGCAATCATGGCTACCTTCCCTCCTATGTGTGCATTCTGGCCTTCTCATCTCCCTCTCTTTCTCTAGGTGTGTAGTCTAGGCTAGCTTCCCCACTCCATAGGTACAGAATTTCCCTTGCGCATCTTACCAGATATGCAGTGTGAACTATCACTCCTCCCTTAGGCTAACAGTTTGTTGCACCTTCAAGGAGAACAGTCTGGGCTACCAGACACAACCATCATCCCCAGGTATGCCACCTGGGCAAAGCCACCCTGTTCCTGGCCAGCCTGAGCAGCCCAGCTAAGTTCCTGGACCCCGCCTAGAAAAGCCTCACACCCACATTGTTCCTGGCCAACCACTGTTCCCGGCCTTCTGTTTTTGCAACCATTTTCTCCAGCCCCATTCCTGGCCTGAAGTCTGGGCGACAGTCACATTGTTTCCTGCCCGACAACTCATACTGCTGTTTCTTGCTTGCTGTCAGGGAAGACTTTACTATCAGTTTCATGCTCACTGTCTTGGCATCTTTTACCACCCCATTTCCTGTCTGCTGTCTGGGCAGCCATTTCTGATATTTCCTGCCTTTCTCTCTGGGCAAACACCCCCAACCCCTCTGTTCCTGGCCTTCTGGCTGGGCAACATCTCCCTGCCATCCCCGATCCCTTTCCCTGATCCCATCCTGCTGTCTAGGCAACATTTCTCCATAACCTCCCCCACCAACCATCCCTGTTTCCCAGGCCTGCTGTCTGAGCATTCTTATCAAGTTCAACCTCCTCAACCACCGGTTCTCTTCTTGGCATCTGCCCCCTGGGCAACGCCTCACTCCACCAAAAAAGTGTATTTCTTCCCAACCTTTCCCCCCCATTTCCTACTTGCTATCTGATTAACCTTTCCTGCCCCCCCCCCAGATCTACAGCTTGCTGTTTGGGCAATGTTTACCCCAAATTCCTGCTTGCCATTTGAGCAAACTAGTCATGTTTTCGGCCCACTGTTTTTACCACCTTTTTCTCTAGCCCCATTCCTGGCCTGTGTCGAGCGACATTCCACGTCTGTTCCAGCCTGCCATTTGGACCCCCCACACCTGTTCCCAGCCTGCCATCTGGGCAATAAACTCTGTTCTCAGCCTGGCATCCTGGCAACCTTATTCTCAGGTTCTTAACCTGCCATCTTGGCAACCTTTACATCTCATTCTCGAAGCCATTTGTCTGGGTGGCCTGTAGCCCAAAGGTTCTTGCTGGGTGGCCTGTGGCCCCCAGATTCTTGCTGGGTGGCCTGTAGCCTTCAGATTTTTGCCGGCCAGTTTATTCTCCCCAGTCTCATCCACTGTCATCTAATCTGTTCTCCCTTAGTCTCAGTCTTTCGTTGTCTCGAGGAGAACAATCTGAACTACCTAAACATCATCTCCAGGCCTTCCATCTGGGCAGGCGTTCCTCCATTGTCTGAATGCTACCTGAGCTATAGACTCCTTTCATGGCTTACTGTCTTGGCTACCTTCTTATCCCAGTCATGGATTAAAGGCTTCCTTGTTCAGGACTGCTGCCGCTATTTCTTTTGTGATACTACTCGTCTGGGCTGCTGCAGCTTCTTAGTCATTCCTGCAGTTTGGGTTGTTGATTCACTGCTGTAATCAAAATACCAGTGCTTCCTCTGGCCTCCAATAGGCCTTCAATTTGATGTGCCTCCTCCTAGACCTACTTTCTTGGGTGCTATGTGGAGCCGCGGCCAGGCCGACTGACGCTGGAATCTGGGGATCACGGTTCGATCCCCAGTTCCGGCGGCAGATTAGCCCAGCACCATGTGACTCTGGGCAATAGCTTGCTTAATCTTCCCGACCTCCCCCCAGCGCCTAGAGACCCTTACGGGTGATTGTTTGCGCTTTACAAATGTAGATTATTATGTCAATACCCACACATGTAGTGTGAGTTGTGCTGTCTCCCATTTGTGCTGTCTACAGAGTTATAGGGGTGTGGAATTTATTAAAATATCTATCGACTCATCCATGGGGCAGGTGCTTCATAAATCTACTTGACCTGTAACAAAATCCACTACAAATTATGGCAGCCATGTCATTATATAAGAGCTCTGATATAGCCTCTTTGATTATGACAGGGCTATGCCATAGTAGTGTTTGAATATTTGCAATCCCTTTATGTTGCCATGTTTCCGCAGATCTACATACTGAGGCTGAAGGTAGTGGTAAGCAATAGTTCCAGGATTAGAATGACCTTTTGAGTCTGTGAAAACCTACTAACCTACTTACTTGCAAAACAAAGGATGCGGCACTCTTGGAATGGTTTTCAGTTTATTTATTCAAGCGGGTATTCAAGGGGTGTAATACGCTTGAATAAATAAGCTGAAAATCCATCCAAGAATGCCGCATCCTTTGTTTTGCAAAAATTGTCTTTGTCCAGGATCCCGCCAATATCGCAGAGCACCCGCTGTGAGCGCTCTTGGAGCACAAGGATCACATTGTGGAATAACCTACTAACTTGCATGTTTTAAGGGTTTTTAAAAACTCATCTCTAGTCTTTTCCCATAATGAGAAATGTTGGAAATTTACTCCTGACAGTGGCAGACATAACCCTTCTTCCAGAGTTTGGGAAAAAAGTGATTGGAGGGAAACTGAACTTGCAAACACTCAGGTTTTCGAATGAGTAAATCTACACATACTTATTTGCTCATGCTAAAATGCTAAAATGCATTTTACAAATATTTTCTATTACTATTTCTTGTCCTACTTCTGTAAATTCTTGTGAATTCACAAAAGCCGCATAGATGCACTTAATGCAAGGACATATATCATGGGTGCACTTTTGAGACTTTCTTTAATAATTGGGTCCCTAATTTGGTCTGGCGTTGACCATGACTGTTTGGGTTTATTAAATTATGTCCCTCTCTCTCTCTCTCTCTGTATCTGCTGGCTTCACTGAGTGACAGCATGCTGCTCTTTCACAAGGAGCATATTGGCACTCAAAGTAGTTTTGGTCAGTGCCAGTAAATACTGTGGCAGTGTGTGCTTTTTGAGACCAAAACAATTTTTGCCTTTGCCAATGTTTGTTATAATGTTGAGGGCCCTGAAGCTCCCACACCAATAAGGTTTTACAAAAACCATGGCAAATCAAGTCACACATTGACAAAACTAAAAAGCTGACCATTTTCAGACCTACTGGCTTTGCCAATGCTTGTTATTTCCCATAATCCTATTGAAACTGGTTACACTGATTTTTCCATTATGAATAGTTTAGGGAAATACTAACATGCATCAGCACATGTTACTAAATGATGCTGCAAAGAAAATGTACCTGAAATTTTACAGTAGGTTAGCTAAATGTTTTTTTTCCTGCTTTAATTTTTTATCAACATTTTATTATGAAAGCAAAGAATCATCAATCTTTCTTTCAAGCTTCTGCAAATATTTGTATCAAACCAGAGAGCATTCTGGGAACATTATACATAGCCTCATATTGCTAAACTTTGAAAACAGGTGTACACATTTTATTACTGGAACCACTGTCAATAATGCAGTCAGAGCTTACAACATTTACTTGGAGGGCTTACTCGTACTAATAAAGGCTTTCAAATAATGAACAATAAATACAAGTTTGAACAGCATTAACATATGGACACAAATATTATCTTAACTGCAGACAGTGCAATTCCCTGATACATAATGTGGTACTGCAAACTGGCAGGGGGTTGGGCCTACTTGTCCCATGGACATAATACACGTGAAAACTTGTTGCACTTGACCCCAAACAATATCCTGGGTGTCGGGCTATAGGAATTCCACATCCCTGGAGTTATATCGCATCCATCTGTGCAGACGTGTCTGCACTTCTTCAGCCAGTAGACTAAACTGCTTGTATGCTTTCTGTCAAGGAGCCTTCTTTCCATTTCTGAGATTTTGGGCTGCTTGCCCCATCGTACATTCCTGGGCTGCTAATCCTCCCCTTCTTCTATCTCTGGCACGCCGGGCTACTCGCCGTCCCATCTTTAGCACACCAAGCTGCCTGCCCCTCTCCTCCTTCGCTTTTCTGGCATGCAGGGCTGCTTGCCCTCCCAGTCTCTGGTATACTGGGCTACTCATTCTCCCAGTCCAGGAGTCTTTCTTGCTCCGCTGCCCTGCATCCTCCTTCCCCACCCCCAGCATGGTTTACTGTGCTGCGTCCAGACCTTGCTATCTGGGCTGCATGCTCATCCACCCCCAACCATTCCTGGCAGTTTGGGCTGTTCTACCTTTTTAGGTTGAGCATTCAAGACCTCTTGTATATACTTTATTATATAACTATATGTGTTTGTATTTTGTGGGTTCTGGAGATCAGCCCTAGGACTTGTCTGGTTCCGCTTAGGGACTTTTTTTCTGTTCAACTGCCTCTATTTAACTGTCTTTATAGAAAACGACCAGTAGAGGTCAGTAAAATACCAGAATTTATTTCTGCTGAGGGACTTTCGCTTTTTTATTTTTCTGACAACTACTTCTATTTAACTTTCTTGATACAAAACAACCAGCAGAGGTCAGTAAAATATCAGAATCACTTTAGTATTCTCTTGATTCCAGTCCATAGAAATTGTCTTCCACCAGCACCCATAGACAATAATATTTTTTTCAAATCTTGTATTTTCAGTGATATGACCACCGAAGGCCCTGATTTTATATTGAAAACAGAGTTTTGGACTATACCATTTCCCACTGAAAGGCAATATTTCTCTCCATGTTTTCCCATACCTGGCGTGTCACGCTGTTTGGTGCTTACTTTCCCTCCATGTTAAAGAACAGTAGATGTTTCAGCACCCAGGCTAATGTGGTGCATAGCTAAATACACGTAAGGTCCCAAAGGCGAGACCGATGCATTGCAAATGTGTGTTTTGTTTTTGTTTCCTCCCACTACAAACCAAAATACATGGGTAAAAGACATTTCATTTACAATGCCAGTAGCTCTAACTCTCACCAATGCGAGACCGATTTGCATTGCAAATGCTAGTTGACAGTTGTGACTACTGCTAGTCTTCCTTGGTCTTTTTTATTAATGCTCAATTTTAACAGATTACTACTGCAACTGTATGCTAGTTGCTCTAATTATTAGCTGAGTTTCATAAATTACTCTTAATAAGAAGTTCAACTGACTTAATTGGATTCTAAGCTTTATACTTGCGTTATATCACTCTTTTCATTTGAATCAGAACTCTTCATGAGTTCTCCTAACTCCAAATTCTGAACCTGTTCTTTAGAATAGGGAACTTTTCCTTCATGGAACGAGCTTGATGCACTATTTAATGTTTTTTTTTAACCGTATTTTTCTGAGATTTTCCGTAAACTTACTTGAATTTATTGACTAATCTGGATAAAAAGAATAACAGGAACATTAATATGCTCTTAATGAGAAATAAACTTTTAAAACTAATTTAAACTCTGTGAGAAAAAGGCGTTGCATAAGTGAAAACCAAATTTAAGAGTATTTCACTACCAGGACATGTAAAACTTAAAGGTATATGTCCAACTTTTTAAATACATTGCACCATGTCCTCTGGGCTGTACAGGCCTTCCCAGGGATGACATATATTTTAACAAGCATTTGCAATACAATAGGTCTCGCATTTGTGAGACTTAGAGCTATTGGCATTTAAAACATGAAAGTGGGTGCTGTGCTGAAACAAAGCAAGGCACCCGTGTGCATAAAAGTTATGCGTATGGCGGCCCATGAAGCAGGCGCCATGAATTCCCATTTTGCTTTGGTTTTTGCTCTTTACATATTCGCTCACTTCTCTCCGGTCCATGTCTTTTTAATTTCTATTTTAAGATCTATTGCTAAATTTCTACGCTGCTTAAAAGCGCCACCAAGAAAAGTCAATTCTCAACAAAAGCATGCCCTGCAACATCAATGCTACATATATTCATGGCACAAAACATGTGAATGAGAAGACCGAGAAAACTTTAAAGATGTCAGAGGGAACAGACCGCAGAAAATCCATCAGAGGCTTTTAGGACACTGTATGGAACCAAGAGACGACCATTCAAAAACATTAAAGAAGGGTTCGGTCCATGGGATGGTTGGGCAAACTAACTGGCTCCACTCCCCTGTGGAAGGGCACTTATCTGCGGCCTGTTTCTGCTCTGAGCGGGTTCCATAAATGGGACCTTATTGAGCTTTCTACTCTGGGGGATGTCATGCAGGGCACTGCCCTTAAGTCCTTTCAACGGCTGCAGTCTGACTATGATTTACATAAATCTAAGTTCCATCGCTATCTGCAGCTTTTTTTTTTAAGTTTGAGTTTATTGAACAATAGAAAAAGCATAAAAGATAGAAAAACATAGGAGAAGAAAAAACAGTCAAAAAGATAAATCATCAAAATATACAATCATGGGGAAGAGGGATAAAAGTGGTACCATGAAATGAACGAATGAGAAATATGGTTACATCAGAAATCAAATAACTGAAATGACAAAGTAAGCATAGTAAGTTACAAAAAATAGGCAGTTAATACTAAACAAATGTAAGGTGGTTTGCGTACCTCAGTGGAGTAAGCATCATGAGTAACGGATGAGGGGGCAGATGAGGAGAGGTAAGTCACTAAGGGGAGCCAAAGGAGATCTCTCTTAATTGCTAAGGAAACAGGGGAAACAAAATTAGTGTCTAATCTATGATTGAAGCAGACAGCATTCCTCCATGAACGGAAAGAGACATTGGTGGCTTGCTTCCAGTTGGACGTGATATGATGGAAGGCTATGGCAATTAAAAGATCAAGCAGGAGGTAATGTCTCTGTGACTCGGGAAGTGCTGGGGAGAGAGATCCCAAAAAGAGGTGAGTAGGGGAAAAGGGGATGCGAAATTGAAACAATTTCTGAATTTGTAACCAGACCAGCTTCCAAAAGCGAAGAATGGGAGGACATTCAAAAAGCATGTGTTTCAAATGTGCATCAAGGCACGGACATGACCAACAAGTGGGGGAAGTGTCTGGGGAGAAAGAGGATATAGTAGAGGGAGTTAACAGGGTACGATTATAAACAAAATATATAGTTTGGGTTGTATTAGCAGCTCGAGAGGTTTTATGAATTTTAGTCCAAATTTTGTCCCACAGAACAATCGACTAATCTATAGAAAAATCCCGTTCCCAGGCCAACTAAATTATCGATTTGGATCTATCATCAGAAAAACGGGCTGTGTTGTAAAGGAAATGCGGAAGGGGAGGCATCCAGTACTGTAGCAATAGAAAGACAAACAGGGGGAATGGGATTGGAAGAAGGCAAAGAAGCAATATAAGACAAAAGAGCGGGTAGAAGCGCTTCATATAGTGAGCGTGAGCTAGCGGGTAAGGAAAATTGAGACCGAAGATCTAAAAAAGTGAGAGGTACATTCTGAGAAAGGAGTTGCGAAATCCAACTAAGACCACGGGAATGCCAATATTTCCAAAAGAAAGTACGGTTGCCAAGATTTCCAAAAGAAAGTACGGTGCTATCTGCAGCTTTGACACGCATTAGACCCCCAGATTCATCAATTGGAGGCCCTACCAGAATTCCACCCGCTAGAAGGCCGCTTACTGATGGGGGACATCGGGGATAACAAACTAAGGCAAATCTATCAGGCGCTCAATAAATACACTAAGACCACTATTCACATGGGAAGCTGATCTGCCGGCCCTTACAGACCATGACTGGACTGAGGCCCTGGCTAGCCCCTGTATGAGGCGGTGTTTTCCCGATACCAACTCATCCAGTGTAAGTACCTCTACCGGGTGTATTACACTCGCCATAGGTTGTGGAATATGGGTGCTACCCAGTCTCCTCTGTGTCTCCGCTGCCGCGCAGATGATGGTTCCTTTCTGCATACCTTGTGGAGCTGTACTCTGATTCAGCCATTCTGGATCAGTTTGACGTCCTGCCTGTTTCTGGCGTGGACCGTCCAGCTCGACCCCAGTACCTCTTTTCTGAAACTCATCCGTCCTTTACAGGTGTCTGGGTAAATACACCCACCCTTTATCTCAAATAAACACAGGGTTGATAAGAGATGCGTATAAAAACACAATATTGTCCAGTGATAATCCGGCAGGCACCTCGTATGTTTGATGTTTATTGAGTGTTTTTTTCTTATCTATTTATAGAAATGACCACACGTTTTAGTATTCTTTGTGCAAATAAAACAAAACTGAAAAAAAGGAAAAACCCCTAACCTGCCCTGTATTAAGACAGTGCAAACAAGTATTTCAAAAGAAGCAGATATAGGGCCTACTTCAATGTATTTATGTTTTAATTAATTTCCTTTTTTTATTTATGCATTTATTCATGTATTTACGTATTCCCATTTTGTGTGCACAGGCATGGTCTAGTATTTACAATGCTGACAAGATAATCCATTCCCTCGTTTTCCAGTCCTTTGTTGTTTTACACGTGTTGGTCCTCTGTGTAAAACTGGATGCAGTTTTTTGATAAAAAATGTCTCTTGTTTCCTGGGCGCCAATTTTCTATTGCAGGCTTCACATACCCTTGGCTCTGTAGGTCTGGCAGTGATTTTGGCAGAGTGTCTGTTATACCTGACAAAGGCTTTTGTGAGACATGGGTAAAGTCTTCTTGTAGAGCACTTATCTTAGGTTTCCACTCTGCAACCTTGAGAACCCAATCTCTTCCTCTATATCAGCAATGCTGTTTTGGATTCTAAACACATAGGGAATATCTATCATGCATTTCACCACTGACCATGTACATATATGCTTTAAAAATTCCATGCATTAGTTCTGTCAGTTGATGCAGGGCATGATGTAAAAACCACTGTTTTAGGTAAAATCTTTAAGAAACGAGGTGTATAATTTCCTTTTAGGTAAGGAAGGGCTTGTTCAGTAGTTCAGTTTTGAAAAGTAATGTATATTATAACACTGGCTGTAATCCTCTGCCTCAACAGTTGCTGTTCTGGAGAAATATAAAACTCTTGGGGGAAGGGAGAGGATTGGAGGTAATGTAAGGGTTATAAATATGTCCTCTACAAACATGCAATTCTGTGGCTGCTGGAATACCACTATTTATATGAATTTGCAAACCTCGACCCAAGAACTGTTTGCCAAGAACTGCTGCATAATTGTAAGTTCATGACTACAATTGTTCTAGTTCGAAGGGATCAAATCACTTCACAAATGGCGCCTGACACTGTCACTTGCTTAAATGTTTTTTAGACAGGGTGTAAAGAATGATCCCTTCTTTTCCACGAAGATGTTTTCTTTCATTGTTAACACATGTTCATGTTTACATCACAAACTTTGTTTTAAACCCAACTGCAATTTGAAGATGGCACTAGACTTTAGAAGAATCACAGACACTGTGTCTCGTTTTTAGGTCGAGCCTAGCGCAGTGCATGCGCTGCCCTAGGAAAACGACCTCTTGCAATCACTGCAGCTTTCCTAAAAGCTCATGCGTGTGGGGCTCACACGCCATTGGCCTTTGCATCTGGCTTTCTTACGCAATTGGCCAAAGGCGCGTGGATGTCCTAGCTTCTTTGGAAGAGTTCACTCTCAGAGCGTTTTGCTCTCGGAAGCCTGCAGCAGCGCGCAGAGGCCATGTGGTTTTCATCAGCGTGGGCGCGCTTGTTAATTATAGCTTTCCGCCCGTCGCCTCTTGCACCCTTCTGCTTTATTGCTTTCCGCCCGTCGCCTCTTGCACCCTTCTGCTTTATTGCTTTCTGCCCGTCGCCTCTTGCACCCTTCTGCTTGTCTCTTCTTCTTCCTTACAGCCCGCGCGCACCACTTCGGGACGCTGTTGTTTGTTAGGCGTGTTGCTAATAAGAGATCTCGGCTTGAGAATCGGCTTGTTCATTGTTGAAGAAGTAGCAACTCAGTATGTATATTATTTTTATGCTGAGGACAAACAAATACTTCAGTTTTTCATATGGTTCCTGTGCGCCCTTCGGTGCATGATGGATTGAAACTGTGTTTGTTAGTTGTAGATTATCCTGTGTGGGAGAATCCTTGGATGCCGTGCATGAGATTTGGAAGCGCCTAAAAGTGTTTCCTGTAGTTTCAAGCACGTGAGCATGGAGTTGCGGAGAGTACAAGAGCTACTCAGACACGCATGCTGGCACTTGGCAGAGGTATTTTGGTATTGTTCTATCTCTGTTTCTGTTCGTTGTGCCTACATTGTTCACCGCACGGCAAAATCGTTGACCTCCAGAAAGTTTAATTTTTTGCTGTGTCCTGGCATATTTTCAGCGTGCTGCGCGCCTTGAATTCAGCTCACAACATTTATTTAGCACGGGAGCCCAGGCCGGCTTGAGCTGTAGATGTTCCATTTCACGTTCATTCACTCGCTAGTTTTGTTTGTTCCTGTTCGGTTTCTTTCTCCTGATCGATTTCATTGAGGGTCCCCCTCACTTGCAGTTGCAAATAGGACCACTTTCCAAGGGTGAAACGCTGTTCCCTTGCCTGAAAGTGTGCAGTTTTTATGTTTACAACGACTGATGTACCGACGATCTCTTTGGGGGCCTGACTTATGATTAATGAATGGGTGAATGAATGACGATAGCTGCATACTAACTGTAGCTTTATGAATACACAAACCATACACCTCCATTACGGGCAGGCACAATGAGAAAATGTGTATTACGCACTGTTGTAGAGGTCTGCTCGCTGACCTCCCTCTGTACCTAAACAGGTAGAAATATCCCTACACCTACTAAATCTTCCTGAAAGTAGTTTTAAGCATTCTCGCCACAAGTACGTGAGGTACTGGGAGACAAGTGATTTGCATAAGAAATGTCGCCAAACGTTTCTTTAATGAGCGAGTGCAGTCTTGAAAGGCTTGAGTATTCCAGCTTAAATGAGTTAAGGATTTCAGTAAAGGAAATACATCCATACATAAACGGGACCAGCCGGCAGCTGCTCTTTCCCTCCAGCAACTTCCTGAATATTTTAGGACCATGTTGCCAGGCAATGACATCACATTCTAACCCGCAATGTAACATATCTCCCTTTCTAATAACATACTACAGTAACTCCAATCATATATATATCGCCTAACATATTGAAATTTGGGAAAAAAATACATAAAAATCACAGAATGTTAAATAGGCAAGAGCATATCACATAGGAAAAGACACTTGCAGATTAACTATGCACGTACATATATTTGCATAACGACAATATTCTTCCTTCAACTTCAGCTATACAGCTTTAATATCTTTCATAATTTCTCAACCATGGCGGTATCTCTTTCTGTACGGTCTTGAAGAGTTACAACTTTTCTTTTTTATGTATCTTTTTTTCTCGCATCACAACCATCCACACCTTCTTTCCCCAGTAACATTTCCAGAATATGCACTACTTTCCCTTTATTTCATACGTTTCCATCTGCCAATCCCACTACTTGTTTGCCAACTCTAACCACAGTAAAACATGTGCTTCAGGCATTTATTGAATTGCCTGCTTCTACTGTGAACATATATGTTTGTGTAAGATTTCTCATTTCGGCACCCATAGCAGACGTTGATTAACAAGAACATTATTTCCTACCATACCCAAAACCCCTGAAACACTCTACACACAATCAATTGCGTCAGCTTTATGCTGCATGTCCACAACTGCAGCGCTACAAAGAAGCACAAGCTGGAAATTTCGGCCACCATTGCAAATTACAATCTCAATCTCTTAATTCTTACAGAGACCTCATTCAATGACACATCCCGCAACTCCTTTGATATTCTACCTGCTCCAAAAGGGAAAGACTGGGTAGGCAGAGTCGGGCGCGGTATCACAGCCATCTTGAAAGACTCACTGCAATGCAGGGAGATTCCCAGTGGTTCTTCTTCCACATTCCAATGCCTCACTCTGGAACTTCTCGCTAAATCCAAGATAAATGCCCCCACTAGGTTATAACACAGCTTTTGTTGAGGAATGAACCTTGAAAATGACCAACAACACAGAGTGTCAAAGTAATCTGTCTCTCTCCAAAATGAAACGTTTCTGTACAAAAGGTATATCTTTCGCAAAAACTCTGATCATTTTAGATCCCTCTTGAACTCAGCCGAGAACCATCATCAGTAACTATTCTATCTGGTGAAAATCACCAACAGCCCCTCCATGTACACATCCATCAAATTTGATGACCCACTAATAAAAAAAGAAGAGTTTCTACACGTCTTCAACACCAAAGTAAAATCGCTTCTACACCAAGACATCCATCCTAACCCTCCCCTGGTGTGTAAATCCAAAGACACTTCGCAAATATTTAATAATTAATTATGCAGGAAGACTTTCACAAAATTATTATGAAAACCAAACCCTCAAGTCACTTTGTGGCGCCAATCCTAGGCAACATTCCCTAAGACCTTTATACTTACATGCTCCCCCACTGGAACACATTCGGTGAATATCTTCTTCAGCTAAGGAACACTTCCTGACTGCCTCAAAACTTGACAAGCCACCCATATCCTCAAACAAGCATTTGCAATGCAATAGGTCTCACATTTGCGAGAGTTTGAGCTATTGGCATTGTAAATGACAATGCCTTTTATTTATCTCTTTTGAAAACTTGCAAACGGTGCGTAAATACGCACTTTGTACTTATAGAAGCAAGGATGGCAGTAAAAACGCGCAGTTACTACCAGGCTTGCTTCTCGTAAGCAAGGACTATAAGCACCGCTTGCAGGTTTTCCAAAACATATAAAGAACAAGCATTTACAATGCAGTAGGTCTCGGGTTAATTAAGTTTGAGCTATTGGCACTGCTTAATATTGCAACACCAATTGCACCAAAAGTCTATAAATTGTAGGCTAAAAAAATTTGTATTTATTTTTGTAGCAATGGTGGCATGCTGCGCTTTAGATGAATATGTTTGAAGGTAAAGTGCGCCATACTGCGATTGCTACAATAGTTATTTGTGGATGCGTTAACAATTGATGTGTGCACTGATGGCTGGTGTTGTGTGTGCCTGTAGAAATTGTGCACTGATGGCTGGTGGTGTGTGTGCCTGGTCCTTATTTTTGTAAGAGAAGAAGCCCTATTGTGCAGTAGACACTACAAGGCCTCAAAGACAATGACATAAAATAAGTCATTGGGGTGTTTTGAACGTACCAATGCCACTACAAACATGAAATGTAGCTTCTGGAACCTAATGAAGGTAACTCCAGTCGCCCTGAAACCTTCGATTAGACTTATTTTCAAATAGAAATGCCGGGCTAATCCTACAGTTGATTACAAGATAATCTGTTTAATTTTTCATGCAGGAGTGCTTTTGCCTACAACTGGTGTAACCTGAGAGAAGGAAGACGACGCCGACTGAAAAGCTTTCACAAGCTCACCTCTGATCTGCTGTCACCGAGCTCTCCTTGAGGGTTTGCAAGACACAGTAATTGTCCTCCGCGCTATAATTTAGGAAATTAAACAGCAATCGAGTTTTGCATGTGGTGACTGTTGCCATGTTTTCGCCGTGCCCTTGTGTATCCCCGTACCACATTTACCCAGGAGTTTCGTTGGCTGTGCAATTTAAGGATAGCCCTGCCTGCCTTGGCCCCCGGTGGCAGGTAGGAGAGCGCGCTGGACCGGTCGCGTGGCCCTGCTATGGACCCCCGTCTTATTCTTCGAGAGCAGCGCTGCTGATTGCCTCAGCAGACGGCCGGGGAATTATCTGCAGGTGGCGTTGCCTAAAGCGCTGCAAGCTGAGATGGAATTAGCCGCCAGCACCATTCGTAAACTACGTCAGGTCAGGACAAGGAGCAGGCTGTACTCGTTCACATCACAGCCACATTATCCTATTAGCGCGCGCTCCGTGTCAAGTCAAATCCCCGTCTGCAACATGATGGAGGCCCCCCCTTCGCAGCCACCTGGTAAGTTTATCCTTCCACGTTATTCACCTCTTTTCCTCTTTGGCGACTGGTTACTGAAAAAGCAACAGGCTTTTTTTTACTTGACTGGGGGCACGGTGTGTGGGAGCTTGGTACTTTACCTGCAATAATCCGGGTCCTGGGAGATGCGCCAAGGGCAAAAACTACACTCGGGCAATAACGCCTGTTGGATTATTGCGGGGCCACCTTCCTCTTTGGTAGTCTGTACACCACACACACACATCTGCACGGGTGACACTGCACATTGGTTTGCCCCCTTCGAATATGGATTTTCAGAATACATTCTCGTAAAAGCAAGGTAGATTATACCACATGCATATATTACAAGTCCACCGACTAAATATTTTTATGTAAGAGCTTGAGAATTACCTGCCTGTATTTCTAAGAGAGAACACACTTGTAGTTTGTAAAATACGCTTTCACGGGGATGACAAGTGAAATATAGCTTGTAAGAGTTCGGGGTGAATGTATCTTCAAGAAGTGATGTGGTGTTGTATGCTGAGATACTAACCATAATTAATAAGACACGGACAGCGGGCGGGACACGGACAGCGGGCGGGACACGGACAGCGGCCGGGAGGAAGCAATGCCTGCCTGTTTATCGGTGCCGCACCACGGCGTCTGCAGCCAGCCTGTTTATCAGCGCCGCGCGCCTCTCTGCAGACTCCCCCTGCATTCCAGAGAGGCGCGCGACGCGATCCGGTCTGGAATGCAATTTTGTGGAGACAAGACCTGGCCGCGCGCACAACGTTATCCTATGGGGAAACGCTGCGCGCGGCCAGGTCTTGCTTCACTTCGGTGTTCTCAGACTGCTGAGACGCCGACAATAGTTCTCTGGCGAGAACGCGATTTTCAGCGCGTTATAGCCGAGACCTAAAAAGCATTGTCATTTACATTGCCAATAGCTCAAACTGTCACAAATGCGAGACCTATTGCATTGCAAATGCTTGTTATGTTTGTTGTCTTGAGTTCAAGTGAGACATATATAGTAAACATTGCCAGTACTGTTCTGAATAGAAGGATGTGCTGCCAGACGTCTTATAGTGTCACAGCAGGGTAAGCTGTAGCTGAATTTAAGAACCTAACCTGTGATATGCAAAATAAACCAGGCACTTCTATTACTACAAGAATTCTGTACATGTTGGCTTGCAGATGCAAAACTACAGATGTAACATAAACTAATGTACTCTGGGAGGTAGAAGGGGCATTGTTACTGAAATAAAATATTGCCCCTGCCATTCTATGCAAGAACAAATCATGAACTGCTGGTGAATAACATTTTGAGTTGGTTAAATTGTTAAATGCTCATAGCCTTCTTTCTTAAGAAACCTATCCACCTGTATAGTATTTGCTCAGTTGATTTTTTAGGCAGCATAGGGTTCTCTGTCAATGTGTGCTAAAATGTCAAAATAGCTAGATAATAATACTACAGAATGTGTTCAATAACTCAACTTTAATTATATAAAAGTCACCTTAATTTTCCTTTCCTTGTCATGTATTTTCCTTTATTTTGTCACATGGCTTTCTTTGCACAATAAATCCTTTGGACACAAACGTGTTAGGCAGTGCAACGAAGAGCTGCATTTAGTCATTGCTAGCTTTCTTGAGAGTAGGCAAAGAGGGGAACATGACCCATGCTTGAGCTGGTGATAAGTTTTTTCAGTTATGTACAGGAGCTATTCCAAACTCTGAAGGATCGCAAATTGCGCAACTACAAAAAAGGAGAACAATGACCCTGTCTGCTGTCCCTCAACAAGGTCACCCCTTGCAATTTGTAGTAAGGTTTCACAAAATCAATATTCCCCATTCATAAAACTTCAAATAAAAAGTTTCATATTATAAAGACCCTAAAAAAACTGAAACAAATATTTTAACTTGTGCTACATCTGTCACATTTGTGCCACTACATCATTACAATTCTTAGTATTCCAATCAGCAAAAGTGAGTTTACGCTATAGTACTCAATCACTATCAATTCCAGGTCTTCATTGCAAGACTAAGGGGTAGATTACGATGTCGTTCGGAAAGGCTCAGAACGGCATTCGATACGTTCAAATCCAATTTGGAAGCCTTGTTTCCGACAGACTCGTAAACATTACCGAACGACCAATTATGATGTTCGAAAATCGTTCGGACTGTCCGACTCGGTTCCGAACATCTTTCAGAGTAACCGAGTTGTTCAGAGTCGACTCATTCAGGTCTAAGTACTACGTTTCCGAGCAAGCGATAAGGAAGTTGGATTCAGACAGCCTTTCTGAATCAGTTGTTCTGACACGGATCTGCTGTCGAAATCTGACTTTGAGGGCCCGCAGCAGGCACCCCCCTTGGGTCTGCGAGAACCATAGGGGTTTCTATTCACTTTGTAAGATCATCAATCCATTCTTATTAGATGACCTTAGAACCCCAATGAAAATACCATGAGGGCCATGATATCTTAGAGTAGCAATGATATAACCCTCTGGTCAAAAATTATTGGACAGGTAATACAATTGATGTGTGTCTATAAATACACCACTACTTTTTAACATTTATTTTGTCCAACCTAAAGTAGGTTTTGTTATAACTATTGCACTGTGTTGTCTGCCCCAATGCTACCCTATTAGTGTAGGAATGTCCTATCAACGTTTCTTTGTCTTTTTGTGTGGTACATTTGAGTTATGTTAAAGAAGTTTTATGACTTACCAAAAACACAATAATCATGTTCAATGAACGGTGAAATGAATACACAGGTTGAATTTATTGAGTAACTTGTCCTTGAGTAAATTGTTTTGAATTAATGTAGCCACCTTCCTTTTCGTGTTTTGCACTTTTCAGCATACATTGTTTGTCCCTCATGCTTTGTAGCAATAAGTGTGATTTGCTTGATCAGGGTGTCCGCGTTTTAGGGACCCGGGATTTCATACTGGGGCAGACCAGCTTTTTAAGCCGTTCATTGCGGACAGGTGATTGCCGGTTTCATTTTGGGCAGGTCAGAGCTGTGTGGCACGTTGGTGAAACTGGGTGGTTCAGTGCTTCAGGTTGTTTTGTGGTGTTATTTTGGTATTTAAATCATGTTAGGCTGTGTTTTACCATGTGACTCTGCGTGTGCAGGACAGTACGGGTTTGAGCGATTTTGCACGTTAGACAATGAAATCATTATGAAAGGAAGTTTACCAGGAGAGCATAATTTGGAGGGCAAAGTACAGGAGTGTGTAAATAAGGCTGTTTCGTTTTTGACAAGCCAGTTAGGTAAAAATCTAGATGACTGTATGGAGAAAATAGAGAAAAAGATTAATAAAAATTAGGAAGAACAGTTTTGGCCAGTAGAGGAAGTTGCTGGTAGGTCATGTGATGTTAAAGAAGGTTGTAAGGTGTCTCAAAAAGAGATAAAATGTGCAGCAACAAAGAGTGAATAACAGTATTTGCGAAGGACATTATGGTCTGCAGGATAAGAAGAAGCGGGAAGCAGGAATGGCTATAAAGGCCGTAAAAAGGAGTCACACATGCAGTTGCATGTGAGGAGTCTTTGAAAATCGGTGACATGGTGTTTAATTGTTAATCAGATATAGAAGATTCAGATGATGAGGTGGAAAGAAAAAATATAAAAAGGAAGTGGTTTACGATGAATAAGTTCAAAATCTGAAAGACCTCCTTGCAGAATATATGTTTGATATGTTTGATCCGCACACAGTTCCGCATCCTTTGTCCCCACAGTGGGTACCTACAGATCCTGACAGAGTATGTGGGTCACTAGATTTGGTGTGAAATGCCTAAAGAGGTGAGGAATAGGTTGCGCTCAGAATGTCCCAGGTCATCATTGTCTTAGAAGGTGGCATATACTCCTTAGTTGGACAGAAAAATGTTGGCTTTCCTGAAAAAGTCGGATGAGACAGGTTGCTTGATGTGTTTCGGCCCTTAATGAAAATATTTGACATGTTGGAGGAGGTTTATTTACAGGAAACATCTGTAAATGAACAAGAACTGCACCAGTGGTTGCAACAGGCTGTATGTTTGTTGGGGAACTCCAACGCAGCCTTATGTGTGAAGGAGATGGCAAAGTATGTGGGAGCTTTTGACAGCCATTCAAAAGGTTGAGAAGGATATGAAGAAGGTTTGTGGTGTGGCCGGGAAAATGTGAGGTAAATTTCCCGGACGAATATTTGGAATTCATGCAAGCTTTGTTTTCGCGAGGATGTAGATCCTGTGGATACCAATCATCAGGTTTCCTCCCTCAGAGACAGAAGGGAAGAGAAAGATATAAGGTAGATAGAAGATCAAGAGGACAACAAGGTATGTCGGAAAAAGACTCTTTGTGTATCTAAATAACGGTGGGCAGCAGACTCCCCCTTTATTTGAAGAGATGGAAAGAGATAACAGCAGATCCTTGTGCTTTGGAGACAGCACAAGATTACCGTATAGATTTTATAGGGGTATTGGAGCAGGTAAGGTGGTCAACAGCATTATGGTTTCCAAAAGAGAAAATAAAGTTGGTCAGTTTAGAAGCGGAGGAGCTGTTCAGAAAGGTAGCTATAGAAGTGGCGTGCAGCAATTTGGTAGGTTTTTGAGCAATTTGTTTTTAGTCTAGAAGAAGAACAAAGGGATGAGACCAGTCATAAACTTAAAGGTGTTGCACAACTGGGTGCAGTACATTCCCTTCACAATGGAAGGGATTCTCTTGTTGAGGGACCCGTTGAGGAAAGGAGATTGGTTGACGCATCTGGATTTGAAAGATGCTTACTTGATGGTTCTGGTTTGTTGTGAACAGAGAGATTAGCTGATGTTTCTATGGCAAAGAACAACGTGAAGGTTCGAGAGTCTTCCGTTTAGTTTCACATCAACCCCATTGTACAAGGTTATGAGACCAATTATGGCTTTTTTAAGATCCAGAGGGGTGCGTTTGACAGTCTATTTGGACCATATCCTGATTATGGCAGAAAGCAGGGAATCAGCGCAGGATCAGACAGATCTGCTTGTTCGAATATTGGAGGGCCTTGGGTATGTGGTGATCAGGAAGAAGTAGTGTTTGGAACCTTGTCAGGTGATAGCTTTTTGGATTTCCAAATTCGGACATTGGGATGTGTTTTGAAGTTACCGAGTGAAGAAAGTGATGAAAAATCACAGCGAGATAAAGAAGATGTTGCAATGCAACCGGGTTTCTTTGCGGCCCCTTGGCAAAGGTGTGGGGTTTATTGCCAGCATCAATTAAAGACATTTTTCAAACGCCTTTTCACTATCGAGCGATGCAGAGTTTGAAGGCAAGGTATCTTTGCAAAGGTGAAAGGTATTCTCAAAAGGTTTGTTTGGCTCTGGAGACAAAGAAAGAGCTAGAATGGTGTTTAGAGAATTTAGAGACCTGGATTGGAAGAGCAATTTTTGGTGAGGTCCCAAATTTGGTGATAGATTCGGATGCCAGTCTCTTGGGTTGGAGAGCGAGATGTGGTTCACTTTCAACAGGATTGAAATGGATGCAACAGGAGAAAGAAATGCACATCAATTTACTGGAGTTGCTGGCAGGTTTGTTTGCAGTGAGGAGTTTTGTTAGGGACAAGGCAAAGTGTTGTGTGCTACTTAAGATGGACAATGTGCTGTATGCTACGTAAGCAAGTTAGGACGTTCACGTTGAAGGGTTCTGGCAGAGTTGGAGAGGTGTTTTGGCATTTTTGTCTAGGCCACAATATCACGTTGCAGGCTCGGTACATTTTGGAGTTTGAACAAGACAGTGGCAGATTAGAATTCCTGGAAGTTTAAAGACTCCAGCAATTGGATGGTGAACAAAGAGACCATCAAGATATTAGAGAACAGATGGAGACTGTTGAAAGTCGACTTGTTTGCAAGCAGGTGGACTTAGATTGGCAGGTTTTACAGATGGATGCCAGATCCGGAGGCGGAAGCAGTGAATGTGTTTCTACAACATTGGGGGGTGGATCACAATTATGCTTTCCCACCCTTTGCCTTGACCTATAAATTGGTGTAAAAAATTAGGAGAAATAAGGCAGAGTCATTCTTAGTAACTCCTTTTTGGCCACCCCAAGTGTTGTTTCCGGATGTCATGGAATTGTTAGTAGACAATCTGGTGCTACTTCAAGGCATTGCTAGCCTGTTGTTGAATCCTCTGGGGAAGTCACACCAGCTGGTACTGCAGGGTCAGATGCAGTTGATGGGATGGTTGATTTCTTGGGAATTTGGCAGGTGTCAGGCTTATCAGCAGAAGTGATGAAACTTATTTAGGACTCCTGGGCTCCAGGAACAACAAAGGCATTGTTGCCATGGAAGAGATGGGTATGTTGGTGTTCATCATGGGATTTGGATCCCATTTCAGCACCTGTGGTAAGTGTTGAAAATTATTTAAACAAGGTTTTCTTAGGAGGCAGTTCCTATAGTTCTAATAATCTAAGTAGATCAGCCATTTCAGCAGGCCATAAGTTGGTGGATGGTATACCGGTGGGGCAACTGGATGTGGTGAAGAGACGAATACCAAGTGTATGTTTAAAGGTGCCCAAGGAACCAAAGTGTTCTTTACTTTGAGATGTTGATTTGGTATTTAAGAAATTAACTGATTGGAGTGAGAATACGTTTGTGGATCTGAGAAGTTTGTCTTTTAAATTGACTATGCTTCTATGTTTAACATTTTTTAGAAGGGCATCAGTTGTTAGAGCATTGGAAATATCACCATGAAGTTATTTGCCATAAGGGGTGTGTTGTAACATTAGGAGAACAAAAACAATGTCCAGCACTATTTTTTATACAATCTTGGAGGAGAACGGGAAACTGTGTGTAGTTAGGTGTTTGCAAGAGTATGAGAGAAGAACAGCAAGTTTAAGAGGTCAAGTAGGTTCACAGTTGCTGATTTCTTTCAGTTATCCTCATAAGCCTGTTTCATGAGGATGACAGGAATTGATGTTGGTAGGTTTAGAGCACATTTAGCAAGGGGGGCTATAGCATCTAAAGCTTTGATTTTAGGAGGAAGTTTAGGAAGTATTTTAGCTGCAGCAGATTGGTCAACAGACTCTGTGATAAAGAAGTTCCATTTGAAGCCAGAAGAATGTGTTGTGAGGAATATTATGGCAAGGCAATAAGCATGCATAATATTGGCCTCCATGCCTTGCCATTTAGACAGAGGATTGGGGAGCCTTGGATCGCGTTCTATCAGTGAGAATGAAGAAAATGAAAATAAACTGTTCTGGTTGTTTGCAACAAAAAAAGAAGGAAGACGGCTACTTGGTTCAGGAATATATAGTGGATTGGAATGTTGTTAGGGTTCCTATTCTAAAGGTCTAAGTGTAATGTTTTCAGTAGCTGCTATGTTGAGTGGCAATAAAGACATATGCATAACATTAGCCTCAGTGTCTTTAATAAAATCATGACTTTCTACCCACCCCTGCAGTGGAAAATCTGAATTTATGTCAAAAGTGTGACACGGCTGACTGCCATCTTTATGGAATTAAAGTGGAAAACTGAAAGCATTTTCTACGGAGGATACTACAGTAAATGAGGAGATCAGAGAGCTTCATAACAAATGAGTATCCCAAGATGGCCACCAGACAGAAAAGAGCCCACATTTAGCACAAATATCACCCAAATGTAACCCAAGTATAGCCCAATGTCAGAAGTGTGCAAAACACCCACACATATTTGGCTTCTTCATAAATGTGCATGAAACGGTTTGGTGGAGCAAGGTTTCACTCATACAGAAACTTGCTTGTATTCAACCCTCTCCAAATAATTTGTAACAAATTAATTAACATGTTTTGTCCATTAAAATTTGCATTTACACAACTTATTTAGTAGGCTGGGAAAGCTTGTGTATGTGCTTTTACTAACAGTAACCCGAGTGTCTTAATATGGCCGCCGAAAACGCGGGAACTTTACTGTGCATGCGTCCGCCACATCTACGTGGTGTGATGTACCTCTGCTTTGGTGGAAAATTGTGCCAAGATGGCTGCTTCATGCTTACTCATACTGATGCACCTGCTGCTGCTTGTGCTAAACTTGTTTGTTTCGCTTAACTATTAATGAAAAGTTAAAATAAAGTAATGGGGTTAGAGGAGAGATAAGTGGTATAAAGTGCATTCATTTATTTTTAAATTCTAATGTGTCTTTCTTTGACTTTGTTACTAGCTCGTTTTTGGGCCTTAAATGAGACGAAACCTCCATATTGAAAAGCTGCGTCTGCGCAAAGAATCCCTGAAAGTCATGCAGTCATTGTCATTGAATGACTGCCAACACCCTTCTTACCCACGATGTTCCTGGGAACCTGCTCAACTGACCTCTAAAGAGGAAGCAAGAAGACTAAAACAAATACAATGTATATAATTTGCACGCCAATATTGCTGGGTGGAATAAAACAGTGAAAAAATAAATTATGGGCGGGAACTTGATCAATACAGCCTATTGAACAATGGGCCCGATTCACAGAATGAACTTAAGACAAAATCCTAAACTTACTACAATTTGGTATTCACAGAATGCACTTACTACAATTTGGTATTCACAGAATGCACTTACTACTTTTGGAATTCACAGAATGAACTTACTACTTTCGGGATTCACAGAATGAACTTACTACTTTCGGTATTCACAGAATTGATTTAAGACTACTAACTTTACATCCGCCGCCGGGGAGTAATTTACGGCCCGTAATCGTAATTTACGGCATTGCGCCGTAATTTACGATTACGGGCCGTACCTTACGATTACGGGCCGTATTTTACGATTACGGGCCGTATTTTATGATTACGGGCCGTAATTTACGATTACGGGCCGTAATTTACGATTATGGGCCGTTGGACATGTTAGCCAAGGGGAAACACCTGGCCAAGGTCCACCCATCCCCCAACATGGATCAGCTGACACACAGCAGCCAATCCCAGTCAACAGCTCCATTTTGCCATGGTGTATGCTGCCACTGACTACCATCCCCCACCACGCTCCAGCTAAAGCCAATTAACACTAATTGACCAGTACCACAACACACATAAAAGCAGCACACAGTGAAGGAACAGGTTTGGCCACAGAGAGACTGTAACGACAACGCTTCCAGTGCCAGAGACCATGGAGATGCGCAGAAAAAAAAATTCTCAGCAGAGGAGACCACCATGCTCATGGAATACATAGTAAGATACCACAAGCGCCTATATGGGCTACCACCATATTGCACCAGTGGTGCACAGAAGCAGCAACTATGGCAGCAGATAGCCACTGCTGTCTCAGCCCTGGGGGTGGAGAGGCAAACTGTACAGGACATTAAAAAAAAGTGGCAGGACGAAAAGCAGAGAGTAAAAGAAAAGTACTCCAGGATAGAACTGAGGAGAGTCCTCCCTGCTGCATGCCCTGGACCCCGCATCCAGCTAACCCCACTGGAGGAGGATATCCTAACAACTATACACCCCCACTTGGTCCATGGGCTGCCTGTTAGTGACGTCCGCTACGTGGTACCAGGTAAGTGGAATGAAAAGAAAAAGTGCATGAATAGATTGTCTGTGTTACACTGTCATAGTGATCATGGAAATTGTCCAAAATGCATATATATAAGGTTAGTCAGAGACTCATGTGTCACCCACTACGTAGCACCACAAGTCCCAGAAACCTTTGCATCAGAAAAGGCTAATACCCACCACCCTATTAAAAACATGTGCACAGTACTGATGCCATACATACACAACCCAGCTAATTCAATAACTGTACATATTGACTGAAAATGTGCAATGACAAATGGAAATTTAAAATTACGTCAAATAAATAAATTAGCTAAAGACAAACATTAGCGGGGAAGTGCCAGTACCAATGTGACATGCAATTCAAACCTTGCGCAAACACGGATGTGTCGTGTACATATGGTGGTGCACTGTGGTGCAGGGATAAACAGATGTGTGTTGAATCTGATGGTGTCTAGGGGGGCTTTGCTGAAGTTGTGTCGCAAGAGCGTTGCAACTCCAACAATGTCCATGCACTGCCCATACCTAACGTGCTGTGCCACTCCTTACGTCTGCTTCAAGCAGGCGTAAGGTTGCGTCGCAGCGGCCTCTGATAAGTGATACTGTGAAATCATGTAGATTACACTGACTCACTTGGACGCGGCATATCCCAAAGGAGTGCACACCCTGCCTACCTCCAAGCTGACGTTGCGCAGGGCCTCACATCATGACGATTCACCCTAGTAGCGTCACGTTGCAAATAATCCTAAATTTGTTGTCTGTTGTAAACCACCGTCGTGTCACAGAAGTGATGCAACAACAGTGTAAATTATTTTTCTAGGGGGTCGTAAACCTGCCACAAAATCTCCAAAAAGTACTTCACCCTGTGCCAGCCTAAATCACAAAGCAGATGGTGAGAGTATCCTCTGATGTAAATATGTCCAACACATATCCTGTTGTCCAATTTCCACTCTGCCACGCCATTACATCCCCAACACACCACTGCTCCTACCTGCCCCGTCTGCGGCAGTTCTGCACAGTACTGTTATCACACAGAAGATATGGGCAAATCCCCGAAACGTTACACAAGCACATTTACCATTTGTCAACTTTTCTCTCTTCTCACCCATTGACATATCCAGCCGGAGCACAGACAACTGCAGTAGCAGAGGGCACCGCATCGCATAGGAGGAATCGGCAACGTACCGAGGAAGGCATGTCAACCACACAAACTGGTAAGTCAAAGTGGACAGGAGATGTTCAAAATGCATATATCGTCAGAAGACGACAGAGGGACAAATAGTGCCCAGCTATGTAAGTCAACCATTTATGCCACATTTGCTGCATTACAATTGAAGTTGTCAATGGACATTCACCTTTAACATATGACATTTGTGAACAGCGAAAGACAAATCATAAAATGTCTTGGCTCATCATACCTTTGTAAATGTGGTACACAACATGTATTACACCAACAAACCCAGAACGGGGAAAGCAATCCTGTAATCGAGGGCCACAACAAGTCAAAAGGGTGTACATATTGTAATAGTGTATGTAGACCTTATCAGGAAATAGCATTTGCACCGATACGGAAATGAAGACCAAACAGTGAGATACCAGTCTCTGTAGTATTGACAATGCATACATTGTCCAACTTCTAATCTGTCATACATACTTCATTCAGCACAGTCCACACAGCTGATCATGTACTGCGTACATTGGATGGATAATTTCCGGACATCAACAAAACACGATAGTGGAATTTACCTATGGATTCGTAGGCATGTCATTGTGACATAGGTAGCATCAAGGTAGTGGGCCCAATCTAAGTCATATGTGGGATCACTCATTACATAATGTATGACACACTTCTGCAACGGTGGTGAACATGACTGCTTGTGCCCGTCCTGTGCCAGAAATTGAATGCATCACATGTGGCAGCAGGAATGTAAAGTTGCTAAACAAACTTATCATTGTAGGTACAATGTTGTCCTCCCAGAACCCCAGACGCCCACTGACTTCTGCTACTAGGTTGGACTTGACATCTGTCCAGGGACCACCTACTGCTCCGGTGCAGGGCCACGGTAAGTCAAGCTTGCTGAATGCTTATTAATTGTGCCTTTCACCTCCACCATATGTGTTGTACAACATTGTTATCCTGCATCACAATATGCTCACATAGGGCATTTGAACACATGGCCAATCAGACCCTGGTGGCAAATGAGATACTGACACAAAATGTATGCCAAGTGTGTGCACAATGGACATACAATAGCACAATGTGTCATAAGAAATGTCCACAACACAACAGGCTTGCAATTCAATGATATGCTAAATCCCTAGCAAAATTAACATGGTCAAATCAACATGAAATTGGTATGGCTGAGGCACACACTGGTGCCAGTTGTGTACCTGTGAGATGGGTGTAGGGGCTGCTAAGGTGAATCTTCATGCTAAGGTGAATCTTCAGGTGATTTGGCTGAAGGGCAACAGGATAATCCAGTGCAGGTGGGAAGATTCAAAGCTTCTCACCTCATCTGCAATGTGTGATCTAAACCAAATGTTGTCTTCTGCTTGCCTCCCTTCTACCATATTCAAATGTATAGGTGAGTGTATGATATATGAGTTTTGGATGTCTGCTGCACAAGACACCATCTGTTGTCATGTAAGTAGTACCATGATGTTGGAAATGGAGCATGGGAACAGAGAACACTCAAAGGATGGACATTAGTAATCTGTGTTCGCTCATTCAAAAATGAGCTGTGTGACCTCATGGTTAGGGAAGCACAAATGGGCAACATCAGGCCCTGACAACTGCACATCTCACACATGAACTCCTTTCTGACTTGTCAACAGACAACATTACACCCATGAAAAAAGTCAGTCACAATGGTAAGGGTGAAATCAGTAACCTTCTCATACAAGTTCGTCAGTTCATGGGTCATCTTATTGATGTCATTGCTGCATGGCTGTAAGCTAGCAAATGCTGCTTGTGAGCAGGTGCCCACATGTTAAGTCAATGAGCTACACATGCTGCACATCGTCCTTGATTATCCACAATGGCTAATGAGAATGTAATTTGATCTCATAGCTACAATCTGTTGTACTAAAATATGGCCATGTATTTCTCATCACAGGTGCTGACAGGATGAGACCACTCCAGCGGACACCATCACGGGGGTTGCATGACATCCTGGCTGCAGCTGTGAAACCGTCGCACACCTGTCCCACAGGTAAATCGGGCATGAGGAGTGTCAACAGCTTAGATTTCAAAGCCATTACAGAGATCGAGATCCCCTTCTACATGGAATCAACAGTTGTTGATTACAAAGTGAAATACTGACCAGGAGTGACACATATGCAGGTCTGTCATTTGGTGAGGCAGATCGTTGAGAATGTTGTTTCTACCCTCTACAGCTATTTCTACAACAACTATGATGAGACAGGTGCAGCAGGATACACCAGGAGGGAACACAAAGGGACAGAGAGTTGGGGCTGGAGCTGGTGAGTTTGCTAGTATCATGTAGATCTCCGTGTAACACCTCAGTGCTATGGTGTGAGCGGCCATTTGTGGTGGTACCCTAACATGATCACATGATCCTCATCTGCTGATGCAAAGTGCAGTAAATACAACCCTGGTGTTGCTGCACATGTAATACCTGGTCAATCACTAATGCAGTTGCAACCTCTGTGTTTCAGATGATGCTAAGGGAGAGGCAGACAGACCGACAACCAGTGGTGGCCGACGGGCAATCCGAGGGGAGAATCCTCTGATCCTCCAGGCAGCAATGTCGGCTGCAACTCATGCCCAAGAGGAGGAGGATCAAGATCAAGAGGACCGTGACTTTGAGGAGGATGATGAGTACATTTCTATTGACTCCGGGGATGACAATACTGACGTCCTGGACTCACATCCTCTGACAAGCAACGCCCGTCTGCCTCCTCTCAAACCATCAACAACACAGCATACATCAAACCATCCACGGCTCACACACATCCACTCACAGATATCACTCACTCACAGCCCTCACGTCCGTGACCGACATGGTGGTTCCCCTACGCAGTTTATCCCAGCCATTCTCTCCAACAACTGTGGGAAGTACCAGCCCTGTTGTGGACCAGGTATCCCCTGGGCACCCTACTCCTGCCCACAGACTTCTACCTGCCACCCCCCCTGTTGTTGGACCTGCTCATCTCATCCCTGGCAGACACCAGCAGGGGGGGTCTGCACGTGACGATGGTGGCCAGTGGGAGCAGGACTTCTTCCGACAGCAGGCAGATGTGAGGCAGGACATTCGGGCCATAGGGGCTACCCTGTCCGACATTTCTGGGTCCCTGCAGGACATGGCCCAATTCCCTCAGGTGGTGGACAGGATGGGCAAAGCTTTGGATAGGATGGCTAGCACTTGGCAGGAAATGTCTAGAAATATGAGAGACCTGATATCCATCCAAAGGGAAGAGAGTGCAAGACACCATGCCTTGGCCATGAAGATGATGGAGGGCATGGTGAGAGTGATCCAAAGTCTACCTTCACGGCCAACGCAGGGAGGGGAACAATCATGTCGGCCTGTAGGACAGCACATCCCCACACCTGTAACACCAACTGCACAGCACCACAGCCAAGGTACCCAAACACACCCGCACCCTGAACAGTCACTCCCACCACCCCCACTACCTGCCCAAACACCACCAACCTCTGCACAGTCACTCCCACCACCCCCACTACATGCCCAAACACCACCAACCTCTGCACAGTCACTCCCACCACCCCCACTACCTGCCCAAACACCACCAACCTCTGCACAGTCACTCCCACCACCCCCACTACCTGCGCAAACACCACCAACCTCTGCATAGTCACTTCAACCAGCCCTTGTCCAGCCACATACACCTAATGTGCAGACACCATTGGCACCTGCACCTCTTGATCAGTCTGGACAACACCCACAGACACGAAGGCAACAACCTCAACCTCCCCCCTCACCGCGTTCCTCCCCCCCACTATTGCGGAAACGCAAACATGACCGCCATTGAAATGGCCAATTTGTTTTGGGCTCCTTATGACAATAAATATCTACCAAAGTAATATCCTGTTGTGTACCATGTCCCTTCTGACCATGTAGGCATGTGTGTGTGTGTGACAGGTACAAGTGTAACACATCATAGCAACACGTTGTCATGTGCATAGAATGTGACTTACTAAATATGTGTCTATATTTGGGGATAGACATTCAAAATGAAGTCAAACTAGTCAGACAAAGTATAATTCTGCAAGTTATTTATGTAGGAACACAAACAAACCGTCCATTTGGAAGGGAGAAAGGAAAACAAATGATGATCTTAATGCAGAAGGAGAATGGAACTCAGATTTGGGTGGGGCAAAACAAATATAATACGTCAGGTAGCGTCATGGGAACCAGTCTATTCACAAGGGGAAAAAGAAATCTCCGTACGAAACAATGTCTCAGTCCAACAGTCAAGTGTCTTTCTGGTCATCCTCCAGGACCACAATATCTAGATCCTCTGGGTCGGACACATCCACACGGCTGGCGGATGCAGGAACAGGCACCACATGGGAACGTGACACACGAGGAGTAGGGGGGGAAACAGTGTGGGGCAACGGACAGGGGGACACATTGACGGTGGTATGGGAAAGCACTTGGGAGATGAAAGACATTATGGCTGTGTTCAGGGACTGGACTTGGGTGCCGAGGTTGTCCATAGATCTTACTAGGTCCGTGTTCATGGACTGGACATGGGTGGCGAGGTTGTCCAATGATCGGACTATGTGCGCTTGCATCGAGCGTATCTCCAGACACACCTGTAGCAAGATGCGAGCGGACATGTCCGGTTCACCCTCGACCATCCAACTCAAGTCCCCTGGCACAGCCACGGGAGGAACAGCACTGGCACGGGGGGGGGGGACACAGAAGGGATGTGGTGCCTCAGGTCCGGAGCCGATGGGTTCGGCTTGGCGGCTACGAGGAGGGGGACAGGTATCAGGGGATTGAGGTTTAGCCCCCGATGGCATGGGGGACGCTAGAGGTAGGGAGGGGCTGATGGCAGGCCCAGGTTGAACATTGGCCTGCCCCGGGGACACCTCTTCGTGACCCACTGGTGAGGTATGTGTGGCTGAGTGGCCATCCCCCACATCATGGTCGGAGGTGTCTGCTCCTTCACCCCCCCTTCAATGTCCACAGCCTCCACCCGGGACATAGTACCAGTGTCATGTTCTTCTTCATCCCGGGTGGGTGAAACCCCCTGGCCTGCAAATGTTGAGGGCCCCTCCTCCTCCTCCTCTTCCTCCTCCTCTCCTTCATCGCTGGTGGAAAGAGGGTTTAGCCGCCGCCGAACTGATGGTCTCCTTCTCCGGACTTGTTCCTGCGGATCTCCTGTCTCACCAGCCGTGCCTGCAGAAGTGTAAGCAAAATCCTGATGTGGTGGTTGTTCCATGCATGACGCTACACATACATTGAATAGCCTAGGTCCGAATTTGTTTGCCTCTGATCACACTGTATAGTTATCAGGGGCCGATTTACAACTACTGGCGCATCTCGCTAATCAGCAGAGGCGTGTCTGATGAGTTGCAACGCATCAGCCCACCCGTGCGTCACCCCTGATGGCCCGCATGTACAAAGCGGCACACCGTGGCGCTTGGGTGGCAGATGTGTGATGCATCCCCGGGGGAATAGCCGGGCTTTGCTGGAGTGGCGTGGCAAGTGTGAACCCGCCTCCAGCAAGGCTCAGGGGTGCACGATTGCTGACATGCTGCGGCAATCCTTACACCTGCTTCAAGTGGGTGCGTAGATTTCAATCCGCTTGGCCATAATAGTAACTGAGTGAAATCTTGTAGTTTCAATCAGCCATTTTTAGGATGCGATCCTGAACCGTATGCGTCACGTTGTAATAATCCTGCAGCATGGCGCTTTGTGTGCTCCGCCGCTGCGTCACTAAAGTGACCCTATGGCGGTGCACAGAGGCGCAGGTGCCTTGTTGATCTGCCCATCAGTCCTTATGGACTCAATGGTGGTTGGGAGCACACTGCCTCACAGTCCCAGCACAGTTTGCCCCTTTGCATCCGGGTAAATGTTGTTTACAGTACTAACTTACTCCTGAATCATCTGTGTTTGCAGGGAATGCTGCCAAGTTCCTCTCAGATCACAGTAACACTCACAGGCACACAGCAAACCCAGATGATTAACTTTGCTCTCTGAAACTGCTGCTCTCTACTGATGAAGAGCTCATTCAAGAAACACGTGTCTAGAGATATACAGCAAAGTCAGCTGCAAATTTGGTGTATGACTCCAGATTATTCCCAAGTAAGTTTGAACTGTGTACTGCATTTACCAGGATGCAAAGGGACAAACCGTGCTGGGACTGTGAGGCAGTGTGCTCCCAACCCCCATTCTGTCCATGCACTTACATTACATGTATGCATACTGTCATATACTGATTTGAGTTTGACATGGACATCTCATGTGTATTATTGTGGCTTGCGCAACTGCATTATCCAAACCTCAACCTTGGCATTGTTGTGATCTGTGTGTCATGTCACTGCTGCATGTGCCAGTTCAACTACAAGTCCACCAGAGGAGAACATGAAGAGTCCAGATATAATAGATATTGGCCATTGATATGGATTTGCAGCTATTTAACGTCTGGACAAGTGTCATCTGCTTTGTAGCATTGTATGGGACAAGACAAATGTGGGTCACACATCCACGTGGGGTCTGGAGTACTCCTCTAGCTACATTGTGTGTCTGGCCTTTTGATGTCCTCACACTTCTTCGGACAATCCAGTGCCACATAGTGTCTTACTTGACTTACAAGGTAGTGCAGTACACCGCTGAACAGTGGTGGGCGGTTGTGACAGCTACCTGTACATGTGAAATGTCATATAGGCCACTGAGGGTGAGACGTCTGTCAGTGGACACACCTTGCCAAACTATGAAAACTTGTGAGTGATGCAAGGATCTCAAAATCTGTCATGACTCCAAGGCACATGATGATCTGTCTCAATTGGAACACAACGCTACAGGTGCAATGCTAATCACAACATCCAATCCCCTATGGCCTGCCATGTGCAGACGGGACAGTCTCTGTACCATCGCTCATCCAATGCACACATCTGTTATGATTGACTTGGTTCAATTGTAGTGGTGCTGGCAGAGCAGAATTCAATATGGATGCATGAGTGTGGCTCATTTACCCAGTTGTCATGAGAAAACTACAACTCCCAAAATGCACCCTGGCCTGTATAGTACATATGCCACAGTGTGCCTCTTGAAACCTGGTGACTGCTGCTTGGACATGCAATTGGCTAATGGAGGCATGGAACACACAATGGTACAGCACTGTTTCACTCACATCATACTCCTAGACTCATATTGCATATGATGCACTTACTAGGTTCATGCTGCTCGTGCTCCTCCAGCTGAGCATGGAGGGTCGGCCAAGCTGCTCGCAGGACCCTCCTGTACAGTGGTGACAGGCGAGGACAATGTACATGGTGCTGGGAGGACAGGCCAGCTAGCTCGGTAGCCTTGGTACGGGCCCACCGCTTCAGGTCCTCCCAGCGCTTGCGGCACGCCCTAGCCCTCCTGTTGGCCACTCCCACTGCACTGCAGCGCTCGGCGATGATGGCCCATAGCCTGCCCCGGGCTGCAGTGCTCAGCTGGTGCTCAGGGTCCCCATATAGCTGAGGGAATTTCTCCAGCACCCCCTCCACCAAGATGTCCAATTCCCTGTCTGTGAAAGGGGGGGCTCTCTCCTCATATTCCTCAGCCATTATAGGGAATTAGGTCAGATGAGAGCAGCAGGATGCCTGAGGATCTGATCAGTGATAGAGGATGACTAAGAATGACCACAAAATGGCTGCCAACTACTTCCTGTGATGTATTTCCTGTCTCCCACTTCATGTATTGCCTTGCCTGTATGAAATTATGTGTTCTAGTTTATTTTCGTAATTTACGGCCCAAAATCGTAGTTTCCGGTTCCAGGTCGTAGTTTACGCGCACGCGCATTACGATGCAACACCGGAAAATACGTATTAGCGCCGTAAATTACGAAAATGACCCGGAACACATTATATCATACAGGAAATGTTATACAGGTAGTGGGAGACAGGAAATACATCACAGGAAGTAGTTGGCAGCCATTTTGTATTCATCCTGGGCCATCCACATTCAGTAAACAAATCCACTGCCATCCTGTTGATCTGATTTAGGGGAAAGTGAAATGACTATGCAGGTGTGTATCATGAATATGTATGAAAAGGGGGAACAGGTCATTTCAAGTAATTTATGCAGTGACAGGGGTTATGGGGCTGACAACATCCATCCCACTTTCCTAATCTCATACTTTGCATTATGGGACATGTAGTTCATATTGAGTACTCAGTATCAGAGTTGAATGAAGTGTTATGTAACATTGGTGTGGATATGTTAGATACATATGGGGGCAGCTATACGAGCCCTGTGCGCACCAATTGCGCCACAGTAGCGTAACTTTGGTGGCGTAGCAGCGCTACTCCACCTCCATGCTGTGGGGTATTTTCAACATGACGCATCTGTGAAATGTGTCATATTGTAAGGCCCTGCACTGCAGTTGTGCATTCCTGCACAGGGGGGACCTTCCAGCACACAAACACCTCCGAACAGTGGCAGGGTGAAATTTACTAAATTACACTCAGTCATTTTCATAGCCATGCTGCGTCACAACCCTGCGCCTGCTTGTAGGAGGCCTAAGAATTGATGCAGCATGTTAGGCATCGGCTCGCCGCTTGCCTTGCTGGAGCTGCATTGCGCTTGCGACCCAACTCCAGTGGTGCTTCACCTTTATGACAGCATATGCTTCACGCTTCTGTCTATACTTGGCCCACAGCGCACAGCTTTGTAAATGCGGCACATCCATGATGGCGCAAGGGATGTCTGCTGTGAGGCACAATTACTGGGGCATCCCTGCTGATATGCAGAGATGCAACTGTTATTGTGAACCTGACCCATGGTGCATGAATCTCCCATGACATCATCACTCACATTCTGTGCCCATCATTTGTGGGGGAGTCAAATCTGTAGTGGTCATAGGCCTGAGTATGCAACCTTTTGTGATTTGGTGACCCATCCTTATGAGGTCCAGGTATGTCTGTCAGGACTTGTATTGTTTGTCATCAGCGTGAATAGTCTGTTTTAGGGATGTCCACTACGCTGCTTGCTGACATGGGCACATGACCTGAGGCACATTCCACCTTTTGACTTCGGTCAGCAGCTGTGATTTGCATGCAGTTAGTGTGGTTTGCAAAGTCGTCTCAGGGTGGCATTTATGGACACTGTTGTGTCTGTCCACATTTCATCATTGACAACAGACAGCAAACCACATGTTGGCCGTGACACTACAGGTTGCTCATGCAAAATACGTGGCAACGAGCTGATCACGGACTTGCATGCCCTGACGTCGGTCATGTGCAATAGCCCGGTCTCCCACATTCAGAGCTAGTCGAGGTTCGAGAGGCATGTGTAAGCCATGCATTAGAGCAATGTTGTGCAAAATACAACAGGCTAGTATGATCTTGCATATGACTACTGGGGAGTACAGAAGCACACCCCCTGTACGGTCGAGACATCTGAATCGCGACTTCAACAGTCCAAAAGTGCGCTCGATGATGGCTCGAGTACGTATGTGTGCCCTATTGTACCTACGCTGAGGTACAGTGTTAGCACGCCTGTAAGGGGTGAGGAGATGTGGAGAGAGTGCATACCCAGCGTCGCCTGAGGAGGGAAGAAAGGGCAGTTGTTAACATTTCACTCTTTGACTTTCACAGGACATGATCTATACGTTCATACATGCAGTGTCTGTTGGGCCATGTATCTTATTGTACAATCATTACTATTGGGGGCATTCAGACATTTCAATGACGCATATCACTCATTTTCAGTGCTTGGTACTTACCCAGTGGCCACATGTTACCAAATTCTCCAGCAGCCATACGCCGAGCAAGAGGTGACATGCGGAATATGAAGCTGTCATGTGTACTGCCTGGGAACACTGCATGCACATTGATGAACCTTCCACTGGCATCACAGACAGCTTTTACATTGATGGAATACCATCTGTGTCTGTTGCAGAAGATGTGTGCAATGTGGCGGGGTGGCTGAAGGGCCACATGGGTGCAATCAATTGCACCCAGCACACGTGGGAATTGTGCAAGGAGATAACAATCTCTTGCTGCCCTTTGTCTCATGGCCAAAGTATATGGCATTTTAATGTAGTTGGGGGCTCTATCAGTGATGCATCTCAGTACCTGATGCAGGCACCGCGACTGGCTCGCCTGGGAAATGCCCACATGGTCACTGGTGACCCTTTGGAAGGACCCAGTAGCAAAGAAGTGGAGGGCAGATAGGATTTTGAGGTATGCTGGTATTGCATGTGAGCAGCAGGTCACAGAGTCAAGTTCCTGCTCCCACTCACATACCATTTCCAAGATGACTTCAGGTGGGAAAAGGTACCTGGCCCTTACATCCTGGCTGGACATTCCAAATATGTTGACCCTCTGCCTGTAGATCCTCTCTGCTCTTCTCCTCCTCCGCAAGTAGTTTTGCCGCATGGCAAGGGGTAGTGCTACAAACACGTTCAGTGACATCCTGGAAAGGGATTGTTTGTGTCTGCTCTGCTTTCATACATGCTGCAGGGCTGGGATTGGCTGCTGTGTGTCAGCTGATCCATGTTGGGGGATGGGTGGACCTTGGCCAGGTGTTTCCCCTTGGCTAACATGTCCAACGGCCCATAATCGTAAATGACGGCCCGTAATCGTAAATTACGGCCCGTAATCGTACAATACGGCCCGTAATCGTAAATTATGGCACAATGCCGTAAATTACGATTACGGGCCGTAAATTACTCCCCGGCGGCGGACGTAAAGTTAGTAGTCTTAAATCAATTCTGTGAATACCGAAAGTAGTAAGTTCATTCTGTGAATCCCGAAAGTAGTAAGTTCATTCTGTGAATTCCAAAAGTAGTAAGTGCATTCTGTGAATACCAAATTGTAGTAAGTGCATTCTGTGAATACCAAATTGTAGTAAGTTTAGGATTTTGTCTTAAGTTCATTCTGTGAATCGGGCCCAATGATCTTATCTTAGTATGGTGTAATGACCTCTCCTCGTCTTTCTGACCAGTCACTGAAGGGGAACACATAGATGTGCAACATTTAGGGGTGGTACATCGCCCTGGAAATGGTATACCTAAGGTAGGTTTAGTTAGAGAAATTGTCCGACTTGTCCGAATAGCTGACCTGTCACTGACCCAACGCATGCAAAAGGAGATCAAGAGCAGAGGTGCTGGCGGAGCACTCCGTCAGAAAATTCGAGGTGTTTGGAGAAATTATCGATTACCCAGTCGGGGTACCAATTTGGCCTAGAGAGAGGGGTGTGACGCTGGGGTTGCACTTAGTGGAGGTTGCCTGTCCTGACCTGCACCTGGCTTGTCCCGTGGGCACCTGATTAGTCGGGAGCCTTGTCTTTTGTCCCAGCCCATGGCCATGATTGGTCCTTGCACCATTCTAGGTAAATATAAATCCATGTGGTATGTCCTAGTACTATTCCCTTTCTCGCCCTTCCCCGGTACCAATGTCTAAAGGTATTACTGTGATTTCTGGCAAACTTTATATCTTATTAATCATATTTTTACTTATGAAATTTATGGTCTCTGAAATTTGGATGAAGACTCACTTAAACTCGCATAGATAAAGCATTTAAAACTTTCCCCGAGTCTGTGGTTATTTCAAGAAAGGTAACATTGTTTAAATACTGCCTGTTTATTCTAACTCCCTATTCGATCCCTAGGACTTATAGTAAAGGTGACGAGGATTGGTAAGTCATGGTTTACAGGTATAAGTCCTAAAACGACTTAAAGCACCGATAAGCGATTAATAGGTAAAAACAGGACTACTAGTTAAAAGTGTGAATGTTTATGGGCCCAGGTGAGTATGGTAAAATTGAGCTAGTGGTCCCGCGCACGCTATCAGGTTAACACATACCAAACATTCAGGAATGGTGGGACAAAATAAAAAAATGAAAGCTATGTTTTTACTTGCTGCCTTCCACACTGTCAGAGGGTGCAAAGTGAAACATGCTGCTATTAGTGGTTGCTTTGTGTGACAATGGTGTGTTATTCTTACGCTTAGTTCTTGCATTTCCTGACAGTATTGTATCTATCTGATAAGACCCAAAAATTATATTTGATCAATGATCTCAGTTTTCAGGTATGTGAATTACATTTGATTTGGAGAAAAAAAATATTGAAAAGGTATATGTGTATGTGGGAATGTTTTGAGAGCACAAAATATTTTTGAGAAAATATTAGGACTATATGAGGTAATGTATGAGTGGTTTTATGAGTGGATTTGTATGGTTAATAACAGGTGAGTACAACACTTTATGAGTGTATGAGAATTTTACAGTTTGTCTGAATTGCAGGCTAGGTGTGTGACAAGTTGGTTCACAATCTGTATCTTTAAATTAGTACATTGTACATTTGCTGCTTACTACTTGGTGTAATCAGTAGAAAAAAACTGTAAATTAAGAGCTAAACATTTAGTTAGAAAGGCTTTAGAAGACCTGGAAATATTTACATGTGTATATATGATGTGCTGTTCTCAAAGGGTGTTTTTCATTTAATTCTGGGTGTTGTATCCTTTTACTCTACAACTACAGAATCACATATAAATGTAGTCACATCTATATTGCTGTCTTTTCCATAACACAGGCACTGTAGTGTTTGTTTATAGCCACGTACACAGATATTTAGAGAGCCATAGAGATACTAAAATAGACAGTCACATACCGGTACATTTACTTGAACATCTAGCACTGCAATAGGTGTGCTCCTACAATTTCGCAGATAGCAAGTACTGACACAACCTTTTTATTAATGTATAGAAATACTCTTTTAAACATGGATGATGCTTGGCAGTGTAGGTGATGTGTGTGCACTTTCACTTGGAGCTTGATTTGCAGTGTAAAAGCTGTTTGTTGAGTCTCAAATTCAAGTTTCTGTATGCACACGTCACATGTGAGAGATGCTATAGGTGTGCTATAAAGCATGGTGGTTTGTGCTTACAAGATGAGAGATGTTATTTTCAGTTCACTAAGTTACTTTTGTCCCTATGCCAAGTACTACATAGAGTATGTCATCCCTAAAGCAACTGACATACATGTTCAGAAAAACATAAAGCTTATCTTTCAGCTATTGAGACAGCGACAGAAGCACATACAGATTCAGTCACTCACCAGAAACAAGTCCTGCGGCAGACTCATAAGTAGTTTCAGTAACACCTACGTAGCTCTGTATTGCCTAACACAAGCACTAAAGTATTTCTGCTGCCACTTATATGCACATTTAGACAGCCATGGAGGTATTACAGCAGGCAGTTACATACCAGCACATTTACTTAAACATCTCATGGCTCTGATAGAGGTGTACTTCTACACTCTCTCAGATATGTAGGCAAGTACTTACACAATCTTCTCAAACATGCATAGAAATAGTATTTCAAAATGGGTCTTGGCTACTAGTGCAGACCCTGTCTGTGCACTGTCACTGCAAGCTTCACCTGTCATGTTATAGGTGTTTCTGAAGTGTCAAACCCATGTTTTGGTGCACATAACACACTTCTAAGATATGCTGTTTGTATGCCGTAAAAGGTGCTGTTTTGTGTTTAAGAGATTGACAGATCTTTTGAGTTGAATAAGTTACTTGAGCTCCTGCAGGCCCCTATGCAAATTACTACATAGAGTATGCACCCCTAAAGCAACTGATTCACATGTTCACAAAATCATGGAGGCTCTATGCAACCTAATCAGACAACTACAAAAGCCTATATACATTCAGTCACTTACCAAAAACTACTCATGCCTGCTGCAGACTCAAAGGTAGTTTCAGTCACACATTCATAGCTCTCTATACCCTTACAGATGCACTGAAGTATTTGTGCAGTCATTTACATACACATTTAGACAGCCATAGAGCTACTAAATGCATACCAGCACAATTTAATTAAGCATCTTATGGCACTCATGAAAGTGTACTGCTACACTCACTTATATATGTAAGAAAGTACTGATACATCCTTGTGAACTATACAGAGAAATAGTTTGTGAATCATTGGTGATGGCTACTAGTGCAGACTCTGTCTAGGTATTCTTACTCCAATCTTCACTTGGCATGTTATAGGTCATTCTCAAGTAAGTGCTCATAATACACTTCTGAGATATGCAGTAGGTATGCAATAAAGAATTATGTTTTGTGCTTAGGAGATTGAGAGAAGTCCTTTTGAGTTGAGTAAGTTACTTGTGCACTTGCATGCCTCTGTGCCAAGTACTACATAGAGTATGCCATCGCTAGAACAACTGACATACATTTTCACAAAAGCATAGAATCTCTCTTGCAGTTACAGAGACACTTACAGAAACACCTATACATTCAGTCACTCCCCTGAAACTATTTATGCATGCAGCAGATTCAAAGGTAGTTGCAGTGACACCGACATAGATCTCTATTGCCTAACACAGACACTGAATTATGTGTGCAGCCACTTACATACACATTTAGGCAGCCATAGAGGTATTATAGCAGCCAGTTACACACCATCAGATTCAATTAAACATCTCATGGCACTAATAGAAGTGTACTACTACACTCTCTGAGATATGTAGGCAAGTGCTCTCTCACTGCAAGCTTCTCTTGGCATGTTATAGGTCTTTCTCATGTGTCAAGTCTCCTTAGAAACGCATGCACCCAGATACTGACCACTCAGAATCTCATTCACCCACTTAGACATCTACTCAGTCAATCACTCACTCAGACAGGGTTGCACCCACTCACACACCCAGTGAGACAATTGTGCAGGTAGTCCCAGACCCACTCACACACACGCAACCAGTCACACATCCATTGGATTACTCACGCACTCAGTCATACACCCGCTGAGGCACTCTTGCACTCACTCATACACTCATTTTCAAAGGTTACAGGTCACAGGAAGGAAATCGAATAAAAAAAAACTTAGAAATTCAGTGAAAAAAACATAGGTTACAGGGCAGTTTTAGTTAGGAAATCGAATTTAAAATACCTTCCATATTCACTGAAAAAATCAAAGGTTCCAGGGACGTTATATTTAGACTCACATTTCAGTCGTACAAAACTAGTGAAATTCAGCAGTTATAGTTACCTGAGCTAACTATAATTTGTGCCCCCGCAATGCACTGGTTATGACCTCACATATTACATCACTAAAACCCCATCCTCTGGGTCTGGCTACTTAAAAAAAAGTTAACAAACTAAATAAATAATGGGAGGAGGATGGTGCATGGCCACCCTCCCGGGCTGATTTCAGCTCTGGTGAACCCATCTCCTCGGGTCCGGCCTCTAGTGTGGTTACCACTTAAGATGGTTGTGGATTGTGGAAGGAGCCTCAAAGCCCCTGCGGTCCCTGCCGGCTCCCTGACTCCTGCGGGAGCCGGCATTGCATTTACAGAGAGTGAGCTGCTAAAATGCAGCTCCCTCTCTGTAAAAGCAATTGTGCTCCGCTTTGAGCAGGCTAAAGCAAAATGCTCTTCCTTGCTCAAAGCGGAGCTCAGTTTTCAATGTCTTGGCGGGAGCGGTAAAGCGCCCGCCAAGCCATAGCAAATAGCTATGTCCTGGGTGGGGGCACTCCGGGACATAGCAGGAGCTGGCCCTGGAGGGTGGCTGTCTGCTGGGGCTTGTATGGCTCCAGGAAGGGGGGCATGTGATCCCCCTTCTTTCTTGATTATGGGTCTACCCCGGGAAGGTGGCAGTCCCTGGGGCCGCAAACGACATGGAAGGGGGGGCATTTGGACCCCCTCCCATTTCTAAACTAAAAAAGGAGTTTGGCCCCGTGGAGGTGGTGGCCCCAGGGTCGTCTGTGAGGCCCCCGCATGTTAAAACTAAAAATCCCCAGGGAGGTGGTGGTCCATGGGAGAGGGGGGTCTGTGAGGCCTCCCCATTGCATTAGCTTCGGGCCCAGCACAGTTCTTAGGGGGAAGGGCACACAGACTCTTTCGCAGGGATGATTTTAGTCCTGGTGACTCCATCCCCCAGGGCCCGCCACATATGTGAAGGGGGAGGGGGGATGTCCCTCCCCTCCACGGACAGCTTTTGGCCCCGCGGACCCCATCCCCTGGAGCCCTATGCATCTTTTACGGGGGCATGGGACTAACATACCAAGGCCGCTTTTGAACTAAGGGGATAGGGTCCACCAATATATTTAAGGGACAGAGGGGCACGCAATCACCCCATCCTGGATTACTCTGGGTGTCTAGTTTTCAAAAATGTATAAGTTTCCTAGGCTTTGTCAGCTGCTGGCAGAGCTAGGGTTCATAGTCTACAGCTTGGCAATGTTGTGTGTCCACGTTGCGATTTGCGCCATTTCCTGTCGCGGGCACTAGGCCTAAGTGAGGTACTATTTTTCTCTGAAGACTTTGAGGGATACGGGGTGGGTGGAATTTTGTGGATGCATTCAGATTCCAGAACTTTCCTATCACAGAAATATGAGGAAAATGTTTTATTTTTCACAAACTTTGAGGGTTTAAGGGATTCTGGGTAACAGAACCTGGTGAGAGCCAGACAAGTTACCCCGTACTGGATTCTCATGGGTGTCTAGTTTTGAAAAATGTACCGTTTTGTTAGGTTTCCCTAGGTGCCACCAGAGCTAGGGTTCAAAATCTAAAGCTAGGCACTTTGCACAAAAAACGGTTTGTTTTCACAGTAAAAATGTGGTGTGTCTATGTTGCGTTTTGGGCTATTTCCTGTCGCGGGCACTATCCCTACCCACACAAGTGATGTACCATTGTTATTGCACGATGTTGGGGAATGCACCGTGGGTGGAATCTTGTGGATCCACGCAGATCCCAGAACTTTCCATCACAGAAATGTGAGCAAAAATGTGTTTTTTTTAAACTAAGTTTGAGGTTTGCAAAGGATTCTGGGTAACAGAACCTGGTGAGAGGCACACAAGTCACCCCATCCTGGATTTCCTTTGGTGTCTAGTTCTCAAAAATGCATAGGTTTGCTGGGTTTCCCTATGTGCCAGCTGCGCTAGGGCCCAAAATCCACAGGTAGGCACATTGCTAAAAACAAGACTGTGCCTAGTCAGCTTTCAGCCGCCCTGGGGGGGAACTGGGTGGGTTGCCCCGATATGCCCTAAGGGGTGCAGCAAGACCGACCCTCGACCCTGTCACCAGGCAGGTCGCTCCCCTCACAGCCACGCAGACCCCTGTGTGACCTGGGCCCGCTGCTGCTGCCGCCCGTTTTTGTTGGTATCCCGCCTCTTCTGCCTGCATTATTGCTTTGCTTCTGTATTATTTTTGCATCTGTATTACTGTGCAGTACTGTGATTTTGTGTCCATTGTGCCACCCTTGTGCCCCCTTCTTTTCCCGTGTTGTCCCTTTATGCCCTCTACAACCCTCCCCCACTCCCCCATCAGGTTTTCTACCGCTGCGCCCCCTGCGGCCCGCCCCCCTGCAAACCCATTCGCCACCCTGCTCCCACATCCCCTCATATGGAGGCCGCGCCGCTTGCGCGCCAAAGGCGCGTCTAAGGCAAGCCCGTCCACACCTGGCCCGCGCCCAGCACCAGGACCTCTGACCCCCACAACCACCACAACACCCACCTCTGCTACGACTCCAGCTCTCTCCACGCACTCAATGCCAGACGATCACGCACCTGCTGCCTAGCCGCCCGAAGCGCACCCAAGAACCCTTCTCCTGCTGGAACTGCAGCTTCACCAGCATCTGGCCCACAAACCCGCCCACCAAAAACCCAACTTCCTCAGAGGCATCCTGCTCAACACCCGCTCCGCCCGCAAACACGCCGTTGAACTCTGGAACCTACTCGATACCAACGCCCCAGACGTCGCCTTCCTTGCTGACCCCTCCTTGGCACCTGACATCGCCATAGCCTTCCCGGAAAGCTGCAAGATTACCCGCAAGGACCGCACCAATGGAGTAGGAGGAGGAATTGCCATCATGCACAGAAACACTCTCAAAATCTCGACAGACGCCAAGGACACCCTCAGCACCGCCGAACACCTGCGCTTCCAAATCCACACCGACCCCAACACCACCCTCAGAGGCACCTTCATCTACAGACCCCTGGACCCCAACTGCAGTTCAGCGACTTCATCACCGACTTCATCAGCACTCACGCCCTCGCCTCCACAGGCTGCATCATCCTATGGGACCTGAACTTCCACCTCAAGAACAACAACGACCCCAACTCCTCAACCCTGGTCAACAACCTCAGACTCAGACAACTCATCACAGCACCCACTCACTCTGCCGGCTACACGCTTGACCCCATCTTCTCAGCAAGCACCCAAGTCTTCTTCGACCACACCACCGAACTCCACTGGACTGACCACCACTGCATCCACTTCACCTTCCGGAAACTCACCACACACCACCACACCCAGCAAATGCCTCGCTGCAGCTGGGGCAAGATCACTGAGGACCAGCTAACCACCGCCCTCACCCAGTGCCCACCCGTAGACTCGACCGACCCCGATGCCGCAGCCCGCAGCCTGAGACAATGGATCGACGACTGCGCCAACACCCTCTCAAGAAGCCCCTCAACACCCACACCAGCAAGAAAGCCTGCTGGTTCACCACAGACCTCCAGGCCTCCAAGCGAACCTGCCGAAAACTGGAAAAAAACTGGACCTGCGTAAGAACTACACAGCCCACAGGAACACCACCCGCCGACACCACCAACTTATCAGATCCGCCAAAAGGACCACCTTCAGAGACCGCATAGACAACAATGCACACAACAGCAAAGAGCTCTTCAGCATCGTGAAGAAACTCTCCAACCCCAGATCCAATACCAACGACATCCAACCGTCACAAGACCTGTGCAACTCGCTGGCCACCTTCTTCTATCACAAGATCGCAGACATCCACAACAGCTTCAATGCCGTAACCTCCCCGGCAACCATCGACACCCCCGCTCCCACGACCACCACCCGCACCAACCGCCTGCTCGCCTGGACCAACATAAACGATGACGACACCATCAAGATCATGAACACCGTCCACTCCGGATCCCCGGAAGACCCTTGCCCACACCACATCTTCAACAAAGCTAGCAGTACCATCGCACCCCACCTTCGGAAAACCTTCAACATTTCCTTTTAGACAGCGACCTTTCCGGAGAGCTGGAAGCACGCAGAGATCAACGCCTTACTCAAAAAACCCAAGGCGGACCCCAAGGGCCTGAAGAACTTCCGACCCATCTCCCTGCTCACTTTCCCGGCTAAAGTCATCAAAAAGGCTGTCAAGAAACAACTGACCAGCTTCCTCAAAGAGAACAACATCCTTGAACCGTCCCAGTATGGGTTCCGCAGCAACCACAGGACCGAAACTGCCCTCATCGCCTCCACCGACGACATCAGGACCCTGCTCGACAACGGAGAAACCGCAGCCCTCATCCTCCTGGACCTGTCAGCCGCTTTCAACACAGTCTGCCACTGCACACTAAGAGCACGCCTCCTAAACACCGGAATCCAAGAGAAAGCCCTGGAATGGACCACCTTCTTCCTCTCCGGGAGAACCCAGAGCGTCCGCCTCCCCCCCTTCCGCTCCGAAGCCACCGAGATCTTCTGCGGCGTACCCCAAGGCTCATTCCTCAGCTCAACATTGTTCAAAGTCTACATGACACCGCTAGCCCACGTCGCCCGACGGCACGACCTAAACATCATCTCCTATGCTGACGACACCTAGCTAATTCTCTCACTCACCAAGCACCCCCACACCGCCAAATCCAACCTCCACGAAGGAATGAAGGCCGTCGCCGAATGGATGAGAAACAGCCGACTGAGGCTGAACTCGGACAAGATGGAGGTCCTCATCCTCGGTTCCACCCCCTCGGCCTGGGACGATTCCTTGTGGCTGACAGCACTAAGAGTACCCCCTACACCCACCAACCACGCACAAAACCTTGGGGGTCATCCTTGACTCCACCCTCTCCATGACGAAGCAGGTCAACACTGTCTCCTCCTCCTGCTTTAACACCCTCCGCATGCTTCGCAGGATCTTCAAGTGGATCTCCACTGAAACTAGAAGGACTGTCACACAGGCTCTTGTCAGCAGTAGACTGGACTACGGCAACGCACTCTATGCAGGAGCCCCGGCCAAACTCCTGAAACGGCTCCAACACATCCTGAACGCCGCCACACGCCTGATCCTCAACATCCCCCGCCACAGCCACATCACACCCCACCTGAGAGATCTGCACTGGCTCCCCATCAACAAGAGGATAACCTTCAAGCTCCTCACCCATGCACACAAGTCACTCCACAACACCGGACCTGCGTACCTCAACATCCGATTCAGCCTCTACACCCCCACACGCCAGCTCCGCTCCGCAGTCCGCGCCCTCGCCTCTGTCCCCCGCATCTAAAGAGTGAATGCCGGCAGCAGATTATTCCCCCACCTCACCGCCAAGACATGGAACACCCTCCCCCATCCGCCTAGGGCAGACCAAAGACCTCCTAACCTTCAGGAGACTCCTCAAGACCTGGCTCTTCGAATAGTAGCAGCGTTCCCCCCCCCCAGCTCCTTGAGACCCTCACGGGTAGGTAGTGCGCTTTACAAATGCTATTGATTGATTGAAAGACTGTGGCTATTTGTGGGGGGATGGGGGCATTGGTATGCCCATTCTGGGCAGCCCCCATGCATAAAAAAGCCAGTGTAATCGCTGGCACCTAGTGGACTCTCTGACACCCCCTGGGGGCAGATCAGAGGCTAGTGCCCCCATCTGTCTCCTGGGGGGGGCAGAAAGACTGTGGCATTTTTGGGGTGTGGTGGGGGCGTTGGCATGCCCATTCTTGGTAGCCCACACCCCTGAATTAAAAATATTCCCTGATGCCTATTGGTCTTTCTGCCCCCCCGGAGGCAGATAAGGAGCTTTTGCCCCTATCTGCCTCCCGGGGGTGGCAGAAAGACTGTGGCAATTTTTTTGAGGTGGGGCATTGGCCCCCTATGTATATTAAAAAATCCTGGTGCCTTGTGGGCTTTCTGCCCCACCTGGGGGACAGATCAGGGGTACTGCCCGCATCCGCCACCTTGGGGGCAGAAAAACAGTGGCATTTTTTTGGGAGGTGGGGGCATTGGCATGCCCATTCTGGGGATCCTACACCCCAAACTTTGGGAAAAAATCCCCTGTGCCTAGTGGGCTTTCTGCCCACCCGGGCGGGCAGATAAGGGTCTATTGCCACATCTGCCTCCCAGGGGGGACAGAAAGACTGTACTATTGTTTTATGGGTTGGGGGCATTGGCATGCCCATTCTGGGCAGCCCCTACCCGTACGTATAAAAAACAACTAAGAAAAACATTGTGTCTTTCTGCCCCCGAGGAGCAGATCAGGGGATATTGCCCCCATCTGCCTCCTGGGGTGGGGGCAGAAAGTATTTTGCCTTCTTTGGGGGGTAGGGTCAGGTCCATTCTGGGCAGCCCCCACCCCTGGCCTATAGTAAAAGAATCCCTGGCTTCTAAGGTGCTTTCTGCCCCCCCGGGGGGGGGCAGATTGGGGGCTACTGCCCCCATCTTCTCCCCAAGGTGGGCAGAAAGACATCTGTGCTAAAATGTATGGGGGAGCAAAGGTGCTTGCCCAAGGGGCCGCTCCCCCCACCTGGTGCTAGTGGGTGGATCTCTGCTTGGGGATCACCCTCATGGGGTGATCCCCAAGCAGGGATCCACTAAAGAAGGGTACCATTGGAAAGGGGAGATTCTCCCCGTTCCAATGATTCCTCTTCCATGTGTTTCGGTGCTCGGGGGCTCAGTTAGCCCCACAAGCACTGACACAGTGAAACTGAAACTAAGTTTCAGTTTCGTTGCAATGACAATAGCGCACCATGTGCTCGATCGTCATAGCAAGGAAAACCAAACAGAGGCCTTGGGAGGTTGAGTAAGCTCTTCCCCACCTCCCAAGGCAAAAAAAAGTGAAATCCCTCTGCTGTCTTCAGCAGAGGGATTTTCTGAGCCTGTACTCATGACGGAATGGTTCCATCATGAGCACAGAAGCACTGGTGCTCATGACAGAACCATTCCGTCATGAGCACCCAAAGCGTTAAATATTTAAATAGGTCTGATTCATGACCATTATTACTCATAGAGTTTCACCTATCTGAAAAGTTGTGAAGAAGCGTATTTTCTGCTGTTTGTAGATTAATAATTTTGCTTTCTTCTATTTCTATACACAGGAGCCCTCTTGTTACCTGATACTGGTGGTAGGGTCCTGCGAATTCGCAGAGGATCCATGGCAAAATAAAAAAAATAATGAAGTGCACACTCCTACGCTTTTTTTTTAAGTCCCCCAGGTGGGCGAGGTGCCAAGGGGGGACTTGGAAAGATATTTTAGTGGCTGCACATGGCCCCCCATCCCCAGGTCAAGTTCAGCCACAGAGACCCCACACTCTGGGGCTGGCCGATTATGAGAAGGAGAGTGGGGCCATGTGGCCCTGGGAACCCAAGCCCCCAGACTCGAATCATGTTATGTCCCGGGGTTCCTGCACCTGGGGTATAGCAGTTTCCATGCTCCTAGTAGTGATGCAGGCAGGGAAACAGATGAAAAGATGGTTCTTAAATAGGGATGTATATACTTGCCCACACAAGGTTGGGGCCTGATTGTATTAATTTTTATGTTTAGGTTTACCGTATCTGGAAACCGTAACTTTGGGCCTGATATACACAGCGATACCAAGCTGGGGTGTATGTAATCGACCCGATAAAAGTGTGGGACTGCACACGTGTCGAAATTATATTTACTCTGGTAATCAACTACCTTTGTTTCACCCCGAACTAGAGTTTAGATCACTGGATAGAGAGTAAGAATTCTGCAAGGATTAGTCTCACAATATTAACTTTCATGTTTTTTAGACTTGCCATTATTAAAAAGAGATGGAAGTTTAAACCCAATGATAGGAGAATCTGTGCCCTGGAGAATGGGGTGAGGTTTGCAAATTATTGGATAGGCCGACCCAGAAAGCCTTGTCCAAAAGCACTCCATAGGAGCAATAACAGGTAATTGTAGCTGGTATTGTCATGCATAAACATTAAGGGAAAGATCCTGGCTGACCAGTGATAATTTTGTGTCAAACTATATTTTATAAAGGTTATTTAATGGACAGTTGGAAGGACCCTATGCAGCGTTTGGCCCTAGGAGAGAAATCTTAGAGGTAGGTTGTGGGGTCAGTGAAGTACCGTGGAATAAGAGATTATGAATGATAGGATGATCAGATTCTTTCTCCGCTGAGGGCTCCTCTGTTTGATGAGCCAGTCAGTGAAGCTAGCTGTTCACAGAGATATGTAAGTGAGAAGAGTTGTGAATACGAGATGGGTGATGTTCAGTGCCAAATAGTACGAATCTCTGAACAGTTGTGAATATAACCACTGTAGATTATTGTGTTGTGTTGCAGGAATTGTACCAGTGGTTTTGTCTAAAGGGGGCTCATTAAGACAACAATGTTTTTATAAAAGATGAAAAGTATAGAACACAAAGTTGAAATCTCTGTAATGTTAAGAAAATGTTCTATGATGTATTGTGAGGATAAAATACTGATAAGTTTTTCTGTGTTTTTATTTAGATATAAATGATTTTTTAATGTTATAAGAGAAAAAAAGAGAGACAAACAACTACCCTTGTCTTGAAAAAGGTGGTGCAAATCAGGCAGCACACGAAACATGTTGACGCTATTGTTTTAATTAAATTCGAGGGACTATTGTGTTGGGGTTTACTGATACCAGCCTGACGTTGCCAATAGATTCTAACAAATACATTTTCTGTGATGTTTTCGAAATGATTCACGGAATAATGTCTCTTTTTGTGATGTTTTAATTGCTCTATAAATGTCTTGGGATTATCAATGTGATTTACTTTTTATTATCGTGTTTTTAACAATAAATTTGAATATTTTCTTATGATTGTGAGTCTCAAGTGTAATGTGTTAATGCTTATAACTGTAGGGGTTTCCTACTCTGGCACTGGTGTGGATGCAATGCCGAATGGAAAAGTCTAATGGTGGTTGTCAGTGACAGTCCAAGGGAATTTTTATTTCATACTGATCACATTCGCAGGGAGCAACATTTTATAGCTGCTTCCTGTGGGAGAGAGCAATGCCAGCTCCCAATGGAGGCAGTAAGCTGGTTGGGATTGTGGGGGCCATGGGGCTCTCCCTGCAGCCCCCAACGAAAGTGTGGTCGGTGTACTGGGTGGACACCAGGACACCCACCCTTTGTTGGCAGGCCAAAATCAGACTGAGGAGGGAGGCTGCATGCCCCCTGCCCCTTTCAACATGAGGCCTATCCCCGGGGGATGGGGTCCTTGGGTTCAAAATCAGCCTGGGGATTGGGGCTGTGTGCCCCTCTCCTTCTTCAGATATACATCTGTGCCCTGGAGAATGGGGTGAGGTTTGCAGGGGAATCTGAGAAAAACCTTGGGGATCCATGCAAGCCATACCTCGCTGGACTCCCCCGGTTGTCTAGTTTTCAGAAATGTGTGGGTTTGGTAGTTTCCCAAGATGGCCACCGAGCCCAGGGCCAAAAACGCAGGTGACCCCTCCCTTGCAAAACCAGCTTGTTTTGTGATAGGTAATTTTGATGTCACTTCGATATATTTTGGGCCCTTGGCTGTCGCGAGTACTTGACCCGCCCACGTGAGTGAGGTACCATTTTTATCGGAAGACCTGGGGGAATGCTGGGTTGAAGGAAATTTATGGATCCATGGAAGTTCCAGAACTTTCCCACACAGAAATTTGAGAAAAATTAGATTTTTTTCAGCTACATTTGAGGTTTGCAGGGGATTCTGGATAGGAAACGTTGGGGGGGGTCTATCCAAGCCATGCCCCACTGAGCTCCCCCTGGTGTCTAGCTTTCAGAAATGTGTGGGTTTGGTAGGTTACCCAAGATGGCCGCCGAGACCGGGGCCAAAAACCCAGGTGACCCCCCTTGCAAAACCCAGTTGTTTTGTGATAGGTAATTTTCATATCTCCTCAATACGTTTTGAGCCCTTGCCTGTCGTGGGTATTTGACCCACCCTGGCGAGTGAAGTACCATTTTTCTCTGAAGGCTTTGGGGAATGCAGGGTGCATGGAATTTTGTGAATCCATGCAGATTCCAGAACTTTCCACCGCAGAAATATGAGGAAAATGTGTTTTATTGCCAAATCTTGAGGTTTCAAGGGATTCTGGGTAACAGAACCTGATGAAAGCCAGACAAGTCCCCCCATCCTGGATTCCCCTAGGTGTCTAGTTTTTTAAAAATGTATAAGTTTGCTAGGTTTCCCTAGGTGCTGACAGAGCTAGGGTTCAAAATCTACAGCTAGGCACTATACAAAAAAAGGGTCAGTTTTCAATGTGAAAATGTGGTGTGTCCACATTGTGTTTTGGGCTGTTTCCTGTCGCAGGCACTAGGCCTACCCACACAAGTGAGGTACCATGTTTCTCAGAAGACTTTGGGGAATGTGGGGTGGGTGGAAATTTGTGGATACACACAGATTCCAGTACTTTCCACCACAGAAATGTGAGGAAATGTGTTTTTTTGACAAAGTTTGAGGTATGCCAGGGATTCTGGGTAACAGAACCGGGTGAGAGCCAGACAAGGAACCCTATCCGGAATTTCCCTGGGTATCTAGTTTTCAAAAATTTATAGGTTTGCTCGGTTTCCCTAGGTGACGGCAGAGCTAGGGTCCAAAATCTACAGCTAGGCACTTTGCAAAAAAACTTTGTCATTTTTCACTGTGAAAATGTGGGTTGTCCACATTGTGTTTTGGGCCATTTCCTGTTGCGGGCACTAGGCCTACCCACACAAGTGAGGTACCGTTTTTCTCTGAAGACTTTGAGGAATGCGGGGTGGGTGGAATTTTGTGGATCCACACAGGTTCCAGAACTTTCCACCAAAGAAATGTGTGGATAATTTGGTTTTTGTTTTACAAAGTTTGAGGTTTGCAAGGGATTCTGGGTAACAGAACCTGGTGAGAGCCAGACAAGTCACCCTATCCTGTATTCCCCTGGGTGTCTAGTGTCTAGAAAATGTATAGGTTTGCTTGGTTTCCCTGGGTGCCGGCAGATCTAGGGTTCGAAATCTACAGCTAGCACTTTGCAAAAAATGGGTCTCTTTTCTCTGTGAAAAGGTGATGTGTCTACATTGCATTTTGGGCCGTTTCCAGTTGCGGCCACTAGGCCTACCCATACAAGTGAGGTACCATTTGTCTTGGAAGACTTTGGGGAATGTGGAAGTTTGTGGCTCCACGCAGATTGCTGAACTTTCCACCACAGAAATGTGAGGAAAATGTGTTTTTACAAGGTATGAGGTTTGCAAGGGAGTCTGGGTAACAGAACCTGATGAGAGCCAGACAAGTCACCCCATCCTGGTTTCCACTGGGTGTCTAGTTTTTAAAAATGCATAGGTTTGCTAGGTTTTCCTAGGTGCCGGCAGACCTAGGGTTCAAAACCTACAGTTAGGTACTTTGCCAAAAAGGGTCAGTTTTCACTGTAAAAATTAAGTGTGTCCTCATTGTGTTTTGAGCCGTTTTCTGTCGCGGGCACTAGACCTACCCACACAAGTGAGGTACCATTTTTATCAGGAGACTTTGGGTAACACAGAAGTGTTGAGCAACTGTTATTACCTATTGACTTTCGATGTATTTCTGCCTTCCAAATGAAAGACAATGTGTAAAATAGAAGTCACTTTGAAAAATGTCCTGTAATTCTTATGCTCGTATGGGCACTCAAAATTTTGGAAATGTGCAAATAGCTTCTGTCTATAAACTCTATATTTTGTTCCAATTTCAGAAATACATAGGTGTATTTTATCCCGATTTTTCACTATAAATATTTTCCCAAATCAATTGCTATATACCCTGTACATAATGAAAACCATCGCAAGATGCTGCTCAGTTATTGGCTCTGGGTTCGTCGATCTCTTGGTGAACCTACAAGTCCTATATATACCCACAGCCAGAAAGGTCCATGGGATGTAACGGTATATAGCTTTCAAACATCTGTCATAATTAGTAGAAGTTACAGGTGAAAACATTGGCACAAATGGCTGTTGTTTTCAACTCATTTAAAATTGTTCCTATTTTCAACTGTTAGTTTCTATAAAGAAACCTTGAAGGATCTACACAAATGACCCTTTGCTGAATTCAGAATGATGTCTACTTTTCTTAAATGTATAGCTTTCCTGCATCCATTATTGCTTTTATACCCATTTCTACCTTTAACTGGAAAAAGGTAGAAAGCACAAAAAATAGCAAATATAGGCTACTTCCCAGTAAAATGCCACAACTGTGTAAACATTTTTAGTTTTCTGACAAAAGTCTGTCAGTCCCTGTTATCTGGGAAAAGTTTGATTTTAGCCCCACAAACCATTTGTTGATACCATTTTCAGGGGAAAACATTTGCAGCACTTTTTTCCCATTTTTTCCAAAAACAAAAAAATAGATGCATTTTGGTTAATTTCTGGGTCCACTTGAGAGGAATCCACAAATCCCTGGGTAACTTCACAATCCCCATTATGTTGGAAGAAAAGGACGCAAAATTGGCGTGGATACCTTATGTGTTACAAGGTCTGAAGTACCCCAAATAGCCAAAAAAAGGCTTAGAACAGGGGGGGGGGGGGAAGACCTAGAAGTGAAGGGGTTAAATAATATTGAGTGTTTATTCATATTAAATACTCCATTCAAACCTATCAAAATTGTATTAAGCTCCCTAAACTATCACAGGATAAAGCAATCACATGCTCACACTTGAGGTCACTCAAACACAGTCAAACGAACAGAAAAGAAGAAAGAAAAAAACAAGCATTCCATATATTAAAAACATTATTAAAAATTCCTCATATAGATTTGTGTGGCCGATTGTCAATAAAGATCAATATGCATAGATGTATGTACAAGAATACTTTTTCTTAAGTCAATTGATCAATATAACAATGTACTCCATCTATAAATGTTAACATTAATTCACCTTCATAAAAATATGATCAGAAACTGAAAATAGTGCAGCGCATATTTCGGTGAAAAGAAGACAATTCCATAGGTTATAATACCTTCATCAGGGCGCTAAATGTAGCATTTACAAGGTGGTACAGACCAACCAAATTGAGTGTATGGGAAACAAAAGGGAGCTCACATCCAGTATACGTGTAGTCTGAAACATGATAAGGTAAATGTTTGGTGGATTTCAGGATAACAAATATGAAACCAAATGAGGTTACCAGGTTGAGAGATAAGATGTATTTTGACAACGATCCAAAAAGTCCTAGTAAAGAAGAAGCATCCAGTGTAGAAAGCAGAGCTGAAATCAGTGAGTCAACTTAAAAAAAAAATCCGGAGATCTTAATTACAACATGCAGAATAGAATACAGCCATGGCTGTAGAGGCCATCATATCATACCATGCAAGAGGAAAAATGGTAAAAGAAAATGTCAATTTCTTACAAAAAAGTCTCAGATCCAAAGATCAATGATCAAGCATAGCCCATATTGGGTTCACAAGAAATAAATGTGTATATATAGCGCCCATCTATACTAATATAATAAAGAGAGAGCCCAAACCTTTGAGGCGGGTAATCTCAGGAACCACAGCACCAATCACAACACCCAATACAGCGTTGGAAAGGGCAGTTGCAGCAGAAGGGCATAGGCTATGCAGATGCCCACCATATACATTTAAAAGGTAAAAGAACCGTGCCAGCAAAGTAGTCCTTTGTGGGCGTGTCTGCATTGTGCTGTGGGCGTGTGCTGGGGCGTGACAAACACTGGGGGCGTGTGGTACGTTCCGCCCTTCATGCCGTGTCTCATATCGTGTGCTGTGGGTGTGTGCTGGGGCGTGGGCGTGTGCGGGGTGCGGGATTACGGAAAAAAAGCGAGTGGTGCCCAATATTTCATTGTTTTTTCTTCCCAGGTTCTGTACATTCCAGCTCCGGGTGTCCACCCTGCTCCCTTTAAATACCCCTGCACCCCATAATCATAACCCACCCTTACTCCTTAAAATACCCCAACACCCTTAAACACTAACCCATCTTAACCCTATATATATACCCTGTACCCCAAAACCCAAACCCTGTATGCCAAACCCCAAACCTAGCCCTGAACCCTATAAATAACCCTGTACCTCAAAACCCAAACCTACCCCTGAACCCTAAAAATACCCCTGTACCCCAAAACCCAAACCTAGCCCTGAACCCTAAAAATACCCCTGTACCCCAAAACCCAAACCTACCCCTGAACCCTAAAATACCCCTGTACCCCAAAACCGAAACCTACCCCTGAACCCTAAAAATACCCCTGTACCCCAAAACCCAAACCTAGCCCTGAACCATAAAAATAACTCTGTAGCCCAGAACTCAAACCTACCCCTGAACCCTAAAATACCCCTGTACCCCAAAACCCAAACCTAGCCCTGAACCCTAAAAATACCCCTGTACCCCAAAACCCAAACCTAGCCCTGAACCCTTAAAATACACCTGTACCCCAAAACCTAAACCTACCCATGAACCCTAAAAATACCCCATTCCCCAAAACCAAACCTAGCCCTGAACCCTAAAAATACCCCTGTACCCCAAAACCCATACCTATCCCTAAACCCTAAAATTACCCCTGTACCCCATAACCCAAAACTATATCTGAACCTTTAAAATACCCAAACACCCCAAAACATATACCTCAGTACCCCAAAACATATACCCCTATACCCATACTTACCTTATCAAAACATTAAAAAAAACATGCTTTTACCATTCATGCATTTACAACGAATTTCGTTGTAAATGTATGCGTGGTAAAGCATATAAAATGTAATGCCATGCGTTATAATGGCATTGCGGAGTCATGGTACTTTCCTAATGAAAGTATGCGGAGTGATGGTATGCGGAAAGAAAGTTGCGGAATAATGGGTGTTTACCCTCCCCCGGTAAGTACATTGGTGGCATGGCGGCCCACATCTCCAGCAACATACTCATATTTTGTCACCACCGATTTGAAAAATGCACAGGTCTCTCTTATTGATGGCCAGCACCGACATACACTTTGAGACACACCTCCCGCCACAAGTACTAGAGTTGCGAACTTTAGAGCTGGGGAGCTACGTTCGAATCTCGGCATCAGCTCAACATCCTGTGATTCCAGGCAAATCGCTTTGTCTCCCCGTGCCTACCACAAATGAATGTGTTCTTCTGTAATGTAAATTGTGCTCATGCCATGTTGTCGAGTTCGCGCTATATAATATTGCAAGGAAAAATAAAGTAGGGAAACTCGAGTTCACACACTACTGAACGCGCACTCTTAAGTGCATCAGCAGTGCACTGTGAATCGGAGCGTTTCACAGGCCTGTCACAGATAAGAAATGCTATCAAAACGAAATCCTACAAAACAATATACTACTGGCCGGCAGCAATTCATACCCGGACAACGTCGGGACGGGCTGCTAGTAGTTAGATAATCACAATAATGTTAGAGAAAAACATTAATCTTAAAGCATGACTAAAGGAAAAACTCAGTTGGTGCAAAAATTGAATATAGATACAGCGTATCCCACCTCCTGTAGGAACATATGACTTGTCTCTTCGGATGGAATTAATCATAGGTAAATAAGTTGGTGTTCCAACAAAGTGGAGCAGACAAGTAAATAAACGAGTCCAGATTGAAATATTAGAGAGCTATTTGACAAAAAACTAATTACAAAAACAAACAAAATAATTATTTGACTAGCGTGCCTGGGAAGTACACTATAGATTTAATTAGGGCCACCATACTGCGTAATACCTACTCGTAAACGTATCCATTGTAAGGAGCCCAGAACAGCAAGGTTAGAGTGAAATGGACAGAAGCGCAGATATCAGTGTTCCCCTAATAATTAAGGAAGAAGATTTCACAGTTGGATCCTGAAAGGTTAACAAACAGAGGATAAACAATATGGATGTGACACCACTGGGATGCCTTCAAAGGTAAATATTAATATGTGCCAGGTTGGTAACATCTGCTATTCAAAGTCTAAATATCTTATTCCCATAGGGGGAGAAAACAGCTGTGCGTTTTTATGGGGCATTCCAAAAGGGATAGAGCAAAGGTTTGTTGGGACAAAGGTTCATTTTATTTAGAGAGGACAACCCTTCTCTCTAGGTGTATGGAGCATATAAAATTATTCTGGCCCAAACCAGATTTCAAGAAAAAACTAAATAGAGAGGAGGTAAATGTAAAGAGATAGTGGATTGCAAGTCCATTACCAGGGTACGCGATACCGTCTGTGCTTGAGCTTGGGTGATTATGAGTAACTCCCACCTCACAATCAAAGTTTATAGAAATATAACTATGTATATAGGTGGCATTGTATTGGTAAATGCATATTTTTAGCTCCACATCTAAGTAACTAGGTGTTTAGTAATAGGGCAGCCGAAGGCACTCTCCAAGCATAAGATAAATTACAAACAGGTTTCATCACATGTAGTGTTCTTAACTGTATAATTGAGTGGAGTCTAATTCTAGAGCTTGGCAACACACAGCCACCCCGTTCGTGGTTATTAAATATATACTGTTCTAAATGTCTAATTAGGGAAGTAACCAGCAGCACCTGAGGCGAGCCGGATTTATCCAAGCAGCAATTCCACTGATACAAGGAAGTGAAAGAAGTCTTTACACATGCGCCATATACGGGAAGGATCGGAAGGAAGTTCACACCAAAATACAGGTCCACGGATATAAGAAATAACAGTTATAAACTAGCCGCCATATTGAAACAGGATCTGTTGGCCACAGAATAAGTAGCACACAGAATGTATTAGAAAAATAAAAGCACAAAGGCTATTTATGAGATCGGTATCCAGATTTAAACGGCCAAAATGTTCTAATGTGAGACACAGTAGTTAGATAGACATATACATACATATGGACAACATATACATACATATGGACAAATCCAATATGACAATATTGTAAGATATAGACAAAGAAACAATTCCTTACAGATTAAAAGCCAATACAGAGACAAAGAATGATAAATACAAATAATGAGGGTCAAGTTCTCTAAAAGACCCATAGCTAGATAATTGCTTCACTGATGAAAGTGAAGAAAAGGGCCTATATTAGGTAGAAACATACAGTGAAACACAAATAGAGTAGAAGCAAAAAGTATTGGTAAAGCTAAGAAAATGTACCAGTCAATCTTACAGAATAGGATGAACATATTCAACATGATAGTGAAGGAAGGAGGCAGTAAGGGCTACATAAAGGATATATAAGGGGAGGTTTCCACAGAACCTCAGAGCGATAATAATACCATTGTTGGTCCTCAAGATGATAGAATGAGACATAGTGAGATAAGAGTAATAATCATGGTATTCCCAGGAGAGTTCTAATATAAGGGATGAAAAATTCACCCAGGGGAAATCCAAATCCCTATGGGTGCAAGATGGAAGGAGACAGGTAGGGATAAAGATAAAAGATGGAACTGATATATGTGACATAAAGATAACCTCTGTCTACCATGATCAAAAGTTCTAAGAAAATAAATCCAATATACTTCTCGTTTTCTCCTTCGTGTGTCTAAATCAGTGCCTATATAGTCTTAATCTTCTCCAGGATGATCCACGTTAGATCGCTCTCCACATGATTCTTGGTGGTCCAATGTTCCACCAGGGGAGCTACTTTTTTGTTGTTTCTTATGGCTGATTGTGTTCACTAAATCGAATCCTGAATTCATGGCCGGCTTTCCCAACATAGCCTAAAGAGCAAGGGCATTGGATCAAGTACACAACGTTAGATGTTCTACAGTTTGTCATCGCAGGAAGTTCAATTTTTTATTTTCCCCAAATGAAGGTATCCGTCATCATTGCGTTGGCACAGGCATGTGTTAGGGTTTGTGCTCAGCAAAGAGCATGTCCCCTCTCATTGCACTAGTGGTTTCTGTAATAGCTCTCTTTAAACATACTATTGAAAGCCTTTCTTGTTATCGCAGCCCCTCCTTAAGACTTCTGTGTATGTTGCTCAATGTATTCACAAGTTTGGACATTGCTGTCTTGTTTGCACATTGGACCTTACTTTTACCAAGGCTTATTTAGAACACTCCTCCCTAGGCCATGTGCTACTTCAACTCATTAGCATAATAACTGAAGCTCTGCACACCTGCTTGTGAGAACCACACCCAGTTCTTCGAACCAAACCCAGCTCTTCGAACCACACCCAGCCCTGTCTATAAAAGGCAGCCCCTGAACCTCACCCAGTGCTTGTGCTAGTCTACCTCCCATTTACCTGAGAACAGATCCTTCGGCGCTGGCACTTCTGCTCTCTCCAGACCTTCATTGGCTTCAACGGGCACGGCTGCTGGCTCTTCCTTCTTCCGGTTTCCGGCTCCTTCTTGCCTCAGCCCCTCTTCTGTCCACTGCAATCGACCTGCAAAGAGAAAGAGGACAAGGTTAGACTGATCAGCATCCCTTTTTAGCAACAAGTAAGTGCAAAACGTTTTATTACCTGAAAGAACTTTGTCGGCGATTTCTGGATTCATGTAAAGACAATTTGGAACAAGATATCTCCCACGAACTTTGTTGTTCAAACCCCTTTGTTACAAGACTACTTTGTGGAACTTTGTGAAATAAACATTGTTTTACATGGAACTTTTTTAAGAATTGAACTGAAGAAACCATTGACAGCAAGGCAAACAGCAAATCAAGGTCTTGCACAAATTAGCTGCTGTATTTTGATGTAAAAGTACAGTAGTTGTTTTATAAGAAGTCTGGAAATGTGTGAAAAGTGAGTTTGCTATTAAGCATTTAGGCTTTAGTTATATTAAGGTGAATGTTTGATGTTGGTAATTCTGATAATGATATTCGTTTGATTTTACAGAAGTTTTCAGTAATAGAAAGCACATCCCAGAACAGTAACACATTCCAAACCTGGAAGCTAAAGACCAGGATCCAAGAGGTACTTTTAGAAGAGAATTTCTAAATAGATTAAGGGTTAGTCAGGAACTCTTTTAGGGATAGGTTGCACTTATCTGTTCTTTTGTTTATGTTTCATTAGGCACCAGTTTCTACAAGAAGTCAGAGAGGGCCGCAGATTTTAGCAGCACTTCTACAGTGGAAACGCAAGAACGGTGTTGTCTCTCTTTTTTTTTTTATCCACTTCCCCCCTTCCCTTGAGCTTCTGGTTCTTAGTTCACTGTTTAAAACTAGTGTGCTGGAACAAGCAGTTTCAGGGTGGGGTCGGACGACCTACTACAGTCTGGGTTCATCCAACATTCCACATCCCCGGTGTCATCTCCATTTTTTTTTATCCCAAAGCCGGATAAATCTCTGCGCGCGTGTATCGACTATAGAGGACTAAATAAGGATACAATAAAAAATAAATATCCACTTTCTCTAATACCTGTGTTGTTGGATCAATTAAGACATTCTACTGTATACACTAAACTAGATCTGCGGGGAGCTTACCACCTGGTTCGAATAAAAGAGAGAGATGAGTGGAAGACAGCTTTCAAGACAAAGTTTGGTCTATTTGAGTACACAGTAATGCCCTTTGGGTTGTGTAATGCCCCTGCGGCCTTTCAATTCTTTATAAATGAGGTCCTACACGAATTCCTGGACGTTTGTGTCATAGTATACATAGATGACATCCTCATTTACTCGGAAGAACATACCCAACATGTTCGTGCAGTATTATCAAAGTTAAAAGAAAATCATCTCTTTGCTAAACTAGAAAAATGTACTTTTAATGTCAGCAAAGTGGACTTTTTAGGATACTGCCTGTCACCTCAAGGAATAATTATGGATGAAAAGAAAATTAGTGCTATAACTGATTGGCCAGAACCATCATCTGTGAAGGATGTTCAGAAATTTCTGGGTTTCGCCAATTTTTATAGGAGGTTTATTTCTCATTTTGCAGACATTGAAGCCCCAATACCCACCTTGTTGCCGATAGGGCAACGATTTCTTTGGTTTGATGAGGCAGCACACGCCTTTCAACTTCTGAAACAAAAGTTCACTTCAGCCCCAATTCTGAAACATCCTGATCCTGACTTGCCATTTTTTGTTGAAGCGGATGCTTTACAAGTAGCTTTAGGAGGAGTTCTCTCTCAACGAGATGCAGTAGATGGCCAATTACATTCTATAGCCTTCTATTCCAAAAAGTTATTACCAGCTGAACAAAATTACACTGTGGCTGAAAGAGAACTATTAGCTATCAAAGTAGCCTTTTCTGAATGGAGGCACCATTTAATGGGAGCCAAGTACCCTGTTACCATCTTTTCTGACCATAAGAACCTACAGTTTTTTTTGATCACTAAAAGCATTAACTCCACGTCAGATGCGCTGGTTAAATTTTTTTAGTACATTTGACTTCGTTATAACCTATAGACCAGGTGCACAACAAATTCAATCTGATGTGTTATCTAGATACGGACATACCTCAGACATGAAACAAGACAAAATAGGAGAACCCATTATTCCTCCCCAAAAACTTTTGGCACCAGTACAACAGAAGGATTTAATCACAGATCTATATAATGTACACATGCAAATAGCACCTCAAGATTGGTTAAAGGATTCCCATAACTCAATACAACGAGGTTTATTGTATCACAACAACATGCTGTTAGTGCCCACCACAGAATTACAAAGACAGGTGATAATTTGGCATCACGCCTCACCATTGGTAGGTCATCCTGGCTGGGTAAAAACCCTGGAAAATGTGCGAAAACACTTTTGGTGGGATAATATGAGTAAGGACATTAAGCAATTTGTCACTACCTGTCCAGTTTGTGCAAGACATAAATCTTCTCATAAGGCCCCTGACGGTTTGTTAATACCAATGCCATCACCCAAACAACCTTGGCACACTGTGAGTGTAGACGTTATTGTAGGTTTACCACCAGTAAAATCCTTCACAACAGTGTTAGTGATAATGGATTTTTTGTCTAAAATTGCACATTTTGTACCATCACGGAAATTGCCAACTGCGGCAGAATTTGCCGATATTTTCATAAGAGAAATTGTGCGTTTACATGGTTTGCCAAGTAAAGTGGTGCCAGACCGAGGTAGCCACTTCAACTCTAGATTTTGGAAAAAATTATGCGAAAAACTGAAAATAGATGTGGCATTATCTACTGCTTTCCATCCAGAAACAGATGGACAAACTGAACGACTGAACCAAACCTTACTTCAAACGCTACGTTGTTTATTGGCTGATTATTCTAGTGAATGGTTGGAAGCTCTCCCTGTAGCGGAGTTTGTTTATAATAATACTGAGCATGCAGCTCTACTTTGCTCACCATTCTATTTCATGTAGGGGTATCATCCCAGAGCTATACCCATTTTATTAGAAGATTCCCTGTTGCCTACAGTAACAGATAGACTAACGAAATTAGGTGACATACAAGACAAGGCCAGGAAACATTTATTAATGTACAAAGAAAGCATGAAAAGACAGGTAGACAAAGACAGATCTGAGGCCCCAATGTATAAAATCGGTGACAAAGTATGGCTCTTCACAAAGAACCTAAATATAGAGGGATCCCGAAAGCTGCAACCACGTTTCATTGGACCCTTTAGTATAACTGCCATAGTAAACCCGGTAACAGTAAAATTGGACTTACCAAAAGAATACCCAGTACATGCTACATTCCATGTGTCCTTGCTTAAGCCGTACAACCCTAATACCCGACCCGAACCACCACCTCCACCCATACCAATTAAGGAAAATCTAGAATATGAAGTGAAAAGCATAAAAGACGCAAAAAGAATTCATGGACGTCTGTTTTATTTAGTAGAAAGGAAAGGATATGACGAAACTGAGAATTCATGGGAACCAGCGTCCTATGTACATGCCCCACGGTGGATGTATGACGGTACGACGCGTACCGTCACAACGCATTCCTTTACACCGCGTCCCTTACAACGCAAGTCGTTACCACGACTTGCGTTGGTGGCGCGGATTTCGAATAGTATAATTTACTATTCTAACACCAGTCCCCGTGGACACTAGGGAAGGTGTTGGGATAGTAAATTTACTGTTTTTAATCCTTTAGCGCCCTCCAGCGCAAGTCGTGGTAACGACTTGCGTTGTAAGGGACGCGTTGTAAAGGCCACGCGGAGTAAAATCCGCATGGTAAAGGTTGTTTCCCCCCACGGTTGATTAGACAGTTTTATTTAAAAAATCCAGGGAAACCCCGTCCAGTAGGAGGGCCTTTGAGGGGGGCGACTGTTAGGGTTTGTGCACAGCAAAGAGCATGTCCCCTCTCATTGCACTGGTGGTTTCTGTAATAGCTCTCTTTACACATACTATTGAAAGCCTTTCTTGTTATCGCAGCCCCTCCTTAAGACTTAAGTGTATGTTGCTCAATGTATTCACAAGTTTGGACATTGCTGTCTTGTTTGCACATTGGACCTTGCTTTTACCAAGGCTTATTTAGAACACTCCTCCCTAGGCCATGTGCTACTTCAACTCATTAGCATAATAACTGAAGCTCTGCACACCTGCTTGTGAGAACCACACCCAGTTCTTCGAACCACACCCAGCTCTTCGAACCACACCCAGCCCTGTCTATAAAAGGCAACCCCTGAGCCTCACCCAGTGCTTGTGCTCGTCTACCTCCCACTTACCTGAGAACAGATCCTTCGGCGCTGGCACTTCTGCTCTCTCCAGACCTTCATTGGCTTCAACGGGCGCGGCTGCTGGCTCTTCCTTCTTCCGGTTTCCGGCTCCTTCTTGCCTCAGCCCCTCTTCTGTCCACTGCAATCGACCTGCAAAGAGAAAGAGGACAAGGTTAGACTGATCAGTATCCCTTTTCAGCAACTAGTAAGTGCAAAACTTTTTATTACCTGAAAGAACTTTGTCGGCGATTTCTGGATTCATGTAAAGACAATTTGGAACAAGATATCTCCCACGAACTTTGTTGTTCAAACCCCTTTGTTACAAGACTACTTTGTGGAACTTTGTGAAATAAACATTGTTTTACATGGAACTTTTTAAAGAATCGAACAGAAGAAACCATTGACAGCAAGGCAAACAGCGAATCAAGGACTTGCACAAATTAGCTGCTGTATTTTGATGTAAAAGTACAGTATTTGTTTTATAAGAAGTCTGGAAATGTGTGAAAAGTGAGTTTGCTATTAAGAATTTAGGCTTTAGTTATATTAAGGTGAATGTTAGATGTTGGTAATTCTGATAATGATATTCGTTTGATTTTACAGAAGTTTTACAGTAATAGAAAGCACATCCCAGAACAGTAACACATTCCAAACCTGGAAGCTAAAGACCAGGATCCAAGAGGTACTTTTAGAAGAGAATTTCTAAATAGATTAAGGGTTAGTCAGGAACTCTCATTAAGGGATAGGTTGCACTTATCTGTTCTTTGTTTATGTTACATTAGGCACCAGTTTCTACAAGAAGTCAGAGAGGGCCGCAGATTTTAGCAGCACTTCTACAGTGGAAACGCAAGAACGGTGTTGTCTCTCTTTTTTTATTTTATCCACTTCCTCCCTTCCCTTGAGCTTCTGGTTCTTAGTGCACTGTTTAAAACTAGTGTGCTGGAACAAGCAGTTTCATGGTGGGGTCGGACTGTCTTCAACCTCCATCAGAACTGAACAGAAACTCAGGTGAGCTGGGCTTTGACAGCATGGCAGTTACCACATTTGTGGTTACAAGAGATGGGTTTAGGCCTGTGATTGATTTCTGAAGAGGATTGGCTTCTGATTCACAGGCTGCTTCAACCAAAGAATTTCTTAGGTTCCTGTTGCGACTAAATTTGTAGACTGGTTTAGAAAGTTTTTTTGTAATTTGGTCACCAGTATTTACGATGTACCATTGTGATCCTATTATCTGTCTGAATTTGTTGTTCAAGTTGGAATATTGAGTAACACAAACCAGTTTTTCTTCACCTGTTTAAAGTTTCTCTGCTGTAATACTTTGCTCTCTGATAGGAGTCTCTAATAGGCCATCTAGGGTATCCTCTTGCCAAGAACTTATTTTTAAGATGTTCAGCATTAGCATCATAGTCTTGGATACTAGAACCGTTTCTGTGCAACCACAGAAACTGACTGAAGGGGATGCCCTGTTTTTGACATCTTAGGTGTTAAATATTAAAACGGAGTAGAGTATTCCTTGCAGTAGGTTTGGTAGACAGGGAAACTTGGATTAAGTTGTGGTGGAAAATCCTGATGTCAAGGAATTCAACCTTAATTTTACTTGTTTTATGAGCGAACTTCATATAGGGGTCACAGAGATGAATGCACACGAGGAACACTTGGAATTGTTGTTCATTGCCTTTCCATACAAATAAAGCTATCATCAAAGTATCTGGCCCATTAATGACTATTTTCCAAGAGAGAATGGTGCCATCTCAATGTGGATACATTTCTATCCAAAAGTTCCTCTATAGAGATGGTCCACATTGGGGCACGGGCCGCCCCCATGCTTACTCCCTTTATCTGTTGGTAACAAAAGTTGGTAAATTCAAAGAAATTTTCTTTCAGAACAATAGCCAAGTATTGTAAGATGAAATGGTGCATTTTCTTCCCAGTTCGATTCTCACTGATTCAAGGGCTTTTTGCTGAGATATATTGGTGTATAAAGCTTTGATGTCCATAGTAACTAGAGTATCTGTTAATGGATCAAACGGTATGCCCCCAAGCTTAGGTATAATCTGGTCTGTATTTTAAATGTGTGCTGGTAGGGCACAACAAGGGGTTTCAAAAGCAGGTCCACATATTTGGACAAGGGTTCTGTTGCTAAACCCATACCAGATACTATAGGCCCAAGTGGCGGGTCTAGAGAATCCTGGTGAGTTTTGGGCACCCCATAGATCAAAGGTGACCGAGTATGTGGTCTATTGAGATACTCAAATTCCTGTCTACCGATAAAGCCTTTATTCATCGCATCCTCTGTAATGTTCAAACTTTGTGTTTTTATCCTTTTTTCTGGGTTATTTCTAACCTTGCAGTAATGGTCAGGTACTTCAAGCATAGCTTGCATTTTATCCATGTATTTTTGAGTATCCTGTAAAATAATACCTCCCCCTTTATCGTATGCTTTGACCGTGACATCCTGATTTTTTCACAGTTCAGTAAGTGCAGCATTTTCCTAAAAATTAAGATTATCAGGAGGTTTGGGTGTATATCTCAACATAGTCTGTATTTTGTTATACACAGCTTTTACTGGTCCAAGTTCATCCAGTGGTGGAGTGAATGTGGATTGAGGCTTTAATCCTGATTTACTACTTGAATTAGTGGGCTGACAATCACAAAAATATTTTGTAAGTCTTATTTTGTGAAAAAAGAAATGTATTTCTTGATTGAGTTCAAATTTAATAGTAGTAGAACTAGGGACAAATGACAGTACATTAGACAAAAGTCCTAATGAATGTTGGTCTAGCTCAAGAGGGGAAAGGTTGAAAACAGGGATAGGATTCCATCCCTCCAATATTGATAGAGTCTCATTTAGAGGTAATAAGGAGGACTGTCTGCATGTTGATATCACTCCTTGTTTGATTCCTGAATCTTTTTCTCTGGGTGCTTCTCAGTTCCCTAAAAAATGTTTTCTTCTATTGGGGGCCGTCAAAATGTTCACTTCTGTCACCAAAGTTGTCGAAGTGGTTAGAGCTACCTTCGCGCTCCGACTCAGAGGTACCTGAGAACATCAAGATTTTTATATTTGACCAATGTTGATTCTCAATGTTGATTGCCAGTGATGTACCCTACCACCAGGCCTAGAAGGTCTGGGTATCCGTAACCTGACCCTCATTCTTTTTTAGCTTTCTTTTTTAGGACTTGGGACCAAGTCCTGAGTCCTAAGATGGCTGCCACCACTTGCTGGTGAAGGTGGTGGCAGCCAATCAGATCTCATTTATAGAACTATCAGATCTGCAGAGGATTCGTGTATCTAGATATATATATATAAATCTTTTTTCTTTAATAACTCCAAAACTACTGAACAGATTAACACCAGTTTTAAAAAAAAACATTCTTTCTAAATCTAGCTTTCTGACCAATTTGATGTAATTCTGTTATGCGGTTTGGGCTGCAGTCACGTTCAAAAACCCTATGTGAAATTGCACGGGGAAATGTGTTTTGGGGCCCCCGCTTTTTCTCAGCCCTTGCTCGACGAATCACCCTGAAACTTTGCAGACAGCAGCTGAAGTGACTGGCAATCTAATTTTGAATATTTTGTGAAAATGTGTCAAATGGCACTAAAGTTCTTAGCAAAACAAAAAATATTCACCAACATAATCTTGTTTTTGTACAAACCATAAAAGAAACACAGTATCAATAAAACAAACAATATGAATACTTCAAAAATATATAATATTCATATATAAAAACATTACAATTAACATAAAGCCTAAGCTGAAATCCAGCCATGATTATTCACAAGTCTCGACTATTTCTCAATCTTATTGCGGATTTTAATTGTTGTAAACAAGAGCGTTGGTCACACTTGGTAAACTTTGCATGTTCTCACAAAGGGATAATGTAGGCTTCCTTGGTACAGCATAAAATTACAAAACATTATAAAATGTAGAGTATCTTGCAGAGACACATTGTCTCAGCCTCAGCCATCAAGGGTGTAAACATTTTTACTGCCCCGTGGGAAAGCTAACAAGTAGTGCAATAAGTCCATCCGCAATTTGGTAAGTAAGAAATTATTGTAATTACTTTTTACAATCGAAAGGTAAGACTCCATAGTTTGAACTGATTTCAACAAATTATATCTAGATAACGGGGGCATCTGAAGGGCTACATGTTCTCTAACAATTGTTCTTTGCCTCATAAAATATTCTCCTATCTATTTGCGATCTGTTTTATCTATACTCTCAGGGGTGTAAAATAATTAACCCCTATCTATGCTCTGCAAAGCTTTCTTAGCATGCTTAAGCCAGGGAATTTGATGGATGTGGTCAAGGGAAAGGCAGTATTTCAGCATCTTTTTGTTCAGCTTAGTATTGGTCTATGTTCATATATCTATCTAAAGGAGAAGTGTGCAATGTGCCAATATATCAGTTACATATCCTACTCCTAGTTACTCATGCACTGCAAAAGTTGAAACACTTTGGCGACCACATACAAGTTACCTTAGAAAGATATCTTCAATGGTGTGTAGCTTGTTCTGTTTGATATACCTGGAGATCACACTCCCATAGGCCTCTTTTGAAACCCATTAGGTGTAGTAAACCTGCAATAATGCCCTGATAGGTCTTCTGCCCAACCTAGAAGCAAAATTAAAAACCGCTGCATTGGCTCTTATAAATCAGCTTTTTTCTCATTCACCAAAGGCCTCCAGTTCAAGGATAAATCAAACTCTATACCCAGGTATTAAAATGCCCTAGTCTTAGGTAATGTATCTGTTCCCAGTTTAAATGTTTTTGTCTTCTTGTTCGGGGGCCTACAAGCATCACAAAGATTTACTTACATTAACCAATCTAGGTCACCCATTAATGTTGCAAAAGTGTCCAACAGTGCCTGCAGACTCCTTGCAGTCATAGCCATTAAAACAGCATCATCTGCGTACAGTAGCACAGGCAGTGAATGAGACGCCACCCGTGGACAGTCTGCATGAGTATCAATCAAGACCTGTTCACGCTTATTTACATATAGAGTAAATAACCACTCTACCAAGATTAAAACAGTGGGTGCATTTCAAATCCTTAAAGTATCGCACCAATGCCATCATATTGGCATGGAGGTCTCTTAGGGAGTAAACGATATATTGGTCAACCTCTATAGAAAATGTAAGACCCCACAGTTTGTCTCTGTTTACCTGATCGAAGGCTGAGGTAAGATTCATGAAAGCTAAATGGCTAGAACCTTAGCGGGCAACAGTGTGTTTACCTGGGACCAAATACAGATTCAGACATTGGTCCACTGTCAATCTGCCAAACCGAAAACAATTCTGAACATCAGATTAGATGTTTTGTTCCTGAGCCCACGATACTAGTCTATCCAAAAGGGCCTGCCCCACCATCTTAACCACTGAGTCAATCAATGAAATTAACCTATAACATTTGGAGTTGTCCCTGTCACCATTTTAAATACAGGGACAATGGTAGAGGTGGCCCATGGCTGTGGAGTACCCTCGATAACTGCCACATTAAAAGTTTGAGCCAGTACTGGGGTCCAGACCTCTATGTCATTAATGTATAGATCTAGTAGTATACTATTTGGTCCTAGGGCCTTATTCCTGGTTAAACCTAATATGCCCTTCTTTACTTCATCTAGTGTGAATAAAAGCTTGAAAGTCCCTTCCTCCAGATGTCCTCCATTACAATAATTTGTGGAGGAAACACTGTTAGAAATTCTCTCAAAATGGGAAGCACGGCTATCTTCAGTAATATGTGAGCCGAGTGAAGCTACACCATCTGAAGCAAAAAGGGGGTTATTGATTATGCTCCAGAATTTAGTAGTATATCTCAGCATGCTCGCCTCTAATAAATTGTCTGATGCTGTTCCCCTTATTGTATGCTTGCATCTCATAGTTCCTACCTTGTACTTCTTGATTAATAGAGTTGATTAGTTTATATTTTAAATGTTTTAAAATAATTAGCCAGCATTTTGCCTCTCTTATTTTGGTCTCCATAATATTTCGATTTAATATGTAAAAAAAATGTACAAGTTCTTAAAGTAGCTATGTTTGTGAGTTTAAACTTAGGCACCATAAGAGCGTTGAGCATTGCGGATTATTGGATGGTTTGGAAGTGGAATATTTATAGAACAACATTTTAAATGTTTACTCAAAATGAGATATTGAGCATTAGTTCATTTGTTCTTTTTTGGCAACATAAAGGCTCAAAAACTTGCCTTCAAAGGAGCCCTGATAATAACCATGGAGTTATCTTCAGGGTCATTAAGCTTAAAAAATAATTATAAAAAGCATCAAATTTGTCATTAAGATTTTGATCTGGAAAAACAATAATTATGAAATCCCCATCATCCAATTAATTGACCAATTTCAGAGACATGAAATCTACCAATGATGGGATCTGATAGAAACATGGATGCCTTTGGATTATAAACAGTATGAAAGTTTAAGAGATTTAATGACCACATTTTAATGAATGTGAGACAAAGTACCATGTACTTGAGAACAAAGAGAATTCAGTTGTATCTGGATTACAAAGTCTCCTAACATCATATAAGCATCTAGATGTTGTGGCATATTTAAAGGGTTTATGTGATGTATCCAAAACAAGTTTACATTGCAAATTTCTAATAATAAAGGGATCTACAATATTGTGATAAGATCTTTTGTCTTTTAATAGGGGTTACCAGGACCACAAACATCCACAAGACAATATTGGCAAATAAAACAGTCAGAATATGGGCCTGAACAGAAAAGCCTGTAAGGTATGATGTGAGTGAGAAAAACAGACAGCATCAACTTTGAGATACAAGATTGTTTTAAGCGGGAAAAGTGATATACCAACCAAAAGAAAAGAGTAAAGGAATAATGAAAAATACGAGTAAATTGGAAGATAAAAGAGACATAGCAGTTCAAGGGAAAGGACCCTAACGCGTAGCTATAATAAGTGCAAATCGAACATGGCAACAGGACAAAAAGGCCTTTCAGAGACAATGAAAAAACATGATTAGTATCAAAGCCCTTCTGCTTCTCCGCAGCCGGACTGCGACCAGTGCCTGGACCCCTACCCAAATTCTTAAATATCTGAGTTAATTGCTCCTTCAAAGTGGGAGGTAAAGCTTCTTCATCATGCACCAAATTTTAATTTGGGGCCTGATTTAGATGTTAGTGGGACTGTGACAGAGTGGGCTTTTTTGACGGTCTTCCCGCCCACCTACCTGGCAGTCTGCCCGCCCAATTTAGAGGCTGCATTGCAATGAGCGAGAAGTACACCATGGTCCCACTGACTCTGCTAGGACTTTGCTCCTTAACTCTTCGGCAGGAGGGACTGTAGGAGGCTGTAGTGAGACTTCAGATAGGATTACCACTGTTGGTATTTGGTTCTGGCTTGTTTCGGAGGGAATTCCAGCAGGAATCCCTCCTGCTTCGAGTTGGCGTAAATGGATGAAAAGGGGTGAATACTTACCTTTTTTTGGGGTTCAGGCTGTTGTTTCCTCCTCATCTCCTTTGTCCAAGTCCTCCCTATCCTGCTGCACCTTGACGATGATGGACTGGCACCCCGTTTTGACGTACTGCAAGGTAAGCGTTGGTGGTTACATGGTATGTGTATGGTGGTGGGGTGCAGTGCAGAATGTACACATAATACACACAACACATCTCACAGACACATATGTACAAGGTCGTTTCGTTTCAAAAACTTTATTCGGTTAAAAACAGGTAACCATAAAAGTACACATAATTTTCATAATAAAAGAGCAAATTACATTACAATAGGGGACAGTCATACTGTAATCAAGTAAAATATAAAATTCGCAAATACAGATAGATCTACGCAGTCTAAAAACATTGTTAAAAAATTCAGAGATAGTTGACACAATCAGTACGACAATCAGTACGACATCCAATTTCTGTAGTACTAAAAAAGCTGGACGACAGCGGTTAGCCTCCATCTCCTTCAGTATAGGAACAATCAATCTTTTTCGGGGTAAAGAGTAAAACTTACAAAAAAATCAAATATGGATGTCCGATTGTTCTGATAAATCATCACATGGGCATTTAATCAAATCACGCGACCAAGTATTCATGATGGGGAAACTAAAAACTCTAAAAACAATATTTAGCCTAAAACGTGTTAGAACGAACCGCTCATGTTCGCTCATACGAAGAGTTAGGTATGGTTGTATTTTACCCTGTGCCAAAATCATTTGGAGAGCTAAAACAGTCTTTTTCTTAATTTCCTCGCTTGCTCTTTTCTCTTCTAAGTATCTCATACAATGATTTTTCAAAGATTTCCTAGAAATATTGCACATTGAAAGTGGGTCATCGAAATAAGTCTGATAGCCCATTTTCACTAAGAAATCCTTCAATAGGCAAACCATTTTATCCTACTCACGTGTGCAGAACTTAATACATCCTTTATGATGGCACGGTTTAATACACCATCCTCATTAGTCCAGACCCTATGCCATAATAATATTGGCTGGGCCCTAATTGTGTCTTCGATGTACGGTTGGCCGAGTTCCATGTGACAAATGTAACTTGAGACACTCCCTGGTACAGCTAAGATGAATCTCAAGAACATATTCTCAGCACACTGGATTGATTTTACATTGTCATAACCCCATAAACCAGCGCCATAGACAACAATTGAAATACATGTGGCATGAAAAATTCTTAAAAGTTCAACTGTAGGTTTTTTCCCCATCTTTTTTGCGAAATTTTTTAAAGCCATAATAGATTTACAAAACAGAGATCTTCTTGCTTTAATGGCACAAACCCATGTGCCTGCTTCGTGGAACAAAATGCCTAGGTATGGAAAAGTGGGGGTGGAATCTAAGGGACTAGCACTGATATACATGATCCTTTTCCTTTTATTGATGCCTAAACCAGAATTCATGGAAAACGTTTTATAATAATTAATCTTCAGATCTAAATTTGACATAAAAGTATTAAAAGATGTTATCAAACGTTGAAGGGCAAGGGGCGTTCGGGCCATGATGACCGCATCGTCTGCGTAAAGGAGCGCAGGGATCGGTCTTTTAGCTACCATAGGTATGTCCCTGGACGCTTGCAGTAAACTTTTTCCAAGGTCATTTATATAAAGTAGAAATAAAAAAGGAGCAAGGACGCACCCCTGACGTACCCCGCGCCCTATGTCAAGCGATCTTGTACATTCTCCATTTCTACCATATCGTACAGTTGCAGTGGCACCTAAATATAATTCTCTGAGGAAATAAAGAATTTTTTCTTCCACTCCCAAATTTTCTAAAATCATCCATAGTTTACTGTGTGAAACACAGTCAAACGCTGACGTTAAGTCAATGAATACAAAGTAAATACTCTCCCTCCTGGCCCTAGTATATTTTTGTTGCAGGATGTATAAATTTAGCCCTTGATCTATTGTTCCAACCCCTTTTTGGAACCCGTACTGTAGATCATTGATAACGGCATTATCTTCTGCCCAACTTTGTAATCTAGTTAAAATAATTCTCCCAAGGATTTTCATGGAAGAATCCAGTAAGGAGATTGGTTGGTAGCACGTACATTGTTGCCTGTCTCCCTTTTTAAATATGGGCACGATAACTGAAGTGAACCACGAGGGAATCAGACCCATCTCGGTGGAGGCTTTAAATAGTTGGACTAGAATAGGGCCCCACAGGTTGATGTTACTTTTGAACAGATCAGGTGGTATTCCGTCTGGGCCTGGAGCTTTGCCTCTCCGTGTTGTTTTAATGTACAAGGTCACAACATATATGTGATTTACATAAAGCAAAATGTCACTTGCATGTCTCCCCACTTCCAGGGTCACCTCCCGTTGGAACTCCGCTGACAGGACACCGCCAGGCCAATTGGAACATCCAGATCTGCTCGGCAGGACCCTGCCGTCACTACAGCAGGCGGTCCACCCACACAGAAAACCAGCTCTCGAGGGTCTTCTGTCTGTCGCGTATACATCTAGATAGGGCAGTCAGACCGCTCAATGGTATTTTAGGGACCGCGACAGTGGCAGGCGGGCATTCGGACTGCAATATTTAAATCAGACCTTTGATCTGAAACACATCAGAAAACTGCCATATCTCTTGTGGAATTAAGTCTCTTCCATCCTTGGCTGTTATCCAACCAGGATTGTCCACGCCTCTTCCCACTTAACCATAACCTTCAGGTCCCTAAATAAAATTGAATTTTGCTAAACACTTGCTCAGCTATTAAAAACAAAATTGAACTGTTCAATCGTCTGGACTCACATGCCCCGGACATTGCATTCTTAACAGAAACTTGGGCAGATAGGTTCTCCGATCCCGACATAACCACCATACTGCCTATTGGCTATGATATTGTTAGATTAGATCAAGTAGGAAAGCGTAGTGGTGGCCTAGTGGTAATTTACCGCAAGCACCGCAACCTCACTGGTAAACCTTCTAAATTAAAGGATTGCGAAGCTCTTTCCATCAAGTGTAAAGTCGATTATAACTCCATGTTTTGCGGATTACTTATGTACAGACCCCCTGGTTCCAAAACTAATTTCCTGGAGGAACTTAATGAGTTGTTGGAATCTAGTATCCAATATATAATCTACGCTATTATAGGAGACGTTCACTTGGAAGACCTAAAAAATAGAGATACCAAAATCTTGATTGACAATCTGACCTGTTTAACCTCCTCCAATGGTTTAACGATGCTGCACACTCCGACAGACACACTTTGGATGGCATTTTTACGAATTGCACTGATTTACAGCTGGAAGAAATCCTTCTCCTTACATGGTCAGAATACATGACAGTGGCGTTTAGTATCAACCTATATTCAGCAAACCAACCACCAAAATTCTAGGCCGGACTAAGTCAGTGAGGGCTTTTAATAAAATTAACATGAGTGAGTTCAGGCATATCCTGGAGGCAACCCAACCATTTCTAGGAGGCGATTCCAATGTAGGTGCTGCAGAATATAAGGAATGGCTTAACATAGCTGCCAAATGTTTAAGTCCGGTCAAATTCATTAAATCATTTAGAAAGAAGTTGACTGCACCTTGATTTTCCCCCAATCTTAGAGAAATGAAGAACCGTGGGAAATAAAGACAATTGATTAAGAATTACAAAAATATGATTAAGGACGAAAAAATCTATTTTTACACTGATAAAATAAATATGTCTTGAGAGTTCTTCAAAATGGTTCAGGAGCTTGCAAGTCCTCCTTCTTGTATCTTGTTAATACCCAGCCCATCTTTTGGTAAAAACGTAGCAAATTTCTTCAAAGACAAGGTAGAATCTGTATATAGGTATTTCAGCGCCACATTACATTATGGCACCCTCCACATGGAGAGCAAATCAGCGAAGCTAAACCATCCCAAGCTTCTTGGTCTCCTTTCACTCTCTACCGAAAGATTGCTCGACTTGATTATACTGACTAAATTGGGCGCTCCCTCTGACCCCTGCCCACCTAAAATACTTCATGAGATAGCAGATACACTGTCCCCTCCTCTCACCTCTTTCTTAAACCAGGTTATCAACATGGACATCTTCCCACTAGAGTGGAAAAAAGTAAACATCTTGCAGCTGCTCAAAAACCCCACATTAGATTCCAATATGGAGAAGAATTATCATCCTATTTTGCACCTCCCCTTCCCAGCGAAAATCCTAGAGAAGCACATGAACACTGTGCTTCTCTAGGATTCCTCTACAAAACGGGATCCTGGACAGAAGTCCAATTTGGTTTTAACAAGGCTCATAGCACAGAGTCAGCTTTATTAGTAGCCACAGAGGAACTGGGGGACATCGTGGATAATGGGGGTAAGTCTGTGATGGTCCTCTTGGCCCTATCTGCAGCCTTTGGCACCGTAAGCCACGTGGTCCTGATGCAAAGTATTGCAGAAATAGGAATAGAGGGGCTAGTCTACGACCTTCTTTGTTGCTTCCTATCAGAAAGAGAGCAAGTGGTCACATTAGATGATTTTGTCTTCAGCCCTTCTCCCTACCATGCAGTGTCCCACAAGGTTCTTCGCTTAGCCCCACTTTATTGACTATATATGTGGCCCCCCTTGCAAAACTCATAAGATCCTTTGGTTTTTCCATTGATGGAGCGAGATTTAGAAATATATTTATTTCTGCTCGTGAAGTTTAACTTCCATAATAAATTAATGTTATTAATAAAGTGTGCGGTGAAAATATTAACCAACTTAAAATAAAAGTTGCATCCTTATGAACACGCGGGAGACTAATATGTGTGCTCATAAATGTGCAATATGTTGCATTTGCATGTGTGTGAAAATAATGAATTAATCCTGTCTTTTGTCATGTCAGAATTAAATGCGGCCGTTTATTAATGGCATGTGCTTATTTCTGTGTGCTCATGTTTTGTCTTTCTGTCTTAAATGTTGCACGAATTTGTTTGTTGCTTTTATTTGCATATGCTAGGTAACATAGATTAATGGGTTAATAATTAGCAAAGGTGGGTGGGTAACAGAACGAACTTTATTTCTTGCATTAATTATTCTTTTGTGTTTGTTTATGCACTAGTTTCTGAAAAGAAGGCTTGAGGCCTAGTTCGTCTTTATGTGCAGTTGGCAAAGTTCTGCTCAGAGTAAGCAAGAGCCCAGTGTGGAAAAATCCTTGCCAAGTTTTAAAGGAGAAAAATTCAAACGTGGTTGTTCAGTGAACTGACTGTACTTTTGGTCAGCAATGGCCAAGGCCAGGAACCGGCAGAGAGATTGACAAGCTAAGGAAGTCGCGGACACTTGTATTAAATGTTGCAAACTGGAGCAAGCTTCGTGACTTGGAATAAAGGACAATAGACTCTCTAAAAAAAGTCGGAACTGGGCTCCAAAGAATGTGGTGACACTATGGTCCGCCACTTGTCAGCCAATGAGGACTCTGAGTGGCAGAAAAGTATTTAATTTTTCTTAGATTAAGCTAGTTAGAAGGGTATAAAAACTGGCCCCCTGGGAGGGAAGCCGCTGCTGTTTGCTGTTTTCCAGAAGGGCGTATCGTGCTGTTGGACTTTACTTGGAGCACGTAAGAGACCTTCTAGACTTAAAGACTTTTTCCCTTTTTCTTAATGGGGCAAGTGTAGCCAGGGACTTAGGGTTTAGATGATGCCAACATTTTTATTCCAATTTGATTTATGCTATTTGATTATTAATAGTAGTGCTTAAATAAAAAGATTTCTAATGCACTTTCTTTAAATAAATAATAATCTTTGAAAAACAAGCTGGACTTGTTATTTCATGTGTCTAGGTTGCCATTAGCAGATCTATTGCCAAAGTGGCTTAATTAATTATAGGGTTTATCAAGTGTGATGAAGTCGGTTTTCTGCAGATGTATATAAATGTATATATTTTGTGAATACGTTTATTAATTAGGTCACATGATTCAGTTGCTCAAAATATGTCATGTTAGTTTATGGGCCTTATGAATGATTTATGATTAATGGTGAGTATTGTGGAGTTAGGTAGTGCAGCTTATGACATATTTTCTATAGGGCCGCTGGATCAATTAACTGGTAGCAGAGGATGGTTGCTATGGTAACCAACATGCTACATAATAATTACATAGGATCGATGTTTAACACATGTTGAGTTTTGTTCACTTGTTATATGTAGTCGAAAGATTAATTCCTGTAGTGTGAAAAATCCTAGTTGTACCGGTACAGAGTGGTGTGACACGAGTGAAGTTACACAGTGCATTTGATCTGTTTCAGAATAGTGTTATTATTTTATCACTAGTGTTCTGGTCGTACAACACGTGTTAGGGATATAGGTGCGTTAGGGAAAAATGCATAGTGAGGATTGTCTATGAAATTGTAGCTTTGAGTATAGGGACAAAGAGCCCGTTCTAAAACTTACTGTGAAAAGAGTAATAGATTATATTCAAACTTGAGTGAAGGGTAAAGTAACGTTGTTTATTTTACTGACGATTCAGGATTTCTATGGTGGGTTAAAGTCCTGCCAGGATTTCATGTATGTGTAGTTAGGGAAACTTTCCGTTTGAAAGTGCGTAAATGATTTTGTAATTCGGTTCGAGTCAAACTTTGAATTGCTACTTTATGTGCATTCAGAGGGAAGCGAGTTCGTTATTACTTGTTTGAAGGGTAGAGTAAAGGTTTACTTTATCAACGAATGTATATTCTGTGAGAGTAGCGTCGTCTTTTCCAAGCAAAGATTACTTGTATAATTGTAAAAACTGTCCTTTATTTTAGCGAAACAGACGAATGTTTTGTTCTTTTTGTCGTTATTAATTGAGTTTCATTAAAAAAAGCGTTCTTAAAACGGCGCTGTGAAATGTTTTGTGAAGGAGGGGTGAGCTCTGGGAGTGAGACGCTAGAAGCCACAGCGGCTGTGTACGTCACAGGGTCCGCGCTGTGATTGGTTAAAATACGTCACAGCTAGCGTACTGATTGGTTCACGTGACTCTGATGAGCTGATAGTTGACTGGTTCGTTGGGAAAGCAGTAATTCTATTGGTTGAGCAAAGTGGTGACGTGGCTTAACCTGATTGGCTTGTTGGTGTGTTTCGCACACGGATTGGCTAGTTTAGCGGAACTTTCAGAAAACATTTACGATCTTTTTAAATTGAACAAATTTGATTAAAACATGAGTTAATATTATAAAAAAGGGGAGAAAAAGCTTACATTGCTCCAGAGATTTAAACATTTTATTTCACCAGATAAGAAAATTGAAACGCGAGGTGGAAAGTTACTTTATAAATACAAAACACCCGCAGCATATATGGAAGGTGAATATGGTTATCATACTTGCCTTTGGTTTGATGCATGGATGCAGTACACTAAAAATGACGGTGTTTTAGCTTGGCCAGAAGATGGTTCATTTAATATGAGAATTTTGAAAAACTTAAGAGAAAAAATGACAGCTCTTGTGCCAAAGCCTAGATCAACACAATTTGAAGCTTTAGTTGAATGGGAGGATGAGATGTTTCAACTTCAGCGGGAAACAAATGGCATAATAAGACCTCCAAATTCATCAAAATTTAAACATGAAACTCATGAAGATAGAATGCGTCGTTGGAGACAGGCAGATATGTGTGATGGTCTCTACATAGTGAGAGAAATGATTACAGAAATACCAGGTCAAAAGAATATCCAAAAGAAAAATAATACTGTTGTTGAAAGTGAATCAGAAGACCCAGTTCTAGAAGATATTTATTTAGTAAATAAAAAACAGACTCCTTCAAAACCAGCTTGTTCTTGGTCTACTCCGATGGTTTTTTACTGGAACCACATCGAGTGCTCCTCCATTAAATGAAGAAACACCCAGATTGTATCCAAATAATTCTAAGTCTTTTGAAACTCCTATGAGGTTAGAAACAAGAACAAATTCTAGTATTTACGATGAAAGTAGAAATTTTTCTGAAACCCCAATGAGAAGAGAAACTTCTGAAAAAATGATGGGAGATAGTGGAAATGAGGAAGTAAAAGATAATTCAGAATATTTACGACCAAAAGAGGAATTAATTCGACAATTAACTAAAAGCATGGAAGTAGTGACAGTTCCAGTAACTATTGGACCTGTTCAACCTGTTTTTGATCAAGGAGAAATTAAGCAAACTGGTTTAACAATTCCATTAAATGTAGAAATTCAAATAGTAGCTGAAAATGTTTATTCAGAATTAACTGAAATACATCGAGGAAAAACAAGGATGCCTGATTTAACTTTTAATCCAGATTCATTATGTAAAACACCAATAGGTGCAGAATCAGATACTGAATTATCAGAGAAAACGGATTCTACTTCAAAGCTTGATGTTGCGAGACTAAAGGCAGATTTAGAAGAGTTAATAATTGGCACAATTGGTCCTGACAGTTTGAAGCTTTATCAAGATGATGAACTCCTGTTCATTTGTAAGAGCATTCAATGGAAAACAAAAAATAAATATGATCAATTAGAAGAGTTAGCTGCAGAATTAGAAATTGATATTAGTAAACAAAAGAATTTGGGAAAACACTACAGATTAGAGTTTTCTGAAAAAGATATTGGAAATTTCAATGCAATGGGAAGAATTATGCATATAAAAGATTTGATTGTGTACATCAAAAAATTGGATGACTTGAGTAAATGGAGAGTGAATTGTACCAAAAAGAAGGAAGAGGAAAGGCAAGAAAAGTTAGCACAACAATTCCCAATGAGAGAAATTGCTGGTGGTGGTTATGTTCATGTTCCCTGGTCAAGACAAGACATTTTGTTATTCACAAATGATTTTCCTCGGCTGAGAGAAAAACCAGTAGAATGGTATCGACAGGTGGATAGATTCATCAAAGTATCGAAAGTTCTGTGGATTGATCTTGATGGATTTTTTGACATTGTTGTCCCATCAGATCTTTGGACAGAATGTAAAATTGCTGTGAGTTGGCCCAAAGTAGAACCAGCTCAAGACAAAGAGACAGGTGCTCCATCATCAGAAGTCATGGGATTGTATGACAAAGTGATTTACTGGTTAAAACAAAAGATTCCTCCGAAAGAGGTAGTTTGGGTAAAAATAGATAGAACAAACCAAGAGCCAAAAGAATCAGTTCATTCTTTCTATGAAAGGTTATTGTTGGTCTTCAAACAATATAGTGGCTATGAAAAATTAAATGAAAAGGACATGAGCCATTTTATTTACAGATTTGTTTATGGTCTTAGACCTGAAATTGGTGAAATGATCAGGAATAATATTGTCGAATGGCAATCAAATTGAGTTGATGAGATTTTGAGAAAGGCAAAATACTGTAGTGATGAATTAGAAGCAAAACAGAAGAAATTAAAAGAAAAAGCAATGTGGGCACAGGTAAAAGTAGCTGAACATCAGATTGCTAACCTAGAAAATACAAATGTAAATTACAATCAGAATCAGGGTCAGGGAAAGTTTAAAGGAAACTTTAATAAACCTAAATTTAATGTTAATATTGAGGAGCTGAAACAAAAATTGCCTTGTTTTAATTGTGGCGAAATTGGACACTGGAAGCGCGAGTGTAAAAATCCGCCCAGAAATTTAAAAAATGCATCATCAAATCCACAGATGCAGAATGATGTAAATCTGCAGCAACAGCTACAGCGACAACTTAATGAATTGAGTCTTCAGCAACAGCTACAGCGACAGTTAGTGAATCAGCAGGGTCAGATTCCACAGCCTCCTCTCCCAAACTGCGGAGGTGTTCAAAGGTTTAATTTTGAGACAGGATTCTGCAGTGGTGATCAGGTAATTAGAACACAAGGAGCAAATGTGTCAAATGCTTCTGGACAATTTTTATTAACAGAAAATCAAGGGAGTAATTCTGATGATTACTTATGACGGTACCTGAGAGAGGGGGATGAGTGTGTACTTGGAGCCACTCTTGAGGTTGACCAGTCTGGTCCATTTGTAAATGGTAAAGTGAATGATGTAGAAATCACTTTTCTTGTGGACACTGCTACCCGTTCTACTGTTAGATCAGTGGAAATTGAAAACCTGCCTCTCTCTGGGGAATCTATCCAAGTAGTTGGAGTAACAAACCGTCATATCCTACACTGATGACATGCAAATTGTAGTGTCTGTCACAAGTAACATTGAGGAGGTGGCATTAAGGTTCAATAACTGCATGCGAACAGTGGTACCTGGGATGAGAAACCGCTGTCTCAAGTTGAACTCTGAAAAATACGAGGTACTCTTCTTTGGCAGGTATACCTCTTTTTGTGGTGACACCTGCTGGCCACAGAACCGGTGTCTTCTTCTTACTCCAGTTCTAAAGTGAGAAATCTTGAGGTAATTTTTTACTTCAAACTCACTTCTACTGAACAGACTAATAACCTCATCTCCATCTGTTTCTACTAATTAAAAATCCTAAAAACGATTCTGCTTTTTGTCCTAGCAGACCTCCAGAACATTTCTGTCATTTCTCTGGTCTTATCGAGACTAGATTACTGCAATGTCCTATAATTGGGCGTTCCGCAAGGCTCCCTTAAGAAATTACTGAGAGTACAGAATGCAGCAGTGTGCCTGATTGAAAACATCAAGAAATTCGACCCAGTATCAAAAGTCCTGGAGGAGCTTTACTGGCTTCCAATTAAAAAAAGAGTGGCTTTCAAAGCTTTGAGCCTAGCACATAAAGCGATCCAATGCACTGGCTTAAGTTACCTCATAAACACACTTACCTGGTACACTCCAGGAAGAAGTCTCCGATCGGTAACCTCCAAAACTGTCAAGGTGCCTGGAATTCAAACCGTTCATGTGGCTGCAGAAGTTTTGTATTCTCAGCATGCCAAGTTCTGGAATCAGTTTCCTTGGTACCTTAGAAACCAGTCAGACCTGTTAGGAAACGTTTCAAACACAGTTATTCCCACTCCCTATATAGCCATGATTAATTCTTTCTTTACAGAACTTTCTCTCATGCAGATGTTAGCGCCAAAAAACATTTGGGCATACTCTGCGCTCCAGAAAAAATAAATTTCAGATATAATTTGACCTATTTTGCAGTTGAGGTTTCCGTAGTAATAGCACCTTTTTTATTAATAGTGTATTTGTGACTCACCGATCACAAACGACTTAATAATGCCATTGTCAGTTATCTTGAAAAAGTAAAGATGAACGATACCATCTTATGTGTAGTTGATGACAAGCAGGTCCCATGCAAAAAAAAAAATGTTTGAGTTGATAGCATAGAGAATCTTGAGAAAGGTATACACCCGTTACAACGGATCTTTTACTCCGCACTACCATTACAACGCGACTTTTACTCCGCATACCATTACAACGCATTGCGCTGGGGGGCGCTCTAGGATAGGGAATAAGTATAATTTACTATCCAACACCTTCCCTAGGGTCCACGGGGACTGGAGTTAGAATAGTAAATTATACTTACCACTATCCAGCGCCCCAAGGCGCTATGCGTTGTAACGGTATGCGGAGTAAAAGTCGCGTTGTAATGGTCTGCGGAGTAATAGTATGCGTTATAACGTCATACATCCCTTGAGAAATATAGATTTGATGAACAGACCATGTAAGCTTTTTTTAATCTTAACAACTTGTAGTGTATCAGTATGCTCTTAGTATAATGATTCCAAGAGGTTGTGAAGAGGAGGATGTATGATCTTCCCTTCCTAGTCTGTGAGCACTTCGAATACTGAATGCTGTAGAAGTGTGTAAAACAGATAACTCAGGAAGAAACGTTTTTAGAAACAAGGTAAGATCTCTATCATCAACACCTTCTGGTGAGCCAAACTCTTTTACATCTATTTTGATTTTCAAGACATTCACTATGACGTTCTGAGGTTCGAATGCCGCATTCCAAAACATCAATTTTAGAGGCGAAATCCTGTAAATCACTAAATCTTTGTTCCATTTCCAAACGTCTGTTTTCGATTGCCATCCATCTGTCTTCAATGGATTGAAGTTCCTCATTTGTAGTTTTCATAATAAGTTTGCAAAGCTCTAACTTCATGTTTTTGTCTAAAATTTAATTATCTGTTGTTGAGATGGAGGAAAGATGATTATTTTTCAGGCTTAGCGCTAGATGCTGCAGGGTGATTTCTTATGTTGATACTGGAATCTAAAGACATGCATAAAGAGTGCCCTTTTGATTTTTATTCTATAAAGAGATTCTTATATCTTCCCATAAATTAGATGTTGAAAGGTTAGAAAGTGACAATACTTACTATTACTAAGTAGTCTGAAGTTAAGATTCTTATAAAAGAGCACCTTATGTAACAAGGTTAAGGGAAGTGAACAATAGATACAGTCATGTATGCAATATATATATTAGTTATTCCAACCTATTTATTCATAGGCAAGTATTGTCAAGTAAAATATATATGCTGGTGAAAAATATCCACACAAACCTCCTACAACAACAAGGTTCTGATCTTTAGCATTAGTCAGTACTTTCAAACATGCCTTTAGTAAAACTGAGAGTAATTTAAGATAGTCACGTACTACTGCATAATCTTCCAACAACATGAAGTATTCAGGGCTTTCATTCTTAATATCCTAAAAGACTGAGCCGAATGGCCTTCAACTAAACTATTTGCAGAAACAACATGGCAGCGTATAGCATTATATGTACTGTGAGTAGTATGTATTCGAGAAACCCAGATAATTATATGGGCTTTGTACTATCTCCTTAACAAGAAAAAATAAGCAAAGTAAAGTCAGTCATGATGAATACATTTAATATTGAAAGGACAAGTTAAAATATATTTTAGGATGTAGACTTTTAACACCATTCACTATAAATGCATTAGGCTTCAAGCAGGAAACTGTAAAATAATTTTTCAAGCATTCCTAAATCATCGAGCTTGAAAGAAGACAAAATCGAACTCCTAATTATTGCAAAATAACTAACTTTTATATGTTCCACATCTCTTCAATGGATGCATTCCCATCCTATATTGTGGGGCACATTACAAGAGTGGTATTGGCTATTTAAATCAACAAATTCCATTGACACCTTTATTCTGCAGGTCTGTCACCAATAATAGTGTAACCTTTTGGGAACCATTACTACTAAAGTAATTATGGAACCATCCCACACAACATAACAGAAAGTGGGTTGAAAAACGTTGCACATTCCTTTCGGATACTGCCTCCTCAATCAGGTTATCCTAGTAATCGTCAAGAAGAAAACCACATTTTTCCTAAAACGTTAGAGCTTTTGCCCAGGATGCCCAAATCAGCACCATGGGTGTGTGACGGCAGGACAATTTTATAAACTCTGGGGCACATTTACTAAACTTTCACACAACACATAGCAGCAAACAAAGCTGCTGCATGCCTTGTGTGGAAGGGAAACAGCAGAATACGGAGCATTTCTCCTCTCTCATTGTGCTGGACCATTGTAGTCAGCCTATTATTGATGCCAGCACTTTGCACCATAGTGCAAGGATGCCTGTGTTACAGGCAGTATTGGTTTTCTGCAGGAAGGAACACAGAATGCAGCACACATGGAAAGAGGAAAGAACAAGGAGAAATAAATATATTTCTCCTCTTTACACCTCACTTGGTAAGGCATAGTATTTTGATGTATTCCTAGATTTACAAGTCTTTCGAAAACTGGAATTATGCCTAGATCCATTGGTAGTGCATGTGAATGCTCATGCTTCACCCATGGAACATTGCCCAAATTGAAATGTAACATAACACAAGGACAATACAAATGCTTCAGAAAAATAGACCCCGATATTGACAGAATCATGCACTTTTGTTTCTTCAGAAGCCTAGAAAAGGCTCTCCAGCATACTGGCTGAAGTAAAACCTTTGTTTGCTGAACATAACTCAGTTATTCAAGGAAATCATGGAAGAGTTTTCTAGTGAATAAAGAAACTACAAAAAACTGTTCGAAAAGACAATCTTTTGCATATTACCACCCCAAATATTTGTCTTGGTTTTTTTTTTCTGGCTGTGTGCACTTTACTGCTGCTTACAAGTAGTAAGCTTAATGTGCTCCCCCTTTCAACATAATGAAATTGGCATATCCCTGATTAGCATATTAAATGTACCTATAAGCCCCTAGTATATGGTAACACAGGTCAGTTGAGTAGCAAAGCCGGTAAGTGCCGGATAGGAGAGGGCTCTGTGGTGTACTTTGGTTACCGAGCGGGTGGGCGACAGGTAGATCCCCTTTAGCCCAAAAGGCAGACCATTGTGGCTTGGGAGCCTCCCAAGGCTCAGACTGAATTGAGAGCCTTCTTAGGCCTCACTTGATATTACTGATTATTTGTAAGGGGATTTGGCACCATTGTTGCCCCCTTGAAAGAGTGTGCTATCAAGATTCACCCCACAAAGGTGATCTGGAGCGAGGCATTCCAAAAATACTATGTCACCCTGAAGGAAGCCATATGTAAAGCACCAGTACTCAAGGCACCTGACATTTCAAAAGAGTTCTCCTTGCAGATAGATGCTTCAGTGCATGATATTGGGGCTGTTCTCTCTCAGCTCTCTCCCATCTGGTAAACGAGGGCCTCAACTAACCTGTATCCTTCATCAGCAGGAGACTGCATCTTAGGAAACAAAGGTTGAGTGCAATTGAGAGAGGCATTTGCAGTGATCTGGGCACATAACAAGTTGAGACCATATGTCTTTGGAACTCACTTCTGGGCTCTGACAGACCAAAGGCCCCTTAGATGGCTGTTGCGAATGCAGGTAGAGAATCATAAACTATTGAGTTGGTCCATCTGCCTACTGTTTATGGACTTTATGATGTAACATTACCCTGGGACGGGGAAGATGGCGGCCGGATAGGAGTCTCCGGCTGTGAGCTCCGCACTCGCCTTGCACGGATATGACAAGAAGCGGCGAAAAAAGCAAGTAGCTGATCAAACACAATTTTGTTATCTACCTCTCTCTATGGGGATGAGCGCACGAGATCCCGAGGCCCCCCGAGCAGTACACGGAGCAGCATACGGTATCTGGGCAGCAGCGTCGGAAGCCAGCAGGGGCTGCCGGTGCGCAATTGCAAAACTGTCTTTTCTCTTCCGGGGCATAAGCGGCAGCAACAGGCGCAGGACAACAGCGGAGGCGGCGGTGTGAAAGAAGACCTCCTGAAACTGAAACAAGTGTCACAAGCGCAATTCCGGGGGAGAGGCACCACTGAGCCCTCACTGAATCGTGTAGTCGCGGCAAAATTAGATACAAAATCTAATACAAAATCTAATACAAAACCTACACGCTGCAAGGAAACCTACAAGGAGGAATCCGGGATCAAGATCGTGGAGAAGAGAAGATTGCCCACCGGGACTTTGGTACAACAGGGATCCATGAGCAAGGTACAGGGGGGGGCCGGAGGCGAGGGGCTAACTGTGCTGGATTTGCTTGTGGGTTGTAGAGGGGACAGAGTTACAGAAAGTAGCTGTATAAATAGAGGAGAGGAAAGGGAGAGGGAGAGAGAGAGAGAGAAAGGGAAAATCTGTGAGCTTGAAACAGAAACGAACCTAAACACATCAGTTACTACTGAAGTAGTGGAGAAGCTACATAATCCAAACTTAGAATCTGGAGCTAGGAGCAAGGAAAACTCGACTGAAGTAGAGGGCGGAGTGGAGAGCAGGCGAAGGTCCAGCTATTGTTTAAGAAATAGACAGTTTTCCAAACAGGTACTCCCAAACAAACAAACTGTCATACCGGTTATACCTAAGGCTACAAAAAGAAAGCAAACTGCCAAATCACAGCAAAAAAAAGACAAAAGTATTAAAGCGAAAAATCAGGCAGAGCAGATAATTAAAGTTACTCCCTCTCTCAGATCCTTTTTCAAAGTACAGCAACAGGTTCAAGTAGGGCGTAATCTCTCAAATACTCTTAGACACCCTAATATCCGAGATAAAAATATCTCCCCGGTCGCAAGCACTAACACAAGCCCAACCTGCACCGATATATCCACTATACGCACTCATACCCCTGTTATCCCTAATAAAATTAACGGTACAAACGGGAGTGAAAAATCTCAGGGAAAAAAACAAGAACAAGAACCAGTAATCCCCAACGACTTACAAATGGAAGAGGTGGGAGATACAAACATGCCTGCAACCTCAATTACTAGCATACCACAGCATGAAAAGCCAATGGCAACAGAACCTTCTCACATGATAGAACAAACGGAGAAACTCTTGGAAAAATTCATGGACAAAGTCCTAGGGGAAATGAGAGAGAAATTCTCAGTCTCAGAGGCTAACCAGAGTAAGATACAAGAGGTATGTGAGGTTTTAGACCAAAAAATGAATGCCCTCGGAGAAAGAGTGGCCGTAGTCGAATCAGCTGTGGAAGATCTCAGTAAGAGAGTTGATATAAACCAGAAAGAAATAAGAAAACTCAAAGAAAATGAAAGAAGCATGAGCGAGAAAATGGAATCGCTTGAAAACCAAGCGAGAAGAAATAACCTAAGGGTCCTTAACGTGCCGGAGAATATGGAAGGTACGGACATTAACATTTTTATTGTCTCTCTGCTTGAAAAACATTTCTTATGGTCCAAGGAAGCCAATCTTACTGACGACATACAGAGGGTACACCGAGATCCTTTCAGGAAAAACAAAGACAGGAAGACACCGAGAAAAATCCTGATAAACTTTAAAACATACACGCTGAAAGAAAGACTACTAAGTGAAGGTCTAAAACAGGGTATATTGAAAGAAGACAATTGGTCTTTTAGGATTCGCTCCGACATATCCAAGACTACCCAAGACAGACAGTGGGAGCTAGGACAACATATGCAGGAACTAAAATCTCTTGGAGCAAATGTCCAGTTGAAATTCCCTGCCGCATTAAGGATAATGTGGAGAAATAAGATGCACAACATTAGAGACCCCAGAGAGGTAGAAACCTTTATTGAGCAAATAAAAGATCAACTACGATCTGAAACAGAAACCCAAGCAAGATGAACATCACACAAATTTAGGCGAAGCAACGAGCTCGAATAGGGCGAAGAATACCGCCCAAAAAGAAGAAGGGAGGCTTCCTCAGGGTGGGTAACAGGGAACCCCACAAAAAAACACAAATATTTTTTTTAAAAAATGCACGGATGGGGAGCAAAATAGGGAAAAAAATTGAAAAAAAGTCCTCAGCGATAACAGTAAAAGAAATTATCGGGACCCATAGAACACGGAAAAAAACAAGATACCCATAACAGGAATGGCGACAAAATATAAACATTTTAAGGTACTCTCTTGGAATGTCAATGGTCTAAGGACACCTAGCAGAAGGAGAAGGATTCTTGAATATCTAAAGGAAGTAGACTGCGAGATAATCATCCTACAAGAGACGCACCTCCTAAGTGAGGAATGGGAACAAATAATGAAGAATCTTAGATGGGTTGACAACTATGTTTGCACAAACCAAGAATGCAATACCAAAGGAATAATAATAATCCTTAAAAATACACTTAAAGCCAAAATTGAACACAAGTCAGTTGATAACAAGGGTAGATGGGCTTTTATTAAAGTAAGAATATATGAAAATACATATACCGTGGCAGGATATTATGGCCCAAATATAGATGACCCAATCCCCCTACAAAAACTGTACACAGAATTACTATCAACAACAGCCCCGATAATATTAGGTGGGGATTACAATATCCTAATAGATCCAAGCCGAGATAGACATCCCCCAGGGAAACACTCAAATCTCCCAAAAATGAGAGAATGGCTAGGTAATTATAAAAATGACCTGGGCTTGCTTGATATGTGGAGAGAGAAAGGGGATAAAAAATATCCCTACACTTTTCATAACAAAAAACTTGGTCATAGATCACGAATCGACTACTTCTTAATAAATGGTACAATACGAGACAATGTCAAGAACATAGAACACTTACCAGAACATATATCCGATCACTCGGCAGTGAAACTAACCATGCAAATAACGAAAAATAATGTACAATCAAGATGGACGGTAGACCGCACAATATTATTAGATCCACAGGCAGTAGAAGAATTAAAGAAAACAACAGCTGACTTCTTTATTGAAAACCAATCTGACACATCTAAACAAAATATCTGGGACACATATAAAGCGGTTATTAGAGGCAAATTATTAAGTCTGGGCTCACATAGAGCCAGGACTGCAAAAATGGAAATTGGAGGTATGGAAAAGGATATTAAAGATCTTGATCTTAAGATAATGGTGAACGCTTCTCCAGAAATAAAAGAATCGTTGGAGAAACAAAGGCAAGAACTAAAGGAAAGTCTAGTAAATCTCCTGGAAAATAAAGTAAAGTCTCGATGGGAAGCCAGTAAGCTATCTAATCATGAATATGGAGAAGGATGCGGAAAACTGTTGGCCTGGAAGACGAAAAAAGAGCAAACTAGAAACAAAATAATCTGCATTCAACGAAATAATATAAACGAAAATGAGGACTCCATAATAATGCAGGAATTTGCGAGCTTTTTCTCTAATTTATATAAAGAAGATGTAAATCCTTCAGAGGAACAGATTCACAAATACCTAGAACATATATCCTTCCCACAACTAACCGAAATAGAAAAAGAAGAGCTAAATAAAGATATCACAATAGAAGAGGTTAGAACCATTATAAAAGATCTAAAAAAAGGTAAAGCAGCTGGCCCGGATACCTTACCAAATGAGTTTTACCAGATTCTAAGAGACTCTCTGACGTCACCATTAACAGAATTACTAAATCTAACGTATAAAAAAGGAGATAAAATCCCAGATTCCTGGAATGACGCAACAATTAGCATAATTTTAAAGCCAGGAAAAAATCCAGCAATATGTGAGTCATACAGACCCATCTCACTGCTTAATTGTGATTACAAAATTTATATGCAGGTCATGGCGAAACGATTGGCAGTGATAATGACAAAACTGATAAATCCTGACCAAAAAGGCTTCATAAAGGGTAGGCAAATACAAGAAATCACTCATGAACTCTTTGCCGCAATAGATATAGCCATCGCAGAAAAAATACCATTAACCATAATCACTTTCGACGCTGCCAAAGCGTTTGACAGAGTAAACTGGTCATTCCTTAACAAAGTCATCGATAAATACAACCTAGGTGAGCACTTCGGCAACATGGTGGCAGAGATATACACCAAACCAAGGGCTAAAATATTAGTCAACGGGAATCTCACAAACAACATTGATATACAAAGAGGGACAAGGCAAGGATGCCCACTGTCGCCCCTGCTTTTTAACCTGTATATTGAAGCCCTCGCAATCTCATTAAGAAACCATGCCACAATAACCCCATTCCAGCATCAGGATTGGTCGAAAAAAGTGGCACTATATGCCGATGACCTAATGATTTTCACAAATGACTATAATAGTTCTTCGGACGCAATAGAGTCTACAATAATCAAATTCGGAAAAGTATCAGGTTATCTTACAAACCAAGAAAAAACCGAGGCAATGAGCTGGAACACTAACGTCAACAACCCATACACAAAAGAGAAAATAAAATACCTAGGAATCACACTGGTGAAAGACATTGAAAAAATACCAGAGATAAATCTGAATAGAATCGCCATTGAAACCACGAAACTATTCAAAGTATGGGATGGGCTACCTCTCAGTTTCCTGGGGAGATCAAATATAGTTAAAATGTCTATTGTGCCCAAATTCACTTATCTATTTAATACAATCCCACTAAGTTTCAAGAGAGATGCCTTGAAGAAGATACACAGGAAAATCACAAGTTTTATTTGGTCATCGAAAGGAGCAAGGATATCTTGGAAAAAACTAAGGAGACGAAAACATGAAGGGGGAATAGCAAGTCCTGATCTAATCGAATATTGTAAGGCTTTCCAATTTAAAAATATGAGACCACTTCTTAAGACCTCCCAGTTTTTCCCTGAATTTATGCAAATTATGACGGACAGGTGCGATCATTTCCTATATAAATTTGGACACCCAAAATACTTCAAGAAAATAAAATTGAAGATATTGACTAATGCAGTAAAAACATGGTATCAGGTTAGAAGCACCTTAAACATACCATACTATAGTTCACATGCCCCTATCTGGGATTCACCAGGCACCCCAGAATGTTTAAAAGACTCCTTGGCCCTCCCTTTAAAGGAAAATGGAATTGTGAAATGGGGTCAACTGATGACAGGAAGCATCATAATCCCATGGAACCAGTTAGCAATGAATACAAACGAAACAGTGTCCAAATTTAAGTATTATCAACTGTCAAGCTGGGCAAAATCGATCACAGATAAAAAAGAAGGAAATGAAAATATGGAGAAAGAAATGCTGAAATCCTCCCCAATAAAAAAGGAAATATCCAGGTGGTATTGGGCTCTAATCACAACAGGAGAAGAAGATGTACAGATTCCGGAAACATTATGGAGAAATGACATTCTAGATGTAGATGTATATAACATTTGGACAAAATCACTGGAAAAATGTTGGTCTCACATAAAACCAGCCGCACTGAAGAGAAACCATCTTTTTACAATACATAGGGCATATTGGACCCCTAAGAAACTATCTAAATTCAGAGGTGCCACCGTCAAAGCTTGCCCAAAATGCGGTTTGGAAAGAGCAAACGATATACACATGTTTATAGAATGCCCCATGATAGACACCTTCTGGAAAGAAGTGGGTAAGATGATATCATTGGTTCTGGGAAAACAAGTAAATGTGAGTATAAATCTTATTATCTTTGGGATTGACTTAAATAATGAATTGGTTAAGTTAACTAAAAACCAAGAAAGCCTACTGTTTGTATTGATACTTCTGGCTAGACGTCAAATTTGTATAAATTGGATTAAACCAGCACCGCCTCAGTATGGGGATTGGCTAAACTCAGTAATAAAAACTAACAGAAATGATAGACAAGGGAAACCAAGTAAAAAGTTTAATTTTTGGGAAATCTGGGAAAACTTTTATAATTTGGAACAGGACTCTTAATGAGTAAATGTGGTCTCGAAATACAAAGTCCTATGATTAAAGCGGAGACAATAATTCAGACTGGATTTATTCCCGTCGAGTAGCCAGGAAGGCTAGCTCACCCCCAAGATACCAGAATTATTGACTATGGCAAAGGTCACAGGAGCCCACAAATCCAAAAAACAACGGATGTGAGAAACACCCCTCCTCAGATAGACAAATATGGGGTCGTGAAGGTAAAAAATGTTTTGGATGGAACGGGCTCCCGAGTAAAACCTTAAGCATATATATCGCAAAATGAGGACAAAAAAAAAAAAAAAAAAAAACATTACCCTGGGACTGACCACACCAATGCTGAGAATCTTTCCAGGTTATTCTGCCTTAGCAATGAGAAACTCTCATGGGGGTGGTTAGTTCTTCCCCTGCTAAGGGATACTCATGTTAGAAACACAAACCCACACTTCTGTTTACAGTTACTGGTTTTCAAATTGCTTTCTGTATAAATGGATATTGCTACAAATAGATGAAAAGTAAAAATTATCAACAACATATTTAATTAAAAACCAGTATTTCTAAAATGCATATTTTCTTATATTCACCTACAAGTTTCACTTAATTGTGTATTAATTATATTCAATCATCCACCATTATGCGCCTTGATTTATAGTGGCATATACCTTTTCTACTTAAGCTTTCTAGGGTAGAAATCAAATTAATATTGATATTTTTGTAATACATATTCAAGGTATTTCATGCATCTTTTATTTTCTCTTTCCTATTTACCTTCCAAAACTAATATCATATAAGCAGTTGCAAATCTAATTAATTCTATCTTTTCTCTTTCTTAGGCTTTCCCACTGTTGATAATATGAATAAGGAAAAACTACCCTTTTCCCTTTAAACATCTTATCATGACTTGTTTGAAGAAGACAAAATCCTTTTAAATCCTGATCACCAGCCACTGTTGTGAGCTGGATATTTAAGTCTGACTAACTCAGGTCCCAGAATGAAGAAGTTTGTTCTGCTATTTACCGATGTTGTTATTATTGCATAACGTTGCAGACGACATAATGTTGCAACTCACACATGTGCATATTTACAATATTTTGGCGTAGGGCAGCGTTATAAGCTTTCTAGCTGGGCTGCCCAGCGTCAAAAGAAAAGAGCAGGAATGTGCAGTATCTACAAGATATGGCACCTACCTGTCCTTTCTGCCAGTGCTGTCGCACAAACTGTAGCTGTACGCCAACATAGGCATCCTTGCACCATGGTGCAAGGGTGCCTGCATTGCAGGGATGAATATTTTTGTGCGGGAACGGACACCTTCCTGCACAAAAATAATCAAATTAGGTGTTTTCCTCATTCTATGTGTGCCTGCTTTGGGAAGCTGTCAGTTTTGGTGCTGCCCCAGATTTACACTATGTTGTATATCTGGGGCTGTGTAAACAGGCATGGATGTTGCGTGGGAACACTCACAACAACACTCATGGAACTCCCCTTTCATGTAGAGTATCCATATATACAAGTCCATGAAAAGCTTGCAGGGTGCTTTGCATAGCCTTATAAATATGGGTCGGCACACTGCACCTCCGGAGCGTCGCAAAAGTGATGCTCCGGCGGCGTAAAAGTGCCAGAGGAGCATTGTAAATATTCCTCAAAGTATTTGCCCACACATTTGAGTGGAGGCAGAGGACAGTGGAATTTATTTGAAATACCTCAGGGGCCTTATTTACAAGAAATTACGCATTGTGGCACCAAGGCAGCGATGCATCAAAATTTCTTGCCCCTGTGTGAAAAATCCTTTTGATGCCATGGATGAGCCATATTTACAATACGTGACTCCATGGCGCAAGGTCCTAAGGATACATCAGAAATTCTGATATATCTGTGGAAGGATGCATGGCATCCGGCCCAAAAGAGGTGCATTGCTGTAGTTGGTCATAAAACTGAAGCAACTACAGCAATGCATCAAAAAAGAGGTGATGACTTACGCAAGTAGCCTTCTGTATAGGGACCAATGTAATAGAGTGTCAAAAGGTGAAAAACTCACCTTGCATTCTGTTACATTGGTCCTGGATATCACGAATACAAGTGGGCATAATGTATGTATGTGTTCCCCTATGCCTTTGCATGTGACATAAGTCTTTAATGGTGTGTAATGTACGATTTACTGCGTTACCTACCTTATGTGTGCACTTCCCTGTTGAGGGGATGTGACTCAATTGCTGATTACACTGTGTCAAGTATTTTCAGCTGGTCAAATTTGTCTGTAAATGCCATTGCGTCATTCCTACGCCTGGGTTTTAGAGGTGTAGGAATGTTGACGCATTGCAAGCTCAACGGGCCACTTCCTAACAATGTATGACTTTGGAAAAATTAATAAATACCACTGCATCAGTTTTACGGGGGATTTTACGAAGGAACGCCTACCTTGGATATAGTAATTCTAACACGACACAGCTGATTCTGATGAAGGAAGAAACTGACGCATCCCGACGAAATGTGGCGCATCTGCTTAGATGTGTCACTTTGTAAATATGGAGCAAGGAATTATTTTTCAATCATAACTCCTGCATCTCTCCTGGCTCTCTGTTTGCTCATATATGAATGATATTTCTCAACATTCGGTTTACAAAATACCAGTTTATAGATTTCCATACAATTGTGATTACCTGTGTATACCGAGCACAATAACTTACCTATTCTAAATAACTCTGAATTGGATTTCTTATTTCCGGTTGTTTAATGTTTCAGTGCGCGAGTTCGTGGTTAATCATTCACTGAGACAATGATGTTGATCATGGCCGTCAGCTGGATTAGGAAAGTCTAGAAGTTTTTGAATTGGGTTTGGCCAATGTGTGCTTCAAAACTATCACAAAAAACCGCCATCTGACAAAGCATTCAGTCGTGCTGTCACATTAAATAAAAACATTTCATTGTAAGTGCAGTTATTAAACACATTCCTCCACCACACATACAACTTGTATATGTCCAAACATAAATTTGATTTTCTAACTTCAAAATATCAAAACATACTAGTTAAGGCGTAATAATCAGCATGCCTTCCTTTGCAAAGTTTGGCTGCTGCAATCATGCCTGTCAGCCACATCCTACATGGTTCCTTCATTTCATGAAATGTGATCCCATAAATATCGTTGCTTCCACAGTGATTTATTTCATGTTACAAACCAGCCACAAAAAGCCATGCAGGATTTTAAGATTGGAAGCTGCCCAGTTGAGGTAATTTGTATTTGTATGTTGCACAGTGTTTCAATGGAGCCCATGGGACAGTGGGGTAGGGGGTTCTAAACTCAGTGAATGGCTGAAAACACGAGCAGATGAATATCAGTAAGGAAATACCTCAACTCAACTGTTGATCATTTTAAGTAAAATAGTATGGTTTTAAAAAACAGAATATTAACATATGTATACAACCGCATTCTGAAAGCTCTGCAGGAGTATTTATTATTAAAAAAAAGTAAAACATTAATAACGTAACTAAATGTTTATTGAATTCACAATTTCATGGTTCGTTAATTTAAAGTAGTCATGAAGATATCGAATTCCAGTGTTCGCAAACCTTCATTTGACTTGGTAACCTCAGGCAGTGCTTAATTTGTTAAAAAAAAAAAAAAAATTACGAGGGGCCAAGGTTTTTTCTTAGGAGCCCATCGTGCATGCTGCCGATTGTAGTGGTATCTGAATACCAAGGCTATCTAGTTTTGATTCCACCTCTTGTCTCTCTTGTTGTAATAGAGGTATTTAGCTATAGAATATTAGACATAAACATGTCTCATATAGGCAGCCTTAGGATTGTGATGGGAGGCTTTAAGAGGAACGGTGGCACCAGTTCGCTCCAGATTTCGCTGGGACCTAGTCTGGACAAACAAAGTACTCTTCAGGCATACGATTCATGGAATACTTATTACATCTCTCTCCCACCAATGTGTGGTTCATGTCTCTATTGCACTCTTGCAGGTTCTTTTTTACCCCTGCTTTCAGGAAGGGAATGTTCCCTGCATGGTTTACTGTGCCCTGCCATGAGTGTCTGACAGCGTGTGAATCTGCTATCCTGGACCCAGGCCGGTGCATGACAATGCAAGGCACAGTACTCCAGCTGTGACTTGCGCCAAGCATACACTCAGAGCAGACAGAGAAAAACTGTACCCATAAGGCGGTTGCGGTGTCATACCATGTCTTGACCAAGACTTTTTTTTTTCTGAATCAATGAGAGCGTGGCCTTCTGGCTCCTTTCTAGTAAAGTTACGGTGTTATGTGAAAATGGAGAATCATGCGCTGACATCCTGTGTGTATGTTGAGTGTGGGTATTTGTGTATGTAGTGTGTGTGTATGTGTGTAGCATAAGTGTAGTAGTAGGCCTTTGTGTATGAGTCTGAATACTGAAACCAGTAGGATTCATTTTGGATGCCCGAGTTTACAATGGCACAAGCTGGATGATGACAAAAGCTTTCCCAGGCAGTGCAAGTGCATTGCCTGCATGTTGGAACTGTGTAATGCATGTAAATAAAGATTGTATTCAACACGCACAATAATCAACACAACATGAACGTCATGTATTTCAGGGCATAAATCTCACTTGAAAATATTGCTAGCAGTACTAGGCCCAACCATGTTGAAATGACATCAATAATATGCACACTTGGGACAGATCCTTTTCTGCCCCCCTCTGCCCCAGCAACCTTATGCGGTGTCAACCCCAGGCCAACCCTAGCAAATTCGTATAATTCAATAGCACACAGTTATAGGGTGCACCCCAGGTCACAATGATATCAGGAAGATGTACATACTAAGAATTATGACACTGTTTAGCAGCACAGGGGCAGAGGCCGCACGGGTAGAACCAATGTCAAACGTAGTGTTCTTCTGGCAAGAAATCAATGTGTGAAGCCACACCGCCGGCTAGGGTTGTGAATCACAAGTGGTCTGCAGACTGTCACTCCCACACTCACACTAACCCCAGTGCTATGGATATCAGGCAGGTCCTAACCGAACGTGCTTGCACAGATATGCATTCAACATCCTAATGCGGTGCAACTGATACCCAGCAAGTCAGTTGATAGAACAATACAGCCCCCATGGCCCCAAGTCTCCCTCCACCCTCCATCTCACCTAACTGTCCTATGTCCACAGATGAAAGATGACCAGCCCTACCCCTGGATACTAGGCCACATGCACCCAAAGTCACACTTAGTCAGGGTCCCAGGGAAGCAGGTGGTGGTAGGTAGCAGGACTAATTTGGAGGCAGTCGTCAAAAGGCAGCCACTTGGGAAGTTCATCCCAGTATGCGGAGCAGAAGTGGGCTGAGAGCAATAGTCGTCACTCAAAAGGGTTCCACATGGGTCTTCTGGCACCAGAGCAGTTCGGCAAAGTTCAGTCAATCACTCTCACTTCCCAAGCCCAAGTGAAGCAGGGGAGCCCCATGGAAGCATGAGGTGCCTAGTCAGTACACGTCGATCAGAGTTGCACCCAGGCAATCTGGGCACAACGTCTGGAGTGCAGTGATTTGAGTTGCACCAGAGAATTACAGCTTCTCACAATGAAGAGTCGCACTCTCAATATCTTCCTGAAAAGGAAGCAGAATGCCTGGTGCGTGATGATACTGTTCAAATCAGACCAGTCCGGTCACACAAAGCGAAGAATTGCACATTCTGGGCCTCCCTGGAAATGAGGCACATTGCCTGATGTGCATTGATACGGGTCACACCAGACCATTCTGGCCACCCAGAATGAAGAGTTGCAAATTCCGTCCCTCCCTGGAAATGAGGCACAAAACCTGGTGTGTGTTGATACTGGTCGCAAGAGGTAATTTCGGCCACACACACACAGGCACAAGTTTAGCAATGCCTCATGAGGTAGAATGAGGCTCTACTATGGTTATGCCCCCACCTCCGAGGGTCGCAACCTGTGAATCAGACACAGCACACAATGAACATGCAGTCGGCATGTCACACGAGAGAGATGCATCATGATCGATGAAGTGGGCCATGCTGGATCCCGCACACAGTGAATCCGCTCAACACCAACAAGATGCTTATGCATGCTGAGGTCCCCAAAAATTCCAGGGCCACATGCCTTAGATGCAGGAAAGACTTCAGGGGGCTCCGTAAGAGGCAATCTGGTCTCCAGGCACAATTCTTAGTTCCATGCTCACGCTGTGCTATCAGTTGGATCCAGCAGACGATGTGGGCACTTGAGAGAGAACCGCTCTCCATGTATCGCAAGTAAATGGTGTTGGTCACTTGTAGGAGATCTTTGATGTCCCTGAGACCTTCAAAAGAACAGGGGGCAAGCCACCAAGCCTGTGGAGAGCACACTTTGAGGTGCCATACAGCAGGAGATAGTCAGCCCAGGCCAGCCACTATTCAAGAAGGGTGCACAGCCCTTTTTAATGACAGCAATCCTCCTTGTGCACAATAGATTTCTCTGGCAGTGTACACCATACAGTTCCAGGTTCTCCGGTCCCACGTCACCACAAGTGTATCTCGGCCCTGCTGAAGTATGGCAACAGTAGGTATACGTAGTGTGCCTTTGAAGTTGGGGGTGGTTCAATAGGTCTCCCCTGCATGCCCAGTTCTTTATTGCTGTCACTGGAGAGCACATAGATGTGCCCAGCTAGCCTCCAGTGTAGACTGGAGCCAAGCAAAAAGCCACACAAAATTTTTTAGAGCAGAGAAAAGCCCACTTTCTAGAAGTGATGTTTCTACGCTAGTCATGACAAAATCACCTTTACCACTTGAAAGAGTTTGTAATTGAAACTTCAATAATAGGAAACATTTGAGGATGCGGTACTGCAATCCACTATTACAGCCTGAAGTAATTTCCACCATTCTCCACTAGTGTATCTCGGCTCTGCTGAAGTATGGCACCAGTAGTTATACTGTAGTGTGCCTTTGAAGTTGGGGGTGGTTCAGTGGGTCTCCCCTACGAGCCCAGTGTCTTATAGCTGTCACTGGAGAACGCATAGATGTGCTCAGCCAGCCTCCAGTGTGGACTGGAGCTAAGCAAAAAGACACACAAAATGCTTTAGAGCAGAGAAAAGCCCACTTTCTAGAAGGGGCGTTTCTACGATAGTCATGACAAAACCACCTTTACCACTGGAAAGGGTTTGTCATTGAAAATTCAATGATAGGAAACGTTATGAGGATGCGGCACTGCAATCCACTATTACAGCCTGAAGTAATTTCCACTATTCTCCCCTGTTAGCCTACGGGAAGAGCACATCTCATAGGTAGTAAAAACACACATGGGTATTCCCCGCTACTTGGGCAGGGAACATACCAACCAATCACCTCACCCCTTAAGACTTACCCTAGGGATGCTACAGTGGTATTGAAAGGTCCTCTTCAGGATGGCTAGTAATTTATAAAGACCAGCCTGAGGATAAGCAAAATTGTCCTCACACAGACCTGCAATGGCAGGCTGGAGACATGTTAAGAAACACCCTCGGTGCAAGAACGCATACCAGTCTGAAATGGCAAGCTGGACACATGGGTAGGCAGACAAAATATTGAGTTTTAAATATCGACATACAATAATGTCGATGTTTAAATATCGAAGGGACATAATATAGAAGGTAAGTTTTATCGATATGTTTAATATCGATGTTAGTAATATCTATGTTACTAATATCGATGGGACTAATATCGATGTTAGTAATATCGATGTTACTAATATCGATTTTTGTATGATTTGTATGTATATTATTATGTATTATTATGTATTTCATTTTTATTTATGTAATTTAAGTAATTTTTGTATTTTAGTACAGTAGCGGGTTCTGGGCTTATAGGGGAATAGGGTGGGAAGTAATTTAATAATAGTAAATTAATTATTAATTATTAGGAATTATAAATTAATTTTAATGAATTGGTAAAAAAATTGTACTAATTGGTAATTCATTTTAATTAATTGATTAATTGATAATTATGTTCTGTAGCGGGTTATGGGTTTATAGGGGAATAGGGTGGGAAGTAATTTAATTATACTAAATTAATTATTGATTATTAGGAAATATAAATTAATTAAAAATAATTGGTATTTAATTTTTATTAATTGGTAATTAATTGTATTTAATTGATTAATTTATAATTATGTTCTTTAGCGGGTTATGGGTTTATAGGTGAATAGGGTGGGAAGTAATTTAAATGTAATTAAGTAATAATTTATTTTAATTCATTGTTTTATTAATTATATTATTGTTAATTAATTATTAATTTGTAATTTATTATTATTAATTGGTATTTATTATTAATTTATTTTTACTTAAATATGTATTGCTAATCATGTTTTTAATAATGATTTATTGGTATTTGTAAATAGTTTATATTTATTTAATAATTAATTTTTGTATTATTTTAAATTATTACTTTATTTATAAGTATGTCATTTTTACCTTCTACGCTATCCAATACTTTCCCTACTGTTGCACTCTCTGGAGTTGGAATAGTAATTTTTACCCCTACGCTATCCAACACTTTCCCTACTGTTGCACTCTCTGGAGTGGGAATAGTAATTTTTACCCCTACGCTATCCAACACTTTCTCTACTGTTGCACTCTCTTGAGTGGGAATAGTAATTTTTACACTTACGCTATCCAATACTTTCCCTACTGTTGCACTCTCTGGAGTGGGAATAGTAATTTTTACCCCTACGCTGTCCAACACTTTCCCTACTGTTGCACTCTCTGGAGTGGAAATAGTAATTCTTACTCCTACGCTATCCAACACTTTCCCGACTGTTGCACTCTCTGGAGTGGGAATAGTCATTTTTACTCCTACGCTGTCCAACACTTTCCCTACTGTTGCACTCTCTGGAGTGGGAATAGTAATTTTTACCCCTACGCTATCCAACACTTTCCCTACTGTTGCCCTCTCTGGAGTGGGAATAGGAATTTTTACCCCTACGCTATCCAACACTTTCCTTACTGTTGCACTCTCTGGAGTGGGAATAGTAATTTTTACCCCTACGCTATCTGACACTTTCCCTACTGTTGCACTCTCTGGAGTGGGAATAGTAATTTTTACCCCTACGCTATCCAACACTTTCTCTACTGTTGTACTCTCTGGAGTGGGAATAGTAATTTTTACCCCTACCCTATCCAACATTTACTTACTTTTTTTAATTTGTTTTACATTTTTATTAATTTTTATTTGTAATATTATTTTATGTGTATACATTTATTTGTAATTTATAATATTTTATTTATTTGTAAGTTATTCAAATTATTTTTAAAAGTTAGTATCAAGGAAGTATATACTATGTACTATATTTATATTATTAAGTATTTTTTTAATTAAATTATATATTATTCGTCTGACTCGCTGACATTGTGAGGCCGAGTCGTTGCTGCCACCTAGCGGCTGGAGGAGCGAGTACGAGAGCGGGCGCAGCAGGAGCAGAACCATCGTAGCCGCAGACAGAGCCGTACCCCAAGTGAAGGCAGTGGGCGGCCGGCAGCGTTTTTTTCGGCATCGGTGGCAGCGCGGAAGGTCTTACCCACATTCCCTGCATTTCCCGCAGAAGCTGCCGGGTCTTTTTTGCCTCGACGCCGGCACCGGGACGAGGACCGCAAAGGAGGTAAGGCCGCTACCGAGGAGCGGGCTAGGAGGGGGCGAGGAGAAAGACTCGAGCGCGGCTGCCGATAGAGGCGGCCGCGAAGTAAGAGCCCGGGGGTTGACCTAGGCAGATCTGACTAGGTCTGATTTTGCCCGGGGTCCCCCCTGAGTGCTCCGATCGCGACCAGCTCCTTTTGTGCTTTCGTGGGCTTTATTCATAGCCCTCTCACTGCCTTTTCTGCCAGCTGCCGCAGGGGGGGGGGGCACAGCTAACAAACAGTCCCCACCGCTGAAAACCAAAACACCCTACTCGCTTCATAGGAAACTTGCCAACGCCCCCACGGAGGGTACAATTCAGCCAAATTAGTCCAACAGGATCCACAAACCCCATTGAACCGACTAAAACTGCCATTAGGATCCAGGAATTAAGAGATCAGGAGCAAGGCTTCAGGGGGCCATACCGCAGGTGCTATAATATAAGAACCGTCAAGGGTCAGCAAGGTCCATTAAGGCTCAATAAGCCTAACAAGCCTAACAACTCATAGCTCATCGAATTCCTTGCTGTTTTTCTTGTTTTTAATCGATCAGAGCACAAATTTAACAAATCAAACAATAAGGAGAATGCGATCAGGAACAAACCGGCAAGCGCCATTGAGTAAAGCCCCAAGTAGTAAGAAAACAAAAAAACCTAACCCAGACACGTCCCTCCAAGAAAGTCTCTCCCCGGCTGCAGCCTGGAAGGGGGGGTTAGTAGCCCCAGGTGCGAGCGTGACGGCAGGACCAGCTCCAACACCTGATAAACCCAGACCAATTATAGGAAAACAGCAGAAGATCAATAAATTCTTCTTTTTGAAAGATCCAGTATCCGCACTCCTTGTAAAAACAAGGGAGGCATTGAACCTACCGAGCCCTATCCAGCCCGACAAGCCAAAACCATCAAACCGGTCGGAAAGTTTAAATCTGGGTAAGCCGACAATGGAATGGACACCCGACAACCCCACAACAGCCTCATCTGCTTTACTCTCCGAACAATCGAATAAACAACACCTAGGAAAAAAAATGGAAACCGTGCAGGCCCTGGTCCATAAAACAAATCAATCATTGACTGAAATTGAGCCGAAACTAAGCCGACTAGAGGAAGGGAAACAACAAACAAGGAAGCCAGATATGATTAGCGAACAACAAATCTCACTGATTTCCTCGATATCCCCAGGAAGAAAATCTCTGGAGAACATTTTTAATAACTCCCAAAACAAGATCAGTACGGGGGACAAAAACTTTGATGATCCTCATAAAGAGTCACGTAAAGAGCAACACTCAGGAGGAACCGAAGAACCGATAAAACAGAGGCTAGAAGGGGAGGATGACTGGTAATATTCCCTCCCAGTACCTAGCGACTTAAACTCGGCCAAAACTACAAAAAGATCAGTATTAAGAACATCTCCGCCAGGGCCTACCCCAGCACAGGATCTAACCCCTAAGGAGCCAAGGGTGGGCCTAGTTGCATCCACGCCACACAATTCAACGGAAAACAGTGGCAACCAAAGAATCTTGATAGAAGACAGCTTTAACTGCAGAGGCAAAGTAAGTAAAGGAATCATGCAGTTGCCAATTTCCATTTCGTCGGCAAGCATGACTACACACTCAGACGACCCAGAAGGGAGCATAGGCAGTCAAGAGCCCAACGTACATTGGGGGAACACGCTAATAAGCACACTGGACCAAGCCATTAAGGCGCCCAATTATCAGTCCGATAAAATGGAGGTCCAAATCGATCTCATAAATATTATTGCAGAGCATATTGCACATATCAGCTCCAAGACTGACTCAATAATATCCTTATTGGCAAACAAAGGAAGCATGGACGATCTCCCAAAAAAGGTTTCAACCAATAAAGGAAACACTGATCAACTTTAACTAAACATAAACAAAGTACTTGTGATTGTGGGAGTGTTATCGAGAAACTTGCGCCTCTCCCAGAAATTCTAAAAGACATTCTCGGAGTAGTAAAGACAGCGAACAAGCGGATGGTCAACCAAGACTCACCAGTAAAAAACCTAATAAGGATAAATCAAATGTCCCAATTACCCAAATTAAACAAAAACACAGCAGAGAGGGAGACAGGAAATCCAACCCAGAGGACCACATAGAGGACCAGAAAAAGGAATCCGTAATTCTGGAAACTCAAACAACCAAATCTCCGGTCAATTTAGACCTTCAGCCTCAAGACAAATTAACAAAAAGGCAAAGGAAACGAGCAAGAAAGGCAAGGCTCAAATTAAAAGGCAACCAATTGTTTGCTACAGACAATCCCTTTTCAATATTCAAGAACAACTCGAGACAAGAATGAGTAATGACAAACAATTCACCGAACACTTCTACTAATAGACCAGAAGATCCAGAAACAGATCGGGTAAGCTTCTCGTTCGAGAAATCGACAACGTCGGAACAGTTCCATAAACCAGACCTAATAACTCTCGAAGGACCGAAACAGGGTTCGCACATACCCACAGCCAGAACCAACCTAAAGAGGTTAAATAAACAGGCAATGACACCGACAACATTGGCAGAAGACCGACAGACAGAGACAGCACTAGAAAGCGCCGGCAGATCATTGGGCAACAACTCCAATCATCAAAATCAGGAAACAAAGCCCGTTCAGTTAGAAACAGACTTGACCCCAATAAAGATCATAAAAAACAGAAATGACCGGTAATGTATAACTCAAAGTAAAATTTGTAACAGGTGGGAATCAACCAAAAAACAAAAGGACACGGACCTACTAGGGACACGACCCCTATTAAGATCATAAAAAATGGACATAACCGGCAATGCATAGCACTAAGTAAAAACCAAGATCAAGTCAAAAACAACCAAAATTCAAAAGGAGGACAGGTACTCACCAGGGACAAGAGGGAAGAGGGCTACACAGGAGAAGTGGCAGTTAAAACTAATCCAGCCCTGCGAGTGGAAACGAACCTGCCAAACCGACTCCCGAGGAAAACACAAAATTTCCCTAGACGATATAGAACCAATTCTGTCAATTATACCCGAATAGGCAACAAAGGGCAGGAAGGATATTCTAAATAGAGGGAACTTAATAAAATTAATTAAGGCAATTCCAGAGCTAAGGGGTATAGTCTCTCAAGATATGGTAGCAGTGGAGTTCCGTCAAAACAAAGACATCTCAGACATTGAAGACACCGTGACCACCTGGGCCTCCAAGGAGTTAGCCGCCAAGATCTTTGCTAATAAAGGATCGTTTGAGAGCTGGGGGAATAACCCTGAAACAACACATGCGGCCTAGATATCCGTACCCCCTTTTGAAAAGTATATTCCACTTAAAAGGGGACGAACCAACAAGTTGTAAGCAATCATCATGTCTGGAGCCCGAGCGACCTCACTGGAGAAAATCCTTGGAACAACGAATAACCATTCAAACCAGGCACTTAAAGGAGGGCCACCTAGTATCAACCAGGATTGGTCATGGACGATACTAAGTCAAAAGAGTACCTAAAACAGATGCAATATTACCACCAGATAAAAAGACCCAAGACCAATACACGGACACAAATCACCTGGCAAAAATCAACATGTGCTCATGGAACACTCTTGGATTTAGCAGCATGGATCAGGACCACGAGACTCAATGCTTTTTTCCAAAACACGACATCATTCTTTTACAAGAGACTTATCACCTGACACACCCCGCAATCCCGGGTTTTTCTGAACACCACGCACTTGCAGAGAGATCGTCCAATTATGGACACCCATGTGGAGGGCTATCGACGTATGATTCACAGAAATTTAATTGGCAAACTGAGAATCAGGACATGGGGTTGAGTTGGGTCCAAGTAACAAAAATTAACAGTAAAGCACAGCAGCAACTCCTATTACTAAATGTTTACATTCACCCAGACCGCTCAACCAAAAAAGAAAAAATGAATACACTTGTTAAACTTATCAAAGCTTTCCAGAAATCAAACACCCAATGCCCGTTGATAATATCAGGGGACTTCAATTCTAATCTAACGAGCAAGGGGAAATCTACTCACAATCAGAAGACAAAACCACGAGACGGGAACAACCCGTTCTCATTAAACAAATTACAAACATTGGGTCTATCAATTTTAAAAACGACGAAAAGGAGAACTCCAACGTCAGTACCAACATACATGAGCGGCAAAGTCATGTCAACAATAGACTTTACAATAATCAGTAACAACTTATTAGACGCCATTGCAGACTATAACATAGTCCAACGTACAGAAAGCGACCATTTTCCCCAAATCACACGAATAAACATCGCAGTCACCTGGTCCGAAAAGTTAACTTCTTTGTCTGAACACCTGAGAAATCTAACTTGCAAAAAATAAGATGGAGAGGCAGAGAAACGAAAGCAATTCAAGAAACAACAAGTAAATTTATGATAAAACATGGATACTAAGAAGACGGAAATTACGTAAAAAATTGGAAAAATCTGATAGTGGCTTTGATCCATAAGCATTCCGCCCCTCTTGCCCACAAAATGGCACAAAAGCGCTGAGAGAACCTTGGTTTACCCATGACTTGAGACAAGAAAAGAGTAAAATTTCCCAGGAGCAACGTAAGGAACTAAGGAACAAAAAACAGAGAATTAAATCGAATCACAACCTCATCAGGAGCCTGAGAAAAACATATTGCAAGATGGTGTGTACCGCAAAGGCCAAATACAAAGAAGCCGTGTGGGCAAAATTGTTATTCAGAAGCAAAATGCAAAATTCTCGGGACTTCTGGGGTATCGTCAATAATTTAAACAACAGTGAAGCAATGTTGCGGGACCCCGGAATTGGCGACGGTGGATGGGAAGACCATGTAAGGAACCTTTACTTAAGAAGGGAAGCCCAACCAATCGATAAGATTCAAGGATCAAAAAAAGAAACGGAACCCGGCAACCTAGTAGGATCCTTGGATAGGGTAACAATCCTTAACGACCCGGACAGTGAAGAATGGGCAAACGACCAGCCAACAACAATCTTCTGTAAAAGTGTAAAAAAGTTCATACGAAAGCTTAAACCCGAGGGTGCACCAGGACCAAACGGTCTTCCTACCGCCGTATTTAAATTCAACGAGGATTTTTGGGATAAACATCTAAGAGCTTTGTTTAAGCAAGGCTTCACCCGAAACCATATGCCAACATCATGGAAAGGAAACATCATCCACCCGATCTATAAAAAGGGCGACAGAAGACACCCGGGGAACTACAGGTTGATCTCTCTAATAGACGTGGAAGCAAAACTTTATGCCTCATGTCTTTTGAAGCAGATCCAAGAATGGGTGGAAAACAACAACCTAATCCCCAGTTTTCAAATCGGTTTCAGACAGGGGATGGGGACAATGACAAACCTGACCACCCTTGTACTGTTAATGGAGAGAGACAAAACAAAGATCCAACGGCTATACGGGTGTCATGTTCCGCGATGTTCACGGATCCCGGGCTGTCGCAGGGAGCAAGGAAACTACAGTTCCCGGCATGCCGCGCGTAGGTCACGTATGACGTCGAGTGCGCGCGCATGCCAGGAAACAAAGGAGCGGAACCAACGGCTGTGAAACGCCGATAATTCCGTTGTTACAAGGAAGTGTGTTTGGAGCTCCGGACCCTTTGGTAGTATCCGACTTGTTTTCCCAAGTCCTTCTGAACCGTGAGTAAAAGGCTTTCTGGTGGCGGTGTGAGGCGTTGGTTCTATCGATCCCAACAGCACACCGGCCGGCTGACTCAGAAAATAGGGAAGGTTCACTCGGCTGAGTGTATTTCTGATTCCCATCATTATTCATTGGTTCAGACTCGTGTTTGGCATTTCAAGGGCAGGTGGAGCCACTAAGATCTTGCGCAGCTTCATTGCCAAACTCAAAGTGTATATATATGTTTGTATATATTTTTTCGTGCAAAAGAAAAGCGAAGGGACTCACCTGCACATAAACACTGAGCCTCGCTATTCATGTGCCCGGAAGGAGTAAAACATTGTATCCTTTATTGAAGTAAGGCACATCAACTAATTCTGCACAGCAGTGTGAAGTCAACACTGCAGTCCGTTCAAACGGAGCCTTTTCTCTTGGTGATTTCCGGGGAGGTTCCGCATGAAGCAGTATTTATTGTTCTCTTGTTTTCGTTTCTGCAGGAGACAGGAGGGGTCTTGAGAGAAGGGCTTGTGTTATACCCATACAAGTAGATATGAAGCAATATTCAGGGTATGTGTAGGGTACTACCTGTTATACACCTGTCATTCATGTTTCCCTACACCCGTATATGTTATACAGTGTATGTTTTGTCTTGCAGCTGGGTACAAGTCCTCTTACCTCCTCCACATCAGTGTCTCCGCTAGGATTAAAGCCTTGTGTATTTTCCTTTACAGGTATTACTCTCACATAGTGGTAGGTTCTTTGGTTAGTGAAGACCACTGTAGAATAACAGTTATAGAGTGAGGGAGATAGGGTGTTCTAATCTTTTGTTCTTTGTCATTTCAGATCTCCCTCCCCGCTGTTCCCTTCCTTTCCCGCGCCCTGTTGAATTATCTCGATTGTTCATGTCAATGCATATCGAACATTGAGGTGGTTTGGTAGGGCCATGTATTGCACTCTCAACTCAGCCCCGAAGAAGCCTAAAGCCGAACCTTGACACGGGTGCTTTGTAGACATAAGAGCCGCCTTCGATCGAGTGAGCAGGTCGAGACTTTGGGGAAAGCTCAAAGAGTGGGGGCTGCCTAATATTCTACTAAACGCAGATACAAACACATGGGCATGGGTAAAACAAGGCCAAAGATCAAGTTTAACACCGAAAATTGAAACCCAGGACGGCCTAAAACAGGGCTGTGTCTTGGCCCGTGTCTATTTAATCTGTACCTGGCAGACTTAGGCAGAAACCTAGGACTAATCGAAAGTCATGCACCTAAACTCGGCAACGTCCTAATTCCAATCCTGCAGTTTGCCGACGACATTGTCCTATTAAGTAAAACGCCTATAGGCCTACAACGTCTAATAAATATGCTACAATCTTATTTAGATCAAGAAAACCTGGAATTGAACAGGGTAAAAACAAAAGTATTGCGACTAATGGAGCATAAGAACATAAAATTCAAATGGACAATTGATAAGTCAGCGTTAGAAGAACAGAAATTCTACCGGTATCTAGGCATGACTCTCGGGCAAGGTAATTCAAAAAAAGAACACACTTTGGCATTAAAAGCAAAGTCACAAACGTTAATTTACGCTTACAGGCAACTTCAGCTAAAAATGGATGGCCCGAACCACACTCACCTCCTAAAAGTAATGGCCGCTCAGATTCTAGCAACACTGTCATATGGACTAGTAACATGGCTTGGAGGGGAGGCCAAATTACTAAACGATCTACAAAACAAAATATATAAAGCAGTGTTCAAACTACCTAAATCAGCTTCCGCGGCTCAAGTCCGTCTTAAATTCGGACTACAAAATCAAAAATTTCAGTCCATGACAAGGTTTGTAAAACTATGCCACAAACTTCGCTCAGCCCAACTCGAGTCAATGAACCACAGCTGTTGGCAAGAAATAAATACTGAGGACAGCGAGCCTTCGAGAAACTCATGGGCAATCTACTTGAGAACCTGCCTGTCCGAACTGGAACTACTAGAAGTATGGAACAAAAAAACAGATCTAGCATACTTTAGTAAAACAGCTAACATTGCAGCAAAAAGAAAATCACTGCTAGAGGACAAAAAAATACTGACTAACTGACGCCATGCCTGGACTGTAATCTCCTCCTATAACCATCAAAAACCGCAGGTTTATTTAGCCACCCATTTTAGTTTATATTTAAAAATGATCTTCATAGACTATCGAATGGGTCTTCATTATTCCAAGGATCTGAGATCGTCCTGGAAACACCAAGAAGAAAGCCTCCAATGCAGACTGTGTGGATACAACAACAAAACTCTAACTCATTTGTTTTGTGTGTGCCCAGCACTCATGGCACTAAGAAGACAGCACCTACGGGATATCTTGATCCAACTAAACATAAAAACATGTCGGCAAGCAGTAATAAGCTGGCTGGGAGGTTCTTCTTCAGTCCTGGCCTGTCGGGGTCTTAAACTCATGATTGAAGTAAGAAAACAGCTCCAGGACAATCATTGAAGAAAAAACGGCAGTGTCACTGAGAATAAAAGTTTGATTGTGGCTGGACAATCACTAACATAACCTCAACCCCCATATACGCTCGTCCAAGACTCAGAAAATTAAAAGATCTGCTCACGGGGGAAACTAAGAAACGGTTTTAAAATTGCTTTTTATGAAGTTTATTAATGAGAGCATGTCTTTGTAGTACGTGATCTATTCTTTTTTTTAAACGAAGATTGTAATGATTTTTACTAATCAAACAATGAAATTGAACTTGAGTGATATATATTATTTATTAATTATAAAAATTATAACATATTTTTATCTATGTTTATTACTTTTATAAGTATTTTTTTATTTATATTACATATTTTTTTAATTTAAAAAAACGATATTTTTTTAATAACAATGTTTTTGACATCGATATATTTTTTTCTATTACTTGTTAGAGACAGCATGTCAATATTTTTCTAATCGATATTTTTGATGCGATATTTTTGCAGGTAGATAATATTGTAAACGATATTTTGTCAGAGATTCGGACACATGTTTAAGCATATCATTGGTGCCCGGGCATCCACTGGCCTGCAACTGCAGGCTGGTGACCTGTTTCACAAACATCAGGTGCGTGCACCTTCACACTGCGTTTACATGGGGGAAAGTGCCCCAGGCCCTATGGCCACAACAACAGAATCAGCAAAACCTAGAGGTGTCCCATGGGAAGAGGCTACCCCCTAAATAGGAAAAACCTCCATGGGAGTCCTTCCCTACCTGGGCTGCGAACACTCAGGTGTCCCTACCTGGCCGCTCACCTACCCCAAGCTTCAACCCTCAGGACTTACCCTAGGACCCTTCTGGTGATAATGATCCTCGGGTCTTTGTAGGTAGGAAGGCAGGCGGTATGGTTTGACAAATGTGTGACCACAACCAACACCCCTCCACGTATTCCATGGGTCATTTTCGAACTTAAATAGCAGTTAATTTGTCCTTTCATAGGAAGCTGAAAGGTGGACATATCATGAGAGCGCGGTGTTTCATAAGTAACTCAGAGACGGGTGCACCTTAGCGCTTGCATACCGCTCGGGTTATGACATAAGTCATTAGGAAAGCCTAGCATTGTCACTAAAAGGCTGAAACATGTGGACTATGTATTTTATTAGCACCTTTAACACTCAGATGCCATAGGCCAATTTAACCTTAACAGGCATCACACACTGCTTTTAACCTTGTCTTACTGTTCCAAAATACATTTTAGGGCACAATAAAGATAATTTTAATTTACACTTCTCCTTACACTTGCACCACGGTCACAAAAAAAACCTTCTCCGCTGTAGTCAGGCGTTGTAGCACACCCGGTTGGCATTCGGCTGGTCGGGGTGGGACCCCAATGATGAAGCACTCACCAACTAGTGGTGAGTGAGGAGTCTTTTAAAAAGGAATACTGTTCCCTTATTTTTCCCTTTCTTACGTATCTCATTTTATCACCTTTTTTTGGTGTGGGGTATACTCCCTCATTTGTTGATCGATTTATCCTCAGGGGACCGGGAGTGTTCCCTAATAAAACCCTTTCTCTTTATTTGTTGATTAGGTAATGAAAGGCCCCCTCAGAGTGGGCTACTGAGTGAGAAAGGCCAACCTGAGCATGATACATGTTTGACAGGCTATTCCGATGGGTTGTATAATCAGTGCTACATCCCACTACTAGCTAGTGCAATACCCACTTAGGTATGTGGTATACCTTTACAGGATACTCACAGGCATGGCCCCTAAAGCCACCAAGTAAGAACCCTTTCCTGACTGGTGTAGGAAGGGCACACACACTTTCCTGATGCAATACAGTGGAAAAGTGCCCAGAGTCCTAAGGTCATGAGGAGATAGTCGGCAAAAACTAGGACAAAAGGCAAAACATTTTAGGGATCAATGGAGTAATCACACTGCCCACTCTATTAAAAGTGGTCGCTTTGATGTTTATTTTTTCTGTTCTTCACCACCAAGAAACACCTGGTGGTTATAGACAGAAAAGAAAATGAATGGCCCACATACAGTGGGAGAAAGCTCCCAGGGTGTGGAGATTATTCATTTTTTGTTTTTCAATAACAAAATTCCACGTAGGGAGTTTGCTTTTGAAAACGAGAAAATGGTAAGAGATTGGTGGATGGCTGTCAGGACCTGACAAAAACCACCATGATGGTAGTTGCTTTCAAGGTTCAGAGATCGCTGAATACCGTCTATCAGACTATAGGTCTGGCCATATATTTCTTCAGGACACCACTCCCATTATCCATCACACTAATATATCATGGGCCGTGACAATAAATATACCAACAGTGAGCACTGAAAAAAGGAGTAACAAATACAGGAGTTTAGGGCAAACACAAACTAATAATCAACGTGAAACACACACATGCTCACACACACAAGTGCAAGCATGTGTGCACACACACAGACACACACAATGGATGAAATGGATGAAGATAGCCAGCCACACCTTGTCCCCTTTTCTGACAGACTGCATACATACTGTCCTATGAATTACAACACAACATGTGAAGTTACGTTTGTTACATGCATGCCAGTCATCTTACTCACCCCTGACCTGTGAAATGTAACACTTGTCCACAACATCAACCCTTCACCATGGGCAAACCATTAACCCATCACCATCGGCATGCAAAACACAGAGCCCCTGGTCAAGTGAAACCAACCTGCTAATAGAACCTGCTAACAATAGGCAGCTACAACAGAAAAACATATCAGCACATAATACACACTTTTTAATACAGGAGAACACAACTCCATGGGATGGGGTTTGTGCAGGGTCTATTCATTAGTGCTAAAGCTCCATGTAAATGGAATATGCTGATCTGCCCATAGAAAGCAGGAAAGGGAATGAGATTTAAAGTTATCATATCAATGTAAGACACTTGCATCTCCAAAGTCCATACGATCCATTAGTAAATGGACCCTTCTACAATGCGCTCCTGCTAGTTTGAAGTAGTGCATAACACGTGCACATGTGCAACTAAAAGCTGGACACTTGGTTCACACCCATTTAAGTCATGGAGATCAGCCATCAACTGAGCTAACAGATGTCCATACACATTTGCCATGCAAAGCAAATGGAATAAATAATGAGAAACCAGAATAACCCAGAAGAGAAAAAGCAATCATTCTGTGTGCCCAAAAAAGACACAGAAATTTCCTAACAAAGTAAACAAAATACTAACTGAGAAGACTAACCAGATTGTGATCCACATCACAGGACATGGTGGTGGCAAACATTGTCATGATTGACACTAAGTATAGTCTAATCAGTGACACAAATATTGGAACTAGCTCCAGGATCACATTCTCTGTTCCACTTTGAATACCCCCAAAATGAGCATCAGCTAAGGGACTAGTCTAAGCCAGCAGGAAGTATGATTTCACCAAATCTAAAATATTCATCTTTGGCAATGATTAACACACACACCTCAAACTTCTCAGGCTTTCTTTCAAAACCCAGAGAGACCTAGAGAAGTCCACTTGACATGCCATCTGTTGAGAAATCAGTGGGCAAGCACAGCATAGCATTTGAGTGCTGTAGGTCAAGATCAGATATCACTATATGACATTGCAAATTAAGCATCATTTAGTACAGAGACTGATTGGTTCGGATTGTAATGACTAAGACTGTACCTACAGATTTCAATGTTATGGCCAAATCAGAACAAGTCTGGAATCTGGACTCAAGAGAGCAAATTAGAAGGGTCATCAGGGATGATTCAGATGGACATTGTGAGCACATGCACAGTGGTCCAAACGTGTTTATTACTATGCCAAGGGAAAAAATAGCTTTTGTCAAGGCCAGAAGGGGGAGAGACACATCTACAGTGATTAGGATATAGGCTGCAACAAAACCACTGACAAATACCACACATAAGTGCACAGAGCCTCAGGTATGAGTTCTGGTCCTGTTGGAGTGTTTTGCGTTATAAACACACCTGTCTAGTGGATGGGATCTGAAGGTTCTTAGCTATGACCTCAGAATGTGAATCCTGCTCTTACCAGTGCCAATATGCTACTAAGGGAGCGAAAGTCGCGCTCTACAAGTATTATATTCAATTCAATATCTTCAATGGAGGTAATCCTCAAGTACATGTGAGTTTTGTGTGACTGTTGTGAATGCAGAAGATATACTCCTCCATCTTTACTCGTAGTGGCTCCGTATACAATTTGTGCTGTGTGGGCACTAAGATGGAAGCCTGGGACACACCACATGTTAATGGAACTGCATGTCATTGGAATTGCAGTCTTCCTGTAGAGTAATCCAACTTTTAAAGAGATCTGTTTGTGTGAGTGTGGGCATGCTCCTTACCTGTTTGCTTTCTAATTACACTTGTCTTGGGCTCTACTCAGGTCAGTTGATTATTCTGAACACCTTTCCTCTGGCCAGATTATGAACTTGGATTCTAACCTACCAGGCTATCCATTTAGAAATGTCTTACATATTATTTTTAGGGAGCAATGGTCGCTTTGTCTAACTTCTCTCTTTGTTTCCTGAGCCTTTTCAGTTTCTGCTATGTGGGATGCTAACAATAAGCTTGCTATGTGTATACTTTGTTTATTTATCAACTTGATAAAGTGTATCTAAATGTTTGATGAATGTTAATATTTCCGTAGCACACTTTTACTGTGGTGATGACTAAAGGTGCTTGTGGCATTCGAGAATTGAGAGTTTGGAAGATGGCTTTTTGTCGTATGTAATCAGACTTGCAAAAGGTGCCATTCCCTCAACTGCTGCCCTTGGCTTGTACATATTCCTGATGCAGATGGCTGAATTATTCTTTCATACGCCAATATCCCTCAATGTTCTTTTGTACCTCCTGTGGTCATTAGTGACATGGTTGTAGTGAGAGGTAATCCACTATGCCTTCAACAAATATCTGTTCTCATTTGTCTGCAGGTATGGAAGTTACACCCAGTAGTGTGAATTTGCAGACTTGTGGTAAGTTTCTCACTTAGTAAGGTACAGTTCCTGACTACAGCAGCATGAAATGTGTCAGTAGAAAATTTTCAGCAAGCTGGGAAGTATGGATGGGCCCTACATACTAACTGTGTGTTGAGGCATGTACATAGCTTTGTGGATGTAGTAAGAAATTGGTGGGCTTCAGGCTTCTTGAAGTTAAGGTGCGTGCATTCAATAGTTTGGAGAAGGGAAAGCTACTTATATCATAGAAGTCTCTCTTAATTTGATTGATTTCATGATGTAAGCACAGTACTTTAAAAAAGCATGTAACATGGGGGTTGAGTGCACTGGCCAGATTGCCTTGAGGTGGAAGCGTTTCTATTTCTACAATTTCTCCAGAGACCTGAGGCATAATAGCTAAGTACTCACAGCAATTTTATCTCGTCAGACGTGGATGACAGTGTTCTCTTTTAAAGTCAGATGTCTTTAATCGTATGGAGTATGTTCTTTACAAGGTACATTGTTAAGCAATATCCCTGATGTCAATGTATCAGTGAAGTACTGTTGTGTTTTCACTGAGTCTCCTTCTCCAATATGTATTTCCCTCTCTTTTATTGCAAAATAACAATCATGTCTCCACCTCTCTGTTTAGCACTGTACCATTGTCGCATGGATTTTCTACTGCATAATCAACATCGCAATAGAGCCCACGCTAACCTGGAGCCAGTGATCACAAACAGGCCTTCGAACATTCTCTTCCTAAGATGTTAGAAGCCCAGGTGCACAGACTGAAGATCATGCTCGGGGGGGGAGCGGGTGTTTGTAAATTGCACTTATCGTATCATAACTAATAAATACATTATACTCTCCTGAATGATGCTCTATTCTTGTGCCTAAACCTACATGTTCACTTCCGATTCTGTACATTGAATTTCAAAAGTACTCACTGTTTTCCACTGTTTGACTTATCTGTGATTTCTCCATTGCCATGCATTACTTTTCTCTTGGGCTATGTAAGACAACTTAGCACCATGTCGTTTTTTTAACGTTACATGACCGGCTTGTTAAATCCGTTTGTAGCAGGGAGAAAGCCGAACAAATAGACCAAATGTTGAAGTACCTAAGGCGATTGATTGAAAAGCGAATTAGACTAGAGACCGACAGAGCGAGAGAAGTAATATATATAATCAGACAGCAGAGTGAAAGAGATTTACACACACGCACTTGAAGAGTGGAAGTGTGGTTTAACAGTAATGAGATAAAATGCTTCAATCTCATCACAGACACTGTAATGCATGTTTTCGAGAATTAGTTTTAATTCGGCATGGCCTTCTCAGACTGATCTTCTTAATGCTCTAACGTGTGGAGGCTGAGTATAGGCGAATAATGAAAGTGCTCAATTACACATCCAGCAAGGTTGTGCTTGGTCATATGAGGTTTACATGAAGGTGTAAGACACTTTATTTGCATTTTGAGCTGTGCCTTTGATGCTGTGCCTGTACCTTCAGTGGCTTTGTTTTTAGCAAATCTTGGCTGCAACTTTAGCAGATGGTTGTATGTTAGGATATTAAGCATAAAAATATTGTGCTACAAAAACATCGCACCTAGAGTTTCGATTAAAGTTTTGTGATAGTAAGTATACATTTAGTACCAGTAAACATTTAGTACTAGTAGGTAAATATATAAATGTACTATTCTTAATTTCACATCTATGTACCTTAACCCCTTAGCTGCTGAGGCTCCCATGTTCCCCGTGCTGAATTTGTTTTTTGACGTTTGGGACACTTCGCTCCTAAGCCTTCATAACTCTTTCCTCTCATAATTTGCATCCTTTCTTTGCATATTTTTGGGATTCTAAAGATACCAAAGGTGTCTAGATAGCCTTGGTAGAACCCTATATATAGCATCATTTTGGAAGTATTTTTTTTGAGAAATGGAAAAACATTCTGTGAAAGAAAGTGTATTTATTTTAAAAAAAATGCCCTCAACAAAATGTTTGCTGTACTAAGACCATAATCTTCCTTGCTTTTCGGAAGCAGCAGAGTTATAAAAAAAAAATATATTTTTTTCTAAGTGGGCTTTCTAAGTGGGTGTTGATTTTTAAATTTCTTTGTGATTTCTACCTACATGCTTTGGGGATTGTCCCCCTCCCTAGCGTCTATTGAGTGAATCCCTGCTTGGGGATTGGGGCCCGGTGGCGAACCCCAAGCAGGAATCCCAAGTAGGAAAGAGGCAGTTGTTACATTTCCAGTAGTACCTCTCCTGCTGGGATCAGTACGTGCAGGCTATGCCCCTGAGCACTGATCAAAATTGAAACTAGTGGGCGTTAATGGTGCTGATTGGTTTCACTTTGAAGTAATATGGCATCATAGTGATTGTAACCTGAAGTGAGTTTTTCCGTCACATCCCAACTTTTCCACTACAGTGCATCTTGCACACGATATTGTGTGCAAAAACCATTCCCATACCCGGATCGATTTGTGACGTTTTACCCTGGTCTAACGTGCCCAGCCGTAACCTGTGGCTTCAGAAATGAGTGCTTTCTGAAGCACAGTATTTTCATCAACACTTTGGAAATTCATAACTTGAGTACCTTTGATCGAATTTTTGACATTTTTGTCTTGTTTTAAACAGTACAAGATATACTAACTTTGCTAATTCAGTATGGAGTCTTTTTGTGGTGTTTTGACTGTGTTCCTGTATTTTAAATTGTGCACAAATATTTTACACATTAACTCTTATGTGATGAAGCATGATTATTTGAGAATAATCTTGCTTGATCAAGTATGCTCATAAGAGTGTTTTAATAAACATAACTAACAGTGTGAAAAATTATTAACATGGGAGATTCCTAAAAGTGCAATGTGAAAACGTGCAAGAAAAGACACAGCACATTTAGGGGCCCATTAGGATGTAGGGCGGATCGCCACAGCCCACATGGCAGTGGCGATCTGCCCTACATTCTTCACCGCCCGCCACCCAGGCGGTGTCTGCTAGACACTGCCATCCATATCAGGATGCAGGCAGGAGGCAGCCTGCCACGGAAAGGCATGCATATTTTGAAGTTGGGGGCTCTTTGCGGGCCTCCCCCGGATGATGGGGAGGAGGGGAGTCACATGGGGAGTATCAAGTGCATGCACAACATGGCAGGCACCACACGATGCCTGCCACGTTGTGCATGCATATGCACAACATGCATTTTTGGCATTGCAACGGGTGATGCTGAAAGCACCGCCCGGCGCAATGTTAAAAATGCAGGATGCGCCCTCCAGTGTAGCGGGCACATTCTAATCACCCCCACGGGACCGCCACACTTATAGCGGGCGGTCCCTTTGTACGTCAGGATGGCGGGCGGACAAAGTCCTGGGACGCTGGGACGCCTATGGGCAGCCATGCGCTCTATAAATCTGTAAAATAAATAAATAAATAAATAAATCATCCTAATTATGCCCTTAGTATTCAAAAGTTGCAAAGATAAACGTGCAGAAAACATGGGAAACTTCTTTATGAAATGTATATGACACAAGAGAGAGACTTAATACATGTAATAAGTAACTTACAAGTAGAATTATAAAAATATGATAATGAAAATGCTTAAAGTAAAATGTTTCTTGATTATGTTTTCTTTTCCATAACAAATCAGTGATTGATTATTAATAGCGTACATTTTGAAATTTGATTATGCTTATGAGATATATTAGAATAATGAATCCTTGAATATCGTTTTCTTATGTATTTTCTCTATTTCTTAACAGTAGTGTGTTTTATTCTTCAGAAAAATTATGATTTATGGTTTCTCTATGAAGGCCTCATTTACTTCTTTTTCCTAACGTAGGCCTCAGAAGAATGTATTTTGTCCTTCATTATTTTCTAAAATGCTGATTTATTTGTGTAGCTGTGTACAACATATCACTAGAATTTCCGTCCTACGGTTAGAGTATTTCTTTCTATGAATAATTGTGTAAATAATGTTGCAAGCTGATGTGGAAACGAGTGTGAGGATATGAATATGAAACAATGAGTTTCTTGCTTCCGAGGCAAAAAGGACAACTTCCAGATGAACAAAGGACTGGTTTGTTAAGTACTGGATGAACTAGCTTAGAGAATGATCACCTCATAAACCTAACCACTAGAATCGTGTAAAACTGTGCAAATAAAACATTTGGGGGTCCGAATTATGAACATCTTGGTGTATAATTATTTCCATGGGAAAAGAGCTGAGCAGTTGCTGATTTGCTATGAGAAGAGAGCATTTTGCTGCTGTACTCTCTATGCTACTCTGGCTTGCTATTATTCTTGCAAATCCTGGACGTGACATGCTGAATTTCCCTTGAAGTGAACTATCCTGATTGCTTTGCACTTCATCGGCTGGTGATGTTGCTCAAGTTATATCTTTTCGGCTAAAGGATTAGCTATTTCTGACCATTGCACACAGTGCATAAGCTCATTAATCATAGGTTTGTATGAATCTTGAATTTGCAAACTGTAATTACAAATGTATATATTTTTTTCTCTCTCTCTCCTCTCACAATTGTTATTGATTTTATGATGTATTTGCCATGAGCTGTACTTCCTTATTGTGACTTACCTGTAACATTGAATTATTACAGAATTTACATTTCTAATGTACTTTGTGTATTGCCCATTCATATTTTGATGATTTAGATACAAGTAACTTGATAAGTATACAGAGTTTTTTCTTTATTGATGAGTTATTTGACATGATATACAATTTGACTGTTTTTGTTAGTTAGGCATTTTCTTCCTTATAGGTCCTCATGAAAGAAATAGCATCCGTCTTTTATTATATGAGTCCCTATTAGCTCTTCTAAAGATCTATTGGAGGACCTCATGTTTGTAAGTGGTTTAAACTTTTCTATGGGCCAAAACCCTCATTTATATTAAAGTTTCTGTTCATGACTTATTGGAGATATTGTGAATGATTATAACATTCGACACCGTTTCCGCTGGATCATATGTTTAGTTTGGCTGCTCTACGCCAAGCTACCAGAGGGTGAGCACAGGCTGATTTAAGTGTGTTACTGACTTGCCCTGACTAGGACTGTGGTACCTACTTGGACAGCGTGCATGCTCCTACCAACTAAAGACCTAGGGCCCGATGTAGGTAATCTAATTTTACTGATTCCTAAATATCGAATATTACCGATTCGGTATTTAGGAATCGGTAAATATGATGTAGGTAAAAAAAAAATCGGTAAAATTTACCGATTCGGTAATTTTCCTTATTACCGATTTGGTAATACCGATTCTGTAATAAGGAATACCTTCCCATTCATTCCTATGGGCCTGGAGTCCCATAGGAATGAATTCCGATTCGGTATTTACCGAATCAATAATAGCGGGAGCATTTTCAAGGGTGGCAGGGTGTCACATTGACACCCTGTTGCACCGCTGAATAGTGCATGTGTGCACATGTGGCATACATACATGACCTAAGGGCATGTATGTCTGCCACATGGCACCTTGAAAAAAGCAAATTATTGCTTTTTTAACGGTATTCGGTATTTACCACCAACTTGTAGTTGGTTGTAAATAATGAATCCTTAAAGCAAAAATGCACTCACTTAAGTGCTACCTACATGGTTTTTAAGGAATCGGTAATTACGGATTCCTTAAAATAAGGAATCAGTATTTTACAGATTCCTTAAAATAAGGAATCAGTAAATTACCGAATCCTTATTTCCAGCCTCCTACATTAGAAAGGGCTAAATACCGGTCGGTAATGGGAAATAAACCGATTTTCGGCCGTTACCGACCGGTATTTAGCTACCTACATCTGGCCCTTAATTTCTAATATTGGTGATCAAAGGTAAGGTTACGACTCGTGGTTGTCCTTTACCTTACAGTAATTTGGTGTACACTACTATCCACATCTAGACCAATTCAAATCAATTGTCTCGGATCACCATTGTTTTTTATCACTACTCTCCTTAATTGGCATTTTATACTTTTCAATTCACCCTGATTGGAATTTTTACTTTTTCCTAAAATCATGTCTCTGAATGGCGGTTCTGCATCGGCACCGGCAAGAATTGAGTTTAAGCTGGCCAAACTGGAGAGTTTCACAGTGGCCCAGATCAAAGATTTCTGAAAGGACTTTGGTGTTTCTGTATAGAGCACTACTGGGACGGGGGGCTGTGAAATGCACTGAGGGTCTACTTGCGGGCTTTGGGTCAGCCGGCCAGCAGAGAGAGATAGTGCCACTCCGGCCAGCAGGCAGTGTCATCTAATGGAGTGTCCCCAGAGGAGCTTGAGGACAGGAGGGAGGAGAGGAAATTAATATCGGAACTGGCTAAAGTCAGAGAGGAGAAGGTTAAGAGAACCTTAGAGGAGATAAGGAAGGTTGGGGCTAATAGAGTCTTGGCCAATGAAAAACCTGCCATAGAGGCAGCTGAGACTGAGAGAGCCACGGGAAAAAGAAAGATCTTTTGGGCTCATGAACTGAGTCTAAAGAAACTGGACTGATAAGTAAAGCAAGGAGATTCCAGTGGTGGCAGGGAAAGTACCATATTTAGTAATGAACGAAAGGTCCACACACCCAGAGATAGGGTGGCTGACTTCAGGGAGGGGGATGACATAGGCAGTTGGTTTAAGATGTATGAGGTCACTCTAGTATCATACAGGATCCCTGAGGAGGATTAGGAGGATGTCCTATGGAGGTATATACCTGGTGATGGGAGGGTCACTCTATTGGCCCCAGAAGAGTGCATGTTGAGATTCAGGGGCAGTAGGAAGCAGTCTCAGTCCTGCAGGGATTTTATAGGTCACTTTTGCAGGGCACTGGATGGTTGGGTGAAGGGTAGTATGTTGAACACATTGGAGAGGCTGTACAATTTGATTACAAGAGAGCATATGTTTAGTCACTGTTTTCCATAGCTATGCCCAACACCTGGTAGATTGTAAGCTTTCTGATCCCAGGAAGCTTGCACCGGAGGCAGACCTCTGGGTGAGTACCAGAGTGTCTGGCTTTCGGGGGTGATCACAAGGAGGGTGGCTCAGGTTTCCCCCCAACAAAGTGAGGGGGAGGTACATAGTGACCCAGACAGGTTCCAATTTACTGGGGGGGAGGGACCCCTGTCCGTTCCAAGAGTAGGAAATGGGATGTGGGAGTGGGCAGAGGCCCAATGTTCCCTATTTCCGGCACCAGTGTTGTATTGCTCTCACAGGGAGTGCCAGCAGGGGAACCTAGTCTCTACCAGGAGACCATCCACTGATTGGAGTCCCACAGTGTCAGACAATCTGAGGGGGAAGTGCCAAAAGTCCTCCTACCCCGATGGAGTGGTAGGAGGTGAAAATAGTTCACAGAGGGAGGACCAGTGGGTCAGGAGTTGCCAACTCTGAGATCAGTGCACCCTATGACTGACCCTGGTAAGGTCACTTCTGGCCAGGGGGAACCATGCATTTTCACAGGGACAGAGGGCTGGGGACCTGCACCAGGCAGACTCTTGCACAACACATGAAGAATGTGTTTCCCTTTGCGGGAGGGGGTACTTGAACTCCCCTGGAAATCCTGGCAGGCCAGGAACATGTTAGGCCTAAAGGTAAAGACCAAGGGTTAAAGGACCAGTCTTAGGATACCACCCCTAAGTGGAAAAATGGTGCTAGGCACCTGGGGCTACTGCTCCCCACTTTGACAAATCACACAAGTCAGAGAGCCCTGGGTGGCCTGGGGCCTGGATCTTGACACTGACAGCAGTCAGTGGCCTTTGTTGGCTGCTCTCCTCGTGGTCAGAGTATTCCGTGGGTTGGGGAAAGAAGATAGACCCAAGGGGTGGAATGGGCCACATGGTACTGTTTGCAATGGTGTTACTTTCTACCTACTGGGATACATCTGTGAGCAAAGTAAAGTTAGATGCTGCACAGAGGGGTCCACAGATGAGCAGAAGGGTTCCCATGGGTCGGTTCAGTGGGACCGGAGAGTATAAGCAGAGAGATCCAACTGGGTTCAGAGAGGCATAGAACTGGCAGGTGCCCCATCAATAATGGGTCATTGTCCGTGTACTATCGCCCTAAGCAGGGAAGTACATCAAGGTATTGATTAGTCTACCCTGGTTTTAGGCTGGAGGGTGGGTTGTGTTGAACATGGCCCTTTCTGCAGGGGCACCCTCAAATGTTTTGCCTTTCTCTCATTTTTCTGACCTCATTTGTGATGAATTTAGGACTGTGGGCACTTTACCAATGCTAACCATTGCTAAAGTGAATATGATCTGTACTTGAATCATGGTAACATTGACTTATCCACAATTGGCATATATAATTTACTCGGAAGTCCCTAGTAAAGTGCAATATATGTGCCCCGGGCCTGTAAATGAAATGCTTCCAGTGGGCTTGCACCACTGATTGGGCCACACACAGCCCTTTAAACATTGCCCAGTCCTGCCACTGCAGAGCCTGTGGGTGCAGTTTTAAACTGCCATTTTGACCTGGCAAATTATCCTCCTTGCCAGGCCCAAACCTTCCTTTTTATTACATATGTCACCCCTAAGGTAGTCCAGCGGCAGCCCTAAAGGCAGGGTGCAGTGTATTTAAAACATAGGGCATGTACTTTTCAGTTTTGGCAGTCCTGACAGTGAAATACTTTTACATTAATTTTCACTTCAGCAAGGCCTATCTTTCCCATACGGTAGCATTGGGATTACCTTAAAGGATCTTGTAAGTGTAATATCCAATTGTGAAGATATAGAAATATTGGGTTTTGGTGTCCCTGGACCCACACATTTAAAATCTCAATTTATGGTGAAGTTGGGTTGTAAGTTGCCCATCACTTTTTAGTAAGTGTGTGCAACAAATAACAATGTTGCAACAGGTAATATTCAGAGGAAAATGTTAAGAACATGCACAATAGTTGCAGAGAAGAGCAAGTAAACAGGGAGACATCAATGAATAATGCAATAATTGCTAGGAGCGGTTTATATACAAAAATAAGTTAAAGAAGAAACACTGTATTACATTAAATGATATGTAACCTGTACCACTTGTGCAAATTTGTGCTCATTCATTTTTTTTCTTCTCTGCAATTCTTAAAATTAGCCTCTAAATATTACCTGTTGAGACATTGTTATTTGTTGCACATGCTTATTATCTAGTTCTCAACTGGGTTTAAGGGTTACCTCCGGTAGTCTGTTCTTGGTACTTTTTAGAAAGTGGGCATTTTCTAACTTTAACTATTCTGTGCCTCTACCTGTCTTTGAATATTCATCTGCGTTGGGTGACAGCTGGGTTTTTGTGTATTCCCTCTAGACAGTTTCACACAAAGGGAGCTGAGGTGCCACACATAGCCTGATGACCCATTACCAGGCTGATGGCTGTTACTGAACTAGAAAGGAAAGGAAGGAGCTGATTCTTGCACCTTAATAGGGATGTGCCTGTCCCCACTCAAAGAACTGCATGCACACCAGTAGTGCATCTGAAGGCAGGGAAGGAAGGGCAGGAACCTTGTAAACGTCTCTTTAAGTTTGCCTACGTCAAAGACTAAAATAAGTATAAGTACTGGGCCGCTGAACACCATGTTCTCAGTTCACTTTTGGGACCTGAGGAGACTCTGTCAGGAAAAAAAAGGGGCTGCGTTGCAAGAGTGCCCGCCACTTTGCTAACTTCTCTGCTGTGTTGGCCGGCTGCCTGTTGATTGCTGTGCTGTAGGAAGGACTGCCACTTTGCTACTTGCTCTACTGTGTTGGCCTGCTGCCTGCTGCCTCGCCTGGCAGTGAGAAGGACTGGATCTTATCGCTGCAACCTGTGTAAAGACTTAAAGTTACTCAAAGGGCTTGCTGGCTTGACTACTGCTTAAGAAGTCTCAGGTTCATAAAATATTTTATTTTCCTCCTCTATACTGCTGCTGGACTCTGCCACTCACAAGTCTTTGCAGCCCAGTTCACAGACCTGCTCTTCACTCTCCAACCTGTAGAAGAGCCCCACAAAGACCAGTGCTTTGCTTCTGACCTGCACTGCGGATTACAAGGATCATCGCCCGCGCCAATTAAAATCGCATTATCTGCTTTGAATGCCACCACAGCTCCATATGAAGACTTTCCAGCATAGCTTTACTGTGACACGTTGCCGTGGTTACAAGGAGTTTCCTAGCAATGCTAGTTAATGCAGCATTACCCTCCCACTTCAGCAGGACTAGTGCTGTGTTCCATTGCTGGTGGCCCCTCCCGAGAGGACCAGTGACACGAGCTCTGCCTACGGGGCCCACATACTCCCCATCAGCTGCTTCCATGCCTCGTGCTCGGCACCTGCATTAGATATTGTGCTCAGTGGATTCTGTGGGGTGTTTACAGATGGCCTGTGCTCCTTCCTGAGGGACTGAAGAACATGTGATTACCCCGGTCCTGAGTGTCCAGACATTTCTCACTACAGTGCCAATTGGAGCACTGTCTTAATTGCAATACTTTGCACAAATAAGTATTCCTATACCCAGGTTGGATTTGTGCTGTTTTACTTTGGTTTAACATAACCGTCAGTAACCTGTGAAGCGTGAGGTCTTTGTGAAGCATAGTATTTTCATTGACACTTCGGAAATACATGACTTAAGTATCTATGATTGATTTTTTGTCATTTTGGTCTTGTTTGAACGGTAAAAGATATACTATTTTTTGTATATTTAATGTGGAGCTTTTTGTGGTGTTTTTACTGTGTTACTGTATTTTAAAGTATGGGCAAATACTTCACACTTTTCTTCTTATGTTTAGCCTGACTGCTCTGTGCAAAGCTACCAGAGGGTGAGCACAGGCTCATTTAAGTGTCTGACTGAATTACTCTGACTAGAATTACGGTCCCTACTTTGACAGGGTGCATACCCCTGCGAACTAGAGATCCAATTTCTAAGAGGTAAGCATTGCATGCTTCCCTGTCAAAAAATCTGATTATGAGTCTTAGCTATAACTGTAGCCAAATTCACATGCAATTTTTCCGATTGGAATTACGGACTCAGAAAATCAGGTCTGGTTCTCCCAAAGCCTTAAAAACCAGGTGTGGCAAAATCTACCAACTCAGAATGAGACAAAAGAAAGTTCCATGTAGTGAATGCAGTTCTCCTGGATCAGAATTGGGACCCAAGTAGTGAAGGTTGAGTATATCATCTCAGGAAGCTCTGGAATGTTTTACTGTGTCACCCTGGGCTCGATACTCTCTCCTGACTTATTTAATTTACACATGGTGCGTTGAGTATGATCTTAAAGATGTGGGTATCTCCCTCCACTAATATGTTAATGACAAACAAAGAGCTGCGCTAAAAATGCAGGCTCATCCACGTTAGGGGCATAGATACTCCCTATCGCTATATCCCGTCTGTCCAATCTCCCTGAAACCACCACAAATCTGCCCTCTGGGTCAATTATTTGTCTAACACACTGGAAAGGGACTCCCGCCCGCGCACCCAGACCAGAGTCCCCCTGGCAAAAGCTGAGTATGTAGTATAAAACACCTGCCCCCTCCATCGTCGCAGCAATGCAACTCCTTCTTTTTGTGATAAGTGGGTTTCCTGCAATAGTGCAATCTGTAGCCCTCTCTTAATCCGATATGTATGTATTTTATATCGCTGGATCATGGTGTGCATCCCCCTAATGTTCCAAGAGATACATTTAATACCTATGGTGGGTCCCATTGTACACGCCACATCCTATCTTGAAGTAGTCCCCTCTAGCGACATGCCTGGCCCCAAACTGAATCCTGTCAACAGTAAAAACTCCCCAACTCCCCCTCCCCAGGACAGGTACAAACAAACAAGTTCCCATCCAAACTAATGCATGTGAACAGTTATTCACAAAAGATGGCGGGCGTAAACTGACCCTGTTGAACCCAGGCCCCTCCCCACTCTCGTAGTTCAAGTGGTGGCCACAACATCTACGACAGTGTCCCCAGGCTGCCATCATTAGGCACAGTCCTTAGTAAAAGTCATCTCCCAACAGCAGGTATCCCCTTTTTAAACGACCTGATGTGCGAGCTTCAAAGTATGCCGTCCGCAGTTGAGGGGTAATGTCTGGGAGTTCAGCATTTGATTCCCCATGCACGCTGCTCGACCTGAGCCCTCAGATCTACCCATTCCATGTTCACTGATATTCCAGTTCAGGCTCATGTCTCCATGGCTAATCTCTGCCACCGCTTTCACAGCTCTGTCTCGCTCTAGTCTCTGCCCCGTGGTGAAGGAGCTCTCAGAAGAGGTGGAGGAGTGTTCGGCTCCCGCTGGGTCGAGCTCGGTGATGAAGTACGAGTTCCTGTGTTCCGTCGGGCCTCTAGCCATTCCCAAGCGTCATGCGGGGTAGTAAAGAAATGCATCTTATAGTTATCAATCACCCGGAGGCGGGAACAGCATAGCATAGGGGAGCCGCAGCTGGCAAAGTTTCCGCTTGACGGCCAGGAAGGAAGGTTGCTGGCGTTGCAGCTCCCTGGTAAAATCCGGGAATATCATCACTGTTTCCAATCTGCAAGTCCAGTTTCTCCCGTGCTTGTTGCAGTATATGGTCTCAATCACGATAATGAAGCAGCCTTGCCACCATCGGGTGGGGAGGGGCTCCAGGTTTGGGCGGCCAAGCTGGGACACTGTGGGCGCGCTCAAGTGCATAAAAGGGGGAGAGACCCTCTGGGGCCACCTCCACCTTAAGCCAAGCCTCCAGGATTTAAACAGCATCAGCCCCCTCTTCCTGTTCCGAAACCCCCACTATACACAGGTTATTCCTACGTGAGTGCCCTTCACTGTCTTCTTCTCTCAGTTCCAACACCTTGATCGTGGTTTCCACAGTTTTCAGAGCATGCTGTAATGTAGAAACCGCCTCCAGGACTTCCGCCATGGATTCTCATTGAGGGTCACTCTCTCTTTAAGTTTACGGTGATCTTCTTTTAACAGGGTGAGATCTGTTCCTATTGAGTCTATTTTTGTCTCCAGCGCTTCTCTCGATCAGGTTAATGGCCTGCATAATGTCGGCTAGGGTAGGTTCCCCAGGAACACTCTCTGTTCACCTTACTGGCGCATCTTTGTCATCATCAGTATGTTGCTCCTCTCCCTCTATGCACAGGACCCCAAAGCCCTTCTTTCTGGACACTCTCCCCATCTCGAGTGGTCTGCGCGTGAACACTGGAGTGATTCTAAACAATGTAAACAATATGCGCAGTTCCCCGATGATAAGATCCGGGGTGACCTGGAACTGCCCCGAGGAGATAGGGGGAACGTAGGAACTACTGGCCCTCCAGATCGACCTCGGCACTCGTAGGTCATCAAGCCGACAGGTAATTATGGAGGCCCAGGAGCTGTGGGTAGACTCTGCTAACTCCTCACCCGCTGTGCCCACCTCTGTCAACTCGCTGATGATGTGATACCGCAGCAGAACGCCGTGGGTTCTTCCTCTCTGTTACACAGTTCCAGCCAGGCTGTTATTAAAGAGAGGCATTCCTGCTTCTTACCTAAATTGTGCACAGTAGTAGTGAGTCACAAAGAAATCGCCGGTAGGCAATATTCAGTTCCACGCTGTCCACGAATTCCCCAGCCAGCACTCAACGCAAGTCAGCAGTCCCTCATCTTCCAGCCGCCAGCCAGCCTCCATCCCCAGTGCAACCACACATCTGTCGCCATGCAGCAGGACCAGTCCAATCGCCACCTCACCTCACCTCGCAATGTTGTGGGTCCAGGCACAAGGCACACGTCACACCAGCCAGCAGTCCCTCCAGTGACAAGCGATCTCCGCACTGTCCCACCACAGCTTGCGGCACACCTCCACTGGCATCAGGTCTCTGCTCTGAAGCATCCAGCCCCCAACTTGGGAGGGCAACGCAGCACAGGAGGGCTCTGGCAAACTCCCTGCCTCTCCAGTCCTTTCCCTCAGGATCGCTGCTTCTGCAGAGTTATGTTGAGGTCCTGCGCCTCGGATCAGCTCCCAACAGCTCAGTCACTCATCAGTCACTGGCCGCAGTGCCACTTCGCAACGGACGCCACTGTCTCACCGCCCAATGCTGTGGTGTGCGTCTCAGCGGCCAGTAGTTTCTCTCGCAAGCATCGCCTCCCCGCCAGTCCGTCACGGCCTGCTCTCCGCCACATACGACTCCAGATCTCCCCTTCACATCATAGAGCCGCCATCTTGGTAGGGCAAGCCAGCCCTGGGATATTCTGGCGATCCCACCACTCCAGCTCATCACCTCTGGGCTGTCACCTCTGCAGTGTCCCGCCGCGGGCTGTACTCCGGTTCCCTGTACAGTCGCTCATAAACAGTGTGCAGAACTCCTGCTGTTCCAGCCAATGGGAGATTCCGTCTCAGCACTCGGCCGCCATTTTAGCGACGCCGCATCTGGAGTTCGATCAGGGGGTTTAGCAGCATTTTCCTCCCCCATAGCGGCACCATTACCCCTCAACAGTGAACCGGCATGGGCACCAGGATTTCCGCAACCGGTTGTGAGGTATGTGGCCACCTCAGCATCTCAGGATCAATGAGAGTGGGGGAAAGCCACGGACGGAGCTCCGAGGTCTGCTTCCCCTCACATCGGCGTCAAGCTATGCCTCACTTAAATTTCATTGTAGAATTTTACTTCTTTGTAAACCTGTTTAGCTTCAGGATGCTCTTTTCTAATGAACTATTATCAATTATTAATGTCACTTTCTGGATTATAAAACAGGATTAGATTTGAATTGGTGGACTATTAATTGTCAAAAACATTCTTTTAAAATTAATTTGTATCTTTTATTATATTTCTTCCTTTAAATGTTTTTACATTGTACCTTTTATGATTCTAAGGAAGCAAAATAAAGGAAACATGATGTCAGTTCCTGTTTCACAGTATTTCTTTTACCTTATGTCTATATTGTAGTGTTTTTTCTTCTTTAGTTTCTTGCAGCAGGTGATGAGGATGGTAGTTTGAGGCAGGCAGTTCTGCATTTTAGATAAGGATATATCTTATTCCAGATTTAACTACTAGTAGGTGGTTGGGTGGGTCTCTAGTGAGTAAACTTATTATTAATGGGTTTAGAATAAGTGGTTTGGCAAGTGAGGCAAAAGAATTTGATGTAGAAATACCATGGGAGACTAGTGAGTATTTTTAACAAGCGTATTTTTGTTATTTGCTTGATGGGCGCAGCAGGTCTCCGATGCCGATTCCAAGCTTCTCTATAGCTATAAATCATGCAGGTCTATGAGACATGATTCCCAAGACTATGTTGAAAAGATGAAGAGAGGAGGTTACAATGGAGATTGATAGATCTGGACTGGTTCTGAAATGTCAATGACATAGCCACAGAGATCTGATGAATGGTCAGGTTACATTCCCACAACTCAGAAGGGAATGGTACTGCAGGGCATGTACTGTAAGATATTTATGACCATGCAGTTTAATGCAAGATTACCACATGACCCACAATAACATCTTGCTGCCCTGTTTGTTTTACTCTTAATTGCTACTCCATGAAATAGATGATGACAAGCCCAAAACTGCTGGGATACAAACCTCAAACATGGTAGAAGCAAGAGAAAGTGCTGCAGTACAAAAAAAGGGATAAGGGAACAACAAGCACAAAACTCAACAGTCTAAAAGAAAGGAGCCGAAGGGGCAACAAAATAAATGTGAGGGAGAAAAGCCAGGTGCTAACTTGTACATCACTATGTAAATGTTGCTAGGAATATTGTTCCTGGTTAACTCCTCCTGAATAGCCCCAGACTCTTTCACATGCTACCTCTTCCATGACCTGTATTTCCGGAACTCCACCCCTAACCTGTGCCACAGACTCCACAGGCCAATTCCTCAGCTATTCCACTGCTCTGTTGCTGTTCTTGTATTACAATCACCACATTTTACTTCCTGTGATTGAAAATCTCATATTGCAACATAACTTAGATTGAATCCTTATGTGTATATATGTTTATATAAGTTGTATATTTGAGTTTTGGATTTTATTGTTTTGTGGGTGGGAATGTAATTTTTTGGTACAGGTGAAGTCCATTTGTTTGAAAAAAGATTTTATACTGGAGAATTTGTTTTGGTTTTTCTGCTCCATTTTAAAATAAAATAAAAAACATCAGTGATGGTATTTGAGATGTCATCAGTGATGTCATCAGGGATGCCACTGACCATGTCATGAGTGATGTAATATGTGGCATCATCAGCAGTGCATTGCGAGGGTGGGAGTAATAGTTACCTCAACTAATTATAACAGCCAAATTTCTCTGGTTTCGAATGACTGAAATGTCCAACTAACCATAAAGTCCCTGAAACCTGTGTTTTTTTCAGTGAATTTCTAAGATTTTTTAAATGCTAATTTCTAACTATAACGTCCCTGAAATCAGTGGTTTCTTCAATGAATTTTTAAGGTTTTTGTAAATGCTAATTTCTAACTATGCCTACATAGGTAGGACATGTAAATGGAGAGACCCAATTACTAGTTTATGCCCGGCTTGCAGAGTAGCTACTGAATCAGAGCTCCACATGGTCTTTTTCTGCCCGGCTTACAAGGCTCCCCGCAAAACATGGATTGCCCCCATATGCAGGAACATGGGGTTTGCGGAGTGCCTGGCCGCGTTTAGAGTACTAAAGACAGATATGACTGATCACATTGTTTTTGCTGTAGCTAAATATCTAGGTGCAATGTGGACGTTGAGGATACAGAGCATAAAGGCTGGTCATTAAGTCTATTGCAAAACAAGGAACCATGGCAATGTAAATTTTGCTTGTACCAGGATGAATTGTGATGTTTTAAATGTTTTATTCTTTTAAATAACTATGGATTGTATTTTGTGTATCTTTTATGGTAATAATATTGCCGAAATAAAGATTTATGAAATGAAATGGTAGGACATGTGCAGAAAGAGGAAGAAAGGCGCAGAAAGAAGCAAGAAAAATGCAGAAAGAAGCAATACAAGTCCACAAAGGTGCAGCAAGAAGCAAGAGATATGCAGAAAGAACCAACTGAGGTGCAGCAAGAGGCCTTGTTGCAAAGTCATCCTGTGCCCCTCAACTTTTTGCTGACTGGTACTGGTGGTAACTGACTCTGATTAACCAGGACCTGAGCCAGTGATATGCTGAAAGACACTTAGAATGCAGTAAAAACACCTACATACACTAGGGTAAACTATGATTTGGGGTACGCCTGTGATTGGCATGACCTCTCCTGTAAAGCCCTAGTACATAATAGGGCAGGGGGATTAAAACTACCTCTAAGTGAGAAGTGCAGAAAAAAGCAAGAGCAGTGCAGAAAGAACTAACAGAGGTGCAGACAGAGGCAAGAGCCGTACAGAAAGAGGCAAGAAATGTGCAGAAAGAAGCAAAAGAAGTGTAGAAAGAGGCGAGGGGTACAGAAAAAGGCAAGAGACGTGCAGAAAGAGTCAAGAGGGATACAGAAATTTGCAAAAGAGGAGCAGAAAGAATTAAGAGCATTGCAGAAAGAACCAACAGAGGTACAGAAAAAAGCAAGAGGCGTGCAGAAAGAGGTAGGAGAGGTGCACACAGAGGAAACAGGGATACAGAAAGAGTAAGGAGTTGTGCAGAAATAAGGAAGAGAAGAACAGAAAGAAGCAACAGAGGTGCTGAAAGAGGCGCGAACAGTGCCGGAAGAGCAAGAGAAGTGCAGAAAGAAGCAACAGAGGTGCAGAAAAGGCAACAGAGGTACTGAAAATAGGCAGGAAAGGTGCAGAAAGATACAAGAGCAGTGCAGAAAGAACCAACAGAGGTGCTGAAAAAGGCAAGAGGAGTACAGAAAGATGCAAGAGAAGTGCAGGAAGAAGCAAAAGAGGTGCAAAAAGAGGCAAGAGAACTGAAGAAAAAGGCAAGAGAGGTACAGAAAGAGGAAGGAAAGGTACAGAAAGAGGCAAGAGGGGTGCAGAAAGAGGCTGGAGAAATGCAGAAAAAAGAAACAGAGGCGCAGAAAGAGGCAAGAGAGGTGTAGACAAGGGCAGGAAAAGTGCAAAAATAGGGGACAGGGATGCAGAAAAAAGCAAGAGGGATACAGAAATTTGCAAAAGAGGTGCAGAAAGAAGCAAGAGCAGTGCAGAAAGAACCAACAGAGGTGCAGAAAGAGGCGAGAGGAGTGCAGAAAGAGGTAGGAGAGGTGCAGAAAGAAGGAAGAGTAGTGCAGACAGAAGCAACAGAGGTACTGAAAGAGGCACAATTGTGCAGAAAAAGGAAGAAAAGTACAGAAAGAAGCAACTGAGATACAGAAAGAGGCAAGAGAGGTGCAGAAACAGGCAGTAAAGGTGCAGGAAGTAAAACAGGGGTGCAGAACGAGGCAAGGGGATACAGAAATTTACAAAAGAGGTATAGAAAGACACAAGAGAAGTGCATAAAGAGACAAAAGAGGTGCAAAAGAGGTAGGAGAACTGCAGAAAAATGCCAGAGAGGTGCAGAAAGAGGAATGGATGCACAAAGAGGCAAGCGGGGTATAGAAAGAGGCAAGAGGGGTGCAGAAGGAAGCAAGAGAAGTGTAAAAAGAAGCAACCGAGGTGCTGAAAGAGGCAAGAGGGGTGTAGAAAGAGGTAAGAGGAGTGCATAAAGAGGCAACAGAGATGCAGAAAGAAGCAACAGAAGTTCAAAAACAGGCAGGAAAGGTGCAGAGAAAGGCAAAAGAGGTGAAGAAAGAATCAAGAGCAGTGTAGAAAGAACCACATGAGGGTTCAGAAAGAGGTAGAAGAGGTGCATAAAGAGGCAAGAGAGGTATAGAAAGAGGCAGGAGGGGTGCAGAAGGAAGGAAGAGAAGTGCAGCAAGAAGCAACAGAGGTGCTGAAAGAGGCACGAAGGGTGCAGAAAGAGCAAGAAAAGTACAGAAAGAAGCAACCGAGGTACAGAAAGAGTCAAGAGAGGTACAGAAACAGGCAGTAAAGGTGCAGGAAGTTAACCAGGGATGCAGAACAAGGCAAGCGGGATATAGAAATTTACAAAAGAAGTGTAGAAAGACGCAAAAGCAGTGCAGAAATAGCCAACAGAGGTGCAGAAAAAGACAAGAGGGGTGCAGAAAGAGGCAAGCGAATTGCATAAAGAAACAAAAGAGGTGCGGAAAGAGGCAAGAGAACTGCAGAAAAAGGCCAGAGAGGTGCAGAAAGAGGCAGGAGGGGTGCAGAAGGAAGCAAGAGAAGTGCAGAAAGAAGCAACAGATGTGCTGAAAGAGACAAGAGAGGTGCAGAAACAGGTAGGAAAGGTGCAGAAAGGGGGAACAGGGATACAGAAAGAGGCAAGAGGGATAGAGAAATTTGCAAAAGAGGAGCAGAAAGAAGCAAAAGCAGTGCAGAAAGAAAGAAATAACAGAGGTGCAGTGTCAGGGAATGTCCGGGACTATGTGAGGAACACAGTCAGGGACTTGGGCAAGGACTGGGAACTGGATGGAAAACATACACAGAAAGAAGACAACAGCGCTGCCCAGGATCCTACTGGGAGTCAGGGGAGAAAAGAGATACAAAGGGGAAGGCTGCACGAAGGAACAAGATGGCTAAGACTCAGAAAGGAAGGGCACTCCTGAGGCAATTTAGCAGTCAGAAAACTACACCCAGGACAAATATATATGAATGAACATTAGCAATAAAGGAGAGTGTGTGGTAAAGCACTCAGGAGCTTCACATGGTAAGACTGAAGCTCAGTAAGTTTCTCACCCACAATTGCTGTTACAGATACTGATTGCAAATACCCACATATAGGATATGCATGCAAAGGCAGGGTCTGTGGAGCTTATACCTATGGTGATGTTATATATGCAACTCAAAGACAATACTCACAATGAACAAGAAACACCACCTAGGTAGTCATGTGTGCCCACAGATCCTGGCGATCAAACAAGAACACGCAAGGCAGTAACAGCAAGAAGGTACAACTGAACATAAGCACAATAGACCAGGAGCTAGCAAGGAGGAGTGCTTAACAGGAAAGGAAGGAAATCACAAGGCATACTTGGCAGAAAGCAGGTAACAAACATACAAGGCAACAGAAGCAAGAGAGAAAAATAGAAAGACAGCAAACTAACAACTGGAACCAAGGAATTGGGAAGAAAGGCAGGGACTGGAAAGGAATATACAGAAGGGGAGGCTACATGGGTATACTAGAATAGTGCAGGTTAAGGAATCAAGAAAACAAAGTAGCATAGAAGGCAGTGCTGGGGCAGGAACAAGAATTGAACTAAAGCTCAGGAGTCTAGGTAGCACTTCAGGCAGTGCTAGTACAGGAATAGGGAATTACTAAGGCTTTGGGAGTCAAAGTAGCACTGCAGGCAATGCGAGTTCAGGAACAGGGAATTAGCTACAGCTCAGGAAACAAGGAGTCAAGAGAGCACTGCAAGCAATACAAATCAGGAACAAGAAATAGCTGAAGCCCAGGAACAGGAACAAAGAATAACTATAGCTCAGGAACTCAGAAAACAAGAGCACTGCAGGCAGTACAATTCAAGTACAGGGAATAGCTATAGCTCAGATACTCAGGAAACAAGGTTGCAGCTAATTCAGGAGAAGGGAAACTGCTGCAGTTCAGGAACAAGGAATACTAAGGCTCTGGAGGTCAAGGTAGTACTGCAGGCAGTGCTTGTCAGGAACAAGGAAAACAACAGCAGGTCAGGAACAAGGCATAACTAAAGCTCAGAAAACATTGGAAAAATAGCAAAAGCTCAGGGAGCACTGAAAAAAAGGATCAGTCTCACTGGTAAACAGCTACAATGACCAACCTTGGCCTGAAGGGAGCTGGGGCTTAAAAGATATCACAGCAATCATATGCATCAGGTGTGAGCCGGCTAGCAGCAGCCAGCCACAGGTGAGCTGAATTCCCCTACCCATCCTTGGCCTGCACGGGTGGAGACAAAGCAGTGAGCAGGGAATTCTGGGTAATGGAGTTTCAGGCACGAGTAGGCTGGCTTCAAGTATAAGCAGGCTGGCTTTCACAAAACCCGGCATGGATGGGAATGGATGTCAGTTCTCAATAAGTGTCCAAATGGCTGGAAGTCAAGATATACATGCAGGGGAGGGTCTGAAGCCTATTAGAAGACTGGAAAGTCCCACTATGTGGCCCCCTGGTGGTGGACACAAGAACACAGGCAGCGAATTATGACAGTACTCCCCCTCCAAAGACCATCTCCCGGAATCTGGAACTGGATTCAAAGCCTGTGCTCCTAAGAAGTAAGTTAATTTCCATCAGAGATGTAGTGCAAGATACCAGAGGACTGCAGAAAAACTGTGATGTTCTGGAGGGTAGCATAATAGGCTGAAAATTAACAGCAGCATCCAAAACAGATCTTTGAGGAGGGAAGCACTCTGAGGCAGGAGGCAGAATAGAATGCAGATCTGAAGAGTCCAAATCGAGTAACGGGGGCTTAGAATCCTGAATTAAAGAGGTTTGATGTCCTGATGATAGCAGGCTACAGTAGCAATCTGAAATCGAAGGCAGATTGATTGTAGGGTCAAAAGTAGATAACGGATTGGCAGGAGGAACAGAGGTCAAAGGCAAATTGGCTGAAAACGAAGGAGGTGACAGGAATCAGACCTGATGTTCTGGCCCTTGAGGAAAACATGCAAAAGACCCATGTGCAGGAGTCTTTGGAAGCAGGTATGCTGGAGACCCAAACTATGGAGGTTTACATGTTGAGAGTTCCGTCTCTGATCCTGAGATTCAGTTTCTGAATGTATATGTATTGAGAACTCTGAAGGCTGGCAAACTGGAAGCACAGGGTCAAAAAGTCGGCAAGATAGGAGCTCAAAGCCAGAAGTTAGGGAGTCTGGAAGCTCTGGTGTTGAAGGCACAGAGCCTGGAAGCTCTGGTGGTGAGAGAGGGAGCCTGGAAGCTCTGGTGCTGAAGGCAGTGAACCTGGAAGCTCTGGTGCTTTAGGCAGGCAGCCTGGAAGCTCTGCTTCGGAAGACAGGTGGCCTGAAAGCTCTGGTTCGGAAGACAGGAGGCCTGGAAGCTCTGGTTTGGAAGACAGGCAGCCTGGAAGCTCTGATTTGGAAGACAGGTGACCTGGAAGCTCTGGTTCGAAAGATAGGCGGCCTGGAAGCTCTGGCTCTGATGTCAGACAGGCTGGAGACTCTGACTTAGTAGGCAGGTGAGCTGAGGGCTTGTGCTCTGAATGCAGGCAGTCTGGAGCCTCCGGTACTAATGGCAGGCAGGCTGCAGGTTGGGGCTCAGATGGCAGGCAGGCTGCAGGCTCGGGCTAGGATGGCAGGCAGGCTGCAGGCTCGGGCTAGGATGGCAGGAAGGCTGAAGGCTCGGGCTCAGATGGTAGGAAGGCTGCAGGCTCTGGCTCTGATGGCAGGAATGCTGCAGGTTCAGGCTCAGGAGACCGAAGGCCGGCTGAGGACTCTGGAGACTCTAAAAGCAGCAGGCTGGCTAGGGACTCTGGAGACTCTGAATGATGGCAGAGAGGCACAAGGATGACAGACTTTACATTCTTGGAATGGCAATAGCCGGTGAACAGTAGATTCCCCGTTGCCAATAGTGAAATCCTCACAGTTCCTTGGTTCATTCAAACACACTGAAGCGCTTTCTTCGGGATAGCTAAGATTACTGCTTATCTTAGAGTCTCTGATGACCATACTCCCTTTACCAATTGGCAGTTCTCATGTCTTAGTCAGAGGAAACAGGTAAGAGATCACTTGGTCTTTGGAAATGTTCTCATTGTCTTCTGCATTAGACGGTGGTACAGGTGCATCAGAGCAGACAGTACTATAATTTTCTGACTTTTCAATATGTGGTGTACTTGAAGGCAAGAGAGCAAACAAGGGGTCAGGATTTTGTTCCTTTTCAGTGAGGAGGTTTGCTTCAGTCACAGAAGTTAGACCAAGAGCATAGACTGAGTCAGAGGGTGTTGTCACATCAGGGATTATGTCAGGCACTGGTTCAGGTTTTGTCTGTATGTCAATGGCCAGTGTACGTGATACCCCCGGGATGGAGCTAACTTCACTACCAGTAAGAGAAAGCAGACAAGTATTTAGTGTCTTTCCTGGCATCTGGGGTTCCGTAGAAGTGGAGGGAACATCTCAGATGTAGTGTCTATACACAGTTTAGCACTAGAAGACAACACATCAGAGGATGTAGAAATTTCAGAATTCAAACAAATACTTTCATTAGCTGGGCTGTGAGACAAGGTGCTATGGTTTTTCTGAATGGTATCTGAGTGATCAGCAACAGAACTATTCACACAATTTCTGGATCAGCTCTGAGGGGAACGCAAAAGACAGTGCAAGGCTTCATTCTCCATTTCTAAGGAGGCTAACATAGAGGTGGAAAAGTTGTCTTGTACAGGGGTTTTAGATTCCCACTTGAACTCTGGATTATAATTTTTTAACAGAATCTGAAACATGTTATTCTCTCGCTGTAGTTCAAGAATCTATATATACTGTGAAGACTGCAGATCTTTCTCTATAAGGACAGTGGTAGACTTGGCAATTTCACAACAAGCAGCAGAGATACACCTTGGATTTTGTTCAAACTGGCTATTAGCTGCCTATGTTCTAGTAGGTCTTTTCTCTGTTTTGTTAAAATGATTGTTTACTTTGAATGTAGCATTGAACATTGTCTCTTTAGTATCAGGTACTGTGATCTTCTCTGGGTCACAAGACTGAGGTATGTCATGTGTATGGAAAACAGAGGTTATAGAATGCATCTGTTCTTTCTTTGTCTAATGTGTGGTTAAACAAGCTTTAACTGGTATCATTGAACTACTAGTTTGATAAGGTGTCAATCAAAACTGTGTCTGGAAATGGTCTTCAAAGAAAACATTGTCTTGACAGTGGGTCTCTAAGTTACAAACTTCAGACAAATTTCCCCTAATAGTACCACACTCTAAATTACTATTTTGTCTTTGCTGCTAACAAAGTTTGAAGAAATTCATTTTCATCCTGTAGATCACAAGCTGACATCAGGTGAGGTTCCGGGTGACAGATGGAATGAAAATCTAACATAGAAGGATCAGCCCACCACAGAGAATGATATTCAACACGTAAGAGTCGGTTTTGTTCCATGAATCGATCTCTAGAGTCTAAGGACTTTCCAATATGTTGTATGGAACTGTGCTGCTTTGGTAATGGATGTCTGCCAACATGTGCAGACTTTCTGGATCTGACACTAAACATCTTGGCAAGATCTGACTGGGAGAGCTCTGAGAAATAAAAGGAGGCAACTGAATGTAAAAAACCTCACAAGTGACCCTGGAATTGTGGGTTGGTCATTCTGTCAGGGACTGTCCGGGACTATGTGGGGAACACTGTCAGGGACTTGGGCAAGGACTGGGAACTGGGTAGAAAACACACACAGAAAGAAGACTACAGCGCTGCCCAGGATCCTACAGGGAGTCAGAGGAGAAAAGAGATCCAAAGGGGAAGCCTGCACGAAGGAACAAGATGGCTAAGACTCAGAAAGGAAGGGCACTAATGAGGCAATTTAGCATTTTGAAAAACTACACCCAGAATGAATGTGCAAGACACATATATATGAATCAACATTAACAATAAAGGGGAGTGTGGGGTAAAGCACTCAGGTTCTCCACATGGTAAGACTGAAGCTCAGTAAGTTTCTCACCCACAATTTCTGTTACAGATACTGACTGCAAATACCCACATATAGGATATGCATGCAAAGGCAGGTTCTGTGGAGCTTATACCTATGGTGATGTTATAAATGCAACTCAAAGACAATACTCACAGTGAACAAGAAATACCACCTAGGTAGTCAACTGTGCCCACGGATCCTGGCGATCAACCAGAAACTGTGACGCTCACGGGCACTGGGACGCTCACGGGCAGCCATGCGCTTTAGAAATCTTTTAACATTTAACAAGGCAGTAAGAGCAAGAGGGTAGAACTAAACACAAGCAGAATAGACCAGGAGCTAGCAAGGAGGAGTGCTTAACAGTAAAGGAAGGAAATCACAGGGCATACTTGGCAGAAAGCAGGTAACAACATACAAGGCAACAGAAGCAAGAGAGCAGACTGGAAAGACAGCAAACTAGGAACTGGAACCAAGGAATTGGGAAGAAAGGCAGGGACTGGAAAGGGATATACAGAAGGGGAGGCTACAAGGGTAAACTAGAATAGTGCAGGTTAAGGAATCAAGAAAACAAAGTAGCGTAGAAGGCAGTGCTGGGGCAGGAACAACAATTTAACTAAAGCACAGGAGTCTAGGTAGCACTGCAGGCCGTGCTAGTACAGGAATAGGGAATTACTAAGGCTTTAGGAATCAAGGTAGCACTGCAGCCAGTGCTAGTTCAGCAACAGGAAATTAGCTACAGCTCAGGAAACAAGGAGTCAAGAGAGCACTGCAAGCAATGCAAACCAGGAACAAGAAATAGCTGAAGCCTAGGAACAGGAACAAAGAATAGCTATAGCTCAGGAACTCAAGAAACAAGAGCACTGCAGGCAGTACAATTCAGGTACAAGGAATAGCTATAGCTCAGGAACTCAGGAAACAAGGTAGCAGCTAATTCAGGAGAAGGGGAACTGCGCAGTACAGGAACAAGGAATACTAAAGCTCAGGGGGTCAAGGTAGCACTCCAGGTAGTGCTTGTTCAGGAAGAAGGAAAACAGCAGCGGGTCAGGAACAAGGCATAACTAAAGCTCAGAAAACATTGGAAAAAAAGCAAAAGCTCAGGTAGCACTGAAAAAAAGGATCGGTCTCACTGGTAAACAGCTACAATGACCAACCTTGGCCTGAAGGGAGCGCTGGGGCTTAAAAGAGCTCACAGAAATCATATGCATCAGGTGTGATCCGGCTAGCAGCAGCCAGTCACAGGTGAGCTGAATTCCCCCACCCATCCTTGGCCTGCACGGGTGGAGACAAAGCAGTGAGCAGGGAATTCTGGGTAATGGAGTTTCAGGCACAAGTAGGCTGGCTTCAAGTATAAGCAGGCTGGCTTTCACAAAACCCGGCATGGATTGGGAATGGATGTCAGTTCCCAATAAGTGTCCAAATGGCTGGGAGTCAGGATATGCATGCAGGTGAGGGTATGGCAGCTTATTAGAAGACTGGAAAGTCCCACTATGTGACCCCCTGGTGGTGGACACGAGAACACACAGAGCAAATTGTGACATGCAGAAAGAAGCAAGAGGGGTGCAGAAAGAGGTAGGAGGGGTACACACTGAGGCAAGAGGGATACAGAGAGAGAAAGGAGTGGTGCAGAAATAAGGAAGAGAAAAGCAACAGAGGTTCTCAAAGCAGCGCAAATGGTGCAGAAAGAGCAAGAGAAGTGCAGAAAGAAGCTACATAGGTGCGTAGAGAGGCAACAGAGGTACAGAAACAGGCAGGAAAGGTGCAGAAAGGAGGAGCAGGGATACAGAAACAGGCAAGATGGATACAGAAATTTGAAAAAGAGGTGCAAAAATAAGCAAAAGCAGTGCAGAATGAAGCAACAGAGGTACAGAAAGAGGCAACAGAGGCGCAGAAACAGGCAGCAAAGGTGCACAAAGACACAAGAGCAGTGCAGAAAGAACCAACATAGGTGCAGAAATAGGTAAGAGGGGTACAGAAAGAGGCAAGAGAAGTGCAGAAAGAAGCAAAAGATGTGCAGAAAGAGGCAAGAGAACTGCAGAAAAACACGAGAGGTGCAGAAAGAGGAAGGAGAGGTGCACAGAGAGGCAGGAGGGGTACAGAAAGAGGCAGGAAAGGTGCACAAAGAGGGAACAGGGGTGCAGAAAGAGACAAAAGGGATCCAGACATTTGCAAGAAAAATACAGAAAGAAGCAACAGGGGTACAGAAAGAGGCAAGAGAGGTGCAGAAACAGGCAGGAAAGGAACACAAAGAGGGAACAGTGGTGCAGAAAGAGGCAAGAGGGATACAGACATTTGCAAGAGAAGTGCAGTAAGAAGCAAAGAGGTGCAGAAAGAGGCAAGAGAACTGCAAACTAGGCGAGAGAGGTGCAGGAAGAGGTAGGAGAGGTGCTCAAAGAGGCAAGAGGGGTACAGAAAGAGGTAAGAGGGTTACAGAAGGAAGCAAGAGAAGTGTAGAAAGAAGCAACAGAGGTACAGAAACAGGCAGGAAAGGTACAGAAAGACACAAGGGCAGTGCAGAAAAAACAACATAGGTGCAGAAAAAGGTAAGAGGGATACAGAAAGAGGCAAGAGAACTGCAGAAAAACACGCGCGACGCAGAAAGAGGAAGGAGAGGTGCACAAAGAGGCAGGAGGGGTACAGAAAGAGGCAGGAAAGGTGCACAAAGAGGGAACAGGGGTGCAGAAAGAGACAAAAGGGATCCAGACATTTGCAAGAAAAATACAGAAAGAAGCAACAGGGGTACAGAAAGAGGCAAGAGAGGTGCAGAAACAGGCAGGAAATGTACACAAAGAGGGAACAGGGGTGCAGAAAGAGGCAGGAGGGATACAGACATTTGCAAGAGAAGTACAGAAAGAAGCAAAGAGGTACAGAAAGAGGCAAGAGAACTGCAGAAAAGGGCGAGAGTGGTGCAGAAAGAGGAAGGAGTGGTGCACAAAGAGGCAAGAGAAGTACAGAAAGAAGAAACAGAGTTGCAGAAAGAGGCAAGAGGGGTGCAGAAAAAGGCAGGAATGGTGCAGAAAGAGGGGACAGGGATGCAGAAAGAGGCAAGAGGGATACAGAAATATGCAAAAGAGGTGCAGAAAGAAGCAAGAGCAGTGCAGAAAGAACCAATAGAGGAGCAGAAAGAGGCAAGAGGGGTGCAGAAAGAGGTAGGAGAGATACAGAAAGAAGCAAGTGAGGTGCAGAAAGGGGCAAGAGAGGTGCAGAAAGAAGAGAGTGAGGTTCAGAAAGAGGCAAGAGAAGAGCAGAAAGTGGCAAGTGCGGTGCAGAAGGAGGCTAGAGAAGTATAGAAAAAGGCAAGATAAGTGTAGAAAGAGGCATGGAAAGTGCAGAACGATGCAGGTGAGCTGCAGAAAGTTGGAAGAGAGGTACAGAAATAGGCTTGAGAAATGCAGAAAGAGGCAAGAGAGGTGTAGGAGGTAGAGGGAGAGAGAGGTGCAGAAAGAGGCATGTGAGGTACAGAAATAGACAAGAGAGGTACAGAAAGAGGCGTTGGAAGTGCAAAAACAGGCAATAGAAATGCACCAAGAGGCAAGAGAGGAACAGAAAGAGGCAAGAGAGGTGTAGAAAGAAGCAAGAGAAGTGCGGAATGACGCAAGTGAGGTGTGGAATGAGGCAAGCGACATGCAGAAAGAGGCAAGAGAGGTGCAGAAAGAGGGAAGAGAGGTGCAGAAAGAGACAGATCTGCAGAAAAAAGCAAGATAGGTGCTGAAAGAGGCAAGTAAGGTGCAGAAAGGAGCTAGTGAAGTGCAGAAAGAAGACAGTGAGGTGCAGAAAAGGAAGAAATGTGCGGAAAGAAGAGAAATGCAGAAAGAGGCAAGAGAGGCAAATAAAGAATAGAGGTTTGTGAACCATTAGTACCAATTTAATACCCACATTTAGCAATAAGTAACACATGACCATTCCAGCTTTGCAATGGGGTCTTCCACCATGCTGTAACACGTGATGCTGCATTTTTGGGAACTAATGAACCATTTGAGATAGAAACAAGGCTTTTTTTGTTCAAATCTGCAGATTAGGCAGCAGATGATGGAATACTTGGCAAATGCGGAAAATGTTTAATTATGTGAAAATTGGTGCAGCTGAATAATCACATAATTTCAGTGGCCCTGCTCATACCTCCAACTGGATCCACAAGTGCTCCTCAGTGGTTCCTTTTTTTTGTGTCTCATTGAGTTTATAGTTTAGCTTCTAAAGAAACGAGGAAGACTAAACCTGAGGTTACCACTCCACACCACAGACTACAATACCACATAATTACTCTCCAAAACACATAATCCCATTCCACATAATTCCTATTCACTAAATACCACATATTTTCTATCCACATAATTTCGCCGCACAACATACCACATAATTCCACTACACACATCGTACATCCACTCGACTCCAAGAAATATTAGTAAAAACGTTCACATTTACAACGCCAATAGCTCTAACTCTCGCAAATGCGAGACCTATTTATTTATTTAAATGCTTCTTTAACTTGTAGTCGCGTTTGCAGAGTGGTGCAGAAAGGGGGCTGGGCCTCCAACCAGCACTCAGGAATTCACACACTCAAAAACTGAACTCTAGGCCAATCAAGCAAGCCTGGCACAGGTAAGCATAACATACTTTTAAGTAATAAGTTGCTGAATATAGAACAGTTTGAAAATGCAATAGAACTTGTACTTTGACTTACAGGGGATGCAGCAGGTTGCAACACTTAGCAAATACAGCACATTGGAATGAATAGGCTTTTTCAGGAAATTACAGGTAAATTACTTTTTACGTTACTTTTCTAACTCAGTGCTGGATACATAGATTCAGCATTGGGACATTTCCTGTAAACAGTTAAGTAATTACGTTTTGGTTATTCGCATGATTTTTAAAGAAGATCTTTAGATTTCAAAACTCCACGCAGTCGTTTTTTGGAAGAAAAACAGTGCATTGAAATGAATTGGCTTTTTCAGTAAATTACAGGTAAGTTACTGAGTACGTTACTTTTCTTACTCAGTGCTGAATACCGGATTCAGCACTGGGACATTTCCTGTAAACAGGTAAGTAAATGCATTTTGGTTATTTGCACGATTTTTAAAAAATATTCTTAGATTTCAAAGCTCTACACTGAGAAACCTTTTGGAAGAGAACTGGCAATGTTATCCTAAGGAGGAAAAACAGGATATCGGTTCACAGGTAAGTAATCGATAGTGGGAGTTAAGGTTCTGGGGTTGGACTCAGTGGTACCCCAGGGTCAGGGATGCACTGTTGTTGCACCCTCAGCGGCACTAGTGCGGCCGGGTTCAGAGTGTTGAGGCCCAATGTTATCCAATGGGGGAGAGGGGACCTCCACTTGGTGGCTGCGGGCAAGCAGGCCACTGGGTTGTGAGAGCAAAGCTCCTAGGATTAAGGTCAGGGCAAATGGGGAAACAAAGTAGCACAAATTGTGCACCCTCAGCAACACTGGGGCGGCCGGGTTCAGAGTACTGTATCGGCGTTGGGCACCCGGTTGTTTTCTATGTAGAACCTCCGGTTTGCATAAGCACTGCAGGCAGGGAGACAAAGGACTTCTGGGTTCGACTACCAGTTGGAGAGGTAAGTTGTGAAGTTAAGGGTTAGCTAGGCAATGTCGGTTTGTGCCCAGAAGGCCATGAGGCGTTGGGTGCAGTCATGCCTTTTGGGGACGGATCTTCTTACCAGCTCCTGGTCGTGGTTAGGGAGGCCTTCTGGATGTAGGCTGCAGGCGTCGGCTGGAGGCTTGAGGCAGGTCTGCAGTCGCCGGATCTTGGTTCAAGATTGCAGGGGTAACCTCCTCATGGTGTTTTTCCACTTATGCTCGGGCCGGGTTTGGCGGGTGCATAGTGGGCTGAATTCATGGTCTCCGGGTGCTCCAATAGGTTGCAGTTGAACAGATCCTGTGTTTACTGGAGAAGCAGTCTTTGGAAGTGAAGGCAGGCAGGTCCTCTGGGGTTTTTGAAGTTGCTGACTGCAGGTCACACTGAGATTTCGCAGGAGCAAGTTTAAGGGGAGACAGGCCAGTAGGGTTGGGGCCAAGTCAGTGGGTTTCTTCCCCTTGTTAGCTGGCTGCACGGCTGTTCAGTCCTTCTTCTTCCTTTCTTCTTGGTGTCAGGCTGGATCTGAGGAAGCAAGGTTCAGGGTGCCTCCTAAATACTAGATTTAGGGGTGTTACAGGTAGATAAAGGGCAGGGACCGATGGGTCCCTTCCCTGGGGTGGGTACATCCCCTATTGTGCCACCCTCCAGTGGGAGGGGGGCAGGAGCCTGTCCCTGGTTGGCTAGGTCCCCCATCCCCAAGATGGCTGGTACTCAGAGTTGTGCTTCACCTCTCCTCCCCCAACTGAGGGGTGGAGTTGGCAGAGGTGGGCACAACGTGTGGGGTAGAACCAGTGGGGACCAGTTGCTGAAAGCAGCAAATGGTCTGGGGAGGTTCACAAAGGTGGCATGCCTTTTAAGCTTCCCCTTCATGAACCCTGCACATCCTGGGGGAGGAGGCTTCGCACCTCGTCCCAGGATGTGCATTGTTTCAGGCTCCTGAGAGAAGCAGGCGCTCGACTCAGGGGTCCAGAAACATGTCTGTTGGTGGCAACCTAAGCAGTCATTCAGTCAGGTCACTAGGAGTTGGTCAAGTTTCAGGGGGCATGTCTGAGATGCCCTCTGTTGTGCATTTTACATTAAATCCCACACTGGCATCAGTGTGGGTTTAATGAGCTGAGAAGTTTGATACCAAACTTTGCAGTTTTCAGTGTAACCATTATGGTGTTGCGGAGTTTGTAATGACAAACTTCCATCACCATATACTCTTAATGGCAGCACTTCACTTGCAGTGCCCAGGAATGGACTTGGGCACTGTAGCAGTTCAGGGCTCATGTACCTGTACCCTCACCACTGGCATAGGGCACTTAGCTAGAGTGTTGACTGATGTATACCAGGGCAGTGGTTTGTGGGCATGGCACACAGGGATGTGTGCCCTGTCGACTCTTCACTTTGTTCTGCACCAAGACACACAGCCTGCAAAGGCAGTGTGTGAGTGTCAGGGTACAGGGACTCTAGGGGTGGCACAATAAGTGCTGCAGCCCTTAGGGGCCTTCTCTGGTCACAGTGCCCGGGGTACCTGTGGTACCATTTACCAGGGACTGACATGTGGCCAGAGATGCTAATTGGATTTAGGCATCAATGCAATTTTAGGGAAGGAACATAGGCCCTGGGTACCTAATCAGCAGGAGCCCAGGGCACACTCAGTCAAAGAACATCAGCAATTCAGCAAAAAGTGGGGGCATACCAATCAGAAAGAGGGCACTTTCTGACATCCACCACTTTTCAAACGCGCCTCCTGGCACGTTCTAAGTTGGGGAATTAAGTTCCTTTCATTCCTGAGGGTCACTGGGGACCAGCTAGCCCACCAGGTACCTCCAGTAAGACCCACACAGCTGGATTGCTGAGAGTGGTCCAAGGCCATACACCCTTTTTACACTACTCTGCAAACACAAATTGTGGTGCACTGCTGCTCGGGGATGACATCCACTTGTGTCCTGAGGACACAGGAGGACCTCATCAACCCACCAGTAGTGCGCCAAGAGGTATGTTTGCAGAGTGGTGTAAAAAGGGGCGTGGCCCGAACCACCGCTTACTTGTATAATGAAGAGATGTGGTGCTGAATAACATTTGTTGCAGCTGCTCCCTCTATTTCCCACAGCCTATTGTTTAGCTAACATACAATTTACTTAACTAGAAGATTAAGGGCCAGATGTAGGTAAGTACCATTTACCGATTCTAAAATACCGAATTTTACCGATTCGATAGTTTAGAATCGGTAAATGGTATGTAGGTAAGTATTCGGTAAAGTTTACCGAATCGGTAATATTCGGTAATTACCAATTCGATAAATCCCGAATTGGTAATTCCCATTCATTCCTATGGGTCTGGAGGCCCATAGGAATGAATGGGAATTACTAATCGGTATTTACCGATTCGGTAATGGGGGAACACATTCAAGGGTGGCAGGGTGCCACATTGACACCCTTTTGCACCCCTGAATAGTGCATGGTTGCACATGTGGCCCACATACATGCCCTAAGGGCATGTATGTCTGCCACATGGCACTTTTGAAAAATGCACAAATTTGCTTTTTCAAAGGTTTTTGATATTTACCACCAACTTTTATTATATAACCATACAATCCACTCATTTGAGTGCTCCCTACATTTCAGATTCAGTAATTTACCGATTCGAATCTAAAATGTAACCACCTACATCTCAATAGCCTAATACCAGTCGGTAACGGACGAAATTCGGTAATATTGGCCGTTACCGACCGGTATTGGGCTACCTACATCTGGCCCTAAGAGTGTTGTCATGCCCATGGCAAGAGAGGTTTAAGAATCGAAATGCTTCATACGTAGACATAGTTTTAATAATGTTTCATACTTTGTTCTAATTCCTTGTACATCCATTGTGCAGCATTTTGAGAAAGGAAGAGGAAAGTTGGTTCTCAGAAGACTACCAAAAGCTGATTTGATGAGAGTAGTCCAAAGTGTAACTCAAACTGAAACATTTCTTTTTGACTTCTTATATTAGTGTGCGTTCCTAGAATAGGTTAACGCTAAAACGTTCATTTTTCCATTCTGAATCTGAATACTAACAGCTTTATGCTGGAGGCTGAACACTGATTTGCCATCCCTTTTCCAGCCTGATTGCTGATTGCAGTTGCTACTGCTACTGGATGACTATTTTACTTCATTGCAGAGACTCTACCGAGTTTGGTGAACCCCAGCCGTTATTGACTGATTGAATTTTCAGCTTCATGCTCCATATCACTCTTGTCTCTCAAACTTGAACTCTTTATGGGTTCCTGCTAACATTGTTTTTGCACCATTCTGTAGGATAGGGATCTTTCCTTTATGGAATGCGCTGAATGCATTATTTGTTATGATTTGTTCTAACCATATTTTATTATCAATTCTGTAAGTTTGACTGGCACATTTAATAAATTGAACAAAAAGAGAAGAAAACTTACTAAACCTTTTAATAAAAATAAAACCGTTACAATTAATCAAAGGGGCATGGCCAGGCGGTCCTATGTGGTGGGCGCGCCGTAAAGAAGCTCCCGTAGCCATACAGTAATCCTGAAATTATCCTGCCGCATCGTCCATCGAAAACACACAACAATCCTGAGTGGCGAATGCCTGTGCCTCGTGGGCTCCAAAAATGGTTCAGTAATCGCCCTTAATGCAAATGGGGAGCTGTGGCATGGCGGAATCATTGCAGCCTTGAGATCCTCAGTCTCGGTTGAGGGGTGGCATCTGGACCAGGGCGAGTGACCAGCATGCACCGGAACAGCGGTTTAGACGTGCTCCACCTGCGAGATAGTGATCGTGTGCTGAGCCACTCTGAACAGTTTGGTCCTGGTGTGAGACCCCAGGGTTCGGTGGTTTAATCGAACCGCAGATTGGGCGCCCTGAATTGTGACTACTGGCTGCGGTGGAAGGTGAGGCCTCCATCAGTATGTGCGTCCAGAGCCACGTGGTGTCTGCAGTGGCTCATTGAGCGGTGTGCGGCCTGCGTGGCACCGCAGCCGCTACAGAGTCTGTGGCCTCCCAGCCTCTACATCAGCAGCAAGATTGGGTTGCGAGGTGCAGTGCACATCGGTGCATGGGACTGGGCCACGGCTGGGCAGTGAGCAGCCTCTGGGGCCCACAGGATATAATAGAAGCGATTGGGGAGCCACGGGGAAATTGAATGTTAAAAAACATGGATGAAAGACCCCCATGGGTGGTGATCACCCGGTGATCTTATTAATCTTGTGAAGAGACACACCTACTCTGGCCAGTCGGGGGACACCAATACATTGTGGGGCTATTGGTGGGGGTGAGTCCCACGTATCGGTTATCCTGGTGATACACTCCCCTGAGGTGCGACAGTGACCGTAAGACAGCTACCACATTCGAAGATCATATTTGGCCCTATACAATACAACACTGCGCCCTACAGATCCCGCTTATTGTTAGGTACCAGAGTGTACCCACAATTCACCACTAAACCCATAATATCCATATGACTCTGGCTGACTTCCTCGGAGTGTGAGGGACGCGGTCACTACATCCGGGGCAATTCATACGATTGGGTCCCTGACCTATCTAGATCTGAACCCATTGCTAAACCCTTGCGATCATTCATAGACTGTGCTCCCCCTGCTGATACATGCAACATGACTAAAGATAAGCTCCCCAGTGCGACGGCCAAGCAAAGCACCATAGACAAATATGTTGGAGCCGCAGCCAAGGCTTCTCCTCCCGGGGACCATACGGTGCCCACACCTGATACCATGGCTATTCTGATGGACATAACGCAGTCCAGAGAAGCACTTGAAGCTAAGATCGGAGCGGTTGGCTTGGACGTTATGCTACTTAATCAAAACCTTCTCAATGCAGTACAACGAATAACCGATGCCGAAACCAGAATATTGTCAACAGAAGATGAGGTGGTTATCCTTCAAAAGAAGGTGTCCACATTGGATACGCTTACGAGGGGATTGGCTGCACACGGAAGATGCAGAGGGGCATGCTCGCAGAAACAACCTCCTGTTCGTGGGGTTTCCTGGGGGCTATGAAGGGGGTAACATGGAGGACTTCCTCGCTAAATGGCTCACCAGTGGTAACCCCCGGGGGACTGCTATCATCCTGTTTCACATAGAAAGGGCTCACAGGGCCCTGCTGCAGAAACCACCCCATGGTACCTACCCCGGATTATCATTGCTAGATTTTAAAATTACCAAGACAGAGATGTCATTATGCAGCAGGCCAGTCTCAAGGGTACCCTTGCATACACCTCACATTCCATTATGATATTCCCCGATTACACAAGGATGGTCCAGCAGTGCAGGCATTCCTTTGCGGAGGCCAAGACGAGGCTAGCAAACTCCCTACTGTTCCCTGCCAGGCTGCGGGTGTCTTATAAATCGAGGACACACTTCTTTGACTCACCGGAAGAGACGTTCAACTGGTCAGGCGAAATTATTCGATTGAGGCCGCACACTCCACCTAGAATAGATTCAGACTCATCATCTGGGGGCCCGAGCAGCAAGATCTCCCTGGCCAACGGAAAGCAACGCCGCATGTCCCGCTCAGAGAGACGAACAACAATGCCCTAAACGTTCTCGACCTGCCAATAGTGTAGATACTGCCAACGGCATTGTAATTTGGGCTACTTTTATCACTGTTGTCCCTGGATACAGCAGACATTTGAATGTGCAAGGGAACCTGGTTAGGGATCCATTGGCAATTGGTGATTCCCATTGGAGTTGGGATGTTCACCATGCTGTGACAGATACTTCAATGTTCCTGAGGTATTGGGGAGGGGGCAGGGACGTTGGGAAAGTTATTGTTTATTTTCAGTGTCAAAATCTCATATTTCACATACACCTGCTCACGCAGCAGGTGGGGCATGTATCATCTCCTACCCACACATTTCATTATCAACAACAACACTAGCTATGTCTGGACTGTATGACAGGTGATTACGCATTGTTAGCTGGAATGTCCGTGGCCTGCTGGACAAGGTCAAGAGAGGGCGGTATTGCGCCAAGCCACACGATACGAGGCTGGCGTGTTACTCCTACAAGAGACACACTTAATGGGTAATAGGACACCATCCCTGGCATGCTTTGGATTCCTCCAAACGTTTCACTCTGGATTTACCAAGGGATCTCGGGTGTAGCTATTATGATCCATCGTAGGGGGCCCTTTGTTCATGATACAACATGGCTAGACCCCCAGGGTAGATAGGTCGTGGTCACTGGCACCCCATATGGCGAGCTACTTGTGCTGGGCAGTGTTTTTGCCCCTCCACCTCTGGTATGGAACCTGGTGGCGCGTCTGCTGACACTATGGAAGGAGATACATCAGGGCCTAACAATAGTCGGTGGTGACTGGAATAATATCCTCTGTCCCCATACAGATAGGTGGCGCTCTACAGAAAAACCGATAGAGAAAAGAGAATCGAGGCTATGATCTGTAGTGCAGGGGATGCATGGCGACGCCTACATCCAACAGACCAAGGGTATACGTACTTCTCAAGTACACATGGGTCCTTTTCCCGTATTGACTACACCTTTATATCCACCGCCCATGTACATAGACTAGAGGCGACAGAGATCCTACCTAGAGGTCTATCTGATCATTCCCCAGTACAGCTAGACCAACGACTGGGCTCTAAATGACCCCCCTTTAGATGGAGAATGTCCCAGTGGCATTTACAATATGACAGTTACAGAATACATATGCATACTGCCATCACAGATTATTTTACCTTTAATGTCGGAACGGCATTAAAGGTAAAATAATCTGTGATGGCAGATGTGTGATGACAGATGTGTGAGTCCCCGGAGACCCTATGGGAGGCTCTGAAAACAATACTTCGGGGGTAGATATTGCTTACTACTCTGAACAATTTAGACAATACTGCAAGAAACTAGTACAGATGGAGGCCCAGATACTAGACCTAGAGCACACAAGTAGGGCGCCGGACGGTGATGCGGCATGCCACCAACTACTTCACACACAACAAATATATGTCAGCAACCTTACTGACGAGGCTAAAATGGCGTGGCTAGCTACCCGTAGTAGGATATACCAATGGGGGGATAAATCTAGCTCATTGCTACACTGCCTGTGCCAACGCACACATGGTCCACTAACTATACCAACTATCCGTGGCCCTACAGGGGGCATACTTACTGATCCACTCCAAATTGCTGGCAGCTTCGCAAGATATTACGCATACCTATATGCTCCCAAAGAGAAAATGACATCTTCCCTCATATATAAATGTATAGATGATATGCCGCCACGGGCCCTTGCAGACTCGGTAAGAGAGGAGCTAGATGGCCCAATAACGCAAGATGAACTCCAACAGGCACTCTCTGCGATGCGCCTGGGAAAGGCACCAGGCCAAAATAGCTTTCCACGTGAATTCTATAAAAAATATCCATCCTTATTGCTGGGCCCTTATTTAGTGGCACTTAGTACGGCTATGAATAGCGGGCACCTTCCAGCAGATTGGCGCCATGCCGAGATAGTCATTTTTCCAAAACTGGGTCGACCTCCTGAATGCCATGCCTCGTACCGTTCTATATCCCTCCTCACCGTGGTGGCCAAACTTCTTGCTAAGGTCATAGCTAATCGTATAGTACCATACATTACAGATTTGGTACACCCTGATCAAGCAGGCATCATGCCAGGTTGTGCCACATGACACAATATTCGCCGCGCACACAAAGCCATTGCAGCAGTAGATTCTCTTGGTGAGCCAGCTGCACTTTTACTGGTAGATATTGATCGGGCATTCAACTCTCTCAGCTGATCCTACTTCTTTGCGCTCCTGAGTCTGTTGAATGTTAGCCCCGCCTCCTTAAGTATATTCAACTTCTCTACACAGACATTTCCACCTGGATACAGATTGATGCCCAATTTCGAGGGTTTGAGTGGTTCCGGGAAGTCTCTGACTGGATATCGCTGTATGCAGATGATGTTCCGTTCTTTCTTACACAGCCTAGTCGGTCGGGACCTAGTCTGCTCCGGATACTGCAGATATTTGGTAAGTCATCTGGTCTGTAACTCCAAAATCATCCATACTTGATACCATACACCTGATTTCAGCAACTGAATGCTACCCTTAGACATTTTCTTTGGGAGGGGGGCTCAGCTCGCGCAGCATTAAAAACATGTTTCCAGTCCACATATTGGGGGGCCTTGTAACACTGGATGTACAGTCATACTATGCGGCACATCACCTCCTCATCCTAAATGATTGGTGGTATGGCAATAGAGACGAGCCTGCCTATACAGTTGATGGGTAATATGTCACTATATACAATCCTATATGACAACCAACCACTGAAGGTACTGCCACCAGCAACCGCTACAGTATTTCGGATCTGGAAAAAAATCACTACAACAAATGGGGAGGTGGGATAGACTTACAAAAGAAGCACCTCTCTGGCATAATGGTCTACTTTGCCAGCTGTTGGAGTTAGCTGGGTTTTCCAGTTGGGAGGCTATTGGTATATCCACGGTTGGAGATGTTCTCTGCAGTGAACAGGAATACGAAATGCCCAGATCGTAGTTTTATAAATATCTCCAGTTCCGCCATGCCTTTTCCCCCTGTCTTGCACGCCAGGAAACTATACCTGTGTTTAACCCTATCGATGCCAAAGTATTTATGGGTGAGCTTGGAAAACATAATATCACCAAGATATATTGGGCATTGATTACGAACAATCTCATCACCCTTAGCAAAACAAGTGCAGCCTGGCAGAGAGACCTGAGTCCTTTGGATGAGGAGGACTGGACCAAGGCACTCGCATCCCGCGGCCATCGTGGCACAACTGCGGCTAATACAATTTAAATACTTACATAGGGTATATTATACTAGATACAGACTCTGGCGTAATGGGCTAATCGATTCTCCTCTCTGCCTATGGTGCCGCACCATGGATAGCATCTTTATTCATATTGCGTGGCTCTGCGCTTTCTACGTTTTGGCGGGTTGTACATTCATGTATGTCAGAGGTCTTAGGATGGGATATCCTGAACTCACCATGATTGATCTTGCTCCATATCACAGACGACATTGGGGTAACATATACAAACGACATTCATTGCTCCTTGGTTTAACTCTGGCAAAACGCCAAGCATGCGAAAGATGCCTGCCCGCCATCAGGCGCAACATGGAAAAAGGGTCTTGACTTTTGTATGGGGTTGGAAATAACAGTGTACAATGCTTGCGGATGCCATCAAAAACATTTTAAGATCTGCAAGTAAAGGGCGGACTACCGGGTCTATATTTGGAGCTGGTCCCAGATGCATCAACAGACTAGAGATAAACAAATGTCAAATGATGTGGAATAAGTATAATTGTAATTGTTCATCTACATGACCAGGGAGGGTATTTACAGCTTGCAGCCGAATTTCTATCCAATGTATGACACTATCGTTTATTGTTGGGGAAATGTGTTTGATTATATTTGTTCTTTAAATGTATTTTAATTAATAAATCGACATCACTTATGTTACTATATTTATTCTACTATCTGGAAATCTGGTTGTCTTAGACCAGCTGAGTCTGTTGACAATAAAAATCGTTTCAAACTTTAATTATTGACTGAAGTTAGAAATAGTATTGTGATTATGATTTTTGTGATACTTAGCTCCTGATCTTCTCGTAAATGATGGCAAAGGCATGTTGCAGAGAAGTAAGAACAAAACACCCCAGCTAGAATCAATCCTGTTGGTGTTAGATAGAGAAGCTAAACCATTTTTATTTAAGAGATTCCTGCTCCAGCACCCCCTTTATTGGTAAAGTCAGATATTTAGTTAACATTCTGAAGATCCCATCCTCAAATAAGTTGCCATTTTCTTTTCCTAACAATTTGGTGCCTGCCGCTTCTTCCTGGGTCACATGAATAGGTGTAATTGGCAGTTGGTATTTGTATAACGCTCCCAGACAGTGGGAAAAGGAGAAGCTAGGTGTTGGGAAGATGGGACACTCTGAGTTAACAAGGGGGAGGACCTACCACACTTTACGAATCGGGATGTTTCTCCCTTGCAGGAAAACACAATTATTTTTATAATGTGTTACGGCCGTGGTCAGTGGGCGTGACCCACGTGCACCCAATACGCAATGGGAAAGTGGATTCATTTGTCATTATACATTATAGTGCACCTCCAGGAGTGCGATTGTCTACTCATTCATAAATCCACAGAAGGGACGTTGCTCCCTTGCAGGAAAACACATTTATTTTTACCTACCACACTTGCCTGGGGAAACTACATTTACATCACGGTGATTACACCATGATGCCATTACAACGCGGTCGTTACAACGACCGCGTTGTTAGCACGCAATGCCATTACTACGCAAGTCATTACCTTGACTTGCATTAGATGGCGCGCTATCATTAGGAATAGTATAGTTTACTACTGCAACACCTTCCCTACTGTTGCGTAGGCTGGAGTTGGAATAGTAAATGATATATTTTTAATGTCAGAGCGCCATCTACTGCAAGTCGATGTAATGACTTGTGTAGTAATGGCATTGCGTGGTAACAACGCGGTCGTTGTAATGACTGCGTTGTATTGCCACGCAATGTAATGACTCGCATAGTAACGAGTCATATTCCTCTGCCAGAGCAGCACTCTCACATAGGGTTTGACAATGTTTTTTGTGACATCAGACAAGCTGGGACCAGGACAAGGAGGAAGGGAATACCTGAAACTCTTTTTTTCCCATCCCAGGAAAAAGAGCGGCCACACAATGAAACAGGATCCACCGTACAGGGGGTTCTTTAACTGGGGTCCTTCAAAACATTATTTGGTACCCTGAGAGATAACGAAGCCAAGATAAATCTGGAGTGATTGATTACACGCCACAGGATATCTTTCCCAGAATAAACACTCAGAACACAGTATCTGATCTGGAGAGTGCAATTAATGGTTCACGGGGTGTAATTCTATTGAGCACCTGGGGGGGTGTGGAAGTAAGAAATTCTATGGAATCTTGCATGGGAGCATTTGGTGTCCAGCAAGTCTCGTGTTTTTAGATATAATTGCTCAATCGAATTGTGAGTACGAAAGAGACAGGATACTTTGTCTTGATAAAGGTGTTTCTCATTAATTAATACACCGAAACGCGTTGACGCATCTGTTTAACATCAAATTCAAGGAACCAAGTACCAGAACTGATCTATTGTACTCTGGAAATGTTTATCGTGATTCCTTTGAATTGATACTCCGATGACTGTATATAACATCACGGAATTTGAGTCTCTTTCTGGGTTTTAATTGTACAATATATGGAAATGTTTATGTAATAACATTGTCTTTGTATTGATTTTAATGTTTTTAATGGAATTTGGATACTAATAAATATACAGGCTGTAATATTGAATTGTTCAGGTGTGTTTATAAGTTTTAGGGTAGGGGGCCCTAGACTCAGGACTTTCAAATACACATATGACAACAGTGACCACTGAAGGGTGAGGTATGAATGTGTGAATTTAGTATGTGCTAGATGCTTGATTGGTTTACCCAAGGGATAATTTTCTTTCTCAAATACCTGACACCGCCAGGGGGTGGAAACCTCTAGAAGCTTCTCCTACTTCAAAGTGAGCAACAGGTATATATATTAGACCTCAAACCCCAACTCTTTATAACACTTCTGGAAATGTGGACTCTGCCAGGAGGAAGGACTGCTGTTCTCCTGAAAGGACTGCCATTCTGCCGGAATGCTGCATCTGCTGTACTGCTATCTGACTTGCTGCCACCTTAACTGGGTAATAAGGACTGGACCTACTTCTCTAAAGCCGGGGCTTTAGAGTGTCTTCAAGGGCTAGTTGGTAAGACTCATAATCAGAAGCTGCAGAGACAGAACAGTCTTCTAATAACCTTGAACCCAGCACCTGAAATCTGCAATCCATGAGTCCTGCACTACCAAGTAGGTCCACCCCAGTCCACACTTGGAAGTGGGCATGCCAGTCCATCTGTGGATTCAGCAAAACTGACGCATTTCCACCATGGCGCTGCACATCTCCAACAGAACAGGCACATCGCCTTTGCTGCTCAAAGCATCGCTCTTCCCTCTGCTGAACGGACTCCCCCGATACAAGGACTATGCATCACCATCACAGCCCATTGGAACCAACACTGTGCAATGCAACTCCACTTAAGGATATCAATTCATCCATCGCAGCTCCCTGGAACCACTGCTGCGAGACACATCTCTTTGCCAGGATCTCGAATTGCCCCTGCTGAGCAACACATCCTCGACAAGGAACTCTGCATCTCTTCGCAACCAGGTATAAGATACTTTGTTCAGCAGACCCAAATAAGTCTCTGTAGCTGTCCTATGCTCCATCGTGGTCGGCCTGATCTTCTGATTATGTCTCGGTCCAGAGCATTCGGATGATTACAGTTGCCACTTGGTGCTTTTTGGCACCATTTTCACTGAAAACCATAACCTTGCATATTTCTTGTTCTAATTATTAGATTTTTGTCATTTTGGTCTTGATTTATTCATTACAAATTACGCTATGGTTCTAAATTGGTGAGGGATTTCTGTGTGAATGTCTGCATAAATACTTTATACATTGCCTCTTACTTAAGCCTGACTGGTCTGTGCCAAGCTACCAGAGGGGTTGAGCCCAGGTTAATTTGGGGTTTGTTTGTGACTTTACCATGACAAGGATTATGATTGCTGCTTGAGTAGGGTTTCACCCCCCTTAACCAGCGTCTCAATTGCTTAAACTTACCTTACCTATACTTACCATGCATATTAAAGGCATTCATGGTAAAGACATCAGTGTGGTAAAGGGGAACAGCCTTTACAACGCGGGCATTACCACGCGCTGCCATTACTACGCTGCTTTTACAACGCAAGTCGTTTCAACGACTTGCTCTGGAGAGCGCTGTTGGACAAGGAATAGTTCAATTTTCTATTCCAACACCTTCCCTACTGTAACGTGGGCTGGAGTTGGAATAGAAAATTAAACTATTCCACTATCCAGCGCTTACAGCGCAAGTCATTGTAACGACTTGCGTTGTAAAAACAGCGTTGTAATGGCACGCGTGGTAATAGCCCGCGTTGTACTGTCATATAACCGTGGTGAAGGGATGCATCAAAAGACTGCATGCTAAAGGAAGTTTCCCCTTTAAAAGCTTTTTTGAAAAATGTGATACCCTAAGAAGAAATATGTCTGTGCCATGAACAAAAAGTGCTCGTTAAGCCACTCTGTAATGTAGCCTGTAATCTTATTCTTAATAAGGTGATATTTTTTCTAGGGAAGCCTCTTTCAATATGCCACACAGTAGAAATAATATGAGAGTTCTCTCAAAAACGAAACAGAACGGAAGTGAGCATACCCATGGAACATGCAACGCTGGTCTCTGCATTGAATTGTCTAGCATAATTACCTAATATTTGGAACTAAGTTTGTATGATGGGCTTTTTTGGTATCTTAGTATCATATGTGATCATTTCATTTGTTAGAAATGTTTTGAATTCCTAAATTAAGAATTTCATATTAAGACTAACAAGTAGTCCGAGTGATGGGTGCCGGCTGGTGTGTGTGCATTGGTGCCGATTCTTAGTAGGGACTCATGTCCGTAAGTGTACTGTTCTGCTTACAAAATGGCTTGTCTGTAAGAAAGTGTACACGAATCTTTGGTGTACCTAAACCTATTCACTTTGTAAGTATTTTCTATTGTTTTTCAGGTTTCTAGAATACTTTTGTAACACATCAGTAGTTTCAGTTTTACAAACAAATAGCATGTTTACCTTAATATGAAATTCTTAATTTTGGAATTCAAAACATTTCTAACAAATGAAATCGACAAACAGTCACTGTTAAAATGTCTCAGGAATGGACAAACAGATGTAAAGATGATGCAGCAAACTGCCCACTTTGCTCCATGTTACTTGAAAGCTGCTCTTCAGTGCATGTAGCATGACATAATTTCCCATGGGTATGAAGGCAAGTCTGCAAATGCACCCTTTTATTTTGGGATAAACGTCCTTTCTGTGTGAAAACGTCACATTTTGAGAATTTTGAGTTAAGGATGAGGATTTAGGGCCTATACGGTAGTTCTTAATTTATAATGAAAAATAGTGTTGGCACATGTTGGGTGTGAAAATACTGCCCTCACTCACAACATTGTGACTTTCTTCATCATCGGGATGCTTCAGTATATACACCTTTGTTCCTGGCCAGCCTAATTGCAGGTATTGAGGTTATTTCAACAATTGGAATCAGAAAGGTCCTGATGAATGCCGGAGTGACCCTACATTTTCGGGCACATTATAGAAGGCAGAAAGAAACATGTCGACATATTGGCAGTAAGGAGGGGTGTGGAGATTCTTTACTTCCTCCTTGTCAACACCATCCTTCATGTTTTAACTCCTGGCCGGAGGGTCCAGGAATAAACCTACGCACAGAGACACCTCCAAGCTAGTTTTAATCTTCACTGCACGTTTTTCTTTCGGTGAACCCAATACATTTTTGATTTATTATCTCTGGATATACTTTCACGTGTTGTCTTGTCTTCTCCACCCTATTGCTCCACCCCAGGCATTGGTCTGTGCGGGGTGTACTTAAGCAGCCTGATGATGAAGCAAGTCACAATTTTGTGAATGAGGGCAGTATTTTCACATCCAGCACGTGCCACCACTATTTTTCATTATTCTCTACTCCATTATGTGTGTTTGAGTTTGTGGACAGGGGGGGCCGGAGTAGAAGGATTAGCCTCTCACCCCTTCTCTGTGTTATGCAGTCTTAATTTATGACCAAGACTGCAGACTTCAGCTGCTCACTCTTGAGACAAATAGTAACAAATTGTGGTACAGCCATCGTGTGCAGTTCACTTTGGGGGCACCTTGTAATCGCCTGTGGTACTGCAGACTTGTGATGCTTGCTCGCCTGAGTCCGGACACCTATCATTGGCAAAATCAGTGGATCTGGTCTTAATACACTAACGAATGGAAATAACATTTGTGAATGCATGTGTTTGCATGTATTCATACATTAAAACCCGACTAGCTGGCTTTCTGACGTCTGATATTTCCAGCTTTATAACTAGGAATTTAATTTGTTTTGGAATTGTTCAACTGGAAAGATTGAATAAGCAAATTTGCTACACAGATTCTATTTATTTGCTTTACCAAACTCAGCGCTCACGCTTTTCAGTAACCTCTATGTCCATGTCATTTCAACAATGTGTCATGTGCAATAAATCTTGTGTCACATGCAATACATCTTTGTAATTGAAACAGTTACACAAAACCCAGCAATCAATTTCGATACTGATAACTAATTTCAGTCACACGAATATGCACTTAGGAAATTTGCAGTACATTCTTAGCTCTTATGGTTTCTGCTACTACAGGATTCCATCCTAAATACACGGCGAAAAGGAGCAGCTAATCCCACAATATTGAGGCGCAGGGGCCAAACGCCATTTCCGAAAGGTGAAGTTGTATTGCATCTCTTCCTCACCAAGGGCCATATGTATCAAGATACCAATTAGCGATTCTGTAATAGCGATTTTTAAGAAATCGCTATTTCAGAATCGCTAATTGGTATGTATCAAGAAAATCGCAATTCTTTAGCGATTTCTTGATATTCCTTAATTGTGAAATCGCAAATTGCGAATTCGCAATTAAGGAATACTTTCGCATTCATTCCTATGGGCCTCCTGGCCCATAGGAAGGAATGGGAATTTATTCTCAATTTGTGATTCGCAATTTGCTAATCGCAAATTGAGAATAATTGCAAGGGTGCAGGGGTGTTCATAGGACACCCTGTTGCACCCCTGAAATAAGTATGGGTGCACATGTGGTGCACAGACATGCCCTAAGGGCATGTATGTGCGTCACATGGCACTTTGAAAAATGCTGAAATGTGCATTTTTCAAGGAAATCGCAACTTACCACCAACTAGAAATTGGTGGTAATTTGCGATTCCTTAAGGGAATTTTGGATTTTTTTTTTACTTAATATATTGCATTTAAGTAATCGCAAAATTTGCGATTCCGATTCCTTAAATGCAATCGCAAAATAAGGAATCACACATTTTGCAATTCCTTATTTTGCACCCAAATTCTTTCATACATACCATTTTGCGAAAATGAGTTCGCAATCGCCAAAATTCGCAGAATTTCGGCGTTTGCGAACCCATTTGGCCTTGATACATATGGCAGCCAGTCTGCAGACCACTTTCGTGCAACCCATGAACTTTTTCTTATTCTTGCAATACTTAGGTTGCCCCAAATACTAATCAGAATCATTAAGCTAAAAATGAATAAAAGTAAAATAACAATTAAATTACAGGGCTATCCGAATCTCTTGATTCGTATCTAGGACTTTAATGAAACCTCAGTGAATACGTAGTTGTGGGAGTATTATGTATTTATGAGGAGAGAGTGACTATATAAACATGGCCGTCAATACATTCTCTAAGCATAATGTAAAGTGTTGGCCTCGTGATGCAGGTAGGAATAATCCTTCAGATGGTGATGGAGAGTTGAACCGTGAAGGCAGCAGCACTATACCTGCATGAAGATTTTAAATAAGACTCAGCAGGCAATATTTCACCTTATGGTTGCACACTGGTCAGCAGTTAGAAAGATCTGAAAAATCAAAACATCTTACAAAATATGTATTAGGTTTGGCATGGTTGCTGAAAAGATAAAAATCTGTTTGATATATTTTCCAAATACGCACCCTTTGTTACTGGGCAACCCACTCAGTCGCAAGTTATAAAATATCTGTTCATTGTTTTTTACAGCCAAGTCACTATATTGCTATGTTTGCCTTGCTTTCTGATTCCACTCCTGCCACCTGCATTCAGAGCACTCGTGCTTTGTGGGGAGGAGGTCGTGTAACTTTCTACGCAGGGTCTCCACCTCTGATTCTCATGTTGGACTTGCACACCTACCCAAAACAGAAGCCTGGAGGATGAGGGGATCCACTGATGGGAGTGCCAATATTGTCACTACATATCATTGGGTAAACAAGTAAATAACACACAGGTCTAGCTTTAAAGCCTTCCCATTAGCTGTGTCCTCAACTCCCCCCCTGAACATGTGTTGGAATGCAGCGAGGATAACAAAAGCAAAGAAAATAAACGTGTAACTTTTGTAAGGTGGTGAAACTGGAAACCATGCGTGAACAGTTGCCACAGAATCTTGTGCAATGGTTGACTGTGGAGTTGCGTCTGTGATATTTTTAACCAATGTCAACTGGGCCAAAACGACTTCTGTTTCTTGCTCCTGTGTATTATGCATTAAAGTGTCAGCTCTTTTTTCAGGGCCGCATCACAAGACCACCGACCTTAATGTAATTACAAGCTCTCTCTTTTGATATGGCGGCAGTGAATGTAATTACAAGACCTAAAATATGGTAGCATTGACTGTAATTACAGACCTCCTGCAATTGGTGATAATCAACATAATTACAAGATTTTCTTGAATAGGGTAGCTTTGAGTAAAATTATAGTAACCGTTAAATGTGATTGAAATAGGCAAACATAGCTATTAAACCTGTACAATTCCCATGCTAGGGCCTTTATCATTCTATCCTATTTGAAATGACTTTCTAACCACTTTTGGTCCATTATAGAAAGGGACGCATATCAGGGCTTTGAAGTTCTTATGAGATGTACTGAACATTGTCATCAGAGTAAGAAAACTACGTCAAATGGATTAAATGTAGAATTACACATATTACCAAGCTGCGTTATAATAAGAAATGCAATTAAGCATAGTTGCATTAAAATTACATGTTGGAAATTCCTCCATAAATTTCATGACTTCTATGGTAAAGGTTTTCTCAGCGTGTGGTGCAATGACATATTATAATATCTAAGGTAGTGTGTGCCATTTTACAAATATTTCCTTTGCTTACTAGCATTGAATTCATCCCTTCAACCTGATGACGTTTGTTTATTACTGAATAAACTCTTATAAATATGTTATTTTTATTGTTTTGTATTAATCCCATATTTTCATCAAAATGTTTTACAATGATATTAGGGCTCCTCTCAGGTTGCAGACAGTAGGTCCAGTCCTTTTCTGTTCTTCTGCAGGGGAAAAAAATGCTCTGTTCAGGTGCCTTGGAGTGCCACATTTATGACAGCTAGCGGATGGGGATGACTGACTCCTAGGCACTCCCTAACCGTTGGGATAAATGATTCAGAGAGCATCCCTACCCATTGTTTCAGTAGTTCACAGTCCCAAAATGCCATGCAGTAAGGCATTTTCATTATGGTCAATGTCTTCTGCCATGCTAAACTTGGGTTCTGAGGGTTGCGTCTCCAGTTGTGATTATTCCTTGAGGTGGGCAGTTACCAACCCAAAAGGTATGTTTTTTTTGTTTCCTCACTTCTAAAATTGAAGACAGAGAAACCCTTTCTTCCTTTTGCAGAACTCTTGTCTCCACCCAGAGGTTTGACTAGGGAAATGCGCAGTTCTCTCACTTGTCCACTCCAAACCAGTTCTATGGTACCGTCACAATGGATTTGGTGCGAGGCTGACTAGTGTGAGCCTTCGGGACAAAGATCTTCCCCACTTTAGGTCTCCGTATACACTAAGCTATTACTAGGCAGGCTTCACCTATGTCTCTTTCAAGTTAATGAAATTCCTGAACCCAGAAACCCACCCCATTTTCCAAACGTCAGCTGACAGGTATCAAATGCCTCACACCAAGTCTACACAGACACCAGGTTTGAACCATTGTTCCTCGCTGGGAGTAGTTTTCACACTTCATTAAGGTCATGTATTGGCTGGGAGACTCCTGACAGACTAATGTATACTGGTGGATTTTTTCAATAATGGTTAATGTAATGCTCTTCTTTCTAGTAATCCAGTCACTCATCAGTAGACAGTCTCGTGGGTGTACCAGGTCAAGTCCTCCTCAAGTTGTCATTAAAATGGTGCAAAATGACAACAAAGCCACAAAACAATGGATAATTATGCCTGTTGGTTATACAATGTAATAGCAGTTCAATTAAAGTTTTTCTAGAAGATTTAAAAGGAATAATTTCACCTGCATCTGGATTTTACCAAAATCCATGGATGAGATAGGACTGCTGAGAGGAGAACGACTATCCATACCAGTGTTCGGAGAGACTATAGATATCCTAGACATTGGGAGTGCTTACCATACATCATAACTGGTGCTCATGGTCAGACTGACCATAGCGGGCACTGGGTATTTCCCTGCTGGGCCATTTTTGGGTCCATGGGGGCCGATTTTGTTACCGGGGCCCAGAAATATTGTCCCCATGTAACAAAATCGACAGAAACCCAGCCCGGCCCTGCTGGGACTATCCTATGATCACCCAGATCTGTGAGAAATTCATTTATAAACGCCATGTTGAATTACGCAACATGTCACAAAAATCACTGTTGGCAAACAAGAACACAGTATTCAAATATTATGGCTCAATTCTCTCAATTATACACTGCTAGCAGTGGAATTATTCAAGGAAATACCAAGGACGTTCTTGGTCTTCAGAGGTTTACTGATATTCATAGAGGTTCTTTTGGAAATCGGTCTCAAAAGCAGAGATACATACAGTTTTTCAACTTCTGAGAACTTTTTATTATTTCTCAGAACTTGAGAAATGTTCTGGTGTAAGGGACTCTATTTACCAAAATCTGAGGTAGCTCATGAAGTGTGATTTGGCAGAGCAAATGATCACAGGTCTGAAGCTTAGTACAAGCTGAGAAGAAACAAAATGCATATTATATGTGGAATACTAAATATATAGAAATCCAAATAAAATTCCAAATAGGATATTTTGGGGCTTGCAAAGAAGTTGGGGAGAGGATGTAGTGCCATGGATACAGCTACCTACTTTAGAACTAGGGAAGCAGGGGCCAGATGTACATAGATGTTTTCAGGTCGCAAACAGCCCAATTCAGAATTGGCCCATTTGCTACTTGAAAAGTGCCTTTTTCTGTGTACCCAACTTATTTTACAATTCGGTAACCTATTACTAAATTGCACAAGGAGTTAGCAATTTGGTATTAGGAAGGGGGTGTTAAGGGTGTCCCTTCATAAAAGCAACTCTCAGTGTTATGTGTGTATGTTTTGCGACCGAAATCTGGTTGCAAGACATTTGCATTTTACCCGTTCGCAAATAGGAAAGCGTCCCTAGGGGACCCCTTCCTACTTGTGAATGTCTGCAAAAAACGTTTTTAAGAGCAGGCAGTGGTCCCATGGACTGAGAGTCTCCCCCCCCAGGGATTACGGCCTTCAGGGCATGACTAATTTGCAGCTATCTGAAAGTTTCGGACTGCGCTAATTGATATTCCTTCTGAAGGTCGGCAAAAGAGATTAGCCCGTTTTTATTCCACAGATTTCCCACTGATGAGATGCCAATTAGATACCACTTGCCAAACCAGGAACAGGTACCCAGTCTGTCAAGTCACTCAAGATCCCAGAGTGATGTTACATGTGTAATTTTCCTGTGCCACCCTAATTTTTTTATTAAGCATGTGCCAGATATCTACAGTGCGGGCTGTAAGGCCTGTGAGGTATTGGTGCTTTGGGTTCAAATACGGAACTTTGAGGTGTCCACCCTGCCCCATTAGCTATATATCTGTCTGATAGCTTGGATCGGTCTGTGTGCCATGGATCCATCGATTTATTACCGTCAATTGGGATGCCCAGTAATATAGTTTACGGTCAGGTAAGGCAATCCCTCCGTCGTACCATCCCCTGGACAATTTCTGCCATGCGATGCACGGTGACCTCCCGTCCCACAACAGAGTACGTACTGCACTCTCAATATTAGTAAAACAGGAGTCTGGAACGTTGGACGGGGTATTTTGAAATGTACACAAAAAGTGAGGCAAAGTTAGCATTTTAAAAAGAGCTGCCCTTCTCAGGAGAGTCAGGGGGAGGGTTCGTCATTGTCGGATATCGGCCTGCAAGCGGGTTAGAGGCCCTTGCAAATTAGCGTCGTAAAAGAGTGATGGGTCAGGGGTCACATAGATCCCTAAGTACTGGAATCCCTCAGTTGCCACGAGGACCTCGCAGCCCTTGGGAATTTTGGTATAGCACTGTGGATCAGGAATAGTATACATTTAGTCCAGTTTATGGTATATCCTGAGTTGTTGCAGAAGATCAGGAATATATGAAGGGTGCGATGAATTGATGCCGTCGGGGGCTGCTATATATAGAAGAATATCGTTCGCGTAGAGGGTGATTCTATCTTTGTGGTGTTCTGTCCATTTTAGTCCCCTTATTAGGGGGTCCGCCCCTCACCCACATCGCCAATGGTTCTAAAACTAGTGCGAAAATAAACAGAGACAAGGGACATCACTGACGAGTTCCTCTACTGAATTGGATATGCCGGGACGTATGGCGGTTAAGTACTATTTGCGGTTTGAGATTTGTATAGAGGAGCGTAATCCAGTTCATTTAGTTAGGCCAGAAACCCAATTGCTCCAAAACTGTAAATAGGAAGGGCCATTCGGTAGTGTCAAATGCCATCTTGGCATCGAGTGACAGGAGTGTTGCATGCTCCCTTATTGTGTCCACCCTGGCCAGCACTCCATGCAGTCAGCAGAGATTGAGGGCAGTATTACGACCCGGCATAAAGCCTGATTGATTGGGATGGACCAGTTTTTTGATTATGGGGATAAGTCTGTTCGCTAACGCTTTGGCGAGGATTTTTGCCTCTGCGGTGAGCAGAGAGATGGGTCGGTGTGAACCGCACTCTTCTGTTGGCTTTACTACTATTGAGGCAAGTCTGATCTTGTCTGGTAGGACACCTTTCTGATAGCTATCTAGGTACATGGCCCGTAGGTAGGGTGTCAACTTAGTGGCCATTAGTTTAAAAACTCAGTTGGGTGCCCATTGGCTCCCATGGCTTTACCAGAGCGTATGTCCCGGATTGCAGCTTGTAACCCTTCTTCAGTTAAGTCTACTGTTAGACCTGACACCCTTGGCGTGGTTTTACCCCATCTTTTTGCCTCTGCCTCCTGTATTTTTGATGCTGTGCTGGATTTCGTTTTTGCTGGTTTAGATGCTTTGGACACTCTGCCACTGCTGATCAGTGCCAGAGTGTAAGTGCTCCCTATGTAAATTGTCATATTGATTGGGTATACCTGATTGGCATATTTGTATCACCATGAAGTCCCTAGTAAAGTGCACTGTGTGTGCCAGGGCTGGTGATGACAGATGCTACTAGTGGGCCTGCAGCGCAGATTGCGCCAACCACATGAGTAGCCCTAAAATGGTGTCTCAGGCCTGCCAGCGCAGTGCCTGTGTGCAGTCAGTGGACTGCCATGTCCGCCTGGCCAGTGTCCCCACTGGCTGGGCCTAACCCTTCCCTGTCTGTGCACATCAGTCACCCCTATAGAAGGCTCAAGTTACCCCCCTGGGCAGGGTGCAGTGTATGGGTAAGGTAGAGCATGTACTAGTGCAGGTCACATGCTCTGGTAGTGAGCGGCAGCCATTTTGTGTGCTCACTGCTGCAAGGTTATCTTGCTCCATAGACTAACATGGGGGAGGCTGGTCCCAATGGATGCCAGCCTATCTTCCCATAGGAACAAGATGGGACATAAGTGATTGATATCCCTGAACTCAGAATTTAATAACACATCTTTTAGTAAAGGTTATTTTTAAATTCTGTGTTTGAGAATAGTACTTTTAGAAAGTGGTTGTTCTCTTGTCTAACCTTTCTGTGTGCCTGGGCCTGCTTGTGGATTGACTGTCTGGTTTGAGGGTGACAGGGGCTGCAGAGCCCCCAGGAGGTTGTCTGAGTCAGCCCGTGGATGAAAGGCTGCATCTGCTGCCAGGGAAGTGGGAGGAGATAGCACCTTGGAGTGAATAGGGCTGTGCCTGCCTGACCACAATGCTGGCTCCACCTCCCGCTGGGCGACTGTCACCTCTGTCCCTGATACTGAAAGAAAGAAGCCAGGAAAGCCCCAGCGCTCCAGCAACACCCAGAACTGGTTTAGACCGGGCTCAGGGCCCACTTGCACAAAGACTTCAAAGGACTTCAAAGACTTTTAGGGGTATAAGAGAAGGACCCCTGACAACAGAAAATCAGATTATACAATCAAGAGGAACCTCTGCTAGAAGAAGGACTGCTGGAAAATTGAAGGAAGATTGCCTTGCTGTGTGCTCTAAGGGCTGACCTGTTCTGCTGACCAACTGAAGCTGAGGAGAAGAGGGACTTTGCTGTGTGCTGTGACTCTGCTTACTTGATCTCCAGAGACTTTGCTGTGCTGTGTCTCCTAACTGAATCTCCAAGGACCTGAGAAGAGCTGGCCTCCTGTCCTGGAACCCAGGGTCAAAAAGGTTCCATTGCAACTGAACTCGCTGGGAAGATCGTGCTGTTTTGGCTGACTGTGGGGTTTATGTCCAGCTGCTGATCGTGGGCAGAGATCGGTGTGCTCATCGGCACATACTCTGTGAAGAGTGGGGGTCCGTGGTGCCTCCCCTTGTGAGCTCTGTCCTAAGACGATCGTGTGGCCGTGAGGGCGGTCTTGTTGTGACCCATGCCCTCGTAAATCACTTGCTGCCTGTTCATCGCCGCGGCCCGTGGCCAGAAACACCCTAGAAATTCCCCATCCTTGGCCGAGCGGCGGAGACGAAGACCGAAGCCGCCGCGCTCCCTTTGGCCCAAAGAGACGAGCCCCTCCAGTAACACCGCGCTGGGATTGGCCCAGCGCCGCCACGTGATCGCCGAGGCCGCGCACTGATTGGCTGCCGGCTCAGCATCGTCAGGGGCTGGTCCCGGGAGCCGCGCTGCCATTGGCTGACTCCCGGGTTCTCACCGAGGCTCGTCTGTGGAGCCGCGACTGCATTGGCCGGTCCTGAGGAAGCCTGTGATCGATCGTCGGAGCCGCGCTCGAAGCGGAAGGGAGACCCGTCGGAGCCGAGGGAGCAACGCGAGTGCTGAATGCCCCTGGCCTATGTCCCCGAGCGAAGCGCTGAACCAGCTCCCCGCCGCTCCCTGGAGTACTGAGAGCGGGTGGAGAGCAGCCGGGACCGGCCGGGGCTTGGTGCGAGTCTGCGTTGATTGACCCGGTGGTGCTTAAAGAATAGTCGGTGAGGTGCCCTCGCAGGGCTTGGGGGCAAATCATTTGAAGGGCTAATTCTCAAGTGAATATCACGCTGGCACTGCTTTGGCAATTTATTTAAACAGCTGATTTGAACATTTCGGTGATATTAGTTTTTAACACTGATTACAGAGACTAGAGACTATGCTTTCATCATAAGAACTTCCTAAAATTAAGTACAATCTTTTATCAAAGAAGCAACCATTGTGCATTGTTGAATTTTAATTGCTGCAACTAGATAAAGTTATATTTTTATAAATATACTTACCTGTGTGGTCTCAGTTTGTGGTGGATTGGGGATCATTGTTTGTGTCAAGTGCATTTATTATACACATTGCCTTGGGAATAAGCCTGTCTGCTAGAGCCAAGCTACCAGAGGGTGAGTAGGGGTTATCTACTGTGTGTATTCCTTCACCCTGACTAGAAGCAAGGGTCCCTACTTGGTCTAAGATACCTACCTCTGCCAATTAGAGACACCCAGATCTAACATTGTTGGACAGCGGTGTGGATTTTTGAACTAATATTTGCATCGACCTACAGTGATTTCTTGTACACCACTAGTCTAGTTTTAGCAGCACAGATTGCACAAGATTTTTCTTTTTGGTGAAACCTATTTTTGAAAGTCTAGGAAGCATCATGTCTCAGAAAGCAGTAAGCCAACAGCCTATATAAAGCACAGACCTCACTGAGGAGAGTTTTCGGGAGACATGTTTTTGATCGGGCTGGAGCAAGGGGACTTGCAATGTCCCAATATCATTATAGGATGAGGCTCTATAAAGGGGTTTCCATTTGCTACTGGATTTTACTCTCAGAGAGAAAGATGTGGAAGGAGTTGCCAGGCCAGAGGAAGGGCACAGTTCTCACAAGGGTCTCAAGTTAAGTATGAAGACTTCTTTCGCTTCTTCCCTATGAAAGGTATGGGGTCGGTTACCAAAATGTTTGCACAATTGGAGAGTTTTAACAAGGGATCAATGGGTCCCAGATGCTGCACAGGGATACACAATAGAGTTCAGGGAATTTCCTGTTCAGATGGTGGAACCAAGACAGATGGTATTTCAGAAAGATCTACAGAATTTGGTGTTGGCCGAAGTTCAAGAGATGTTGAAGAAGGGAGCCATAGAGAAGGTGGAGGAGGAGGTGACTTTTGTAAGCATGATCTTTCTTGTCATGGAAAAGGACAAGGGTTGGCGGCCTGTGCTAAATTTGAGAAACTTGAATTGGTATTTGATGTCCAGGCATTTCAAGATAGAGGGTATCCACCTGATATGAGATACTTTGCAACAAAACAACTGTTTGGTAAGACTCGATCTGAAGAATAATTATTTTACCTTTTTAATAGTGGAAGGGAGTTGCAGGGATCTTCAATTCTGATGGCTAGGGGACCTTTAACCGTTAACTTGCTTACCCTTTGGTCTTGCCTCAGCCCCTTGGTGTTTTACGAAGGTGTTGATGCCAGTAGCAGCATTTATCAGAGAAAGGGGGTAAATGTATGATAACATATCTGGACAACTTTTTGATTATGTTGCAGGATCAGGAAGAACTGAAGGAACAACTTCACTTAGTCGTCAGTCTCCTGGAATATCTTGGGTTCTTTGTGAATATGGAGAAGTCAGTTTTGGTACCCTGGATTTGCTTGGGTTTCAGGTGAACACAGTGCTTACAACCTTGAGTTTGCCGGAGAAGAAGGTGGTAAGAATAAATACAGAAGTCAGGTAAATTTTAAAAGATGCAGTCCATTACATTAAGAACTTTGGCAAGAATTATAGGTTTGTATCTTCTTCTATTCAGGCAGTTTTTCCAGGACCGCTTCATAACAGAGCTTTGCAGAGATTGAAGCCGGATGGCCTGAGCAAGGCTTTCTGGTATGAAGACCAAATTCAGGTTTCAGTAGAATCACGAGAGGAACTGATTGAGTAGTTAAACCATTTGGATGCTTGGAATGGCACAGCAATTTTTGGGATATGTTCAAACTATGTATTGGAGACAGATGCAAGCCTTTTGTGTTGGGAAGCTTCTTTAGAACAGCAGGAGACAGGTAGCAGATGGACATGGGAGGAGAGCTTTGAGCATATGAATATTTTGGAGATGAGAGCAGGACTTTTTGCATTGCAATGTTTTGGGAAGACATTAAAGGATTGCAATGCTGTGTTAATGTTGGACAATGTTTCAGCGGTACGTTGCATAAAGCAATTAGGTGGCAGCAAATTGATGAGCCTGACTCAGATTGTAAAGGAGATTTGAAATAATTCTCTGGAACAGAGGATAGGATTGCAAGCGGTGTATTTTCTAGGTCTGTTCAATACAGTGAAAGATTGGAATTCAAGGTATCTGAGGACTACTGTGATTGGATGCTGAATATAAATCTATTCGAGAGAATACAGAAAACCGGTTAAAAAGGAATTTGTGGGTATGTTTTCCCTTTTGCAATAATACAGAGTGTGTTGTTTATGGTGCAGAGGCAGATATGTCGGATATTTCTAGTCACTCCTTTTTGGACAGCTCAACCTTGGTGTCCATGGTTGTTGGAGTTAGTGGTGGAGGAGCCAATTTTGAATCCAGATCCAGAAGAAATGTTCCCAGGACCAGAAGGAGAGGTGCATCGTTTTGTTGTGGAAGGGGCTTTGAGCGTTCTTGCTTGGAAGATTTCAGGAGAGGAAAGCATTTTGCAGTACTTTCACAACAGGCACAGGAGTTGTTCAAGGAGTCTTAGGCGCCAGGAACTAGGAAATGTTATGTTGGAGGGAGGAAAAATGGGTTTGTTGGTGCATGCAGAGGAACTTGGAACCCGTGAAGGTATCTGCCTTAGACCTTTCAAATAGTTTATCTTTCTTATCTGGAAAAGGCATGAAATATAGGACAGTTAATTGTTATAGGTCAGAGGTGGCAGCAGGTCATGCTCCGGTAGGGGGTTGTTCAATAGGAAAATATGTTTTTATTTGTAGAGGCATGAAAGGCATTAAGTTACAGAGACCACCAACACCTAGATATAATTTCTATGGGATGTAAATCTGATATTTCAGAAACTGAAGGTTGGTATGTCAATATGTATTTGACTTTACAACAGCTGTCTTGTAAATTGGCAACATTGCTATGTTAAATTTCTTTTAGGAGGGTTTCAGATGGGAGAGCTATGGATGTGAGTAATTGTTTTTATAATCCTAATGGAGTACTGTTTCAAATTACAAGACGTATTGAGAATATGTCTTCATCAATATTTTATCCAAGGTTTAATGAGCATCCTAATTTATGTGTACTGTGCTGTTGGAGAGAGTATGAGAGTAGGATGGCAACGTTTAGAAAGGATGGGGTAACACAGTTGTTAATTTTCTATGTCATACATTTTAATCCGTTGAGTTCAGCAACAGTTGCTTGTTGGGTGAGAAATTGTATGTTTGAGGCAGGAGTAGATATGCAAAGTTTTGGTGCACATTTATGTGATGGCGAGTCAATTTTTTTCTTCAGGAGGTTAACTGGAGGAAATATTGAAAGTGGCAGGTTGGTCTAATGCTAATGTATTTGCAAGGTTTTATTTGAAACCAACGGAACATGTTTTATCTGTTGTGATATCACAGCTTTGAACATGCAAAATGCTATCCTCCGGTCTTGATATGAAAGAGCCAATCTGGATTTCGCTAAAGACACAGACGCTAATATTATCCTGCCTCCCTTCCCAGGTAAAGGTAATTTTGAATGGCGAGTGGACATAAAGAAAGTTTGACAGTTTCGTGTACGAAGAATTTCAAGAGTTCAGTTTAAATTTTCTCCAATATTATTTTTCTGAAACACAACACGGATGGAGAATTATGGTATAGGAAGAGTCATAAGGAATTACTACATTTGGTTATTATTTTCAAGTTCGACTTAGGATGTATTATGCGACGGAGCAGCTGTAAAGAGAAAGATGACTGCTGGGTTGACACATACAGACTGTGGTGACATTCTAGTTCTGGAATTTAAAGTGTGATTAATGTTTTCTTTGAAGTGCTGGAGTGGAATGGCAATAAAAGACTAATGCATAATGCTAGCCTCCGTGTCTTTAATGAAATACAGATTCTCTCTTTCCAATTTCGAGAATCTACATTCTAGCATTGAAAGTTATTCAGTTGATACTTTTTATGTTTAGTCAGAGTAGGATTGTATAATTGTGTGGTTAGATTTATATTACCCATAATGCCTTATCCAGTTAAGGAATATTGAATACAAATTACCTATTTTTAAAAGCAATTCTTGTTGTGATCCACAGAGAGTACATAGTTCTGATTTTGGCCCTCCCATATGTGATAGGATAGAAATCTACATGGAAGAAGACTCACAGGTATGCTAATACTCCTGAGAAGAGGGAGGAAGTGAAAGAGGTAAGTGGTAAATTACTCCTTTAAACATTAGTAGAAGTCTTACCAACAAGAGGATGGCACATAAGAATGAACCTTAACAGCCTAGTCCCTGAGCTAGTTCCAAAGAGGTAAAGAAGAGTAGTTGTCACTGCAGCAAGGTGAAGAATGATTAACTGAGGAGTGGAAACTGCATGAAAAATGGAAAAGCCTTGCTTACCCAGATATGGCCTGTAGTGGCGATGAGGGGAAAAACAACAAAAGTGTGGGAGCAAATAATGAGTGTGATCTGCTCATGACAGGAGAAAGCCTATGCAACATGCTAACTTGCCAGGCTATCTCGCTGTCTCTTATAATGTCACTGTCAGGAACCAATTAGAAGCATTCCTGTCACTACCCACAAGGTGTTTACTGGTGCATTACGATCTCTCTTGCAGATGCCATCAACCCATCGGCTAGATTTTAAACTAAACATGGCTCTCCCTGACCCTTCTCAGACTGTTGACTAGTAAAAAGGGCACTCTGGGAATTTCATATCTGCTGAAGTGCGGTGAATCAGTGCAACCTGTCTTCCCCATGAAAGTCATAGTCCTGACTGCGCTTGGTGAAAGGCATTCACATTTCGTCTTAAGCATTTGCCATTGATGACAGTGTAGCCAGCGGCTGGCAGAACAAAGGTGTAGCGTGGCGGGGGCTAGGTCAGGTAGGCCTCAGCTGCGCATATAAAATACACTTGAGAGACAGTAATTAACTTGGGCTGGTAGACCACCAGCGGTCTTCAGCCCATTTATTTATACCCTCGGGACGAGCCCACTCCGAGGGGTGTATGGATGCGTGGGTGCATTGCAACAATGGCGTAGAGAGTCCGGGTGGCTCCCTACATCCTTTCTTTCTTTTGGTTCTGGACCGTTAAGTTTTCTCAGTTCAGGGGGAGGTATATACAAAGTCTCTTAGCCTTTGGCTCGGCACTGCATTCGGCCGGAGACAATACTTCTGGCTCCGGACACAGGGAGATGTTGCAGACCCAGCCGTGGCTTCCTGAGTTGACTCAGCAGCGGCGTTCTGTTCGGTCAAAGAGGCACTACCATCACTAACTTGGCTGACTTGTCTCGGCGACACCGGGAACAGCCGCGGCCGGCAGTGGGAGGAAATGCAGGACGGTGACGTGGGGAGTGGGAGGGGCAGGGGGGGGGTAGTAATGTATGGAATACGGAGTTTTACAGGTAAGTAAACATTTAAATAAATAAAACGAATTTCGTTGCGCGCACTGCATCGCATTTTGGGATGCAGTGTACTCAACGAAATTTGTTTTATTTATTTAAATGTTTACTTACCTGTAAAACTCTGTAATCCATACATTACTACCCCCACCCTGTCCCTCCCCCTCCCCATGTCACCGCCCTGCATTTCCTCCCACTGCCGGCCGTGGCTGACTGGGAAGGCAGTCCTCACAGCCAGCGATCCTGGGGGATAAAAGCTCTCAAGGAGTCCTGATACTCGCGGACCTCGGGGTTTACTTCCGCCTCCATTATCTTCTTGAAGCTGGACACATTCCTTGTGACTGATTGTTGTCCCTTTTTGGTGGTTACCATGGTCCCTTGGACACTTACGACGATCCACGCTTTCGGCTCGTAGGGCGTCCGGAACTTCCACCCGGGTAGTTGGTCTTTGATCAGCACCCGTTCTCCCACGCTGAGGTGTGGTTCCTGAGGCCTCCGGGCCTCGCTCGCCTTCCGGTTCGTTGTCTCCCTCCTCGACAGGACGGCGACATCATCCTGCTCCACGGGCACCCACGTCGGGTCAGATGGGATACTGTCTCGTGGGGCTCGCTTGAACAGGAGATGAGCCGGAGCACACTTAGTGGTGCTATGAGGAGTCTGACGGTACGCACCAAGGAATTGGTCGATGTCCGCCTCAGGATCTTCCCCGTTATCCACTGCGATGCGTAACACACGGTTGATTGCCATCATCAATCTTTGTACTTCCCCATTCGCTTGGGGCCATATCGGGGTGATCTTCCTGTGGTGCACCGCTAGGTTTTCAAGATACTTCTGGAACTCCCGCCACTGGAAGGGGGGTTCGTTGTCAGACTTGACTTCTTCCGGCAGCCCCATCATTGCGAAGGCTTGTTTCAGGACTTTCTTCACCTGTGTGAAGGCTGTTGACGAGATGACTTCGACGATGGGAAACTTCGAGAATGAGTCCACCATGACCAGCATGTAACGACCATCCGGGAAACTCCCAAAGTCCACGCTGAGATGTTCCACAGGGTCCTGCACGGTTCTTCCGTGATCACCGGTGCTGAAGGTTGGTCTCCTCCGGTGATCGTGCAGGCATGGCACCGCCGTACCATCTCCTCTACCATGGAGTCCATGGCCGGGAACCAAACCTTGTCCCTCAACCTTGCCTCGTTCTTGGCCATTCCCTGGTGCCCAACATGGACTAAGGCAAGGATCCTCCTCTGTAGGCTTTCTGGGACCATGATGAGATGTCCCCTCAGGATGACTCCTCCTTCCCCCACACTGAGTTCGCTTCGAACGTGCCACAGTTGTTGACGGTCAAGGCTGACCTCCAGCCGGAGGACGCAGGCTCCGTCCATGAAATGGGCCCAACCGTTGTTCTCTAAGGCTCCACGAACTCAGGAGAGAGTGGGGTCCTCTTGGGTGGCTTGGCCGATTTCTTAGAGCGTCATGGCCTTGGGACACGCCTCTTGCGACACCATGTGGACAAACGCCTCCGTACTGCAGGCATCCGCCGACCGGTCAACTGGTGTCGGAGATTCCGGGTATCGAGATAAGTAGTCGGCAGAGTTGTGCGTTCCGGGGTGGAAAATCATCTTGAAGTTGTATCCTTGCAGCTGCACGGCCCATCGTTCGATCCTCAGGGGCGCTAATCGGGATGAGCCAGCAAACAGCGGGAGCAATGGCTTGTGGTTGATCACGACACTGAATTCTTGGCCACATAGATACAAATGAAAATGCTGGCACACCCACTTGATCGCCAATGCCTCTCTCTCGATTTGGAGGTACCTGGTTTCGGTGTCGGTTAGGGCTTTGTTGGCGTAGGCGACTGGCTTCCACACTTCCGGGCCATGCTCTTAAAGAAGGACCGCTCCAAGGCCCACGGAGCTGGCGTTGACGGCAAGTTCCGTTCTTCGTTGTGGATGGAAGTAGGCCATCATGGTCTTGTCTAGCAGACCCGCCTTGATGTCTTGGAAAGCCTTGCTGGCCGCTAGTGTCCATTCCCACTTATGGTCTTGATGGGTGAGCGCCCGCAGTGGCTCGGATATGGCTGCTAGATTGGGAATAAACCGTCCACAGTACATGGCCATGCCGAGGAAGCTCCTCACCTCGGTGGGGTTGCGAGGGGTGCTGGCCGCCCGGATGGCTTCTGCTTTCTTTGGATCCACCAGGAGTCCCTCACGGGTGAACGTATAGCCAAAGAAGTCAAAGCTCTCCTGATAGAATGAGCACTTGGATCCGTGCAGAGTCAGCCACCAGTCCACTAGCCTTTTCAGCGCCGCCCTGAGGTGTGAGCGATGTTCCACGAGCGTGGTAGAGTATACAAGGATATCGTCACTGAGGTTGATCACCCCCTGCAGTGCTTCCCGGATGGCATTTTGGAAGACTTCGGCAGCTGAGGACACTCCGAAGCTGAGCCTCCTGTACCTGCGTAGGCCCACATGCGTAGAAAAGGTGGTAATGTATCGGCTTTCCGGCTCCAGTTCCAGCTGATGGTAGCCGGCGTTCATCTCTAGTTTGGAGAACCACTTTGCTCCATTCACGTCAGCTACGATGTCGTCCATCGTGGGGGGTAATGTGGCGTTCCCTCTTCACAGCCGTATTCGGTAGTCTCATATCGACACAGAGTCGAATGGTTCCTGGTTGCTTGGGTTTGGGCGCCACAACCAGCGGGGACACCCATGGGGTAGGCCCAGACACCTTCTTGATGACCCCTTACTCTTGGAGCTTCCTTAGCTCCTCCTCCACTTGCGGGCGTAAGCTGAAGGGCACCCGATGGTGCCGGAAGGCTACTGGTCACACGGACGGGACGATGTGGAGCTTGAACCTCTTTCCTTTTAGTTTCCCCAGTCCTTCAAAGAGCAGCAGAAACTCCTTCAACATTGCCTCCGCATGGGACTCATGAACTTGATTGGCGAAGAAGACGAGCCTTAGATCTTCTGCTGTGTGGCAGCTGAGCGAAGTCCCCTTATTGTTGATACCCCCACCCACTGTGCCGGACACACGCTCGACCCAATCTTCACCTCCAGCAAGCACATCTCCTTTAATCACACCACAGCTCTCCACTGGACGGACCACAGCTGCGTACACTTCAACTACAAAAAGACCACGACCCACAACCACCCACAACCAATTCCCCGAAGAAACTGGAATAAAATTACCACCAACCAGCTCATCACATCGCTTCACCAAAACCCTCCTGCAAAATCATCGGACCCAAACCAAGCAGCCACCAACCTCACACAATGGATCACCCATAGCGCTGACGAATTAGCACCCTTGAAAAACCATCAAATCAAGCAAGGCAGCAAAAAAGCCCCCTGGTTCAATGATGACCTTAAGAAATCCAAGAAGATCTGCCGCACCCTCGAGAAAGCCTGGCGAAAAAATCCAACCACTGACAACCTGGCCACCTTCAAGAACGCCACCCGCAAACACCACCAACTGATCCGATCCACCAAGAAATCAGCATTCAAGGATCGACTCGACAACAACGCCCACAACAGCAAAGAACTATTCAACATCGTCAAAGAGTTTACCAACCCCACCGCCGGCACCAACGACATCACTCCCTCCCAAGACCTCTGCGACTCTCTAGCCTCGTTCTTCCATAACAAAATCGCTGACATTCATAACAGCTTTGGAGACCAGCCCACCCCATCTACCCCCGAACTAAAACCTCCCTCCAACAACCTCTGCGCCTGGAACCCAATCACCACTGAAGACACCATCCGCCTAATGAACACCATCCACTCAGGATCACCAACCGACCCATGTCCCCACCACATTTTCAACAAAGCAGACTCCATTATCGCACCCCATCTCCGAGACATCATCAACTGCTCCCTCAACTCTGCCACCTTCCCGGAAAGCTGGAAACACGCCGAACTCAGCGCCCTCCTGAAGAAACCTACAGCAAATCCTACTGAACTTAAGAACTACCGCCCCATCTCGCTCCTCCCATTCCCTGCCAAAGTCATTGAGAAAGCCGTCAACAGTCAACTCGCCGCCTTCCTCGAATCCAACAAATCCCTCGACCCTTCACAGTCCGGCTTCCGAACCAAACACAGCACCGAGACCGCCCTCATCGCAGCAACAGACGACATTCGAACTCTACTAGACAACGAAGAAACTGCTGCCCTCATCCTACTTGACCTCTCCGCAGCCTTCGACACAGTCTGTCATAGCACCCTTATACAACGCCTCAGCAACGTCGGAATACAAGGAAAAGCCTTGGACTAGATCATTTCGTTCCTCGCCGGAAGAACCCAGAGAGTCCGCCTCCCCCCTTTTAGATCAAAGGCCACCGAGGTCATCTGCGGCGTGCCCCAGGGATCTTCACTCAGTCCCACCCTATTCAACGTATACATGAGTCCCCTCGCATCCATTGCGCGCCAACACAACCTCAACATTATCTCCTACGCAGACGACACTCAGCTGATCTTATCCCTCACCAAAGACCCAAACACCGCCAAAACCAACCTACACGAAGGAATGAAAGAAGTAGCGGAGTGGATGAGGAACAGCCGTTTAAAACTAAACTCGGACAAAACGGAAGTCCTCATCTTAGGATCATCCCCTCCGCCTGGGACGACTCATGGTGGCCACCGGCCCTGGGAACCGCACCCATACCAACGAACCACGCACGTAACCTGGGCTTCATCCTGGACTCCTCCCTATCAATGACCAGACAAGTCAACGCCGTCTCATCATCATGCTTCAACATCCTACGTATGCTCAAAAAAATCTTCCACTGGATCCCCACCGAAACAAGAAAGACGGTCACCCATGCACTGGTCACAAGCCGACTGGACTACGGAAACACCATTTACGCCGGCACCACAGCCAAACTACAGAAAAAACTCCAACGCATCCAAAACGCCTCAGCCAGACTCATCCTAGACATCCCCCGTCAAGCTCACATTTCCGGTCACCTGAAAGACCTCCACTGCCTCCCCGTCAACAAGAGAATAACGTTCCGCCTCCTCACCCACGCACACAAAGCCCTCTACGACCTAGGACCCGAATACCTCAACTCGCGCCTGTCCTTCTACACCCCCACCCGCCAACTTCAATCGTCCAATCAAGCCCTTGCCGCAATTCCACGCATCCAAAGATCCACCATGGGAGGAAGATCCTTCTCTTACTTAGCGGCCAAGACCTGGAATTCCCTCCCCACCCACCTCCGCCTCACACAGAACCAACTCTCCTTCAGAAAACAACTAAAAACTTGGATATTTGATAAGTAAAGCTCCCCCCTCCCTCAAGCGCCTTGAGACCCTCTGGGTGAGTAGTGCGCTATACAAATTTTAACTTGACTTGACTTGACTTCTTGCCCTCCGTGATGTGGAACTTCGCTTCGGTGGAGTAGTTCCCACTCGCAATCATGGTCTGGATGACACTCCGGAGAGGGAGCGGGTCTGTCCCTCCATACGTATAGATCCATGCAGTGGACGGTGCAAGGGGATTTCGCGGTGATAGGCGATCATATTGATCAGAGCCCCAGTGTCGATGAGAGATTGTACATCAGTGCCTTCGATGGAGACAGAGCACATGGGAGGTGGCCTTTGACGGTTCCCCGTCTGACTGACGTATGACACCACGAACACTTCGTCATCATCTTCATCCTCATACATGGGGCGTCGCTCCTGATGCTGGTCATCAGGCACCGGCGGAGGGTCATTAAGGGAGATTTGACGAACGCGCTGTGACACACTTGGGGCCTTGACATTGCCGATCGGAACTTTCCACCATGGCACACTCTGGCGTAATGGTTTAGCCTACCGCAGCGGGAGCATGTCTTTCCCTTCGCCCCACAGAGGGCCGTCGCGGGGTGATCCTCCCCACAGTATCCACATGGTCCATCCGGTGGCGGTCTAGGTGCCTAGCGAAGTGTCGGGGGCCGTCTCTGGATTGCATCCACCTTTTCTTCCTTGATTGGCGTGTGCCTGGGCGTCAGTGATGCGGTGACCGGGGTGTGCAGGGCGGCTTCCATCTCCTCTGCCCTGGCGTCCAACAGTTCGTGGGAGCGGGCTAGGATCAGGATCTCGTCCTGCGAGATTCTTGGTTGCCGTAGGATGAGCTTCTGTAGGAGTTTTGAGTGGCATCCTAGGATGATCTGGTCCTGGATTTTGTACCTCGGGTCCGTGAAGGGGCACGTGCTGGCCAGCCGGCCCAGTCGCACATAAAACATACCCACGGATTCAGTTTCGGTTTCCCACGTCCTTTTGAACTTGAATTTCTCAAAGTCGTGATTGAGCTGTGGATCGAAGTGTTTGTTGAGCACGGCGACCGCCGCCTCGTAGTCGTCATCGGTTCCTGTATTGGGGAGCGTCTCAACCAGATCATTTATCTCGGACCCCCTGTAGTAGATAAGGAGTGATCGCTTAACAGTCCCATCGGTTTCGCGGGTCCCCTAAAGTAGTGGTTGAGCCGCCCAACCCAGGCCTTCCATCTTGGCTCGGCCGCCGTGGGGTCCGCGGCCTCACTGAAGGGGGGAAGTGGTGCGTCTGCCGTGTGCGTGTGCACCGGTGGCAGAGGATTGGCGGCGACCGCTGGATTGCGCCTTCCATCTTGCTGGGCGGCCATCCCTGTCGCTGGCGTGGTGTTGCTCATTGTGGCTGGGCACGAGCGTGTGTAGGCGCAAGGGCGCAGCTTGCGTAGTGACGCTTGCTCAGGGGTATGTCTCAGTACATGTCCTCGGTACCCTGACTGCGCAGTGGCGCCTTGTGCCTGCAGGTGGGGGGCATGATGCACCCTCTTGCTCACTCTTCTGTGGGTGCTGGAGCGTGAGGGGGTACCGTCTTCCCAGTGTGGTGCCCCTCAAGGTGATTCTTGCTGCACCAGCCAAGCTATTCTCTCCTTTCTTGAGTCCTGCGCACCTTCACCACTTGCACTTGTCCCTGTGGAGTTTCAGTCACCAATGCTTGTTTGACCAGCTCCCCAGGCACTCCCTAGGGGCACTCCCCCAGCACAGCATCACATGGGGCGTCCCCAGGGGATCGACTGGCAGCAGGCACACCGCGGCAGCAGACAACGCGCTGTGAGGAGCTATGTGGGTGGGCTCCGCGACTTCTTCCCCGGACTTCACACGGCACCACGGGAGCAGGGCATCTTGGGTGGACACCACGCGCTCCCCGACCGGAGCACTTAAGGCAGGCCTGCACGCGCGTGGTCCAACCGGCCTCGTCGTCAATGTAGTGCAGCGGGGCCTAGGTCAGGTAGGCCTCAGCTGCGCATATAAAAGACACCCGAGAGACAGTAATTAACTCTCGGCTGGAAGATCCTGAGCGGTCTTTAGCCCATTTATTTATACCCTCAGGACGAGCCTGCCCCGAGGGGTGTATGGATGCGGGGGTGCATTGCAACAATGTCGTAGAGAGTCCGGGTGGCTCTCTACAAAAGGGTATCCACATAGTAGACGGATTGGGGAGGTAAGATTAGCCTTGAGTTCTTCTGGTACACTTTCCAGAAAAAACTCATTGTTTCACGCTTCGTCTGTCTGACTAGGGAAAGTAAACAAATCCTCTGTAATCAAATTCTATAGTGGGACTGGAGCAGACGGGGTTTAAGGGAGATTTCTTTTGGTACTCAATAGGAGTAAAAAGGCTCACTTAAGGTAGACATAACCAGACTAGGAAAGCTCAGCACAAGAGGTCAAAAAAGGAACTATGCTCAATTAGAGCTCTGTGAGGACTTTAGGATACATCTCACCTGAAAACCTTTACATTCTAGGGGGAGGGTTTATTGCTATTTGTTGGGGGTTATCACCTAGAGCTGACTGGTTTTATCATTAAAATTCCCTCCTTTACCCACGGACAAGAAAATATTGCCAGGGACAAATGAAGATAAGAAGCCTTCCTGCACTAAATAATTCCTGCCTACCTGACAGAGGACTAGCGGGGGATAGTTATATAGCTCTCCCTTGATTCCTTGGGCTTTTGAATTGCCCCCAAATCTAATTACACTAATCTCTTGCTGACCATCAAAGTTACAGGACGTCAGGCACTGCCAAAGATGCTTGCTTTCCCCTGTGAAACCTGTGCCCTGTGGTCCTGAAAGAGGAAACTGTTGTTTTCCTGTAAGATATTAAGGGAAGTAGTTACAACAGTACATTTCCTCTAAATAGAACTGTGCAATTCTCTTCTGTATCAGGAAAGTGCAGGGTCCTAGAGACAAAGGAGGGCAGTACTGCCACAATTAAATTACAACGATCAGTCACAAATGACTGATACATGAATGAGCCTAACCTCATATGCGGACGACACGCAATTGGTTTTGGCCATTAAGGGTGACGGAGGGGAAGTCGCCCAATGCTTCCAAAATGGAATGACGGAGATAGGAGAGTGGATGGCAACAAATTGCCTGAAAATCAACTCAGAAAAAACTGAGGTAGTGATTTTTGGACCTCTCTCACCGGACTGGTCAGCTCTTTGGTGGCCTTCCACATTTGGAGTTCTCCCTAAGCCAGTAACCAAAGTAAGAAATTTAGGAGTCACCTTCGACGACGGCCTAAATTTCATGGATCATGCCAACAAAGTGGCCTCTACAGCCCACCATAAATTACGCATGATCCGAAAAATCAGTCCGTATCTTCCAGCGGCCGCCATTAAAACCTTGGTTAGTCCCCTGGTTTTAACATCACTGGATTACTGCAATGGCCTATTTTTAAACACGTAAATCAGAGTCATGAGAAAATTGCAGTTTTTTCCATGTATGAGTCAAAAGTAATGGAACATATTCTAGATACAAATACTTACATGAAATTGGAGAGTAACCCCACAATGGAATACATGAAACGCCTAAGAACCATAGTTGAAAGTGCTTACGAAATGGGAACTATTAATGAGAGAACTAAGAACTTCCTTATTAAATCCAACCCGAAAAGTCCGACACTACATATGACACCCAAAATTCACAAAAACCTTAAAGATCCACCCCTAAGGCCCATCGTATCAACATGCGATAGTCTACATGAACCGGTAGGTCAACTCCTAGATAAATACTTGCAACCAACGGTCATAAAAATGAGAACATACATAAAAGACACGACGGACTTCTTGCTTAAATTGGATACTCTCACCACCAACCCGGATGAACAATTGATTCTATGCACGGCTGATGTGCGTTCACTGTACACATCCATACCTCATTCCCTCAGAATAGAAGCAATAGAAAGAGCATTACTCAATTCTGAGTTGGAACCTTCTTTTCAGATGTTCTTAATGGAACTCATGTTATTCACGCTATACCACAGCTACTTCCGATATCATGACACTTGGTACCAACAACTAGTGGGAACAGCTATGGGAAATTCTGCGGCGCCTGTATATGCGAATATCTTTATGCATAACTATGAAGAAAAACACATTCTTGAAAAACCAGATTGGCAAGAGAATCTAAAACTTTTTATCAGGTATGTAGACGATATATTCATCGTTTGGAAAAATTCTAAAGAAAGCCTACACACCCTCCTTACCAGTTTCAATGCCATAGATGAACGTATACAATTGACCTGGGACATTTCGGGAACATCAGTTACATTTCTAGATGTTAAAGTATCAATCACAAGCAATGGGTTTGAAACAGATTTATACACCAAAAATACAGACAGAAACAACATGCTACACTTTTCAAGTTTTCATGAACCAAGTTTGAAAAGAAATCTCCCCACATCACAGATGATGAGAATGAAAAGAATAATCTCCACGGAACCACAAATGACTTTGAGAATGGAAGAAATGGCAAAAAAAATTGAAAAAAGAGGTTATCCAGCATACATCATCGAAGAATCTAGAAAAAAGGTTGATTTAATGAAAAGAAAGGACTTACTTAAACCAACAATGAAACAAGACCAAACAAGAGTGGTAGTGGTCTCTAAGTTCTCGACGTCGAGTCAGAAGTTCAAAAAAATCATCAGAAAACATTGGCCAATGTTGAATTTGGAGCCAGATTTCAATAAATCCTTTGAAAACCCACCTCTGTTTGCCCACACTAGGGCTAAAAATATTGGAGAGATCATAAAACGTAGACCACCCAAAAATGAGATATTTAAAGGTACCAAAGCTTGTTTGAATTGTGGCAACTGTAACAGCATAATGAAAGGTAACACAATCAACCATCCAATGAAAGGTTACAGTATCAAATTAAGAGTGAATGCTACATGTGATACAGCCAACGTAATTTACGCATTGAAATGTCCCTGTGGCAAACTGTATGTCGGAAAAACTGAGAGACGTATAAAGACAAGACTGATTGAACATAAGTCAAACATAAGACTAAATAACATCAAATCAACAGTGGCTTCACATTTCAATGAGATGAAACACAATATATCACAGTTGAAATTTACAATATTGGAGACAGTGGAGAGAACAGAGGGCAGAGACAATACCAAATACCTCCTCCAAAGAGAAAACGTTTGGATTCAGAAATTATGTACACAGAAGCCGAATGGTCTTAATGACCGGATCTAACTGTCATGCTTCTTATGAACAAGTGTAATTGTTTCTTGGGTAAAAATTGTAGAACTGAGAGATTCGTACTGCCAGAATGATGTATAATTCAGACAGTCATTTAACACGATGTTCATTAAGTTTCACAACATTTCAACATTAGGATTTACTAATTTTCTAATTCACCACTTTGTTTTATAAATCATTCCATCTTTCACGTTAATATTTTGTTGTAAACCCCCCCCCCCCCCAATTTTTAGCAGTATAGTTAGTATACGGCCATGCACAGCCCTTATTGTAGTCTTTTTTCGGACTTCATTATATCACGTGATCGGAACACTGGTTTAGATTTAATGGCGCCAACCCACGTTAGACACGAAATGCGAGAGAACGATATGCTGGGACGAGTAAACATCAAGGTTGATACCGTTTTAAGGTTAGTTCATATGTGGGATAACGGGGACCAAAAGCTGTGTTGTACTAGAGACGAGGAATGATAAATGATGATTTTAACGTGAGACTACATACTTTTTTCGTAGCTCATCGCTTTTTGAACTAAGATCGTTTTTTCAAACAAACAACGGGAAGGGACAAAGCAGGCATGTGAGTGATCCGCCGATCAGATTACGTTTTCAGTGAACACGGGGCTATAAGGTAGTAAGTGGTGATCCACATAAACGAATACACGCCTTTAATGTATCCGCTAGATAGAAGCATAGGAGTTCACAAAGACCGTACACTCATGATATTTTGTTATTGTTTTATTTATCATTGACAGTGTTATTCCCTGACGAAGGGCTGCAAGGGATGGCCCGAAATGCATTGGATTCAATCATAATAATGCCTTAACGCTAAAATAAAATGATGAACGAACTATGGATAATGATTGCGAACAACGTGTAAAATAAAAAGAAAAAGAAAACCTTTGAAGTACAAAACTGTGTTGAATATCCTCATTTTGTATAGTGAGGAACAAAGGGAGTGCCCAAGGGGATGTTTCTAGTGACCCACTAGAAACGCAATCACTGTTCTAGTTTTGACGTCTGGGGATGACAGACGTTACCCAAGGAGCACCCACTAAATAATAATAAGAACTTTTGAATAAATCCGATAATAACAGTGTTGTGCACTAATCTCACATCCTGAGTAACGTTGAGAAGTAGGCAATTTTCAAATCAGGAGGTGCAGGCCAGTTTATTAAGCCTACCTCAGATATGAAGATTTCAACAGCCTCATCATTGCATTTTTTGGTAGAGATTTATTTTTGTGGGTTGTTTCAAGCTACAGGGTGATCTCTCAAACAGACATTTGACCTTGAAAATCCTCTGTTTGCCACATCTTCCAACTTAATCCCATGAAGATCTCTGGTCTCCTGAAGAGTGTGTATGTCTGAAACAAAAATGTTTGACATGTACGAACATTTAACTTATATCTGACCATCAACGGAAAGATTTGCACTCAGTCTACTTTACCCAATTCATCAATATTTAATTTTTCTATTACTATGCTTTTTTATGCTGTTTTCTTCTTAAACAAATTGTTGTTTTGGTTAGAGTTTGTTCGATTAGCACATGTAACATCTGTGCAACATTACTAAGGTTGGGCGAGGGTTTCCTGAGAGAAATGTATTTACCTTCTATGGTAAAGGTTTTGTGTATAAAGCTCTCAGAGTATGAGTCCGTTTTAGAACAAAAATGAATGTCCTGGGAGTTTTCTACCAGGGTGTGGGAATCAGGGATTTGTTGTCCTCCATCCCAAACAGCAAAAAATAACATTGGAACATTTCCCCTAAATAGGACGGACAGTCTAAATTCCTTTGACCGACAGCCCTATGTCAGTCAGGCAGTCTGTCAAAGATTTCCACCAGTGCAGCCAGCTAAGGATGGTTCACACAACTCTAACTAAATGAGTAAGCAAGGACTGTGCTGGACACTCTGTTTTTGGCAGACATCTCTGTCCACCAAATTCGAAGTAAGGTCCTATGCCCTGATAATACCACTCAAGCTTCCCACACAATTAGCAGTACCAGAGAATCTCCATGTAAGAAATTGGGGTACTAGTTAAGAAGGGGGGAGTATCCACCTCCCGTAATAACCACAACCCGTGTCATGGTGAAGCAGCAAGTCACTAAATTAAGCTGAACCCAAGCCCCTTGTGGATATGGTACAAAGCAGACAGGCTTAACTTAGAGGCAATATGAAAATATTATGCAGCACTCAAACACTAATCCAGTCAAAACACAATGCAAGAAAAATCCCAAACCAGTTTGGACAATAGAGTACATTTTAAAAGATAACTTGACACCAAACCTACAAAAATCTAACTAGGGTAACTAGAGATGCACATTTCGAAAGTTTAAGATTTAAAATACCACCAAAAAGCATTAAGCACCAATACAGACTTCTGGTTGTGTTGACCGGTACCTAGGAGCAAGTTAAGGCTGACACCAATGGAGCGTGGGCCAGATGCAGGTTAAACCCATTTGGCTGTTTCACCTTTAGATGTAGACCCCCTTGTTTGGTGTAACTCACAAGCTCCCATTGAAAAATGGACGTTGGTAGACATCCCTCTACCGGATGTTGGGGGCACCAAAGGTGCCCCCTAGGGCAGTATGCAGAGGCTGTCGAGGGCTGGGAGCCCTGCTAGAGGCCCCCAAAGAGACTTTCCAACAGCAGTTCCATGTCCGGAGAGGCAACATGGAACTGCTGTCGGAAAGTGCCATTGTAATCCCGAAGGCAGAAACACCGTCCTTAAGGGATTATGAAGTGTTTCGGAATGACGACGGGCTCCTTGAGCCCATCGGAACCACATTGGAATCCCCCACAGGTTTAAACTCCGACCGCTGTCATCCTAATACGGCGGTCGGATTTTAAACCTAATATGTCGGGCGGAAAGCCTCCAACTGCTGCGTCTGAGGCTTTCCACCAGACATTGTAATCAGGCCCAATGTATAAGTGCCTGCATTTGCGCGATACAACCACAAGTGTGTGAGCACAGGGAGAGGGCTGAACAGTGTCATATTTTTGTAAATATAGCACAGGCCAGCTCTCTGTGGTTCAAGCACTGCTGCACAGCAACTTGCCTTGCTGCGTTGCGTTGCTGGAACTTTAAGATGCTTAGTTTATGAAATGGAAGTCAGAAAATACTCTGTAGGGCAAGGCAGCAGACTGTGGCAGAAGAGGATCCACATTGTCAGATAGTCGATGTTTCAGTGAATCCGTTGGCTTTGGTGTGAAAGTTCAGAGCAGGAGAAATTTTAAGGTTGGGCCCAGAGAAGGTCAGTAGCCGGATGTATACTTTTGGTATCATTGCCTGGTGAAGATTCTTCTATTGGGGCAAACTTGCCAACTGTAGCCGACTAGGACTTTATGAGGTTGTATACCTTTTCCACAAGGTCCAACTGGATCGAATATGCTTCTACAGAACATCTCAGAGTGGGAGCAACCTGTATCTCTGGCACAGAGGTAGCGCCATTCATTGTATTGGCTTGACTGGTTGGTCCTGGTTCTCCTGAGGTGTTTGGAGACAAAATGCTTTATGTCCATGGTTTCTGGGGATGATAGGAGGAGCACACATTGATACCAGACAATGGCCCAGTACCTTGGGGGCAGCACTTGGGAGTCAAGATTAATTTCAGCAAAGGCCAGAAGCAGGGTCAAGGGCAGGTCTGCACGGAATTGTTCAGCTGGGCATTGTAGAAATTACCTTTGTAACTTCTTGTGTCCCTTTCACTTGAACAAGAGCTCAGCATTATGCCCCTTGGAGTGTGCTTCTTTGTTCTACATACAAGGATGAGCAGGTACAGGTTGCTCGGCTTTCCTCAGGTCAAAGACAGCCAATCTAGTCCTCATCTGTTTTTCCACAGGTCCAGAAATTATTCTGAGATGGTACTCTGAGTGCCTGATTTATGCTTGCACCAGCCTTTGGGTGGGGGTGACTCCTGGCTCCTCCCTAAACAACGGAGTAAAATCTCTCTGGGGTTACCCTACCCATTGGGGGAAAAGGAGGGCCTTGCCCAGGTGTCAGTTAACATTTGTCTGTGACAGGGTCAGCCTCTTTGAAGTTAATCAAGATCCTAGGAAGTCACCCTGCCAGAGGAATAGACACACCTCCCCTCACACAGATTCATTGTCTTTCTCTAGCAGCCTTTTTCACACTGCATCAAGGTGGTTATTAAACTCCCAGATGACAGTAGGGGCTCAGGCAAATGGGCCTCAAAAGGTTTTGGGCAAGAAAGTTAACTTTCTGAAAGTACCTTTTCAAAAATATTTATTACAAATCTGACCTCAATTAAGCAAGTAAAACATAATTCAAAAAGTCAAAGAGTTACATTTGTAATTGTTTCCTAGTTGGAGATAACATTATTGAATTTAATATTGCATTCCTATACTTTCCTATTAAACAGCTTGCCTTGCCGCAGTGAAAATAGCTTTGGGGACTTTTCACTACATGGATATGTGTAACAACAAGGCCTTCTTAGGGGTGACTTATTAAAATCTAGGAAGAATGTTTTGACTAATTAGAGAGGTCAAGTTTGTAGTTTAAAACAGCAGAGTCTGGCTACAAATGATATGTTTGCAGTCATGTTTGCATGCTTGTCACTGCGTTGGGTGGTACAATGGGTGCTGCAGTCCACTAATGGCATATTATTTACAGGCCCCTGGTATATTTTTAACCATATACTAAGGACTTATAGCTAAGTTAAATATATCAATTAGAGATATGCCTCTTCCAACATGCTGAAAGGGAGGAGCACAGGCACTTTACCACTGGTGCAGGGCAAAGGGGGAAAGTGCTCAGATTTCTACAGCCAGAAAAAGAATAGGGTCCAGCAAAAGCTAAAAAATATGGGGTCACTCAGCAGGAAAGGCAAATTTCCTACAGTTCAATAAATGCCTTACCATGTTAAGTAAACAAGTCGCTGACAGATATCACTTCCATAATGACAGCTGATCAATAGTAGGATGGGTTAGATAGGAGAAAAAAGTATAATTGCAAAACAATCATTAACAGGCCACATGCAAATCAGTCCAGAAAGTTAAGTTAACTAATGATAGAAACAGAGTCACAGTGATAAAAGCAGTATATTGCAACATGGAAAGGCGCAGTTTATCTTAATACTGGTTGAGTAAGGTGACATGCAATAATAATTTGGCTTATATTTAACCAGACCTCTGATACAGAATTCACTTGCTATTTATTTTGTTGCTGCCTGCTGCTCAAGGCAATAACGGCTTTTGAAGGGCGAAGACCTGAGCTATAAAGAGGCAGAAGGGCCATAAGGCGCCTAGAACATTCCACGCATTGGAGGTAGAATGTTCTAATTTAAACTGTCTCTGAGCCACTTCAGTCTCTTCAGCGGAGCTGTCAATTCCAATGTTCTAGTAGCATTTATTCCTGAAATAAGAGTGTTAATGCATGTATTTTCTTTCTAAAGAGCTGCAGTGCAGCTTTCATAAGTGCAGTAGGTGCAGTGACATCTGGGAGAGATGGGAAAAGTGGTCTTATTGCACCCCAACTTTGATTGCGCTTTTCTACACAACCAGGGATAGGTACATTTTCTTGCCTGCATAAGGGCCCGGGCCGTGGCACTCGTGCTACGCTTGATTTTTTATAAACGATTACTGCATAATATCCTCTGAATGACCTATGGACCGGGTGAAGGTAGATATAAATTCTGAATTGTCTTTAAATGCAAATACATATTTGTCACTAATAAACATGCTCTGAAAGTAGTAAGACCGGAAGGCAAGAAAGCACTGCCCTATGGGCAAAGGGGTCATTTGTTGGAGGTGGGGGGAGAATTCGTGCGATGCCAAGAGAAACAAAAAACAAAAAAAACAAAGAACGATTTTTGAATTACCCACGTCGGTAAGCATTATATACACATAGGAGTCAAATGAAAGGACGACTGCAAGAAGAGAGGAAATGGTGCACGTGGCATGAAATAACAAGTGACTGTTAAGAGCAGACGGAAACACTTTTTGAGAAGAAGGAACTGTTCATTAAAAAAGCTTTAAATCTTACTTCCAGAAATGTCAATTTAAAAACTGCTGTTTGTTGGGATTACGGTCTAATCAAAAGGCAGTCATGATGAATTGTTCGAAAGCTGCCAGTAGATCTGACAGTATTTTTACGACTGCAGGAGTCTCCGTCTGCTCAAGGGGATAGTGGCCCTGCTCCAAGGAACAAGAGCTGGAATCTTAGCCAGAACCGACTACTACATTTTCAACTGAGACCGGAATGCTTTACTAGTCAAAAAGTCCTTTTTTTCATAACAATAAAGCTCAATAAGTAAAATGTACTTTCGTCACTTAATAAAGTATTCAATATACAAAAAATAATAAGTAGTAATCTTTCCCATAAAATAGTTCAGGTTGTATTTACAATGTTTAACTTAAATATTAGACACTCATTACTGGTAAAAAGAAAAACTGTCTCTTTGTATGGCCCTTTGCCTATAATGAGTCTACTTTTTGGAGGAGGTTACTTATTTGTATGAGAAATGTTACCCCTCGGCAGGTTAAAATACTCGATGTGCCCTCCATCCAGTGGATTACGGGTGCCTACAGGTGCGAATGTTTAGTTCGTTAAATATTGGTCTAAGGCGTGTCCTTCCTAAGTCTTTGACTATGGGGCATACTCACATCAAATGGCTTATAGATTCATTATGGTAGCCACACAAGCGATAGTTTGCATTATTATTTTTACCATACCAAGTTGGTAAGAAGTCCTTCGAGTCATGTGCTCCTAATCGGTACTGGATGAAACTACTTTTTAACTCTAAAGGAAAATGTGCTGATAAGTAGGCTTGCGGCTTGAGGCATGAGTAGGAGTTTATTACTGTCCATGCATGTCGTTGTTTAGCCAGAATTTTTTTATCTTCCTGGAGGGACATTTTCTTCACAGTATCTTTGCAGACCCTATTAAATGCTGCCTTGTCTGCCTTGCTACCCCATACCTCTTGGATATCTAATTCCGCTAAAGCTGTTTTCAGGTGTACACCCCATGTATTCAATAGTTTCTGGCCCAGCTGGGCCTTGATTTCTGCCCAGCATAAGCTGTTCAATGATCCAGTTTCTGAAGATTGGAACTTCTAACATAGTTTCACAAAGGTGTTAAACCTCTGATATTTCTTGTTCCAAAATCCGAATTCTAAATGGGTCTGTGCAGGAGACTCAGCTTTAGGAAAACCAAAGACGGTATTGTACATCTTGGTCTGGAGAAGTGTGGCTCAATGGTTAGAGCGGCAGACCCTAAAGCAGAAGTCTGGCCAGGGCTCAATTTCCTCGGACCTGATAATTCTCGCCTCGGTGCCTATTCTAATCATGGGTCCCACTCTGCAACTCTGGGCGATAGCTTGCTTAATCTCCACAATGGCCCCAACAGTGCTGGGATGCCTGGCTTCACCTTCGGGGTGCCCAGGAGTGGGCACTTCACAGGGAAAAAGCCAGGAAGGGTTCCTCAGCGGTATTCGTACAAGCGCCGAGATGCCTCCGGGTAGTCGTGCGCTATACAAGTACCTCTACATTTACATTTACATTTACATTAATTGTTACAGTTTTCCTGCCACGCCATAATTCCAAGCCGTATGTCAAGGTGGGTAATGTTTGAGCTGCCATCACTTCCAACAGATGGCTGTAGGAAGGGCAGCTTAATTTCTTTTTGAATAATTTAAATGCAAAGATTAATGATTGGGCTTTAGCTCTCATTTCACTCTGCTGCAGTCTCCAAGCTTCACCCTAGCCCAGGTGTCGCTGTGTAAAGCTATAATGTTGTTCAGTAGTTGTCGTGGTAGCCCCCATGCTTTTCAGTTTTTCCCAGAGTCGATCTCGTCGAACTCTGTCAAACTGCGACTTTAAGTCTATGAAGCATGCGTATAATCGAGATTTCTTCCTTATTGCTTTTTCTGTCAACATTGCCAGGGCTGCCAGGTTAGTAGTTCCCATGCCGGGCCAAAATCCTGTTTGAAATTTCGGGATTACACACTTCTCCCCCAGCCATGCTTGGAGTTGTACTAAGAAGAAGGATGCAAATAGTTTTGCCTCAACGTCGATCAAGGCTATGAGCCTATAGTTTTTCGGGCTGGATGCAACTTCCATTTTTATATATTTGATGGAATATAGGAGTTTGGTATATTTTTCTAACTGTATAAGTGGTTGAAGGGAGGCGTGAAATAGTCGGCCCAAAAAGTCTGGTGCTTGCTTCAATAGGGTGTTTGGAAGGCCATTCGGCCCTGCTGCTCCTTCCAGTTTTCATTTTTTTATTGCTCTTTTTAGTTGCTTTGTGTCAGTTAGTGTGATGGGTCCACGGGTGCTTAGGAATAGTGAGTTTCCTTCCGATTGCATTCTTTCTTGTAATGGGAGGCTGGAGGTTGTTGTTACACTACTCCTTTCCTCTTGAGCTTCTTCTTGCGCCATGATCTCCTTCTTGTTCTTGTTGCTTTGGGGGTTATTATGCAATTTATGGATGTGTTGTTTACATATTTCTTTGCTTAAACCTGTGTTTTGATGCTGTCTCCCTCCCTTTGTTAAATTGTTTATTATTCCCCAAAATCCCCTGCTGTTTGGCAGTTTACTTGCCCAGAGTAATTTGTCCCAGAGGTTTTCCTTATGCGCCTTTCTTGCCTCCCTACATTCGTCCCAATATTTCTTCCTCATTTCTGTATTTTTGCTTTTATCTGTGGTTATTCCTTTTCTTGCTTCTGCGTAATGGGTTCTCACCACTCTTGCAATTTTTCTTTTCTGGTCGCGCAGCTGTGTGTTGTACCCTGGTTAGATCCTTGTTCCTGGGTGCCTCTGGCGTGCTAGGTTTGCTTAGAATTTTTTAGCAGGATTTTACCTAAGGTCTCCCAGTTTTGTGCAAATTGTTGCTCACTCGGAGGCCTTGTGTTATTTGCATATTCATAAATGGCATTCATGATATGTTTTGTATTTGTTCCACGCCACTTTAATTTTCTTAGATTGTACATTAATGGCATTTCAGTTATAACCTTTGCATTCCGTTTCTAGAACAAATTGATGTTTATCACCAACTCTTGTGGGAGGTGGTCACTTTCCGTATGGGGACTGCTTTAAAATGAGTCGACCGTGTGGAGAAGTTCCTTGCTGACAAGGGTATAATCTATGGTCGATTGCCTTTTGCCGCTCAAAAATGTAATGGCTGCAGGTCTATCGCCCTTTGTGTGCTTCCAGCTCTTGTCTTAATTTCAGGATCTCTGGCTCGCATTGATCCTTTCTCCTATTCTGGTTACTCCTTATGAAGTTGATATTAAAATCCCATGAGATTATCATTTCACAGTGTTGATGGTGGTTTGCAGCACCTTTATCAGTTTCACCAGTGTGATCGATCTTTCCTTCTTCCATTCATTTTTTCTCGGGATGAACGTATACATTTATAATCATTAACCGTCACGACTTTGTGTGCCTGGGGCATTTACACTCAAGTTTCAGAATCTGCAACCAATTTACTCCTGCATCTAGTTCTTTTGATATCTAGTCAAATTTTACGGTGGCATATATTGACAAGCACCCCCCCCCCCTTGGGTGCCTGTAGCTGGAAAATCTTTCTGCCAAATCATGATGTTCTTCATAACCTGTAATTGAGTGTGATGTTAGATTCCATGTTTCTAGGAGTGATATTAAATCAAAACTTTGTGAAAAGGACAGAGTCTCATGGTCTTGGTCCATTTCTTTAAATTCTTGGATGTTCCATGAACAGAACTTGATGACCTCCTCTTTATAAGAGCTGAGTTGGGCCCTTGTAGTTTCATCCCTTTGGGGCCTGTGCTTCCATCAGGTCCATTGTTGACTCAGAACCTTGGGCACCCATGACCAGTCCTGGTTATCTTCTATCTGTTGTTTAGATAGGGGTAGGCTTAGCCTGGATTCTCTCTAGCTTTGAAAACGGTGTTTCTATATGTGGGGTGAGGTATTTCTGGCTCCCCTCTGGAATGACTTTGGACCCTTTACTGTTACTTGTTCTATTTTTGATACCTCTGTTTTTTGGATCACTGACATAATATCGATTACACAAATATAGAACTACCATAATATCGAGGAATAAATATAGAATGCAAACATATCGAATTCCTATCTCCAAACAGGTAAGTACAAAAATATCGAATCAAAAATATCGTTGTAAAAAACGATAGTTCGTCAAAATACCGAATTTTTTTAAATGTCTTAAAAGTAATTAAAAATTAATGAAATAATAAATATAAATAACTTAAACATACTTAAAATACTTAAATAACCTTAAAATGAATAAATAATTAATGTTAGTAAAAAAATACAATTTGATTTTTTAATACATATATATATATATTACCTACTGGCGGTCGCCAGTAGGTATATATAGTTAGGATTTTTTCTCTATGGGTTTTTTGAAAATTCTATGTCTAATAACTTTGGCGTTTGTGGACGGAATTGGCTGAAATTTTCAGGAAAATGGCACATTTTGTTTCTGGGCATCCCTTGAAAATTTGGGGGGGGGTCGTCAAGGGGGGGCCGAGAAAAAAGGGGGGTCCCAAAACGTGTTTTTAACATTGAGTTTTCCATAGGGCGGTTGGCCTCACTTTTAGCCCGAACGGCTGAATGGATTTGCACGAAACTTGGCAAAATTGTAGGGACTGGTAGCCCGATGTGCCTTTTGTAGGTCTCAATATATGTGCTGCAGTGGATTTTGAGAAATTAACGTTTAAAAAAAGATATATATCTGTAACAGCGGACCGGGCAGCGCTCCAGTACGCGTACTTTTCGCGCAACGGAGCTTTGTGAAGCGAAGCTGATTGGTTCTCCGGCGTCTGTCAACATTCCAAACAGTCCGTAGCGGCCGCCATCTTGTCTCTCGGTAGGATCGAGAGACAAGAGGAGGCCAAAGCGAAGGGGCAAATGACCATAAGGGGGCATAGTACATTGTCGCTCACCCCCTAGGTTTGATGTGGAGGTTTTAAAAGGGCCCCGCGGGGCAAAAAAAAATAAAAATAATAATAATCGAACAGCTGAATGGATTTGCACGAAACTTGGCAAAATTGTAGGGACTGGTAGCCCGATGTGCCTTTGCTAGATCTCAATATATGTGCTCCAGTGGATTTTGAGAAATTAACGTTCAAAAAAAGATATATATCTGTAACAGCGCACCGCGTACTTTTCGCGTTACGGAGCTTTGCGAAGCGAAGCTGATTGGCTCTCCGGTGTCTGTAAACATTCCAAACAGTCAGTAGCGGCCGCCATCTTGTCTCTCGGTAGGATCGAACAGCTGAATGGATTTGCACGAAACTTGGCAAAATTGTAGGGACTGGTAGCCCGATGTGCCTTTGCTAGGTCTCAATATATGTGCTTCAGTGCATTTTGAGAAATTAACGTTCAGAAACAAGATAAAATTATATGTGTATTACCTAGCTGTTGCTAACACCAGTTAGCGACGGCTAGTAGAAGATAGCGACCATCTTGGGCCCCACTTTGCATGTGAGTGATATTTATCACTAATGACATGCAAAGTGGGCATGCCAAGATGTTAGCGACTGGAAACAGTCGCTAACATCGCTATCTCCTATTATCAACTTTTGGAAATATTCGAGATAAGCGCGAATATCTCCAAAAGCTACCACCTGCCCTGAGCAGTTCTTAGCCATGTTATCCAATGGGAGGTGGATAACATGGCTAAGAGCATTAGCTCGGTAATGCATGAATATCGCTGAGTTTTCAGCGATATTAATGCATTGCGGTCGTTTTTTATCGTATTTCCGATAAACCTTGATAATAGCAAGGTTTATCTGCGATAATTTCTGACGGTAAAAAAATCGTTGCTAAGCATCGTTAGGGATAAATATCGCTTAACTTTGGTAATATGCCCCAACGTCTGTTAACGTTCGATTCGAAGGAAATCAGGAAGTGTTGAAAAACATTGTCTGCGCCATCTTGTCTTTTTTCAAATGCCACACTTTTGTCGTGCACGGCAGCCATTTTAGATGCCTTGACCAGACCCACTCTGTGCACGCTGTCGATCCTTAGCATGGCTCCCCACCCTCGCAAGCATCTCCCCCAGGCAGTGGTCACCCCCGCTCTCTGTCTTATGCATGGGTAATAAACCTCCCCCATCTGCGCTGCTCTTCCCTGAGAATCACACCCTGTGCCCGCCCGACACCTCCCTTTCGCCCTATTCACTACCGCACCCTCTGATACTCCTTTTCCTCTGTGTCCGATTGTCCAGGCTGGTCCTAGGGTATCAGCTAGCCCTGCAGATGTAGTTTATGGCCACAGCTGTAAAGAATCACCCCTCTTCAAAGGAGTTATAGTAGATCAAGGCCCACACTCGATGAGATCCGTCACAGCAGAAGCGTTGCTATTATCTGAAAACCATCCTGTATTGTGATTGGGGAGGGGACCGAGCGTGAAGCGGAAGATTCCAGGGATGACTCTTTGTACATCAAAGTTTTTACAATTATGTGTCACATTAAAAATATATAGCACTCCGACAAAGTAGTAAGATTATAAAACTTTAATAATTTATAAATATATACAAGAAAACAAAAATAGTAATAACATATAAACATTTTTAGGGAAAAACAACGAAGTAGCGGTCGGCTGTGCGAATAGTCCCAACGCAGCACAACGTCCAGATTTCCGGCGTGGGGCGTCGCGGGGGGTGGGTCATCAGTAGCAAACTGTTGTGCGAATAGTTCCAAGGCAGCAGAACGCGCTGAAATCTAGATGACACTAAAGTGATGTCTAGTAAGTTGCCACCCAGCAAATAACGGCATGGGGCGTCGCGGGGGGTGGGTCATCAGTAGCAAACTGTTGCGCGAATAGTTCCAAGGCAGCAGAACGATGGCACCAAGGTGATGTCCAGTAAGTTGCCGCACTGGTTTTGGTATCCTACAATGCTGCTCCGAATAACGGCGCGGGGCGCCCCGGGGGAGGCGGTGAACGGGCCTGTCCAGGTGGAGTGTCATCTGTTGTAGTGGGGCGCCCCTTTACCGTTTCAGTTGCCATTCCGTCCGTTTTTGGTCCACTGTGTCAAAAGCCGCAATTCAGCTGAGTTGCGCCCACTCTTGCGGTGCAGCGATAGGCGGCTGTCACAGGACTCTCAAAATGGCGGCAGGCTGTTTCCTTTTTGGGCCTGGTCCACTGAAATGGCCCTGGGAGACCTTGGAAATGGGACGCTTGTCTGCTAGGTCTTGGACCCCATTCTCGAAAGCGTCCCCTCCGCCTTGAGAATTCATCAAAAGTTTTGGGGGCTCCGACTCCTGCAGGCTTCTGGTGGGGAGCGGCTGCCATGATTGCTCGCGGAATGACCACGACTGAGCTACGAGATGGTGGTGCTTTCATGCTGACGCCAGCTTCAGTCTGAAACATCCAGAAACAAGGTGGGGCTTTCATCGTTTGGGGAAAAAAAAAAGTTTTCATCCTATGAAAAGTGTTGTTTTTAGGTCACATGATCATGCCTTCCATCATTAGGAAACCAAAAGTAAAATGAACCAATGAAAAGTTTTATAAACAAGTCACATGACCTGTTATGCGGCATAGGGTGTAAAATGCGGAGAAAATACGTTGGTACGTGAGGCGGCGTCAATGTGGAGGCTTTAAAAGGGCCCCGCGGGGCAAAAAAACAAAAATATTTTTTGTTTTTTTTGCGTGGGTAGCGCCCGGTACGCGTACCGGGAAGCGGTCGGAGGAGCGTACTATGAGGAGAAAAGAAAGACAGGGTATAAACATTTTGGCAATTTTGTTATAAATGGAAGGTAGTTCTGAAAAGAACTGTTTTTTTATTCTTTTTCTTTTTTTTTATTTTTTTTATGAATTTTCTGAACAATTTTTTGATTTTTTTTTGGATTTTTGAAAACTATTTTGTGTTTTTTTTGTGTTTTGTAAGGGGGAAATAACAAAAAAGCAGGGTTAGAACATGTCTCAACAGGAGCAAAAAAAAATAAAAAGGATTCATTGTTTTCTCATCTTGTAGCATTTATGATTTTCTCCAGCTCGGTTAATCAAAGTAATACTCTTCTCTCCATAAGCAATAGTTCCTCCACAATATATACAAACTATTTTGTAGTGTGCAAAAGGAGCTTGAATATTGGGGATTATTTCTCGGCCTTCTGGTCCGGCGAATGAGCTTTGACCCCTGTTGGTGCTGGGGATGACATCTGGGGGGTTGGCAGCAAGATCCCTTACTTGTGCTTGGGAAAGATTATTGGGATGCCATCGCTCCATGTGGCGAATCATTGTATGATTGCCAAAGCTGTATTTCTTGTTGGGGTTGCCACGAGAAAGTATATTTTTGCAAATCAAACAAGACACCTGGGGTGCATTGACCTTCTTTTGTCCAGGTGGAATTTTAAAGAATTGCCATATGTAGTGGTCTTTAATATGGCTCTGCCTTGGTGTTTCTGGCAGGAACTGCCTTACTTGCTCTTCCTCCTCCTCCTCCTCTTCGTCCTCATTATCTTCCTCTCTACCAAAGTCCAGTGTTGGTGGTGGTCCTTTTGGTGGTGGTGGTGGTTGCTGAGAAGCACCAGCTGCAGCTATTACAGAAGCCATTGTGAAAAATAGGTCTTGCTCTCTGGAAATAGAAAGTAAGAATGAGGTAAAAAGAAGGAGGGGTTTTCATCATTTGAGAAAAAAAAATAGTTCTAAACCAATGAAAAGTGTTATTTTTAGGTCACATGACCAAGCCTAACAACATTATGAAACCAAAAGTGAAATGAACCAATGAAAAGTGTTATTAACAAGTCACATGACCTCTCACGCTTATGTTACGCGCTGCGGAACACGCCCCGGATAGCTTCCGGGTCGCTGCGCTTCGCGCCTTGGTCCGCGCCCCGGAGCACTTCCGGGTGCGCTAACGCGGTACGTCATAAGACGCATTACGCGGTAACGCGATACGTCGCGCTTACGCGACGCGCCGTGGATCGCTTCCGGGGAGCTGCGTTTCGCGCATCGGTCCGCGCCCAGGAGCACTTCCGGGTGCGCTAACGCGGCGCGTCATAAGACGCATTACACGACAACGTGATACGTCACGCTTCCGCGACGCGTCACGATAATGATTTCTAACGTGGCAGTTGCGCTAACGGAACGTTTACCGGTTCGCGGACCGGGTCGCGGCATCAAATTGAGCTAACGGGAAGCTTCTTACATCATTAGGAAACCAAAAGTGAAATGAACCAATGAAAAGTGTTATTACCAAGTCACATGACCTGCTGTGTTTACGTTACGCGCTTTGCAGGGCCTCCCGGTTTGCTTCCAGAAACCTGTGCTTTGCGACTCGGTAAGCGTACCAGTTCGCTAACGTAGCACGTCATATGACGTATCACACGACAACGCGAAACGTCATGCGGACGGGAGGCGTGATGATGTTGTTTTCTAACGCGGCAGTTGCGGTAAAGAAACGTTTATATGCTCGCGGTCTATTTCGCGGCATCAAGGTCAGCTAACGGGAAGCTTCCCGATTCGCGAAGCGGGAACGAAGAAAAAAAAAATATTAAAAAAAAAAGTTATTAATAAACATATAAAATATATTTTTGGATTTAAAGAAGAATACATTTTACAGGTATAGATATTAGCTTTTAAAAAACCAATGAAATTCACTGAAAAAACCATAGGTTATAGACCATATATAGTTAGGAATTAGCATTTACAAAACCTTGAAAATTCACTGAAAAAACCATAGGTTATAGACCATATATAGTTAGGAATTAGCATTTACAAAACCTTATTTTACTCACACAAAACCATTGAAATTCCATATATAGTTAGTTGCACTAACTATATATCGCGCACCCGCAATCCACTGCTGATGATGTCACATATTACATCATTCATGACATGGTCAGTGACATCACTGATGACATCTCAAATGACATCACTGATGACAATACTGATGACATCTCATTTGACATCAATGACCACATCACTGATGATATCATTCATGTGACAATACAATGCATCTCCTCACATTTTAATATAACCTCTGTTACACCCAGTGTTAAATACAGAGTATAATTTTTGAAACCATTGACACACCAATACTAGTTACTACATACACACTCACTGATTCCTATGTCTACACACACATTCACTCATTCACCCATACAATCATTCATACATACAATCACTCATCTTTACAACACTATCATATGCACTCATACACCTATACAGACACTCACACTCTGCCACTCATCCATGGAGTTACTCACACACCTAGTCAGTCCTGTAAAGAATCAATCACACTTCCATTTTCTAATCTATACAGTTAAACATAGAGCACCTTACATTTTCAAACATATACTAACACATACTTACTCTCTTATACAATCATTGATACAAGTACACATTGATCTGCACAGAGTCACACACCTCCCAGCCAGCCACACACACACTCAGTCTCCCATACAAATACTTGGACAATCAATCAATAACCCATATAGTTACTCATATAGCTACTGATCAACACATGCAGCAGTTTACAGAACAACAGACATAATGATGCACAAATTAAGACAGTTTAGTCACTAACCCATGCACTCAGTGAGACACATTTAATCACTCACTCATACATTCAGTCATGCACCTACTAAATCCTTCGTCCAGACACTTATACTTCCACTCATTCTTCAATATGTAAGACATATTTTAACTTTACAGAAACATACAGTCACTGGATGTTGTCATCAGTGATGTCATCAGTGATGTCATCAGTGATGTCACTGACCATGTCATGAATGATGTAATATGTGACATCATCAGCAGTGGATTGCGGGTGCGCCATATATAGTTAGTGCAACTAACTATATATGGAATTTCAATGGTTTTGTGTGAGTAAAATAAGGTTTTGTAAATGCTAATTCCTAACTATATATGGTCTATAACCTATGGTTTTTTCAGTGAATTTTCAAGGTTTTGTAAATGCTAATTCCTAACTATATATGGTCTATAACCTATGGTTTTTTCAGTGAATATATATATATATGAACGTAATATTAATAAACAATATACAATATTTTTACCGTAGGTTAGCTGGAGGGTAAAATTTACTATTACCACTCCAGTGAGTGCAACAGTAGAGAAAGTGTTGGATAGTGTAGGGGTAAAAATTACTATTCCCACTCCAGTGAGTGCAACAGTAGGGAAAGCGTTGGCTAGCGGGAGGGTAAAAATTACTATTCCCACTCCAGAGAGTGCAACAGTAGGGAAAGCGTTAGATAGCGTAGGGGTAAAAATTACTGTTCCCACTCCAGAGAGTGCAACAGTAGGGAAAGCGTTGGATAGCATAGGGGTAAAAATTACTACTCCCACTCCAGTGAGTGCAACAGTAGGGAAAGCGTTGGATAGGGGGAGGGTAAGAATCACTATTCCCACTCCAGAGAGTGCAACAGTAGGGAAAGCGTTGGATAGCGTAGGGGTAAAAATTACTATTCCTTCTCGAGTGAGTGCAACAGTAGGGAAAGCGTTGGATAGCGTAGGACTAAAAATTACTATTCCCACTCCAGAGAGTGCAACAGTAGGGAACGTGTTGGATAGCGTAGGGGCAAAAATTACTATTCCCACTCCAGAGAGTGCAGTAGTAGGGAAAGCATTGGATAGCGCTGAGGTAAAAATTACTATTCCCGCTCCAATGAGTGCAACAGTAGGGAAAACGTTGGATAGCGTATGGGTAAAAATTTGTATTCCCACTCCAGAGAGTGTAACAGTAGGGAAAGCATTGGATAGCGTAGGGGTAAAAATTACTATTCTCACTCAGGTGAGTGCAACAGTTGGGAAAGTAAATACTTCATAAATTAAATATTAATACCAATTACAAATTAATTAAAAATAATTACCAATTTAATATAATATATTAATTAATCAATGAAAAATACAAATAAAAAGAGTTTATTAAAAATCATTACCTATTAATACAAATTAATTACCAATTAACAATTAATTATTTAGCAATTGAAAATAATTAACAATTAATTCAAAATAAATACCAATAAATCAATTAAAACATTTAATCAATTATAATTAAATTACTTCCCACCCTATTCCCCTATAAACCCACAACACGCTACAGAAAATAAATTAATAAAACTAACATAATTATCAATTAATACATTAAGTAAAATTAATGATCAATAGTATTTTAATTAATTACCAATTAAAAATTAATGAACAATTAATTCAATATGAATACCAATTAATAAATTAAAATATTTAACTAATTATAATCAAATTATTTCCCACCCTATTTCCCTATAAACCCACATTCCGCTACAGAATTAAATTACGCAAAAATTAAATACCATAACATTCATTACTTAAAATAAATTATAAAATAAATATACACTTTTCACACTTATACTAACATAAAAAACACTTAAAAAAATCGATAATATTAAAAAATCGATATATTTAATACCTATATTATATACTTTGATATTTTGACTTTCTATATTTATGTAAATCGATATTAACTTACTTACCTCAAATTCGAAATTTTTGTTGTCTATATTCTGTCCATTCGATATTTTGTCCATTAAATTCGATTTTTTTGTTGTCTATATTCTGTCCATTCGATATTTTTTCTATTCTATATTTTTAATTCGATATTACTGCAATTCTATATTTTTAACTCGATATTTTGACTGTATACCCTGTTTTTTGTAGTAAAGGATACGGGTACTTTAGAATTATGCCCCAGGATTCGAAGACGGGTCTTGTTGAGTAAATCTGGTCCACCATTGCTTTGGAAGTCCAGATTGTTAAGGTTTCTTCTAGTTCTTGTCTATTTTCCATTTGCTGGAATTGTACTGCTAGAATATCAGCTGATGTTATATACCTTAATTCCGGAATCTCTTTAAACAGTCTTAGCAAATTGCCCCTGTTTAATGTATCCAGTTTCCTCTTTGTTGGATATTCTGGCACAAATGTAAATTTTGGTAAAGTCTCAACTATGAAACTTTAATGATTTGTTGCCTGGTTTGTGCACATTAGATTCTTAAGGTTTTCATGATCCATTTGACTTATTTGGCCTGTGTTCTCTTGGGTGGCCCTATATTGGAAAAATATGTTGGGTTTGCCCTTCTTTGTTGTTTCATGAACCGCGCTCACTGATTTGGGCCTGGTTCCTGCCCATGAGTGCTCTGCCCTTGTTGGTTCTTCAGTAGATAATTAACAAACACGGCCCTACTTGTTAATAATGACTTGTACTGAGTTTCTTTTGCCTTGTTCTGTTGTTGTTTGGTTTCCTGGCGTTTCTACTGTTGGTGTTACGGCCTCTTTATCCTGATCTGGTGTTTGATTACCAGTCATTTTAATGTTTACTAATTTATAATGCAAATAAAAAAAGATTTTGCTATAAGTGAGATTTGTTTAAAGAAATTGTGAAATAAATAATTATGCATTAATTAAACATATTTAAATAAATGCACTTTCAAGATAATAGTGATAAAACATTTTTATATTTGTTTAATTGAGAAATGTTTTAACATTTCCATATACCTTACCATAGTATGCTCTCTTCCCCGGTGATGGAGACCTCTGCTTAAGTGTAAAAGCATCTAGTAATAACTATACATTCATAAATTTGGCTCCTCCCCCTGATTTCAGGGGGTGGAAGCATGTAAGAACACTTTGGAGTAACTTTTACTCTCAGAAATTGTGAATAACTAAAAGTAGTAACGTTAACCCAAAGCATGTGAATAACTTTGATTAGGTTACAATTCTAAGTGACCCTCTGCTCACCCTTGGTGGCAATGGCACAAGCAGTAGGCAATTCCCGGGAGAAATATGTGCTAAACCCACTTAGTACCAAACAGCATTACAATGAAAAACTCAACACAATAACATTTCAAAAACCAAAGCATGTGGGTCCTTCAAAAGTAATAGGTCCACAACCTTCCTTCTACTGTTGTGGCCCCTGACTCGCTCATGATAGTGAGACAGAGCACTCCAAAGCCTACTTTGGGGAGGTGGTGTGGGCTAGTAACACTATCCCCAGGCACACAACAAACACACACTAAATCATTGACCAGTTAGTGGTTTTAATTATAAAAAGGAAAAGTACTTATTGAACACATACTACTAATATTACATATTAATAAATCCTGGAGGTGAACAAAACAAATCACTGCCCCCAGCCCAGCTCGGATGAAGCTGCTAATATCTTGCCACGGTAGAGCTGTGCACCCAGTCGGAGGACTTGTCCATCACCTTGATACCAGTGGGTGAGTGTATGCATGCAAGGGAGTTGGAAGGTTAAAAAGAGGTTATAAGATTGGCTGTCACATCACATTGACATTGACATTTGTATATAATTTATCAACAGCCACAACTTAATTCTGTCCTACACAGCATGTCAAATCAGGCACTGAAAGAAAGGGAAGCAGCTGCTGATGCATTGTTTGACAACCTTCCAGCACTGGACATCCAACAACGAGCCCTTGCGGCTGTAGGGGTTCCAAGTGGCGATATCAAATCCAAACTTAAAAGCCTGGAAAAACGTATGCGCAATGAACTTACTAAATGGGGGAGTGCAAGGACGGATTCCATGTGCCCTAAGGATCATGTTAGCTCCAAGCCCCACTCATGCTCAAAGAATGGGCAGAGAGCAACTTAGAGGCCTCTATGCGCCTAATAATTATCCTCATCAAGTATGCTGTCATTGATCGAAGGGAACTTCAATAAAAAATTGACAAAATCAATGAGGAACTCAACAGCTCAGACCAAAAAGAAGTTGTGAGCAAAGGCCGTGAGAAAATAATGGCAAGATTGAAAAAACATGAGGAAACTATAAAGACACGCAAGGCATTTAAATTTGAGCGAGATAAGTATGACTATGAGTGTGAGCAGATTGTCACCTTTGCGAGGAAATTTGATTCAGCAAAAAGACAAAAGCTCAATATTCTAACCAAAGTTACTGCATCAACATCGTCAGCTGTCTTGTCCCATGATCCAACTAACTCAGCATCAACATCTGACCTGAGTTCCATTGTCGACACCGGCACGTACTCAGAAGACGGCAGCATCACAAGCAATAGTGACCCCAGACTGAGAAACAACTTCAGCTTAACGGAGGAACTTGGTTTTTTAGTCAAAGACAGGCGCCAAACACTGCGGCCACGATTACCAAAGAAACAAAACACAAGCGCAACTGCAGAAGTGGGGAGCGCTGAAAGCACAGGAAATCAAAGAGGAAACTTCAACAAAAAAAGATGCAACTGGAGACGAAAATAACCAGCAATTCCAATACAGTTTTCAATCTCTCAGATCTACAACTAACAGAGGCGAAAAAACAACTTCTCTCTTTAGGTTTGACATACTGTCCAGAAAGCAGTTTAAATCAAACCACTACTCAAATTCACATTTTTAATTTAATTCGGAAACTTAAACTCATCACATTTTTCAAACAAAAATATGGCAACACATCCCTACCTTCCAACAGCAGCGTGGGGGTTCACACGCCAGATACTCTTGCAGTTTCAGACATTGCCACCATCAGAACTATGTCTAAGCTAGAATATCCAAATGACAATCCCTCTACGCAAGTACTATTACATAACGCTGGCATTTACACACCGACCTCTATCAGGAGTCCGTTCAAGCCACCATCCACTTTCACACCCTCCATGCCTAGAGATGCCACTGACATTTACAATTATGTAATTGTGGAAGAAGTCAAGAATTTGCACAAATGGAGAAGACGCTACATCTCCAAATGAAAGGTTACCCGATGGAAGGAGTGCCACACAGGTACGTACTTTTCCAAACATTTTACTGCAGGCTCCAGAAGTGCCCATTGTACCCTTGGCAACACACCTGTGTGGCACACCTTCCTTGAGGCAACCTTTCGTTTGGAGATGTAGAGGCCACGCTCGGCCGAACAAGCAGTGCCCGCCATGTAAAATGAACCCACGGTGTGACAGGTGATCACCGCAATGGGAGGTATTCCAATACTGCGGGCAGAAGGAAGCAGCCGTAGCACATTGAAACTCTGGCACCAACCCACTGTGGTAGACATATCAAAAGAAACATTGAGAAAGAGACACGCTCACAGAGCAAGGTAATTGTAAATCTATGAGAACCAGAAGGCCCAGAGGCCACGCCTACTATGGCAATATGTGTTTAATTGGACTAAATGATGTCTCACTTGTGATTTTAACGCCATTGAGTTAAGGAAATCCTGAAATGCGTCTGGTGTGTTGAACTTTAGTGTTACCAAGGGTACAATGGTCACGTCTGTAGCCTGAAGTAAAATGTTTGGAGATGTACGCACCTGTGTGGCACTCCTTCCTTGGGGCAACCTTTTGTTTGGAGATATATATTTATAAAAGGTGGTCCGTGCTCCTGTTTTTGTGGAAATTGCAAAGGCCGGCTGGCAGAGGAGTTTATATATATATATATTCACTGAAAAAAACATAGGTTTCAGGCCTTATATAGTTAGGAATTAGCATTTAAAAAACCTTTGAAATTCACTCAAAAACTATAAGTTTTAGGGGTGTTATAGTTAGCTGGACATTTCACTCAAACAAAACCATTGAAATTGCTCTTATATAGTTAGTTATACTAACTATATTTTGTGTACCCGCAATCCACTGCTGATGATGTCACATATTACATCATTCATGACATGGTCAGTGACATCACTGATGACATCTCAAATGTCAGGATATATTTTTTTTAATTGCTGGGTACGCGTACCGTGCGCGTACGTACGCGTACCCCTTGACTTTTTAATTTTAATTTTTTTTTGTCTTGGGGGTCCTTGTGGTACCCCTTGAGCAGGCCTAGGGGGTCAAGGTGCTTCTACCCTGCCCCCTTTTTGAGTTCTACACGTTTGTTTTTCTGCTTTCCTGTACCTCAGTCTACCGAGGCACAAGATGGCTGCCCACAATTTCTGTTTTGGAGTGTTGACAGACAGTGGCAGCCAATCAGCATGCAGCTCGTGCACGGAGAGGTATGCACACGTACGCGTACGTACGAGCACGTACTGCTGAACGGAATTACAAGAAGTTTGGCAAAATGGTAGAGTCTGATTCGCAGATCACGCTTTTGCTCAAATGGTGTAAATCCCTCCAGTAGTACCTGAGAAAATCAAAAGAAAAAAATATATATATCTAGGCGCGCGTACCTTTCCGAGCACGAGCTGCATGCTGATTGTCTGTCAACACTCCTAAACAGAAATTGTTGGCAGCCATCTTGTGCCTCGGTAGACTGAGGCACAAGAAAGCAGAAAAACAAACGTTTAGAACTCAAAAAGGGGGCAGGGTGGAAACACCCTGACCCCCTAGGCCTGCTCAGGGGGTCCCACACGGACCCCCAAGACCCCACATTTTTTTCAAAAAATCCGGTCTGCTTTTTTCCAAATTACCCCGTGGGGGTACCAAATCCCGGGGGCATAGTGAAAAAGAAGTGTGGGGGGGCTCCAACCCCCCCACACTGCCCCGGGGACCACCACCCCCCTGGGCAAAGCAACACAGCCCCCTGGCGCATACTGGAGGTTCCAAGGGGAATTGGTTCCCCCTCTGCAAACGCGCCGGGGGCGGCGTTGCAGAGAGGTGTAAAAAGGGGCATGGCCTCATTACACCTCCCTGAAATGCAGTCCCCTGGCGCATACTGGAGGTTCCTGGTGGGCTAGTTGGCCCCCATGGACCCCCAGTATGCAAGGGGAATTAGTTCTCCCCTGCAAACGCACCCGGGGGCTGCGTTGCAGAGAGATGTAAAAAGGGGCGTGTCCTCATTACACCTCTCTGCAAAGCAGTCCCCTGGCGCATACTGGAGATTCCTGGTGGGCTAGTTGGCCCCCAGGGACCCCAAGTATGCAAGGGGAATTAGTTCCCCCTCTGCAAACGCACCCGGGGGCTGCGTTGCAGAGAGGTGTAAAAAGGGGCGTGTCCTCATTACACCTCTCTGCAACGTAGCCTCCTGGCGTATACTGGAGGTTCCAAGTGGGCTAGTTGGCCCCCAGGGACCCCCAGTATGTAAGGGGATTTAATCCCCCAACTTAGAACACTCTACAGGGCGTGTTAACACAATGGTGAAGGAAGGGGGCGGGGCTTGAGGTGATGTGAGTGCAAACATGCCCTGAGGCGAGTTTTAAGTTGGGGAATTAATTTGTGTTCAATCCAGAGGTCCCATAGGGGGCAACTAGTCCAACAGGTATCTCAAGTAAGCGCCACGGAGCTGTGTTGCAGAGTGTTGTAAAAATGGGGCGTGCCCTTTGAACACCTCTCTACAACACAGCTGCCTGGCGCATACTGGAGGTACATGGTGGGCTAGTTGGCTCACAGGGGACCTCAGGATTGAAGAGGAATTAATTCTTCCAATCTAGCTCACCACTATTCCTGAAAAGTAAATTTAACTGTACTTACCAGTGACTTGAATTTCCTTCCATAGAATATCATTGCCTGCTATATAAAATATATATAATTTAAAAAAAATATTAAATAAAATAAATATATATTACAATTTAAATATTTTTTAAAACATTTTTTTTCAATTTATATTAAAAATATGTAATGTAATTTAAAAAATAAAATATCTAAAAATAAATAGTTTAAAATAATGTAGTAAATCGGTATAAAAAATATAACAATTAATACATTTAATAATTAACATTTACAAAACCTTTGAAATTCACTTAAAAACCATAGGTTTCACACAAGTTATAGTTAGGAATTAGCATTTAAAAAACCTTGCAAATTCACTGAAAAAACCATAGGTTTCACACACATTATAGTTAGGAATTAGCATTTAAAAAACCTTGCAAATGCACTGAAAAAACCATAGGTTTCACACACGTTATAGTTAGGAATTAGCATTTAAAAAACCTTTGATATATATATATATATGTAAATATACATATATATATATATTACCTACTGGCAGTCGCCAGTAGGTAGTTATAGTTAGGACCTATTTTCCATAGGAAATCTGCAACATTCTATTTGGAATAACTCTGATGCCGGTTGACGAATCTTCGCGAAATTTTCAAAACTGGTGGGGCGCTCCAGTCCGCTTCTATCCTGAAAGTTTTGGGGTGATTCGTGAAGCAGGGGCAGAGAAAAAAGGGGGGTCCCAAATCACGTTTTCTCTATTCAATTTTCGATAGGAACCATTCATCGCGGCTACAGCCTGAACGGCTGAACGGAATAGCACCAAATTTGGCAAAGTGGTAGTCCTTGGTTCAGACTCGTGCCTTTTTTCTTATATGGTGTAAATCCGTTCAGTAGTACCTGAGAAAATGTCAATTAAATGTACATATATATCTATGGCCTCGGTGGATCTGCGCATCTTGCGCCCACTATAAGCGCACCGTCCCGATCACGCGCTGAATGATAATTGGCTGTCAAGTGGTTGTCAACATTCGAAACCAGGAAGTGTTGGCAGCCATTTTGTGCCCCGGTAGAAGCGAGGATCTAGAAATTAGTGGAACAAGTGTTCAAAACTTATAAAGGGGGCAGGTATGAAATATTTTGACCCACTAGACCTGCTTAAGGGGTCCCACAAGGACCCCTAGGGCCCCCCAATTTTTTTTGTTGAAAAACTGAAGAAATGTGCGCTGGGTGCATGGATCCGCCGTAATAAAAATAAACATGAAGCGCTGGCTCTGGTGCTTGTTTAAAAATTATCTACCTGGGAGGGCCAAATCCTGGGGTCTAAAATATTACATTTGATGGGAGTTCCGAGGGGCCCTGTAGCCCGGGGATCGCCATTCCTCGGTGCTACAAAATAAATGGGTGAGGGAGCTAAAAAGGTCTGTCTAAGCCTCTGGGATTACCACCCTCCGGGGCTTTTTGTATTTTGGTACGGGGGCCTTGTTTTCTCCATTCTGGAGCAGTCGAAAGCCCCCAGGGGCGGCTCATAGCAAACTTGAGGGCATATTAACAAGTGCCATTCCACCGCAATTTTTAAAAAAAGCCAAAAATGCTGTGAAAATTATATCACAATATTTATTAGGCGACGCTAAGATGCATTAACGCATGTTAGCAGCCGGTTTGCTAACGGCTCGCCTCATATCTCCAATGAGTTGCAATGTAGGCGTTCCCAGTGGCAAGGTAGGTGTTCCTATGACAATATAACATGGAAGAGATACACATAAAGAGAGAGTAGGTTTTCGTGTTCTTTCTTTCAAAATGCAAACCAAGTTTGCTATGGCAGGGCGGGAGCCTCGGCTCTCACCTTGCCATAGCAAACAGCATGGGAAAAGTGATGCGAAAGTGCGCAAGGGGCTTGTAAATCTGCTCCACAGTGTTCTGTTGTCTCAGTTTGCTTTCCCCTCTGTCATGTAGAGGATCCTGGGTAAATATAACGGTTTCTGTACAGCCAGTACCTTTCAACCCTACCCCCAAACTGCTTACTGCCTGTTACCATAGTAACAGTTCATGGAACACTTAAGTGAGCACACAGGTCACAAGTTCACCACACAATGTTGCTAATCCAAACAGTAACTGTGCTGGAGTTTTTAAAATGTTCCGTAGGAACCGTTAATCACCGCTACTGACTCTTGTAAAGAGCTGATAAAGAGTTAGCCTCAGTATTATATTTCTAGTTTTAAACATCATTTGTACTTTTTATTGTTTAATGTTAGCATATGATTATCACACTAAAAAAAAGTGAATTGTCAGAAAAAGAAGACGTATACAATTTTATTAAAATTACCTTTTATTACAACAAAAATAAATAACTAGAAATGTGACTTTAACATCACAATATAATAAATAAATAACTAGAAACATAACTTTCACATAACAATATAATAAACAAAATGTGAGATGGACTCCAATGGTAGGAGGGTAGGTAACCTGCAAAAAAAAAATTTAAATAAGTGTTTAAAAGTAGATTGATGTGACTGAATGAGGTCAAAGATCACAAATTAACATAACACTTGGCAATATTGGTTATTTGCACATGTGCAGTGTGCCTGATACATCCCACCCCTCTCATAGGCCTGCGTTGAAGAGGAGTCTGTAGGGAAGTGCCTACTGCGTCAGATCTACAGTATGGTCCAGCAGGTCTTTAAAATGATTTAGAGATGAGACAGAATTAGGTGAGAGAGCACGTCATTATGCAGGACAATATTGTTTATTTGCAATGTATTTAATTGGGGGCATTGTGTATCTAGGCCGCTCTGCTTACCTTTTGTAAACACTGTGTTCAACAGAGCTCACAACTTGAGTTCTGCTTTGTTTCTACACTGCAGACTGTATTAAATTCAGCCTTGATTTATTTATCTGCAGAGTGGATAGCAGCATCCATAACTTGAAAAGAGAAAGAGAAACAATGTGAGAGAGAGTGAGAGAGAGAAAGAGAGAAAAAACGACATTGAAAATGTGAGAGAGAGAAAGTAATAGATGGAGCAGGAGATGTAGTGTTAATACTGGAGAAAATCTTCGTAGCTCACCGTTTTGCCTATGTTGTGTGTCCAAGCACGAGTACATGCAACTGCACAAGTATATTTCTGCTTTATGCCTTTGGACACTCAGGATACTGCATTACATCAACTTCCACTGCAAGGTGGTGTCTGTGTGCTCTTTTTCTCTCAGAGTACTATACCCCATGCACTCCCACTGAATAGCAGTGAGTTCTTATTACTGCGTACCCAGCCTGTAGCACCCCATTGACTCCCAGAGTCCGGAGGTGAGTGCCTTTTCTTGCGTACCCAGACTGTTCCAACCTATCCATTCTCTCTGCCCGGAGGTAATTGTACATTTCTACGCAGTCAAGCTGCTGCACACTACCCACTCTCGCCGCCCACAGGTGACTTCTTATTGCTTCGGAAACAAGCTTCTTTGCTCACCTTGTGCCATTGGTGTGATGATTCAAAGAGGGTCCACCACGTGTCGAAGCAACCTTCTCAGGAGTTGTTACGATGGCCACGCATCATCGCAGAATCGTCAAACGTTGAGCTTTGGAGGTGTTGGGGAGGGGGACACCAATTTGTGAAACACAACCTGCTTGATAAAAAGGAAGACAAGATTGTGCGTCATTTGTTTATCAAAGGAGAGAGGAAGCGAGAGAGTGACTGAAAAGAATATTCGCAGCTCACCTTTCTGTCACTGGTGTGTCTTCCACCACGTGCCGGGACATAGTGCACCCTGAAGCTTTATATCTAAAAGATAGTAAAAGAAAGATGTTATGATTGGTAATTGTCAATATCTTAATGTGGAGTAGAATAACATCACCCTTTCACACACCTTCCCTCCCCTATTAAAAATACAACTATTTGTACAGTTTCAACTCGTTTAATGGGCTTTGATTAATGTAGAATTAGTATAGTAGTAATGTTTTCCATCCGGTTGTGGAGACAAGTGGTGCGCAGTAATACACGTGGTTTTAATCATCACGAGCGACGGACTTTTGACTGACTATAAAAACTTTCCTGCTATTGGAAAAAAATACAAATGCAATGAGATACAGTAAATACGACTGCGTACGCCTAAATCGCTGCGTTGCCTTTTTAGATCCAGTCTGCTGCACCCCATCTACTCCGTCCGCTGTGCACCCAGGCCTCACTGCTCACCTTTTCACGGACAGGGTACGTTCTACATCATGCAGTCCCGCTCTGCCACCATGAAGTCTCAGATTTAGTGCTGAGTCTTGATATCACTATGGGAAAGGACATACTCGTGCACCTGTCTTCATCGCAGGTTCCTCACCCGCTCAGTCCTTGTGTTACCACTAACTCAGTGACCAAAGAGGCCATGCACATGATAGTGGGCCCCCCTATTCGGTAGTTCAGGTCTACATGAGGCGTTCAAACCACTAGGATGGGCCATCACAGCGCATGCGATGGGAGCAACTCTAAAATGGCGTAGAGCACATGCGCTCGTCTTTTTTAATGGTAGGGTCACGTGTGTAGTGACGCATGTGCTGAATGGGTGTGGTGTGGGAGAATACCAGCCATGAGGGAGTGTGTGTGTACCGTTCTGACAACTAGACCTGGAAGTAAGAAATCACTACAATGGAAATCTGGGCCATGTAGCATTGTTGTGTTTTTCTGATAGCATAATGGAGTGGGCTGGACTGACATATGCCAGTGCTGCGCGAGGCTGTGAACGATGATTCCGGAGCTATGGGCATGGTTCCTTCATGAGCTATATCGGAAATCAACTGATTCGGGTGTCCGTGTTGTAGTGCTGCCATCACCCGGGTCCTAAACGCAAATGTGTCATTATGTCTGTAAAGTCCCAGAACATGGCAACATGGAAGGTACGGGGTATCACCGACTGTTAGAACTGGCTATTTCTGGTAGGCTAAGGCTGACGCCAAAGCCAGGCAGAAACCACCATTCTAGTCAGGGCGAGGGAGTCACATGCCAAGATAACCCCTGCTCACCCCCTTGGTAGCTTGGCACGAGCAGTGAGGCTAAACTCGGAGGCAATGTGTAAAGCATTTGCGCCAGCACACAACAGCAACAACATCCTAGGCACACCACAAAAGGAACTCCACACAAGGTTATATAAAAATAACTTCTGTATTGTCAAAATCACATCAGATAGAAATCACACATGTACATTGTGCCAACTGGCACGGGCAATATTCATAAGGGAATATTTACAGGACAGGGCCACATGGGCCACTGTCAGAATCAACACTTTAGAAATAGAAATACTGTCAGAAATTAGAATAAGTATAGCACAAAATAACAGTTATAAATCACATCCAGTAACTACTGGGAACAGGTAAGTACCACCTACACAACCCTAAACACCTTAGGAGAATGTCACGCAGGGGACCAGGACCTCACTAGGACCACCTGTACTAAAAAGAACAACCACCTAAGTATCACACAGCATTTAGGGGTATAAACACAACACATTACCCCTGATGCATGAAACACATTCAGAGGAGTAGTAAAGGAAAACACATGATGCATCAAAAACACATTCAGCGATTTAGGGAAAAAGGTAAACACATGATGCATAAAACATTCAGAGGTGTAAGGAAAGAAAGAACACATGATGCATAAAAATACATTCAGAGGTGCAGGGAAAGAAAACACATGATGCCTAAAACATTCAGCGGTGTAATAACAAGACACATGATGCATCAAAAACATTCAGAGGTGCCAGGAAGGAAAACACAACTCAATAGCGCAACGACACATGATGCCTAAAACATTCAGAGGTGCAAGGAAAAACCACACAATTGCGCAAAACCTACATAAGCCACCGCCTGTGGCAGTCCCTAGGCCAACTGGCCTTGTTGGGGCTAGGACGCCCTGTAGTCCAAAAGTCAGGGGCCTAAACGGTGCAGGTGCCCACTACTTGCTGGGCACCTGTGGACAATCCCAAGCGCCTAAATGGTGCAGCTGCCCACTAATTGCTGAGCAGCTGGGAGTTAACAAAAACTGCGACAGGGTCCTCACTGACCCTTAGGCGTAAACTGCGCCACTGTTGGAGCCACACAGGCTCTGAACAACTTCCTCGCAGGCAGGAGGGGGCGGGCACCGGCAATGTACCCCGACGCCCCCTTTAACTAAAAATGGCCAAGTGCTGGAGCCAAACAGGCTCTAAAACAAAATAGGCTCCATGGAGCCCTCAGGCTCTCAAAACACCTGTGCCCCCTAGAGCCTCCGTGGCTCTAAACACAAAATGGCCCTCGAACCTCACTGGGCTCGTAAATCAGAATGGCACCCTGAGCCTCTCAGGCTCTGAAGAAATCTGCGCCGTCGTTGGAGCCTCTCAGGGCTCGTAGGGAAGTCACCCAACTCCGTTGGAGTCCCACTCGGGGGACTCAAAATTATAAAATGCCCCCTGCGCCTCTCGGGGCTCTCAAAACAAATATGGGCATTGGAGCCTCAGGCTCCGTTGAAACGTTGGGGCGGCCCACTGCCAGCTGGGGCCGCCCTACCTCCACTCTTGCCCATGTGCCGCTCTCCGGCACCAACAGCAGCTGCACGGAGCCCCCACCAGCCCTTCTGACTCACCGGGCTCTCTTGTGCGGGCTCCTCCGGGCAGCGGCTTCTCTGCTGGGCGGCGGCTCTCCTTCTCCTCCCCGGGGCTCCCTCAGCACACGGGAGCCCCAGCAGCAGGCCACGCTTCTTCTCCTCTTCCCGGGGCATTACACGCGCTGGGTCAGGTGGAGGCGAGGTGGGCTCTCGTCCTCCTTCTTGATGGCGAAAACACCCTCGGCAGCCGGCCGGACTCTCCCAGCACACGGGAGCCCCGCGAGAGAGTCCAGCACTTCCGGGTCGCCCTCTTGTCACGCCGCAGCTTGCCTGACTTCCGGGTCGTGGCTGCGGCCAATCGCAGCGCGGCCCTGGGGCAGGGAGGCGGGACAGCGCCTCCCACTCACTCTCCGGGCCGGCGGCGGTGAACTCGACACACGGCAATGCCGGGTGGGCACCAGCTGCAAACAATTAAATAAAAACGGGGTGGCACCCGTGAATCAACTAAATAAACGGGAAACAAAAGCGCCACCAAGCGCTAGAGGACCAACAAGGTCCCAGTGGAAACAAAAGCGCTCCAAAGCGCTAGGAAACAGATCGAGCGCTCCCAGGCGCTCAGGAGGGAAATACAGCGCTTTCAGGCGCCACAAATACCAATCAAGCGCTCAGAAGCGCTAGAGGACAGGGTAACCAGCGCTCCCAAACGCTAGAAGAGAAATCAAGCGCTAGCAGGAACCCACAAAGTCCAGGACAAAGAGAGGGAGCACCAACAGCTCCTAGAGATGACCCCTACAGCATAAAGGGTCCCCGCCACACAGGACAGGGCTTCCAGGGCAAAGCAAAAGTCCCCCGTTCTTCCAGGACAGGCAGAGGGGTCCCCAAGAAGTCCTCCAGGCATCCAAGGGCTGGGGAGGGCCCAGGGATTCCCCTGGGCCCAAGCAGCAGCACGCCCCTGGCAGATTCAAGTCAGAAACAAAAACATTTTGGAAGGTTACACAGCCCCTTCTTATACACAGAAAAGTCTTTGAAGTCTTTGTGCAGGCAGTGTGAGAACCAGATAGAACTGGTTATAGGGAAGTCCTTTCAGTATCAGGGACAGAGGTGACAGTCGCCCAGCGGGGAGGTGGAGCCAGCATTGTGGCAGGCAGGCACAGCCTCATTCACTCTCAGGTGCTATCTCCAGCCACTTCCTTGGCAGCAGATGCTGCCTTTCATCCACGGGCTGACTCAGACAACCTCATGGGGCTCTGCAGCCCCTATCACCCTCAAACCAGACAGTCAATCCACAAGCAGGCCCAGGCACTCTGGGCCAGGCTCACCAGCCAATCACAGGCCAGGCACAAATTACACAAATATGCCAACTTCTCAAAGTGGCACTTCTAGACTAGACACAATCATGCCGCATACACCATTTCGCAGCCTTCAATCTCACGAGTTTGCACATATCAAACTCGACCCTGCACTCCCCACACATCAGGAACTACCATGGGCATACATATTCCCCATTCATTCCTATGGGAGGGCAGGTCACTCACCACACGTACACAGAGAGCACAAGCACTTTACACTGTACCACAGTGAAAAAGTGTGCCAAGGCCTAAAATCACCAACGCCAGGTCACAGAAACAGGCTAGGAAAAAGCAAAAAGTCTCGGGGTGAACCTGCCAAAAGGGCCAGGTCCAACACCGACCTTATATTCATCCATAGTTGCACACATAAAAGATGGTGGACATGACACATTTCTGCGAATATGAATGTTTGTTGTACATTCAGTGGAGTGTTGTAGTTGTAGTAATACAGGGCTGTGAAAGCTTTAGGCTGCAGTGTTTGGCACATGAAGGGCAGTTAATGTATATATATGAATGTGGTCATTCGGGTATACAAACATTGTGTTCCACATTAATGGTCCTTCCAAAGCCACATATACAGACTTTTTTAAGCCCCCTAGAGACTTCTTGGGCTCCCCTTTCAATAACCTTGTGGGGGACTTTGGGGAGGTTTACCGCATGAGGCCATGTTACGCTTTATTATTTCCTCTGTTTGAAAATTGTGGAACTCTTGTTTCCTTGGTCCCTGGGGGATCCCTGGGAATATTACTGGATGGGGGAGAGGTTAAGACTGGTATCTGACAGTTTTTCCAATGTTTCTCTCCTCCTGACTGCCTGAGGAGATGGGAAATTCGAGCAGACATCAGGCAACAAGGGAAAAGGGGGTGCACTTTCTCGCTTTCTGCCATCTTCCTCTCCAGGGCCTTGGCCTTTCCCGCAGGACTTCAACAAGAAGCTTAGTGTTATGAGTGGTCATCTCCAAAAGGTCACCAAGTGACCAAGCTTCTTTCTGCGTTTTCCTGGCCTCCATTGGGCCAATTTTGATGTTCAGGTGTTGTTTTGCTCCTAATGGCAGATTCTAGGCACCACAAGTGCATTGTTCAGGCCTCTGAGTTATTTATTTAGGGTGGTTAATCCTCCTACATTTTAGTCCAAATTCAGAATCTGTCCTCTGTCTAGCACCTGGTGTTCTCTTCAGCATGTGGCCACCTCCAGAGGCACCATGGAGCCCTCTAGGCAGAATACTCTGTCTGCCTCCACTGTTCGGGTGTCATAGCCTCTGTGGCCACTTGAAGAGAATTTGTGTGATAAAGATGTCTGATGGCAGCCCTGTGACAAGGGCCCAGTCCTTAGAAGTTCCAAGGGAACCCTTCTTCCTCAGGGTCTCCTAGCAAACCATCTTTCTGCTGTTATTCAGCAGCTAGTGAATACTCAGAGTCCTATCTAAGATAAGTCCATGGTGGTACACCATCTATGACAGGGACCTGTTTTTATCAGGATTCTGCAAAGTCCATCTTCTTATTAGCTCTTTCTCTCCCTTGTGCAGAGGTTTTTAAGTGGGGTTGGAATGTTCTAGAACGTAGGGACCAATGCCCAATCCTGAGATGACACCTTATTACTCCACCACCGCCCCAACCTCATGCACAGCAAATATTGACTTGAAGTGGTCTGTTGAAATCACACCCCTAACTGCCTCAGCTGCCTGATCCCTTTTCTAACAATTTCAAAAGGCAACCCCTCATGTAGTTAATTCCAGTGGTCTGGCTACCCTGCTTTGTTTCTGTGGTGTTCAGCCTTCCCAGCTTGGTGCAGTGTAAATAGTAATTAGCACCTGCAGATCCTGTACCAACCCTTTCCTTTCCCAGGAATATGCTAAGCCTTGCCAAATGGCCCTGGCCTGTGGGGAGACCCTTGATCCTACAGCTGTCCATCAGAGTAATTAAATTGGCCCAGACGAGGGAGAAAATATAATTAGGAGATGAGATAGAGAACTATGATAAATCCTCAAGTGCCAGAAGAAAGGGAGATGTAGAAAACATGGCATTAAATCTGCACACAGGATGCATTTTTCCCAAAGGAATGGTGCATCAAACTAAACTCTAGGTATAACTATGGTGAAAACGGAGTTTGGTGCAGATTTTGCTCATTATGTATAAAACAGTAATGCACACCCTTCTCAATTATGCACTAGAGGCTAGCACTATGAATGTCCATTTACTTTGTAAGGCCTGCACCAATCTCTGAAGGGTTTCTTCTCAACTGACTACCTGTGTGCTGATATGGGGCCAAGCTGGATAGTAGTCCCATTACTTGTTCAGCCTGCACACATGTGGACACATGTGTGCGCACATGCTCATGTGTAGCCAACTGAGAGCCTGTTATCCCCACTACATAGCACGGATCTAGTTGTAAAAGACAGAGACGCGCAGCTAGAAATCTCAGTCTGTTTTAACCTCTTCCGTGCTCATGACGAGCTCAGCTCATCATGAGTCACGGTGCCGCTGTGCTCATGACAAGCTGAGCTTATCATGACATGCGCGGCGCACACACCCGGGGATAATTCTGCCGCCGTGCTGAGCATTCTATTGAAACGGGCGTGGTCATGACGAGCTGAGCTCATCATGAGCACAGTGCCACCGTGCTGCATGACGAGCTGAGCTCATCATGAGCACCGCAACGCTGCTCGCGCCCTCCCACCCCCCAGCACAGCGGGGAATAAGGCCCGCGGGGAAGGGGTTAATAGAGACTCACTCACAGTAAAATTCCAAAAACCAGGCAGTCCAAAAATAAATAATCCATGTGGTTAATTGTGGTGGAACCTATTTTCCGACAGTGAGCAAATAGACACCAAAAGGGTTAACATTAGATATAGGGAATTGGAAATGTGGATTTTTTAAATGTTTAGGTGAAAAAGAGCGAGAAATCACAAAACACTAAGTCGATGGTCACTCTAAAGGAGGAATGTAGGTCTGATTTCAGGATGAGCGCAATAGAGTGGAGATTAGGAGAACCTAGTGGCTCCCCTCTGTCAAGTTTTTACCTTTTGACTTTTTCTGGGTCTCAAATCTCTTTTCCAGTGTAAGGCAGGAATCAGAAGCTAGCAATGACCCCTCTGAATCACATACGTCATCTTTAAGCCTCCAGCAGGCTCCCCGAGTTCAGATACCTTTACGTCAAGGTCCCATAGAAGCTCTTTCTTGGCAGGAAAAAGCTCTGGATGGGACAATTCTGGAACCTCTGCTCACCAGGGTGGCATCCTCTTTGGGTAACTGTAGCATCTTCCCCTTGTCCTCCAGATGTAAAAAATCTCCCACTAATACCAAGCAATTTAATTTTCTTCTACAGAAATAATCACTCTTGTTCAAGATCCAAGGGCGAGTTGCTAGGCATTAGGACTCTCTCCAGCTATGGATCGCTTTAAGTCCGGTCTTAAGTAGTCATCTCGACCCTCCTGAGAGCAGGGAACCCTTCTGATTTGTGCCTCCTTGTAACAGCAGCATGAGGCGTACCTCTTGATTCTTGGAGAGCAGTATCACGAGTTAGAAGTCCTTCAGTCTCCTTTCCTCAGCAAGCAGGAAGAATCTTCATTATCTTTCATATTTTTCCTGGGTCCATGAATATTCAGATAAGGTGGTGGTTAGATGCCATTTGTGTTCTGTACTCTAGTCAGTGAATAGATAATTCCCTACACCTAATCATGCCACATTATCCAAAGACAATTCACCTACTTATGCTGCAATTCCTGTCCCAACTTAATGCAAATCTTCCTAGAACCTATTATTAAAGAAGTGACTCCTCTTCTTCTGTTTGCAAAAGCCTGGTGTTAGCTTTTACACACACCCCGTGGAAGTGAAGTAACCTCCCCTCTCCCAGTTCTGAAAATGGGGTTCTCTTCTGCTCAGAGGCCATATAGAATGTCTAGCGTAGCTCTGTAAACGAATGGTTTCAGTTCCTCTTCATTGCACCCCCTCGTCCTTTATGATCATCACTGTAAAGGAGGAGCTGTTATGATATCTCTTCCTTTGAAGTGTTGACATCTATTCCTGTTACTCTCCTAGATAACCCATTACCTGATAAGAGGTCACTGTTGACACTACTTTAGTATTCCTGATCCCAGAGACAATTCAAATGTCTTTCAGGAGGCTAGCCCTCAACACCTACTTTGGGTTGTGTTGTCAAGTCTCTGTGGTAAGACTACTAGGCAGACTGGATTTAACCGGTTTTTCTCTCGGGCAACTCAAAGTACAACTTTTAGAAAGTGATGTTATTCTACATTAAAAAATCTAGTTTCACCTTAAAATGTGATTTTTGCCACCAAGTGAAAAAGAGCTTTGAGTTATGTTCTATTATCTTCTCTAGACGAGTAATGCAATTAGGTTTATATTAACAAGCTACATGATCATGAAAAATGTAGTTATATGTACAAAGTGACAGTGTTTTGCAACTGTTCACTGTGGGGACATACAATTCCTTAATATTCTGAATGCTCTACCTTTGGATTTTAATGACCCAATACTGTGGGCTTACAAGTAACACGTACACTTAGGTGTAACTTAGCTAACACATAAAAATACTTCTTGTAATTGACAAAGCACTTTCCTTGCCATGTGCCACTGCTGTACTTTTGTAACTGCAGCCCAGCTAGAGCATAATGGTCTTTATTTGAGGCATACACTTCTGTCCTATGTGTCAGTGTTGGAAATACACACTGCAGATCACTTAACTTCCACGCCACTGGTGCATTTCCTGTACCAAATTACTGTGGTCAATCTGAAAATATGAGCAAGCCAGTTGGAGAAAACCCATTTAAAAGGACAATTTAAGGACAGACCACACACACTGTCACACTTAATGTCAGTGTCACAGTGCACAGAGTCATAAAATAGTAATAAAAATGTTTGTAAATGGTGAAAAATCTGAAGATACAACACAGAAGAAGGCAAATTGCTGCAGTGATTTAATTATGAGACGTACTGGGAAGTGCGTCTTAGGAGCACTGTGTGATATGACTTGATGTTCCTCAAGGTGTGGGCAAAGGAGAGTACCAGATGATTTATACAAGAAGAGCACTGTGGGCCATATTTATGACCCTTGTGGCGCAGGGGAGCACTGAAGTCGCCTTGCCATTCAAAACCTCACAAAGCAGCTTTGCGTGGCTTAAATAATATGACTTTAGGTTCGCGTTGCTCTTGCACCACCTCGCGAGGTGAAAGAGTGACGCAAACCGAGTCATAAATATGACCGTGTGGGTTTTGCACTTAGGGAGTAGTAAAGGAGAATAAATGCAAGTCTCAGAATGCAAAATAGAATGGTCATGTCAAATGATGTGGGCCACTTGGCAGCTAATCATGTAGACAAATTGATGGAAATCAAATGAAAATAATTACTTTCCTCTCCATGAAATAATGACATGTCTATGTTTTAATGTTTTTTCTGTTTTGTTGTCCAGCATTCAGAATAAGGAAGGGTGGGGCGTATTTACAAGGACCTAGCACGGCCGCAGCATCAGTGCTAGTTACAAAGTGACGCTATAGGTCTTTAGCTTCACTTTTACCACTTCTGCGCCGATTTTAGGATGCAGTAGATCCCCATGCATCAGATAATGACAATGATATGTAATGTAGGCGTTACCCCTTAAAAAGCCTTGCAGAACTGTCACAGCTGTATATCCAATGAAATTGGATAATGACGCTTATTTGGCAAACGACGCACAGAGTTCCAAAAATGTAACGCTCAGGCAAACCAGGAGTAAAAATTATGCATTGACACTGATACAAAAGCAGACCATATCCAAATCACTCTGGCAAGCTCAAATACACCATGGACTTACTCCTACTGCAGCTCGGTGTACCAAGAAGGCCATCACCATCATTGCCACCACCACCACCACCGCCTTCACCATCACCACCACAGAGCAGTGCAGGTGAAGGGAGTGGACATACCAGCACATTGACCTCAGGGAGGAGGAGGTCATCACCCATTACAGGCTCAGGAGGGAATCCATTGTCCAGCTCCTGCACTAGATTGCACCAAGGCTGCAGGCAACAACTCAGTGGTGCAACATCATCCCTTCACAGCTCAAGCTACTGGCTGTAATACAAATGCTGGTGTCTGGAATATTCCAGCCCACCACAGCCAGAGTGGCTGGAGTATCCCAGCCATCCTTTTCATCATTATTCCCCTTAATCCTGGATGACATCATAAGCCTCACACCCCGGTATCTCATCTTCCCCGACACACCCCAGAAAAAACAGGAAAGCATGCAAGGATTTCATGCCCTTGCAGGATTTCCACGTGTTGGGGGAAGTGGACTGCACCCATGTGCAACTCTTGCCTCCAGTGGCTACATCACACCGGTACCACAATAGGAAGCACTCTTATTCCATGAACATGCAGGCAGTAGTGGACCCTCTGGGCCTGTTCATTAAACTCCTGGCAAAGTACCCGGGGAGTGCTCATGATTCTTTCATATTTCGACATTCCATCATCAATGAGTGCCTCCAAAATGGGAGCTATGGGAGTGTCCTACTGGTTGGTAAGTACTTCTCAAGCACTTGACTGACCACATGACAGTCAATAATGTGGGACAACATAGCCATATTAGTGTTGGGCTGAATGAGACAGTGCTTACCTAGCAGGTATGGGCCTTCATACTTGCACCATACTACATGGCACATGTGCAACACAACCCTCCAAGTCATGCATGTCAACACTGGCTATGCCACTGTAAGGCACAAGTACAAGCGGACTGCACCGCTGGAAATTCAATTTCCATGACTTCTGGTGGAGCAGCTTACTTTTGTATCTCTAATCTGGTGCAATGTGTTAAAAAGGTTTGCTGCAGCCTATTTTTACTGTGTGTAGTACCATTTTCAAATAACGACTTGCATATTCACAGTGCTTTCTGTTGCAAGATGGGACATCGTAGCACTATAAATATAAACCACTATTCCTCAGTGTACAAAACAGAATTTAGTTAATGCATGTTTAACACACTTCAACCTGTGGATGAACTACAAAATACTTTGTGAGAAGCAGTTCTTGCGGAGTAGGGTCATGACCGATTTGCATATGGCCAAACTGGTGTGGCGTGGGGAGCAAAACAAACGATGGATTAAGGCCCAGATCTCTGTACTGCGGATGAGTGTTTGGCATTGTTTAGCATTACATCCATCAATTGTTCTTGTTGCATAATTTTTTTATGGTGCTACATTTACCCTTTTGGATACTGCAGAGCGCAAAATGGAAAAAGAACCCTATCCAATCTCATGGATCAAAAATGTGGAGGGGTGAGGCCGGGTGCATTTATTCAGTTGTGGTGGAGCCATAGCAGATGTTCTGTAATCTCAGCCCATGGGAGTCTGGAAAGCCATTCAGAACACTTATTTTTCTACACTTTTGTGAAGCGAATGTGGTTGGTTTCTGATCTCAGAAAAGGGCAGACTTGGGCCTTGTACTTACAATCATTTACTTCCTTGCCTCAACTGTTTGAATGCTGTTGGACCTGGTTTGCAGTTTGTGAGCTCAGGGATGTCGGTGAGGTGTATTGTGGAGCTAAGTCATACAAGTATTTTGGGCCTTTTTCCCAGTAGGTTTTGTGGCTGATGAATAGGGCCCTGGATTTGACCATGTTTCTATCTACGTACTGGTGCAGGCTTGATGTAGTCCCACTTACTCAGCTTAAGGCCCAGACTTACTGAAGCTTTTGTAGTCTTGGCTGCCCAAAATGGAGCATTTTAGGGAAGGCCAATGGAAATGACATTTCAGTTGTGGTGGACTAACATATCTAAGGTTCCACCCGATGTTCACTTTAGAGATGTTTGAGTATTTTGCAGATCAGGACTGGCAGATAGATCACTTTGGCCACTGCATTGACTTCCGGAGTGAACAACTGTTGAGAATTCTAGAGTAAGGTCAAGAGTGTGGAGTGTATGTGTATGTGTGTGTGTGGATGGGGGTTTAGTCTGTGAGTGCATGTAACAATGGGTGTATTGAAGTGAAGATGTGAATGAGGTGGGGCAATTATGGACGCCACATTGCGCCAAGAATAGTTGCACTGTGTTTGTTTCCGTTGTCCTCCAGATTTACAATGAAGCTACTGATTCAAATCCAAGTTAAAACTCCCTTCTTCCTTATAAAAAAAGTATGCATCGACATTAATCGTTGACAGGCAGAGCTACTCTAATTTTAACCTACCCACTGCCCATCGTTGTAAGGTGCTAAAGGACCTGTCACTGGATCCATTTTACAAAATAAAGATGTTTTGCACTTTCCTCTTGTCTCATCCACTGTTCCCTGGTTTGCAAACCCTTTCATAGTTTAGCCTGATAATGCAAAAGATGTGGCTGGAGAATATTACATAACAATATTTGGGAAGGATTTGTAGTTCTACAATGCACACACCCCTAAAAACAAATGTTGCCCTATATGTTGGCTATACACAACAGAATTGCTGATGTAAAGAATATTACTACATTCAAATTAGCCCTAACAACCATTGGCAGAGCCAACAGTTACATACACCTTTAATATGCAGCGGCAACTTTGCCAAAGTTTTCACGCTTTGGTATATTGTATAGGCCAAAGCATTTGAAAATAAATAAACATGCATGCTTTTTTGTCAAAGAATAAGAAAATATACATTTATGATGGTGGACTTTCATGAGGGTGCGTGTACATGCAAGTGCATGCACAAGTGGTCATCTTGCAATGATTTTTGTTATTTTATGAAACAAATAAGTTCGAAAATGTTCTCTGCGTCAACACATGCGCATGGATGCGTATGCACTAGACCGCCTAGACTAAAAGGTGATAAAATGCAGAATAGGACTTACTCTCCTGGAGGGAACCATAGACAAAAATAGCACCTTGAATATCTTATGTGTTTTTGTGAAAGAGTTTTTTCACCAGTTGGAATTGTATGCTGCGATATGCTGCATTGTAAATGGGTAAATGAAGCAGCAGGGTTAAAGAGATGTTTGGGCCAGTGCTGTTCTGCCAAGATGGTTGTACTTTTTTAAACCTTTGATGAGGCCTTAGTAGTTTGTAAGATCCAATTCGACAATATTGGGTAAGGATGAGGAACTATGTGGGGCTCTCACTGGTGCCCTAAAGTAACGTTTTTTTTTATTTCGCTGAGAAGAGTTAGCTGGTGCAGTTTTGTCTTCGTTATTTAAGATTTGTTTCTGAAAGAGAATGTAATCTTCATTATGAATCTGAGCAAACCTATAGATCCCTTGGCTCAGGCTCCTGAGTTGCCTCAGGCATGGCCTCCTTGGTTGACCACATCCAATGTAGTGTAACAGAAATCAATGTATTATCACATTGTAGACCATTTTAAAATCAATAGTTCTAAAACATGCCATCATCACGCTACCACGATGTTATGTATGTGTCAAAGTTATTCGACAGAGAATAGCCATACCGATAATTATGAACTAAATAATTGAACCAAGAGGGACCAGTCATCTCCCTCAAAATAATAAAAAAAAATCCCTGTATGCTATAATAGCAATATATCCCTGCATACTGTTATTTTATAATACTGCTAATTATTTTCATGTTCCTAATCCTTAGAATTTTATAAACTTCATAATGCCATCCATGTTACAGCTCTTGATTAAAGGTGATCTTTGTAAACCCGGGCGAAGGCTATTAAACAGGCAGTCGCGGTTAAGCAAGTGGTCTGAGCTGAGCGGTGGTTACGCGGTGGCACATTTTCTTCTATGTCATTGACAAATTAGTGTATCCGTATTTTAACACATTGGTCTAATTCAGGAGGCTTTCCCCAGGTACTGGCCATTAATTGGTGTCTGAGCAGCTTGGCATGGTGCACTAATTGGAACAATTATCTCATAAAAAAGTTAGCCCAGGAATCCAGAAAGACAAACATGTCCTTTCATATGGCTCTCTTTTAAATATTGCACTTCTTGGCAGCATAATCTTGGAACAAAACTTTAAGTCAGGATGTTAAATGTGTTTTTCTTTCCATGTATTTTGGTCATATAGTATTTTTCAAATTAAATAATAAGGTGTAATCAGTTGAGTTTTTCATGACTACATGTTTTGATGGGTATGGGTGATATATTGCTAAGCAATGAGACATTTTTCTGTTTTCTTTGGAGATACATCATTATATATTTTCAAGAAACGCCCAATTTGTTTGTGTTCCTCCGTACACAGTCACGTAAGTCCACCTATTTAATCAAAGTATTACCAAAGAAACACACAGAGTACTCTGATTAATTACCAGAAGTCATTTAATAAATTACCTTTCCTCACCCCAGTACTTGTTATTTGAGGTGTGTCCCCTCCCTCCTGAGAAACCATGCAACCTAGGTACAACCTAAAAAACAGTCCTACTTCCATTCCCTCTTTCCCCTTATACCCCTTCGCCTTAAAGGGGGTGAGGACAAGCAGAACTGTCTGTATTCGCCATACACAAGAATCAAGGACATGACATCGGCAAAGGAGGGTGGGAGGTGTGTTCTGGGACATGGAAAAGTAACCCTGCTATCAAGATTACTGTTACATCATTGGTGGATTACTCCTTAAACTCTTCCTCTCTCCAGTCCTTACTATTTGCAGATGTGCTAGAGCAGTAGGGTCATGAATGAAGCTTTAAAAAGTAACAACAGTCCTGAGGCAATACAAGGTGTTCCAGAAGAAGGTGGGCCATATTCAGTGTAGGGAATGCAGGCTGGAACAGTGACACAGGCGGCAGAAGCGGAAAGAGGAAGCAGTGCAAACAATTTTGGCAGGCCCATTTGGATAGAGTCCCAACCCTGCTAGAGCCTTACCAAGGCAGAACCTAAGCAGACCATCTCTAGACACACAATAGGGAGGGAAAACTAAGGAAAACCAGCCAAAGACCAGAATAGACCTGAACAAAGGGACTATCTGAGAAGAACATGGAATCGTCCATCCACCCAAGCAATGGAAAGATGTAATAGAAAAACGTCAGGCCCAAGCTCCGGGCACTTTAACAGATGCACATAGGGAGACAATAGCCAAGACCATACCAAGGATGTTGAAACACATCAGCCTCTGATCAAAGAAGGGAGCCATTCACAAGACCTACCACGAGGCAGACCCCCATCATAACACCAGATATAGCTGAAAGGCAGTGGAGAACACGAGTTGCAGACAATACATTAGGGCAATTAAGGCACTAAGGGCCAGATGTAGGTAGCCAAATACCGGTCGGTAACGGCCGTAATTCGGTAATTTCGTCCGTTACCGACCGGTATAAATGAAATGAGATGTAGGAGCCTATTATTTACCGAATCGGTAAATATGAGTCGGTATAATTCCGACTCGGTAAATATGAGTCGGTATACTTCCAACTCGGTAAATAAGAGTCGGTATTCTTACCGAGGCGGAATTTACCGAATTCATATTTACCGAATTCTTATTTACCGATTCGGTAAATAAGAAACGGTAAAAAATGGCCATGGAGATGTAGGAAAGCCAAAAAATACCGAATACACGGAAATTCGGTATTTATGAGTCGGTATTTACCATGGATTGAATGCAGGTGGTAATCAGGTGAAGGCCATAAAAAGAGTCCCAAAATGCAACTGTGGAACCATAATTGCGTCTTTCTACGTCATTGCAAGGCGGCAAAGACTACAGGCAGCAGAAGAGAGGGAATGGCAAAGGGAGGAACAAGTGTACAGGCAGAGGATAACACTGTTCCAACTGACAGAGCCTGAAATACTCCAGAGGTACAGGCTACATCCCCAAACCATCCAGGACTTGATCAGGGACCTACATCCACTCCTGGAGCACCCAACACCCAGGGCCCACGCCATCCCACCCCATGTGCAGGTGCTGTGTAGCTTACAATTGCTTGCCTCCGGGAGCTACCAGAGTGTGATAGCTGCAGTGGGTGGTGTGTCCCAGAGCTGCCTGTCCCGCTTCTTCAGGAGGTTCCTTGACGCCATGATGCAGAGGATGGAGCATTACATTTCATTCCCTGATACACCTGCGGAACTTGCAAAAACCAAGACTGATTTCTATCAACTGGCACACTTCCCTCACGTGATAGGCTGCATTGATGGCACCCACGTACCACTCTGTCCACCTGCAGCCACAGAACACATATACAGAAACCGCAAGTCAACGCACTCCATCAATGTACAGGTCATATGCAACGCTGGCAACATCATCACAGACATCGTTGCGAAGTTCCCTGGAAGTACCCATGATTCGTACATATTCCAGAATAGTGGAATATACACACGCCTAGTTGCCGGAGAATTTGGAAACGGATACCTGCTAGGTAAATGAATTTGACACACCCTGTCACTCACAGCAGATTAATGTATCATGTACATGCAAGTAATGTCAATCTTTTCCCCCCTAGGCGACAGTGCATATGCCCTGCGGTACTTTGTGCTCACCCCCTACCTCAACCCATCCACCAGGAGTGAAAGGCGGTACAATGTGGCTCACAGATCTACACGCAACGTTGTGGAGTGCACATTTAGACTCCTAAAGAGCAGGTTTCGCTGCCTCCACAAGAGTGGAGGGGCACGCCAGTACACCCCAATACTGTGCTGCAAAATCATTGCGACCTGTGCAATGTTACACAATCTCGCCACCAAGGAAGGCACAGAGGTGGAGATCACACATCATGAGGACATTGATGATGACACAGAACTGGCAGAGCCCCATGGTACAGTAGCAGCAGCAGCGACAGATGGGAGACTGAGATGGGCAGAGGTCACACAGCAATATTTCTGAGTGAGTAATGAGACACAGACAGGCAAAGGTCATGACGTACGTAGTTTAATTTTCACTACGCAAGTGCAATGATAGCACACATTCTGTACACGATATATAAATGTCCATGACTGTGTTGTCACGGTTAACACCACCGTGACCTGTTCCTTGGGTGGAGGGCATAGTCAATGTTTACGGCCACGGACAACAGGGTGGGACTGCTGTGGCTGTGTGTCAATGTTCTCGGTGTGGCCTGTGTCAGTAGCATGACGCCTGCCGCTCCTATGTATTTCTTGTACAGTAGTGCTTGCGCCACTCCTGCTGGTGGACTCCTCACTTTCACCCACACATGTGTCACCTCGAGTGGCAGTCTGTTGTGCGAGCATGAGCTCCATAGCAGAGGTCACTCTGGCCATTCCCACTGATAAATTTATGCAGCACTGCACAATGGCATCCTGCATCGCCACTGACCGTCTGCACAGCAGGGTGGTTGCAGTTGCAAATCTGTTCAGGGCTTTTGTCTGCTGCCGCACATCGACACGAGCCTTGCGTCTCTCCAAATGGTCCCTGTCCAACTTGTCGCACAGGACAGTCATGCACTGTGTCATGTCGAAAATGCCAGATGCCATTGACTGCATGCTCTCAGAAATGTCTCCAATGCCCTTGCCTATTTCATCCAGCTTGTTGTTGGTGGTGCGGGCCTGCCTCTGAACCCCCATCATTGCTTTCGCCTGCAGGCGCTGAACTTTGACCATGGTGGCCTCCAGTCCACAGAAGACCCCCTGATCTTGACGCACTTCATCTGCCTCCCGTGGCCTTCGTCCTCGGACACTGGCCCGCACAGATCTGGGAGTGGGCAGCTGCTCAGCGTCGGCTGAATCCTGTGGGTTGATGGCCATGTCACCCTCATCCTCTTCCTCCTCGGATGTTTCCAGTATGCGGGGAGGGGGCAGATCAATGCGCCTTGCCCTTTCCAGCACTGGGGACTGAGTTGTGGGGGTGGGGGACTGTGCAGCCGCTCCTGACTCCCAAATAACAGAGGGGACGGTGGCTGTGGTGGTGTTGGCTCCTCAGGTGACTTGGCTGCCTGCTCTTTGTCATTCCCTCCGTGTCCTGTGCTGGGTCCAGCTTCTTCCCTCCTCTTCTCCCTAACCTTTGCTGCGCTGCACGATGACTCCCCTGTGGACAGACATGGACATTGTGTCAGTGGAGTGGTTCACCTGTGTCTCTTGATTAAACACACGACTATAGCACATTTGCCTGTCCCTCATTTGCTTATGCTAGTAGTCTGTAGCATCCCTTGCTGCATGGCATGCTGACTGCATAGAGGTATCTACCTATGACTACATTTCCCATGATGCATTGCAGGACATTGGTAAAACCTGTTCTGGAGTATGATGTAGGCACACAGAGTGTGTAAGGGGAATAGGTAAATGGGTTAATGACAATGTACTGGCATCTTACCTTGTTTCTTTGCAACTCTTGCAGAGCTGTCAGCGTCCCCGATGCCGTGGATTGATTCAGGCTCAAGGGTGGATTCCACCAGCTCCTCTATGTCGGTGAGTCGTGGGGCTCGGTTTCTTCCTCCCCCTGTTGCTGCAGCTTCCTTGCGGTGGGCAGTTAGTTTCTTCTTGTTGAGGATGCGGAGATCATACCACCGTTTTTTCAGATCGTCTATTTCACGGTGGGTGACACCAATGGCATTTACCTTGCCTTGTATCTCAATCCAGGTTGTGCGCTTGATGGACTCAGCAACATGCAGTGATTGTTTCCCAAAGATCTTGCTGTAATGTCTGCAACAAGCACCTGCAGTTCCTCAGGGCTGAATTTTATCTTTCTTTTGCGCTCAGCAGCATCCCTCTGTGCATCCTGACTCTCCATGGTGCCTGACCAGGTGAGCTCAGGGAAGCCTGCTCCTCAGTCTGTCCTCCTGCTCTCCTGACTGTTGGTTTCTGCACCTGCGTGGGAGTGGCCAGTCCCAGGTACTGGGGAGGGGTGCTTGATTCTGATTGGTTGATTCCCCAGTACCTTTGGGTTTGGGTGTGGTTGGAGTTCCTGATTGGTTCACAGGCTCACATGTTTGTCAATTTCAAATTTCCGATTCGGTATTTACCGATTCGGTATTTACCGATTCGGTAATACCCATTCATTCCTATGGGCCATGGGCCCGTTGGAATGTATGGGTTTTACCGATTCGGATTTTACCGAGTCGGTAAATACCGATTTCAAATACCGAGTGATTCCGAATCGGTAATTCTTACCGATTTTTTTGCTACATCTCATTTTCCGATTCTGAAATACCGATTCGGTATGACTCGGTATTTTAGAATCGGTAAATTAAAATTACCTACATCTGGCCCAAAATCAGCTAGAAGAAAGTCAGGGGTAAGACAATGTTGGCCAAGGAACCAGGAGTGCCCATGCCTGGCCACGAAGAGCCACCTGGAGCAATCCAAGACTGCCCAGTGATAGGAAACATACAAGAACAGCACACCACCACCCTTGCCACTAAATCTATGCCCCCTGGAAAGGAGTTAACATTGAGCCTATGGTGAACTAAGACTCCCCCAAGTGGTCACTTCCTCTAATCCAATTGTTATCCAGAGTGGATGAAAATACCACACAAACAAAGAGAATTATGGCCAGTGCACTCCACCCATATGCTCCAAACACAGAATGGAGTAGACAGGAAAGTCGAAGCCCATGAATATCTTGAGATGCTCAGGACAGGGAAACAGCAAAGGACCTCTAAAAAATATAACACCAGCCTCAGTTCCTATCACAATTCAAAAAGGGGGGTGGTGATGGACAGAGTATCTGAATTAAGCAGAACACTCCTACCCAGTCAAAAGATCAGGGCTTGATCCATCACCGTTTTTTAGCTCACTGCACCATCCCAGTTCAGAACCTGGCTACATGCAAATTAGTCTGTCCCTGGCCCAGTGCATCATGGGAACAGGGCAGACCAAACTACCGAGCCAATTCTTTTCTGAATCATTTTGTCCACCACAAGCGTGGAAGGGTATACTCAGACATGAGTCCCTTGCTCACTGCTCCATCAGGATTCAAGCAAGCCGGGCCGACGACGCCTGAAATGGCAGAAACCGGTCCCCGGAAGCTTGTCTCCTTTCTGGTGAAGAATTGGCTTGGTAGTTTGGTCTACCCTGTTCCCATGATGCACTGGGCCAGGGACAGACTAATTTGCATATAGCCAGGTTCTGAGCTGGGATGGGGCAGTGAGCTAAATAACGGTGATGGATCAAGCCCTGATCTTTGGACTGGGTAAGAGTGGTCTGCTTAATTCAGACACTCTGTTCATCACCACCCCCTTTTCTGAATCATTTTGTCCACCACAAGCGTGGAAGGGTATACTCAGACATGAGTCCCTTGCTCACTGCTCCATCAGGATTCAAGCAAGCCGGGCCGACGACGCCTGAAATGGCAGAAACCGGTCCCCGGAAGCTTGTCTCCTTTCTGGTGAAGAATTGGCTTGGTAGTTTGGTCTGCCCTGTTCCCATGATGCACTGGGCCAGGGACAGACTAATTTGCATATAGCCAGGTTCTGAGCTGGGATGGGGCAGTGAGCTAAATAACGGTGATGGATCAAGCCCTGATCTTTGGACTGGGTAAGAGTGGTCTGCTTAATTCAGACACTCTGTTCATCACCACCCCCTTTTCTGAAACATTTTGTCCACCATAAGCGTGGAAGGGTATACTCAGACATGAGTCCCTTGCTCACTGCTCCATCAGGATTCAAGCAAGCCGGGCCGACGACGCCTGAAATGGCAGAAACCGGTCCCCGGAAGCTTGTCTCCTTTCTGGTGAAGAATTGGCTTGGTAGTTTGGTCTGCCCTGTTCCCATGATGCACTGGGCCAGGGACAGACTAATTTGCATATAGCCAGGTTCTGAGCTGGGATGGGGCAGTGAGCTAAATAACGGTGATGGATCAAGCCCTGATCTTTGGACTGGGTAAGAGTGGTCTGCTTAATTCAGACACTCTGTTCATCACCACCCCCTTTTCTGAATCATTTTGTCCACCATAAGCGTGGAAGGGTATACTCAGACATGAGTCCCTTGCTCACTGCTCCATCAGGATTCAAGCAAGCCGGGCCGACGACGCCTGAAATGGCAGAAACCGGTCCCCGGAAGCTTGTCTCCTTTCTGGTGAAGAATTGGCTTGGTAGTTTGGTCTGCCCTGTTCCCATGATGCACTGGGCCAGGGACAGACTAATTTGCATATAGCCAGGTTCTGAGCTGGGATGGGGCAGTGAGCTAAATAACGGTGATGGATCAAGCCCTGATCTTTGGACTGGGTAAGAGTGGTCTGCTTAATTCAGACACTCTGTTCATCACCACCCCCTTTTCTGAATCATTTTGTCCACCATAAGCGTGGAAGGGTATACTCAGACATGAGTCCCTTGCTCACTGCTCCATCAGGATTCAAGCAAGCCGGGCCGACGACGCCTGAAATGGCAGAAACCAGTCCCCGGAAGCTTGTCTCCTTTCTGGTGAAGAATTGGCTTGGTAGTTTGGTCTGCCCTGTTCCCATGATGCACTGGGCCAGGGACAGACTAATTTGCATATAGCCAGGTTCTGAGCTGGGATGGGGCAGTGAGCTAAATAACGGTGATGGATCAAGCCCTGATCTTTGGACTGGGTAAGAGTGGTCTGCTTAATTCAGACACTCTGTTCATCACCACCCCCTTTTCTGAATCATTTTGTCCACCATAAGCGTGGAAGGGTATACTCAGACATGAGTCCCTTGCTCACTGCTCCATCAGGATTCAAGCAAGCCGGGCCGACGACGCCTGAAATGGCAGAAACCGGTCCCCGGAAGCTTGTCTCCTTTCTGGTGAAGAATTGGCTTGGTAGTTTGGTCTGTCCTGTTCCCATGATGCACTGGGCCAGGGACAGACTAATTTGCATATAGCCAGGTTCTGAGCTGGGATGGGGCAGTGAGCTAAATAACGGTGATGGATCAAGCCCTGATCTTTGGACTGGGTAAGAGTGGTCTGCTTAATTCAGACACTCTGTTCATCACCACCCCCTTTTCTGAATCATTTTGTCCACCATAAGCGTGGAAGGGTATACTCAGACATGAGTCCCTTGCTCACTGCTCCATCAGGATTCAAGCAAGCCGGGCCGACGACGCCTGAAATGGCAGAAACCGGTCCCCGGAAGCTTGTCTCCTTTCTGGTGAAGAATTGGCTTGGTAGTTTGGTCTGCCCTGTTCCCATGATGCACTGGGCCAGGGACAGACTAATTTGCATATAGCCAGGTTCTGAGCTGGGATGGGGCAGTGAGCTAAATAACGGTGATGGATCAAGCCCTGATCTTTGGACTGGGTAAGAGTGGTCTGCTTAATTCAGACACTCTGTTCATCACCACCCCCTTTTCTGAATCATTTTGTCCACCATAAGCGTGGAAGGGTATACTCAGACATGAGTCCCTTGCTCACTGCTCCATCAGGATTCAAGCAAGCCGGGCCGATGACGCCTGAAATGGCAGAAACCGGTCCCCGGAAGCTTGTCTCCTTTCTGGTGAAGAATTGGCTTGGTAGTTTGGTCTGCCCTGTTCCCATGATGCACTGGGCCAGGGACAGACTAATTTGCATATAGCCAGGTTCTGAGCTGGGATGGGGCAGTGAGCTAAATAACGGTGATGGATCAAGCCCTGATCTTTGGACTGGGTAAGAGTGGTCTGCTTAATTCAGACACTCTGTTCATCACCACCCCCTTTTCTGAATCATTTTGTCCACCATAAGCGTGGAAGGGTATACTCAGACATGAGTCCCTTGCTCACTGCTCCATTAGGATTCAAGCAAGCCGGGCCGACGACGCCTGAAATGGCAGAAACCGGTCCCCGGAAGCTTGTCTCCTTTCTGGTGAAGAATTGGCTTGGTAGTTTGGTCTGCCCTGTTCCCATGATGCACTGGGCCAGGGACAGACTAATTTGCATATAGCCAGGTTCTGAGCTGGGATGGGGCAGTGAGCTAAATAACGGTGATGGATCAAGCCCTGATCTTTGGACTGAGTAAGAGTGGTCTGCTTAATTCAGACACTCTGTTCATCACCACCCCCTTTTCTGAATCATTTTGTCCACCATAAGCGTGGAAGGGTATACTCAGACATGAGTCCCTTGCTCACTGCTCCATTAGGATTCAAGCAAGCCGGGCCGACGACGCCTGAAATGGCAGAAACCGGTCCCCGGAAGCTTGTCTCCTTTCTGGTGAAGAATTGGCTTGGTAGTTTGGTCTGCCCTGTTCCCATGATGCACTGGGCCAGGGACAGACTAATTTGCATATAGCCAGGTTCTGAGCTGGGATGGGGCAGTGAGCTAAATAACGGTGATGGATCAAGCCCTGATCTTTGGACTGGGTAAGAGTGGTCTGCTTAATTCAGACACTCTGTTCATCACCACCCCCTTTTCTGAATCATTTTGTCCACCATAAGCGTGGAAGGGTATACTCAGACATGAGTCCCTTGCTCACTGCTCCATCAGGATTGAAGCAAGCCGGGCCGACGACGCCTGAAATGGCAGAAACCAGTCCCCGGAAGCTTGTCTCCTTTCTGGTGAAGAATTGGCTTGGTAGTTTGGTCTGCCCTGTTCCCATGATGCACTGGGCCAGGGACAGACTAATTTGCATATAGCCAGGTTCTGAGCTGGGATGGGGCAGTGAGCTAAATAACGGTGATGGATCAAGCCCTGATCTTTGGACTGGGTAAGAGTGGTCTGCTTAATTCAGACACTCTGTTCATCACCACCCCCTTTTCTGAATCATTTTGTCCACCATAAGCGTGGAAGGGTATACTCAGACATGAGTCCCTTTCTCACTGCTCCATCAGGATTCAAGCAAGCCGGGCCGACGACGCCTGAAATGGCAGAAACCGGTCCCCGGAAGCTTGTCTCCTTTCTGGTGAAGAATTGGCTTGGTAGTTTGGTCTGTCCTGTTCCCATGATGCACTGGGCCAGGGACAGACTAATTTGCATATAGCCAGGTTCTGAGCTGGGATGGGGCAGTGAGCTAAATAACGGTGATGGATCAAGCCCTGATCTTTGGACTGGGTAAGAGTGGTCTGCTTAATTCAGACACTCTGTTCATCACCACCCCCTTTTCTGAATCATTTTGTCCACCATAAGCGTGGAAGGGTATACTCAGACATGAGTCCCTTGCTCACTGCTCCATCAGGATTCAAGCAAGCCGGGCCGACGACGCCTGAAATGGCAGAAACCGGTCCCCGGAAGCTTGTCTCCTTTCTGGTGAAGAATTGGCTTGGTAGTTTGGTCTGCCCTGTTCCCATGATGCACTGGGCCAGGGACAGACTAATTTGCATATAGCCAGGTTCTGAGCTGGGATGGGGCAGTGAGCTAAATAACGGTGATGGATCAAGCCCTGATCTTTGGACTGGGTAAGAGTGGTCTGCTTAATTCAGACACTCTGTTCATCACCACCCCCTTTTCTGAATCATTTTGTCCACCATAAGCGTGGAAGGGTATACTCAGACATGAGTCCCTTGCTCACTGCTCCATCAGGATTCAAGCAAGCCGGGGCGATGACGCCTGAAATGGCAGAAACCGGTCCCCGGAAGCTTGTCTCCTTTCTGGTGAAGAATTGGCTTGGTAGTTTGGTCTGCCCTGTTCCCATGATGCACTGGGCCAGGGACAGACTAATTTGCATATAGCCAGGTTCTGAGCTGGGATGGGGCAGTGAGCTAAATAACGGTGATGGATCAAGCCCTGATCTTTGGACTGGGTAAGAGTGGTCTGCTTAATTCAGACACTCTGTTCATCACCACCCCCTTTTCTGAATCATTTTGTCCACCATAAGCGTGGAAGGGTATACTCAGACATGAGTCCCTTGCTCACTGCTCCATTAGGATTCAAGCAAGCCGGGCCGACGACGCCTGAAATGGCAGAAACCGGTCCCCGGAAGCTTGTCTCCTTTCTGGTGAAGAATTGGCTTGGTAGTTTGGTCTGCCCTGTTCCCATGATGCACTGGGCCAGGGACAGACTAATTTGCATATAGCCAGGTTCTGAGCTGGGATGGGGCAGTGAGCTAAATAACGGTGATGGATCAAGCCCTGATCTTTGGACTGAGTAAGAGTGGTCTGCTTAATTCAGACACTCTGTTCATCACCACCCCCTTTTCTGAATCAGTTCCTATCACAGCAGGGTGAACAAAGGGATATCTGAGAGCAGAATCCCATCTTGAATGCTGAGGACACCCACTGAGTAGAGCTGAGGGAAATCTAAGCCAGACAAACAAAGCTTAACACCAGGCAGGAGATAGCAGATTGCTGACAAAAGGACCAGAAAGTTGCAGGACCTACCTCTGCTCTAAGTCCAGCAGGAAGGCAAGGAAGGCCTGGTAAACAATCTGTAAACTCAAGCCCAACTACACAGTATAAGAAAGAAACACACTGGGAAACATCTCAAATACCCAAAAGAAAGAGGAAGGAGCAGTCCTATTTCACCAAGCATCCACAGATGACCCTAATCAGCATCATAGTTTTTCTCTTTGCCCTAATATCATGGTCCTTGCTTTCACCACCCTTTTCAGCCTCCCGCTGGCCTCGGCAGTAGTCCATTGTACATGGAATCATGGCAAAGCTATCCCCAGGACCCCAAAGTCTTCTCTAAAGACAGGCCCATCTCTCTTTTGCCTTTCCCTAGTAAAGTGTTAGCAAGAGTAGTTAACATACAGCTTTCATTCTTCCTGTCCAACGTCTTGGACCCCTTTCAATGGAGTTTCAGAGATGCCCATAGTACTGAAACAGCTCTGTTGGCAGCTGCTAGCGATAGCCACCATTGCGGTTCAAGGCTCGTCTGTCACTTTGATCCTCCTTGATCTCTCATCAGATTTTATCACAGTCTCCCCTGCTATCCTTCTAAAATGCATGCATGAGTTGAGCATCCCTCTTGATGCCCACAGATGGATACAATCTTTTCTTTCTGATAGATGGCAATCAGTTCTTCAACCATCCATGAGCTCTGACGTCTTTTATTTGTACACGGCCCACCTTTGCCAACCTCATGAGATGTTATGGTTTAGAAATCATCTCTTACACTGATGATATCTAGCCCATCACTTCCATCTCTAAAGCATAACGACCACACAAACTAATTTTAACACCTTTATGCTCCGAGTCTCAGACTGGATACGTAACAATTGTCTTCAGCTGAACGGGGATAAAACTGAAGTGATTCTATTGGGCAGAACCACATCTTATTGGGCTTAAGGCTAGTGACCCACTAAGCTGGGGGACGCCGCACAGCCCACTAGCGATGCAAGAAACCTGGGTATTGTATTAGACAAGAACCTGCCCATGGCAATTAATTCATTATCTGCATCATACTGTTTGCTATGTATGTTTTTTGTCATTCAATACATTATATAATAAAAAAAGAACTGCAAGTTTAGAATTTTAGTTGGATAGTCTTTTTTTGACTCCACACCAGTCGCTCTGCCGTCTTTCTGGTGTAACAGTGGAAATATAGAATCATAATACGTTCTATAGCAAGATAGTGAGTCAGATGGTGTGTGATTGAGGCCCAGATTTTCTATTCTTTGGTGCAAGGCAACTCAGCACCATAGTTGCGGCGCTGCCTTGCATCAAAGGGGGCATATTATCTCTCCCATTGCACAGGGGTACTTTTGACAGCCATGCACCAACGCACAGAACCTTGTGCCAGAGTTAAAGAACTGTGCAATTCCTGAATCACAGGTTTTGTTCTGGACGGGGTCCCTATTAGTACAAAAACTATGCTTTTGTTGTTGTTGTTTTTTGTGGTTTTTTTTAATGCATGTCACGCTTTGTATGTGTGCTGTACATACACATTACACATCCAACGTTGGACAGTGGAGAAGAAATTACATACATTCTCCTTGTTATGCCTGCTTCAAGTAGGCATAAGGTTTTGTTGTGAATTCCTTTCTACCAATGTTCGTAAATAGGGTTTTGCATCAAAAACCATGGGTGGTTGAACAGAAACCCATGTGCACCATCCATGGAACAAAGCCTAGATGCCAAATAACAAAAGGCATTGCATAATGCAACTTTGTGTTACTTTGTGTAACATCCAACGCAAATCCTCAATTGTTGTAACATGCCTTACTGGAAATAACCAGGCACAGGGATCATATGATGTCACTGGAGTCAAAGGGTATATGAGGTCACTTCTGCTACCCCAGGCATTTTGGTGAATTGACACTCATGTTCAGGTAGCTGAACCCTCCTGACTAGTTCTCTTAGAAGTGCAATTGTTTTGATGAAATTGTAATAGGCTTACCTTAGAAATGAGATGTGGTCTTGAAATTTCTTATCAAGTAGTTGGCATTATTTTATTAATTCAAGAACTTTAAGGACTTTGGTTTGTTATGGTTCATGAATGCAGTTCATCTGCTTTTTTAATAGTGGTAACTAAAATTACCCCTCTTGCTCCACCGGGTGTTGGCTGAGCCTTTTAAGTACTTCTAACGGTATAGTAACACAGAGCTGAATCTCTCAAAACTAATTGTTCCAGTGGTGTAGTGTCAGTCGTGTAAGTGGCTGCTGACTTAAGACTTTGTAGATCGCTCTGCTAGTTCGCATTAGGGGATGCCAGAGAAGTTATGATTCTTCGTTGATGGGGGATTTATGTCTCTGGACATCCAAAAAACCTACCCATTCTAAGAGAATTGTGAACCAGGAAGTTAAATACCGACAAGTCACCAAGCATGATAAGTTTCTAAATAAAGGATTGTTAACATGGCCAGCCAATTGTGTAGGTGTGCGGTTCTTTTCTCAGAAGTCTAAGTATTTTCACGTGTGTTTGCTGTGGAATTGGCTAGAATGTCAAACTTGTTGACGTGACATGACTCGGAGGATTAGTTTTGGGTGAGTGTGGGATGTGAGACTGAAGAGGAAGCCTTGGGATGCGGCCAAGATTTGGAAAGGCAATAAATGAGAGCTAAAATGAAGGTTTGCTGCTCAAGAGCATTACATTCCTACCTGTTCAAAAGATTAGGTTTAGGATTGGGGATCGTGTTTCTTGGTGGATGCAACAAACTGAGCAGCTACACTGTGTGATAGTTAACTTTAACTTTCAGTGGAAAGAACGAGCCAATACAATATGTTCGGGTCGTCCTCATTTAAGTAGATCACAAATGATGGATTTTTCTCTGGAAACTGTGTTGGGATATTATGTACTTCACACATGTTTTCATGTGTCATAAGTGCAGTAGAAATCCACAAATGATAGTCGATGCTCCAGACATTAGGTGCAGAGCATACAATTTCAAACAAATACACATTGCATACGAAAAGGAATGTCAGCTTCAGGAAAAAATATTCATACATCATTTCCAAATCAACATTTATGCTGACAACAGTTATTTGTTTATGTAGCTTCAAACGTGATGATATGTGTTCTGTGATGGTGCGGTTGTTTGATATAGGAAACTGCCAGGAGTTGAGAGCCAAGACAGACGTCTGCTGCCAAACAAGGATTTGTGTCCTCATCTGTCGACGTTAATTAACTCTCCAGAGCATGCTTCGTGTAAATATTGTATTCGCAAAACAGCCAAGGAACTGTAGAAAGAGGAGAAACAAATTGAGAGCATTACCAACAAATCTTCAAATTTCTCACCCGTAATTTTCATTTCTCCAGCGCCACGTTCGTCATCCCAGTCCTCATGTGGATCAGAAGCAGTCACCACTCAGGCAAAGATCCCACTTGCACAGGCTTATCTTCCACCTTCCTTTTCTTCTCCTCTGCTGAAAAGGACCTCTAAAGCTCTGTCCTATTCTCAACACATTCTGAACACTATTACCAAATCTTCCAAGGATCAAGCGCAAAATCCTGGAGCAGTGAGTGACCCGTAAGTAAATTAAGGATTCCCACTCCCTTTCCTTTCTTACCCGGTCCTCATGTAAATAAAGGGATCATCAAACACCAGGTATTCCACTCAATCTTTGACCGAACAAACATATGCCAGTGTGATGCAACACATTTAATGTAATCTAGAAAGAAGCAAGATCCCAAGCAACACCAAGAAAATATCCGTGTTTACAAAATGCAGGGCACCCGAATCTCGGAAGTATTTCTATTCATTTATTAAAAAAAAAAAAAAAGAATGCACTGGTAATGGAAAATAGAGCGAAAGAAAGAAGAAAAGTGTAAAAATGCATCACACAGGTTGTGGTGAGCCTCAGGTCCCGCCATCTTTACCTGTTGATCAAAGGTCATATAGCAGGAGTCAATGGTCAGCATAGGATTTTCAGGGGACACAAACACATACTTTACTGTTTCCTATTAAATGTAATCTTGTAACAATTGGAGTAATATTCCTCTCCTGGTTTGTTAAGAGAATGTAGTTAGGTCTTTTTCATTCTCACAACATTGCAGTTGCAGGAGCCTCCAAAAAAGAATTTTATTTTGGGTATCATAGAAAGGGAAGATAATCATGAAATATGGCATTGCGTCTTTGACTTCATGATGATGGTGACAGCAACATGGGAAGTCAAAACTATTCTTTTGCTTGCTACTTACTGGGAAAGGGATCAGTCAAGCATGTATAAAATCATCAATTCTGAGCAAATCCAACAAATATGGATGAGGCGCATTGGTAGCTTTAAATGATCATCCTCGTGCTTCATTTGAGTGTCTCTTAGGCATGAGTTTGCTATTTTCAAAATAGTTTCCTTCACCAATCACTTGCCTACTCTTCCATTATGTTATTGTGGGGAAAAGTAAATTGCACTGGGATAATGGAAAAAATGTTGAAAATACATGCTCCATTTAATAATTCCTGGAGTTGGATGTGAACACTTAGGCCTGATGTAGATATTGGCGGATCGAGTCCCGCTATGGCTTTTTCGGCGTTTTTCCCGCCCAAACTGTTTAGATGTTAGTGGGTCCATAGATGGAAGAAGCCTGCGGTCCCATAGCAGGCATGCCATCACTGCAAACATATCTCAACTGCATCGACAGCAGGATAGGCAAAAGCAGCTATCGGTGGGGGGGACCGCTAGTTTCCTAGCCAGCCCAAATATGATGTGCCCTCCCGCCAGCGTGACTGTGGTGGTCAAACCTCCAAACCTGAGTTGGTGGAATGGAAAGGACATAAGGGTGAAAATATTCTTTTCTCACTTTCACACTTCCTGTTTTGCCATGGATCCGACCTGCCAAGTCCTGCTGCTGATTGATGACAGTCAAAACCAATACCCTCGTGGATGGAATCAACAGTAATCTCTACTGTTACCTGTTACCGATTGCCTTGTCTGTTAACATTTGCACAGGGCTAGTGCATTTAGAAATTGCTCATACAAGCAATAGCATACCAATGTGCAATGCATATATCTGTAATGCTGGCATCTTAGAAATTTAAAGAAACAGACCAATATTAACCCATTGTATGTATGAGTTTGGTGCAAGCTGCCTTGCAAAAAATGAACACTTGCGCAAAATAGGATATCAAAATAAAAATCTCAAAGTCACCATGCAGGTGTGTTTAAAGAAATGTTGAAAAGTCCAACATTAAAAACATATACAAAACCATCACAGGGATAAGTGCAATGTAATATGATGTAATATGATGTCGAAATTGCACTAGACAAACTGTTACCTTTTCCTTCAGTCACAAATTAGTAGTAATCAACATATACATCCATGTAACGTTTCCCCTTGTCTAGTGCACGTCCCGTACTCTCTCCAATATCAATAGTCACAATAGAATTTTTAAAGTGTTATGCATATGTGCCCATACTGATCATTAATCAAGGTGAAACAAACACACCTGTAGTAACACATATAAATACAATTTGTAACTTTGAATAGTTGTTGCAAGTGGCCATTACTATGATGAATGCCTCCATCTAAATTCAAATGACCATCACATACAATGTTAAGCAGTGTATGCACTTAACAAAGTAGACATTAAATACATCAGTTGTATCACATGCCATCATGAAAAAGGTAAATAGGTACTTTACATTTTACTCAGGAACATTGCTAGGAATCACACAATTGCTAAGGAAATTGAATGCCAGGTTTGATTGTGAGCATCTGTGTTTTTAGTGTGTATTCTAACATAGGTGTGTGTGTGGATACGTGTGCTGTCTGTCAGTGCGGTGGTGGTGTGTGTGTGATGCTTGTAATTGTAATTGCATTTATATACAGCGCTTACTACCCCAGACGAGGTGTTGAATTGCTTTTCGGTGAGTGGCACACTACTCCAGAACCCAAAAAGGATTAGTGGTGAATTAATATGGGGGAAATATTAAATTAATTTGAGCAGTGGACATGTAAGTTTGTTATTTGGTGTATACATTTATAGGCATAATTACTATACACATTTATACAAAGGATTACACATATATAGGTACACATATATCATCCAAAGAAATGCTGTATATTTATGTTTTAGTATGGTGGTTATATGGGGAAGAGCCAACTCGTGAGTAGTCTTTGAAGATATGGTAATTATCCATGGGTCTTATGTTTGGGGGTAAAGAGTTCCATCATTGGCTGCTTGAACAGACAAGGATGTGCCATCTATGTTTTTTTTCTTGTATGGTGGGATTCCGAGGTGAGATGCCAAACTAGAGCAGTGGTTCCTCTGCTGAATGTATTTGGTTATGTTATTCCTGATGAAGAGCGGTCCTGTTCATGTATAGCTTTATGTGATACAGAGAAGCTTGAATGTGGATCTTCTGGCAACCGGTACTAATGTAGGGCTTTCAAAGCAGGGTAGATGTGGGGTTGTGACTTAATATATAATTTGCAGTCTGTCAGCAGAGTTCAGAATCCATTGTAGTCTTTTCATCGTTGTTAAAGGTGATCCGTGGTAGAGGCTATTAGGATAATCTAGTTTTGATAGAATAAGGGAAATAGTAGCCTGGACCTTGTGTGTCAATCCCAGATGGGTGAAGATGTGTCGCAGAATTTTTATAGTAACGGAGCTTGATCTTGCTGGTTTGTCCACTTGGGCATTCATTGATAGCTTGGAGTCCATGGTAATTTCAAGGTTTCTTACTTCCTTTGATACTTTGATACTTTATGCAGTGTCGTCAGGCCAGGCATCGAGTGGGTCATCATTTTTCCAATTGCCATATGTGAGTATTTCTGTTTTGTAAGCATTCAATTTGAGATGGCTCCATGCCACCCACTTATCAATGGCTCTGAGACAATTGAAAATTTGTGAGTTTCCAATGTCTTTGGGACTTTCTAGTTTAAGGAGTATTTGTGTGTCATCTGCAAAATTATGGCATGTAAGGTGAAATTCATTGATCGGTGATGATAATGACTTCATGTAGATGCTAAAATGCATGGGTGTGATGGTAGAGCCTTGAGGGACCCCTGCTTTTGTGAAGCATGGTTTGGATGAGAAAGGTGGGGTATGGGTGACCTAAGTTCTGTTTTGAAGGTAGGATGTGATCCAGTTGAGAGCAGTCCCCTCTATGCCGGCCTTATAGATTCTTTGTATTAGAGTGTCACGGTCAACTGTATCAAAGGCAGCTGAGAGCACCAAGAGAAGTAGCGCAGCAACCCTGCTCCGATCAACTGTGTTTTTTTTCTTTTTTTCAATAAATTGTTGTTGAGAAAAAAAAGGGCATGTTACATAGTCACGGGAGTAGTAATCAATAGGTAATACAAGATACACACTGAAAACCTCATCTTGTTGTACACAATACAGTTTCTGGTTGGCAATGTTCATTGTGCGACATCAAGGCCCCACACAATGTCTTCTCTAGTTCTTGGCAGCTCACAAATCTCTCCCCTGTAAGTGTTCCAATGTCCCCAGACTTGCGTCCATTTATTCGGGCGCCCCTAGCTTCAGTTTTCTGTCACCATGCACCAATCCATATAGTTGGACCAGTCCACAATTTTTGGCAGGTGAGAGGCCCTCCAAAGCCGCGCGATGTTTTGTTTGGCGATCATGAGCCCAAGCGTGACCCACAGTCGCTCCCTGGAATTTAGATCTGTAGGATCCCAAATATTCAACAATGCTAACTTTATATTGCAGTGTATCTGTTCCGTAGTGCATCCTCCATTCGGCCCGCCACCTGTTCCCAGTAACCCTGGATAACAGAGCATTCCCAGAGAGTGTGAATACATGTGCCCTCCAGCCCGCATTGTCATACAGAGCCACCCTCCGGGACATAACCCATACAAACCAGCAAATGCCTTGACATATAGGATCTGTGAAGTAACTTTAGTTGGACCAGCCGGAGCCGGGAGGAAATGGCCACCACAGGAGGAGAAGCCACCGCCGCCTGCCACTCTTCGTCCTCTAGACCAGCGATGTCATGGTCCCATCGAGCACGCAGGTGGGTCAGAGGATCTGCCATATTGTTAATGAGTTTCTTGTAAATGAGGGATGTGGCTTTTTCCGGCAGGTCTCCATCGAGAACCCTATCTTCAAGTGGAGAGGAATCAGGGAGATCGCTACCTCTCAGAATAACTGCGAGCAGGGCTTGTCTGATTTGAAGATGTCTAAAGTATTCAGACTGGGCGAGGTCGTACTCCTGCTGCAGTCGAGAAAAGGGCACCACATCACCTGATTTCCATAAGTCACCAACTCTAGAGATACCTATGAGGCCCCATTTGTCAAAACCCTTCGAACAAATCAGCCTCCCCAGTTGTTCACAATACCAGAGTGGCGTTGCCTGAGTGATTCTACCCGCCCAGCCCAGACTCCTGTTGGCCGCCTTCCATATGATAAATGCATGCCCAGTCGGGCCAGACAGGACAGGCCGCAAAGGTCGTGCATAAAACGCACCTCCAAAGAAACCCCTGGGAGGAGCCATCTGTCGATTTGAAAGGCCGGGCCATCATGGGATCTATAGGTGCATTGGTTAATGGCTGCGAGTTGCGCAGCCCAATAATGAAATGAAATGAAACAAATATTTATAAGAGCGCACTGCGGCCAAGCGGCTTCCTGGCGCTGAGGATCACAGCCATAATTTGCTAGGGAACCGGGGGGGAGTTAGACAGGAAAAGCCTGAAGAAAGAGGAAAGTTTTAAGAGCTTTACGAAAATGTGAAAAGATAGGAATAGAGCGAATCGAAAATGGGAAGAGAGTTCCAGATCTGGGGAGCCCGCACCGAGAAGCGAGTGCCTCCGGTGCGGGATTTACGGAAGCGGGGGACGTGAAGAAGAGAGAGAGAGGACGAGCGAAGGGTACGACAAGGGGCATGAGAAGAAACTAAAGAATTGATAAAGAGAGGAGCAGATCGGGCATGAGCCCGAAAAGCCAAACAGGCAAGTTTAAAGTGAGATCTGAGGTGAACAGGGAGCCAATGAAGGGATTTAAGGGCAGGAGTGATGTGGGAAAACTTGGGAAGACGGAAAACAAGACGGGCTGCCTGGTTCTGGATGGCCTGGAGGCGGCGAGTTTCGTAGGCCGGAATGCCTACGAACAGGCCATTGCCGTAATCCAGGCGAGATGTAATAAGGGCAGAAATAATAGTTTTTAGGGCATCAACAGAGAAAAACCGGGAGATTTTGCGGATGAGGCGGAGGGAAAGGAAACAAGCGGAGACGACGGCGCTGATATGCGCATGCATAGAAAGATCATTGCTGATCTTGATGCCCAAGGTCCGAACGGAGGAGACTGGGGAGGGAGGGGAACCGAAAGAGAGGGGCCAGTGAACAGCAGACCAGGGGTTAGAGGGACCACCAGTGAGGACAAGCTCAGTCTTGTCAGGATTGAGCTTTAAATGATTAAAGCTCATCCATTGGGAAATAAAGAGTAAGGTAGAACTGAACTTGGAAAGAGAGTGGGTAGGAGAGGATAGGTCAAAAACGAGCTGGAGGTCATCTGCGTAATTGTACACAGAGACCCCCAGCTCGAGGAGGGAAAAGATAAGAGGGCGGATATAAAGGTTGAAAAGAAGAGGGGACAGAGAAGAGCCTTGGGGTACCCCACAAGTAACCGGGAGAGAGGGAGCAGAAAAGTCAGAGAGGTGAACTGCCTGTGATCTGCCCTGAAGAAAGGACGCGATCCAGGAGAGGGCCGTGCCCTGGATGCCCGCTGCGCCGACACGGTCGAGGAGGATGGCATGATCGACCGTGTCAAACGCAGCGGACAAATCCAAGAGAACTAAGGCCTGGGGGAGGTTGCTGTCAGCCTTCCCCTTCAGTTCATCCAAGACCGCGAGGACCACACTCTCAGTGGAGTGACCAGGTCGAAAACCAGCCTGGCGAGGGGCCAAGATGTTGTTCTCCTCGATGAAGTTCGAGAGACAAGAGGTCACATAGCTCTCGAGGATCTTCCCGAGATAGGGAAGGAGGGAGATCGGCCTGAAGTTCGAAGGAAGGGAAGGATCCAGGCCAGCTTTCTTCAGGATGGGAAGCACGATGGCAGCTTTAAAGGGAGAAGGAACAGAACCCGAAGCCAAACAAGAATTAAGAAAAGTTAAAGGAGGGGTGGGGCAGGAGGTGTAGAGGGATCTAAGGATCCGAGCCGGAGCACAATCCGCCGGAGAACCGGATTTGACCTTAACAAGAAGGTCGCGGAAGAGCTCAGGTGAGATGGGTTGGAAGTGATCAAAAACAGAAGAACAACGGAAAGAGTGATCCGGGAAGTTGGGTTCAGGTACAGTCGGAATGTTGGACTTGATGGTGATTATTTTATTGATAAAATAATCATTAAGGGAGTGACAAAGAGATAAAGAGGGGGCAGGGGACAAGCTAGCACGGTCGGAGGTAGCAAGGCTACGCACCAGTGAGAAGATCTCACGCGATTTGTTGGCCGAAAGGGCTACGCGCTCCGAGAAATACTTGGATTTTGCCGCTAAAATGGCCGATTTGTAGCTGTTCAGAAGAGCTTTATAAGTAAGGCGAAGATCAGGGCAGTAGTTGCGGCGCCAGCGACGCTCAGAGCGCCTAAGTTCTAATTTCAGCGATCTGAGCTCGCTGGAAAACCACTTGTGTGCATCGTGGGGACGGGCTGATCTGATCTTTCTGAGTGGGGCAGCCCGGTCGCAAGCCGAGGAGAGCCAGTTGTTAATAGCAACCGCCTGGTTCTCCACAGGGAGATTAGTCAGGGTGGGAGCCGACGAAAGTAGAGAAGAAGAAAGATCACTAAGGTCCGTCTTGTTCCAGCTCCGGGCCCAGGTGTTTTTGGGAGGGGAGACTTTCTCGGGTTGACCTAGGCTGATGGAAAAAGAAATCAAAAAATGATCGGACCAGACGCAAGGGGAGATCGAGGTAACCGAGGAGTTACAGCGTAGAGACCAGATCTGGTCCAAAGTATGACCATGGGTGTGGGTGGGGGCTGAAACAAGGGGGAGAAAGTTGAGACAGCGAAGGGTGGCGGACAAATCTTTGGAAGAGAAATCCTCCCGCGGGTCATCCGGCCAGAAATTAAAGTCCCCGAGCAGAAGTAACGAGGAATTGTTTACAGCCAGAGTGGCCAGGAGGTCCTGCAGGGTGGGCACAAATGACGGCATATTTTGAGGGGGACGGTAGAGAAGAATCACCGTCAGGGGAACCGGGAGGTTGAGCGAGCGGGCCACCAAGAAATCCACACCAGAAATACCAGGGTGCGGCAAGAGCTGGAATTGAAGGGAGCGGTGAACTATCATGGCCACTCCACCTCCCATTTTACCATCAGGGCGGTCGGCACGAAGAGCATAGTGGGTGTCAGGAAGAATGGCCAGCAGATCAGGAAGGGAATCCGAGGAAAACCACGTTTCTGTAAGGAACAGAAAGTCCGGGGCGTCAGTGTCCAAAAGATTAAAAAGAGCAGATTGATTTTTCACAGCGGAACGAGTGTTGAGGAGAAAGGCGGAGGCAGCTGGGAAACCAGGGGAGATGCGAGAGGAGGAAGGCGGAGAAGATGTTAAAGGAGGGGGAATGGGCAAGACTGGGCCAATAAGAGGGGGGAGATAGATGCCATGCAAGGATAAGAGATTAACTGTGGATGGGGAGGGAGGGGTGGAAGCAGGAAACGAAGTAAGTTGGGCTGAAGAATACATCAGAGGACGGGCAGGGTCTATGGCCCCTGGTCCCGGCCGGTCGCGGACGGGCGCAGACGGGCTTGCCTTAGGCGCGCCCGCTGCGCCTGTCCGCTGCGCGAACGGTAGAGGCACATGATTTATTGGTGAACAAAGGGGGCGTGGCCAGAAAGTGGGCGTGGCCGGAGGAGCGTCCGCTGAAGGCGGCAGGCAGGTCAGAGGTAAGCCGCGGCAGCGTCCAGCTCGGCTGCGCGGGAGGGAGGAATGAGGGCGAGGTCCCAGAGACAGGTAAGGGGACAGTGAGTTAAAAAGCGCGCTGAGGCGCTGCGAGGTGAAAGTGAATTAAAAACAAACAAATTGTGGCTAAGAGCTCCCGCGGATGGCAGGGGAGCGATCCTAATGAGGAAGCGAGCTCGTAATCAGCTCCTAAGTAGGTAGCAGCCCCGAAGGGGGCGTGGCCAGAAAGTGGGCGTGGCCGGAGGAGCGTCCGCTGAAGGCGGCAGGCAGGTCAGAGGTAAGCCGCGGCAGCGTCCAGCTCGGCTGCGCGGGAGGGAGGAATGAGGGCGAGGTCCCAGAGACAGGTAAGGGGACAGTGAGTTAAAAAGCGCGCTGAGGCGCTGCGAGGTGAAAGTGAATTAAAAACAAACAAATTGTGGCTAAGAGCTCCCGCGGATGGCAGGGGAGCGATCCTAATGAGGAAGCGAGCTCGTAATCAGCTCCTAAGTAGGTAGCAGCCCCGAAGGGGGCGTGGCCAGAAAGTGGGCGTGGCCGGAGGAGCGTCCGCTGAAGGCGGCAGGCAGGTCAGAGGTAAGCCGCGGCAGCGTCCAGCTCGGCTGCGCGGGAGGGAGGAATGAGGGCGAGGTCCCAGAGACAGGTAAGGGGACAGTGAGTTAAAAAGCGCGCTGAGACGCTGCGAGGTGAAAGTGAATTAAAAACAAACAAATTGTGGCTAAGAGCTCCCGCGGATGGCAGGGGAGCGATCCTAATGAGGAAGCGAGCTCGTAATCAGCTCCTAAGTAGGTAGCAGCCCCAAAGGGGGCGTGGCCGGAAAGTGGGCGTGGCCGGAGGAGCATCCGCTGAAGGCGGCAGGCAGGTCAGAGGTAAGCCGCGGCAGCGTCCAGCTCGGCTGCGCGGGAGGGAGGAATGAGGGCGAGGTCCCAGAGACAGGTAAGGGGACAGTGAGTTAAAAAGCGCGCTGAGGTGCTGCGAGGTGAAAGTGAATTAAAAACAAACAAATTGTGGCTAAGAGCTCCCGCGGATGGCAGGGGAGCGATCCTAATGAGGAAGCGAGCTCGTAATCAGCTCCTAAGTAGGTAGCAGCCCCGAAGGGGGCGTGGCCAGAAAGTGGGCGTGGCCGGAGGAGCGTCCGCTGAAGGCGGCAGGCAGGTCAGAGGTAAGCCGCGGCAGCGTCCAGCTCGGCTGCGCGGGAGGGAGGAATGAGGGCGAGGTCCCAGAGACAGGTAAGGGGACAGTGAGTTAAAAAGCGCGCTGAGGCGCTGCGAGGTGAAAGTGAATTAAAAACAAACACATTGTGGCTAAGAGCTCCCGCGGATGGCAGGGGAGCGATCCCTAATATCTGGGAACCCTATACCCCCATCGAACCAACCCAGCGTAAGATTATGGGTGGTGATACATGGTGGCTTGCCCTCCCACAGGAGATCCCGAACAACGCCGTCGAGGTCCCTGAAGTGTGCAGCGGAAACCGGAAGCGGGGCATTCTGCAACGCATATAACAGTCTGGGAAGTGACATCATCTTGAACAGGGCTGCACACCCCAAGAGAGTCAACGGCAGCGATTTCCAGTGTTGGACATCTGATTTAAGATGCACCAGAGGTGGCAGAAGATTAGTTTAATAGAATCTGGAAAGGTCCTTAGAAACCCAAATTCCCAAGTATTTGAAGCTTTCAGTCGCTTCCGCGAGTCGACAGCTCAGGGGAAGTGAGGGCCGTTTGCCACAAAGGATATAAAATACTGACTTAGACCAGTTGATCGTATATCCTGCAAACCTGCCAAACACACAGAATATGTCCATGATCACATTAAGGGATGCTGCGGGGGAGGCCAAATAAAGCAGTGTGTCATCTGCATACAATGAAATGTGGTCTTCCCAACCGTACGTCCATCAAAGGCCCCTGATAGCGGGGTCCTGATGGACCCATGCCGCCAAGTGTTCCAGGGCCAGAGCAAAAAGAAGCGATGACAGAGGACAGCCTTGCAGGGTGCCTCTTCCGAGAGTAAACACGGGGGATTTCTTGATGTTAACAACCACCTGCGTCTGCCCTTGGCAGTATAGAAGCCACACCCAGTCTGTAAATACAGGTCCAAATCTGAATTTGGGGAGTAAGGCAAACAAATAGGGCCACTCGATAGTGTCAAAACCTGATGCAGCATCTAGGGAAACCACAACTGCGTCCTCCCTGATCGTATCCACCCGGCCTAGAACTCCATGAAGCCTTCGCAGGTTGAGAGAGGTGTTTCTCGCAGGCATGAATCCTGATTGGTCAGGGTGGACCAGACGGGTGAGGACCTCGAGCAACCGAGTGGCAAGAATCTTTGCCTGGATTTTCACTTTACAGTTGAGCAGTGAAATAGACCTATATGACTAGTATTTGTTGGCCAGCCTGCCCACTTTAGGAATGACGACGGTGTTTGCCAGTCTCTGGTCCTCAAGTACGATACCCCTATTCTTACATTCACAGTACATGGCGGCAAGAAAAGGCGCACTCCTGCTCGCCGTGATTTTAAACAATTCTATGGGGGTACCATTAGGGCCCGATGCTTTCCCTCCCAACAGGTCAAGGATGACCTTTTCAACTTCTGCCACCGTAATCTCAAGGTCTAGATCGGAGCATGCCTCCTCGGTAAGGAGCGGCAACAAGATGTCATGGAGGAGAGAGGTGGAGTCCTCCTCAGTATGTGTTGTGTGGGATGTGCAAAGCGTGCGGTAATAGTGGCCAAACGCGTCTGCTATGTCCTGTGGCGCAGTAAGATGAGGAGATGAATTAGACACAAGCTCTACCACCACGCGCTGGGCCCTATCCCTGCGATCAAGCCAGGCCAGTAGTTTGCCCGCCTTGTCTCCAAATCGTAAATTTTACTGAGTGTGGCCCGGTGGTGTGTCTTAGCAGCCTCCGTAGCTAAATTGGAGAATTCTTTAACTTTAATAAGGAGTTTCTGGTGCACTTCTGCCGAGTCTTGGGTTTGAACTGCGTTCTCCAAGTCAAGGATCTTCGCTACTAGTCGCGCCATATCAGCCCCCCTTTCCTTACGCTGTCCAGCTATCTGTGCCAAGACCACCCCCGTAAAACCACCTTATAGGCCTCCCAGTGTACTGCAGACGAGTCAACTGAACCCTCATTTTCCTGAAAATAGAGATCAGTCTCGCCCAGGACCTTGTCCCTGGTGGAGGGATCTGTGAGATACCAGGAATTGATCAGTGCCACTCAGCCAACCGTGGGCTCTACCACTTCCACATAACAAAGAATGGGTGAGTGGTCAGAGATCCCCCTGGCCAGATGTTGTATCTTTGACGATGTGGAAATGGAGGGCCAGAGTCAGCACATAGTCAATCCTGGACATACTACGATGAGGCCCCAAGAAATAAGTGTATTGGAGATCGGTCGGGTGCAAGATCCGCCAGATATTGACAAGGCCCATGCCACCAAGAAAGCTATGAATCCACTTGCGGGAGGGCGGCAATGTCTTCTGGGGCCAGCGATCAAGTGAATCAGAGACAATGGAGTCGCCCCCAATCAGCAATCTGCCATCCAGCAAGCCAAGGAGGAGGTCCCCGAGGTCAAAAAAGGCTTTCGTATGCAAGCCCGGAGGTATATAGACCAAGATAAGATTAAGTGTACTCCCCTCACATGCCCCAGTGATGGCTACAAATCTACCCAGAGAAACCGTGCAAACCGAGGCAATTGTCAGGGGAAACGATCTCCGGACCAGTATGCTCCCACCCCGGGAGCCAGAACCAAAAGCCGAGTGAGCCCCCAAGTGGAACCCCCAGTGAGACAGGGCCTTACATGCATTACCTAGCAAGTGGGTTCTTGCAATAACACAACGTCAGGAGAATGGCGCTCTCCCCTCTTGATTTTATCGCCCAGCCCGTTGACGTTCCACAAGAGTAACTTAAGCCTTTGTTTAGTCGCCTTGGCTATTACACCAACTTAGAGGAACATATTTTACCGGAGGAAACCACCCAGAATGGATCCCGGAGGGAGCCCATCCCGAGCACCATGAACCAATCACCAAAGGGTACCACAAAGAAGAGGGACTTGCACCCTCAATCACGGGTGACTCGTCAAATGTGTCATCACCGTACAACAAAAACAATACAAAAAACATTCCCCCACCAACTCAAAGAACAACCCCCAAAACCCCCCTCCCTGCCTCCCTGCTTGGTGGTGTCAAACCCCCCCGCCCACCCAAACTAGCAGAGTGCCTATTGCCCACCCCTACCAAACTTGTGGGGGCGTGTGACCAGCCGGGCACCCGTCATTGATATTAGCAGTTGGTGACCACATTTAACAAACCAAAATTGTCCGGAAGTAGCTATTAATCCCCCAAAACCCATTGAGGGACCAATGCAGCAGGGCCTTGAACCCCCCAAAAGTCACTTTAAGTCCATTGTGAAAAAGTCCCCAATGAAACCATATCACAGTTCGATTACAAGGTCCGTAGCACCATGGGTTGGGGGCCAAGGCCCAACCCACCCCCGGTAGAGAAGAATCCCACCACACTTGAAAAAATAAACATACAGACCAATCATTCCGACCCTCCGGTCGCTGCCTCCTGCTCTTCAGGCGGGGTATTCCTGTCGGACACGCCAGTGCCCTCCTCCATTCTCACTCTCCGGAAGTGGCTGCCTCGGGGGCCAGCCATACGCCATCCGTCCAGCCAGTCCCAGGCCTCCTCGGGGGTAGTAAAAAAACAAGCCTTCCCCTCCGATTCCACCCTCAGCTTGGCGGGGAAGAGCATGGCATATTTCAAATCCTGCTGACAAAGCTCCTTTTTCACATCCAGGAAACTGCGCCTCTAACGTTGCACCTTGAGGGTGAAGTCCGGGAAAAAAGTAATTTGACTGTTCTGATAATCTACTGGTGCTGCTGAGCGGGCACACTGCAAGAGGACATCCCTATCACGAATGTCCAAGTCCTAGCCTGTAAGGACCGCGGGAGGCCACTGGTCTCGGTCGGCCACCCGGTTCTCGGTGCACCCTTTCGATAGAAAAGAAGTTGGAGAGACCTGTTGGCTTCAGATAGGTGGTAATCAAGTCCTCCACAAAAAGATCCGCTGATGGCCTCTCCTCCCGTTCCGGCACCCCCAAGATACAAATGTTATTGTGCCAGGAGCGCCGCTCTTAATCGTCCAGTTGCACCTCTAGCTTCGCAGAGTGTGCCTGCATGGCCTCCATTTTGCGCAGCAGGTCAGAGGTGTCTTCAACCGGGGAACTTGTTTTGGCCTCAACATTCTTCAGTCGTGAGTTCATCAATCACATGCCTGCCCGGATAAGGGACACCTCTAAGGACACAGCGTCCATGCATGATTCCAGCGATGTGCGCATGGCCCTGATAGCTTCCATGATGTCCTGTAGTGTCAGTTCCTTCTTCTTCCCACCCGATTGTGTCTTCTCTTGCACGGTGAGTTCCTCCATCGGGCTGGCGCCAGGGCCACCATCCCAAGTGTATTTGTTCAGTTTAGCCTGCACTGCTGCTTTAAAGCTGCAACCCCAATCATTGTGCAACTGGCCACATCGGCGCAGACCCAAATATAAAAAATATAAGATGTCCTGTGCAGTTGGGGCACCTCCCGAGCCATCACTCAAACCCCCTCAAACAGGGCCAGACTTGGGAAAGCTAATTTGGGGCGGCACAGATATCCAGGCTCAAGTCGCAACACATGCCGCACTCAGCAGGCTGTCAGGAGCAATGTCCCCCGCAAGACCATGCTTGCTAATAATAATAATAATAATAATAATCATAATAATAAGACCATGCTTTGGACTTCCCAGATTGTAATGAGGGCAGATTCTGCGCCTCTTCCTGGATGGAGTCCTGTTTGGAAATCTGAACGTATGGAATTATCTTCAATGAATTGTGACATCTGGGTGAATGCTGCTCTTTCTATCAGTTTGCCCAGGAAATGTCAATTTGAAATTGGTTTGTTTGTAGTTGTCAGGGTTATTTTGGTCCAGGTTTGTTTTCTTTAGTAATGGGCATATGTATGACTTTTTTATGTGTGTGTGGTGGAGGGTGTGCTGTCTGTCGGTGTGCTGGTGATGGGTGTGGTGCATGTGTGTGGTGGTGGGTGTGCTGTCTGTCTGTTTGCTGTCTGTGGGTGTTGTGCATGCGTGTGTGGTGGTGCATGTGCTGTTTGGAAGAGTGCCTGAATTATTTTATTTTGCTGTGTTTCTGTTTTTGTGTGTGTGTATATGTGTTTGGCTTGTCTCTGTTTGATTGGGTGCATGAAAAGGTGTGAGTGTGCTTTGGAGAGGGCTGGGAACAGGGAAATGGAATGGGTAAGGAATGGGAGGTGGGGAACAAGTTTGGGATGGCTGGGGGTGGCAGTGAATGTGGAGGCCAGAGCTTGACATCACCGCTGTATGACCGACATTCCACTGTGAATGCCTTCCAGATAAGTTACCATTTGGTGTATATGGCAGCTAAGCTCCTGGATGTCATTAAGCAGGGCAGGTCCGCCTACAGTGATGCTTTAGAGGAGGTCACTAGCCTCCTCATTCAGCACAGCCAGTGGGACATGGGAAGAAAGGTAGGTGCCTGCAGCAAAGTAGATACTAGGCCTTTTAGCAGCTTTGGGTAGGCCAACTGGGGTGGAGGGGGGTTGGCAAGAGTGAGAGTAGAGATGGGACTCTGGATGGCAGGCAAGGATGTAGGTGTAACTAGAGCAGTAGGGTCAACAACCACTAGGTAGTGCTCACTGGAGGAGGCTTCCAAAGAAGATGTGGAGTCGCTGGTGGCCTCTGTTGCACTCCCCTCACCCTTCTAGCCACTGGGTCCCTCGCTGTCGGTGGTGTTCACACCGGAAACACAGTGGCCAACTGCTTCCCTGGCTATGTTGGCAACTTCTCCTTCACCTACCTGGGATGATGCTGAAATGGCATATCCCGTAGTGTAATTGTATCTGTGTAAACAGAACAGATCATGAAGTTTGATTGCAAAACATTTTACAAGTTTTCAGAATTCACTGGCTTCAATCCTCTCAAACTTTGGTTCTACATTAGCATAAGCACATGCATGTAGGCAATATTCCCATTCCAAACAAATGTCCCTTAACTAGAGTAAGTGGTTACCAGGTATGTAATGCCAACCACTTCATCAAATAATTAGATATCCCAAAAGGAAATGACTACACCTACTATCAGCCACTCACACTCCACCTAAACACAACAGCCTCATGTGTCAGCCATCTCTCCTTGCAACTTCCCCTCTCTGGCAGGAAGCAAAATGCACAGGTGGGCTAGGTGTGCTGGGTGGGAGGAGGACTCACTGCACTGACCACAAATCCCAGCAAGCCTTGTACTCCAAACTGCAGGCACCTGGGCTAGCCATCTTGCTACTACACTCCCCCTCACTGGTAGGAAGTCATTGGTCAAGTGTTGTGGGGAAAAGTGTTAGAAAGAACAGAAATCCCACCAGGCCTTGGATTCCAAACTACAAGCACCTATGTAGTATGGCGTTTTAGATTTTGAATGAATTTTCCCAATTCATGCCCTTATATAGGTACAATCTACTTTGCCCTTATATAGGCATAGAAATCAAGCCCTTATTTAGCCATAGCCCATGCTATCCAAATACAGACATGGGTACTTCCATCCGTTCATCAACGTCACAACGATTTCTTGGAAAACCAGACTCTTAAGCTGTAAAGGACTTCTCCTAGCCTGCATATTGATTTCTCCAAGAAACTCTTTATTATGCATGAACAACTATTCCTTATGGGTTCATCCATGACGTTCATATGCCCGACTTTACGTCAAAGCTGGCATTCCTAAACACCTTCAAGCTATAAATATACCTTCACTTGCTATAGCAAAGCACTGCGGTCCAGTGCAGTTCGACGACCTACTTGCCCAACGAAGCTTGCTACAGCAAATGCCTAAGGAAGCCGACTCTCCAAGCTGACACACTGATCAGGAAGCAGCTCTCCTCTGCCAAGAAATCCAGCTCCGGTGTTTCTGACTCCCCTTGGGGGTGTTGGGAAATTGAGTCCCGATACAGAGATACCAGACCTCCTTCATTCTAAGGTATGGAGCTGATTAGAACCTAGAGATACCTTTGGTAATTCTCGGAAGAACTAAAACTTATGCTAAACAATACTTACTTCTTCCCTCGTACTAGACCTAGGTTAGGTACATCGGGGTAGGCGTATTTTAGAAACACCAGTTGAGTATTTTAGCCTGTGTTATTTATTTATGTATTTTTATATGGCTTAGAAACCATACAATGCTATTACAGTATTATTTTATATTACTATTCCCGCTGTACGCATTATACTTTGTATTCTGTCTAACGATTGTAGCAGTTCACCTCTCTTGCATGAGAAAAAAGTCTGTTCAATAAACCTTTTATTGCAATGCCCATCTCTCTATTTCTGTGCACCCTCTGTAGAAATAAAGCATGCATGATTGACTGAGTAAAATAGTTATCTATTGTTTCCACGACTCTGAAGATATTTTCCAGTCCTAGTGAAACAAAGTTGTCATGTTTATGCGGTTGTCAGAAACTAATACCTTCTTGTGTATTCGAGAAAGTTTCTAGTGACCTCTGAGCTAGCTGGCACTCACAATTAAGTTTAGTATATTCGATAGAGACCTACTGACCTAAGTCCTAAGTCATATCTATAGGATATATTATTACAATGCGCAGAGCCTATTGGGAACATAGGAACTACACTACATGGCGCACAACATTTGGTAAGGCACTAATTTAACGCTAGATACTAAAATAACTCAGTCGTGCTTTTCTCAGAGACCCCTTTTCTGTAATACTCCAATAGACGTCTGGAGTGGGTAAGGGATAATATCCGCCATAGCTGAGTAGGACGAAAATCCTATGTATTAGCTTCTTGGTTTGTTCAACGTTGAAGGATCCCTTGAATTTTGCTCTGCAAGTTTTTTCGTTAAACAAAATGTCTCTAAACGGGGACAATAACACTGAAACTGGTGGAGCTACAGGTGACAACACCGTACTAGCTTTTAATCAAACAGGTTTTAATGAAACCGATGATGATGCTATATGCATTCCTATAAATTTAAGGAAAGCCATCACTATAAAACTTATAAAACATGGCCTATCTTCGAGAGGTGGTAGGGCAGTTTTTGTGATTGAGGCTCATGAATATCACCGGACAGAGGTATTCTATTCATGGATAGTCTTCTCCGAAGCAAATCCAGTAACACATGTGTTTCACTTCTACAAAGAAGATGAACCACCACAGGAATACATTCCTTTCGAGGATATTGAAATTCCACTAACTTAAAAAGGAGCATGAGCTCTGGTTTAAAGGCGCCCTAAAACATATAAATCACATCACCTGGCTCGGTCCAGTAGGTAGACCAGGAGCGACATGGCCGGTGTTAGCCAGCTATACACCACATCCTGGCATTAATGAAATGTCACATGCAGAATTACTAACTCAACTTAAAGAGTTAATACAAAATTATAGACTATTGGTTCAATAATGATTCCACAACACTCCCCTCACCAGGGGAATACAAATAAAATCACACCACAGAATTTACATTCAGTCATTGGTAAATTACTCAAATCAAAGCTGTATTTCCGAATACTACCCCTCATGAGGAACACAGAATTTTAACAATCTGTTTACCAATGGGGATTGCACAACATATGGAGGACTGCAACACTTGGGGTACAGTCTTTGCTGCAATCTACACTAAAACACACGTAGTTCCGCCTATGGCGGTAATACCAGATGTCCTGAAATTGATTCAAAATGAATATGGGGCACAGCTTGCTTTAAATCTAGGTATGAAATTACTGAAAGATTTCAAACAGGTCTCAACAATGATATTATCCAATATAAAAGGTGAAACAGCATCCGTGGCGATCCGCCAAAAGTTAAGGGAATTTGATGTAACTGAACAACCACAAGAACTCTCCAGAATAATTGAAAAATCCTATGAAGAATTAGGCAGAGAAAGGCTGGGTGGGAAACCAGTGAAACCACAACTGTCTGAAAGTCCTGAAAAGGTCTTTTACTAAAAACACTCCACCTCCTTCTAAATAGAAGTGGGAAAACACTAAACAAACTTCTAAAGAGAAGCTTTGTCATTCTAGAGGTAGGTCTCCTCAAAAGGAGCCCTCTGAAAGGAGGTACAACCTCAGGAATAGGGATACTTTGAGAAAATCTGATAGATATCAAGATACTGATACACGTTCCTCTCGTACCTTTCAGACTTCGTCACAGAAATCCGAAAGAAGAGGACGTTCAGAAAACAAGGAAGAACGCATGAAGTCCAAAGACGATCAACACGTTCAAAAAAGCAAGAAACCTCAAATCACCAAAAAGAAGGTAGCAGGTCTAAAAATCAGACATGCCGAGGATCTTGAGGACACAACTCACGAACAGGGAATGGGCTCAGACAATGTTGGACAGCGCAGCAAAAGTCACTATAGCTGGCAGGAACTTGAAGGATCATCTGGAGACAGTGGACTTGAAAGAATTCATTCAAGTTGAAACTGCAGATACCAGGTTTAGTTCCCACATAAGTTATGTGAAGTAACACTCCGGATGGAGGGAGACATACCAAGAAAAGTGAGAGCACTCTTTTGGAAGTGACATTCTAAGGGTTCTGACATTCTTCTAGCTGAAAAAGACTGGCCACCACAATTTGTCTGGGAGTGTCCACATGGTGAAGACATCATAATGTCAGTCTTCTCTAATCACATTCCAATTCATTTAAAGTATACTTATGCCAGGAAATGGGCAGTTGCCCAGGCTCCAGCATTATATAAAAATCATGTAGGATGGGATGAGGACTCTCCTCACCATACCATCCAACTGAAAAATTAACCAACTGCACAAAGGCAGTACCCCGTTAAGCAAGAAGCTACAAAACAGGTCAGAGAGATCTTAGATCAACTTGAATACCAGGGGGTGATTGAAACATGCACCTCGTCAAAGTACAATCCTTTGTTTCCTGTCTCCAAACCAGACAAACATATCGTCTAGTATTGGATTACAGACATTTAAACTCTTGTTGCAAAAATTTTGCCGTGCAAAATGCACATAGTGCAGCATTAATGAATAACATCGTGCATAAAAAATATAAAACCACATTAGATATTTCTAACGGTTTCTTCTGTCAAAACATTGCACCATAGAGTAGGTATTTGACCGCTTTCTCAATTATGGGGACACAGCGTCACTTCTGTCTTCTCCAACAGGGATTCAAGAATAGTCCTGGGTTATTCTCAGCGAGGGTAACAGAGTTACTACAAACTTATGATGACAAAGCATTGTCATATGTCTATGACATCTATATGACAGACGATGACTTGGATAGGCATTTGAACAGGGTGAATACCCTTATACTTGGATTTGCCTCTGAAGGGTACATAATCAATTAAAAAAAATCTAGGATTGCCCATTTAAACGTCCTCTTTCTAGGACATGAACTTTCAAGTAAAGGCAAAAGCCTGGCAGCAAACTTCCTAGAGAAGTGGGCACTGCTCCAACCTCCAAAACATGCTGTCGATTCTAGGTTTCCTGAATTTTGGAAGAACTTACATTCTAAATTACGCAGAAAGGGTTAAACCTCTCTACGAATAATCAAACCTGATTATAAAACAGTAAATTGGACACGAAAACACACAGAAATTTTGCGTTCACTACAAACAGACATGTTAGCAATCAAACATTTGCAAACACGCGTATACGTATGCAACTTAGTGATCTGAATCATTCCAGGACAATGTGGATTCAAGTACTTAACTTTTAATGAAGGTGAAAAAGTACCAATAGCTTACAAATCACACTTGTACACACAAGCAGAAATGAAATTCACTTCTACAGAAAAAAGTCTGACAGCGGTTCAAACTGCAGTAGCAAAAGAGAGAGCCCTCACACAGTGGAAACGCATTATGGTCGTAACTCTGGTACCTGCTTTAGAGGCAGTGACAAAAGCGAGCATTCCAAATGCTAAAGCTTTACATCCAAGATGGATACAATGGGTTAATTCTCTTGCTGCATCTGATGTTGAATACGTTTTTGATCCTTATTTGAAAACACAAGCATTTCTACAATACGAGCAAGAATGTCCTCTGCCTACTGAAATTCTGCCTCTAGAGCAGTATGAATGTATATTTTATACTGACGGATCAGCACAACCCGCTACCGGGGGCAAGCAAGCCGATAGTGCGGCGTGCGCGATCGTTAAAGTTCATTGGCGTGATGGCAAATTCCGACCAATGGTGACAAAAACTCAATCTCTAGGAGATTGTACAGCTCAGCGAGCTGAACTACAAGCATTCAAGATGGCACTTGAAAATACGGACCTTGAATTCCCCACACTCATAGTGCGCGGTTCGTATTATTGTGTTCAATCTTACAATGAATACTTACAAAACTGGATTCAGAACGGTTACAAAAATGCAAAAGGTGGCACAATCAAGCATAAACTGCTTCGGGAACAAGTAGTTCAGTTACGAGAAGGAATACAAAAGACTCACGTGATACATACACTGAGTCATCAACGTGATGGCGTTCACGTTGAAGGGAATTCATTGGCTGATAAAGCCGTGAAGGCAGCTGTGCAAACGGCTTCATAGACAGCGAAATAATGCTAGCTGTCAATGCTTCAAGCAAAGACAGTGGAAAAACATTACCTAAAGGGTTTCCACTCAAATACTCATATGTAACTGATGCGAACAATGTTCCGTTTGCTCGAATCCCTGGAGTGGGGGATAGGGTAAATCTAAATATGGGACATAGATTAGGACTAATCCTAGCAGCACATGAAGGGCTAGCCTCTGCACATGCAGGTGTTTCCGCCACAGTATCGGTATTAAAACAGAGATACTGGTGGCCGCACTTGAGGAAACAAACCAGAAACTATGTTTTGGAATGTGAAATATGCCAAAAGATGAGAGTATCTACTGTGAAACATCCTGCGCAGACGCCCCTGTTAATTTCGGATAAACCATTAGCTTGTGTTGACCTAGATCACTGTGGTCCCTTACAGAGGGATGGTAACTAAATATATCAGGGTCGCAGTGGATTCGTGCTCAAGGTTCATTTGGATGTGGACTCAGCGCTCGGCTGACTCTTAAAGATTTGCGAGTTTTTATCGGCACATACGCAGTCGGCACGCTACATTCTGACTAGGGTCCTGCGTTTAGCTCTCGAGCTTACAAGGAGGCCATGGCCAAATTGGGCACTGCATTGCGGTACTCTAGTCCATTCCATCCTGAGGGAAATTCGGTTGTGGAGAGGAAAAAATGGGACATAAAGCAATCTATAACAGCAAGGGTATTAGGCTCAGGTGACGGGTGGGCCAAACATCTAATAAGTGCCCAACGTAGTCCTAACAATCTGCCAAGAAGTTCTCTAGGGGGTATCACTCCATATGAAGTCCTTTTTGGGACCAGAATGTTAGTATCGACCTCAATAGTTAGACTTCATTGGTAGACCAAAAACCCTTTGATATCAAAGACCGTTTGGCTGTTTTTACAGGATTGAAATGAAATAAGAACGAAACAAAGTAACGTGTTCCTGAAGCCAACCACCACTGAAGTGAAACCAACCATCCCAGCAAGGCCTGTCTGGATTCCTAAGCTTGGGGATCTAGTCAGAGAGAAGATCGCGGACAAGAAGGAATTTGGGCCTTCTTACAGACAACCAATACCTGTCCTAGCAATCCATGGATCAAGAACAGTATTACTGCTGCCCCTTGCTGGTAAAAAGGAGAACAGGTACATGTCCATCGACCTGGTCAAACCACATCATGTGGCCGATCATAAGCAGTAGGCCAAGTGGACTCCGCCAATGTAGCAGATGCCCTAATCTGGCTACTATCCAAGAGGTTCAAACTGAGAGACTCATCACCTTTGAGGAATCTGCAGTGCGAAATGAAGGTCTATGCAACAAAGCAATGGAACTTGTACCTCTTGAAACTCAAATAACAGTTTGTCAAGAAACACCTACCTACAACGAAGCAGCATCTGTCTACACAAACGTAACAAGTGATCCTGTGATTCCAGCGATTTCAATGAATCCTGATGCAATCTCAACAATTGACAGAACTGCCTCTGTCTATTTAATTTACTTTGATACGTTTTCTGAGGATCCCAGCGAACCTGAAACGACGCCAGCAAAAAAAATCTTTCAAAGAGCAAGCTCCAGACCTTTTTCATCACCTGGAAAAGACTTATCTGGTTTCAACATAGATTGAATATTGGATTGTGTTGGGTGTGATTTTTCTACTACTTTGGTTGACTTTGGTGATAACTTTAGGAATGCTGATAAATGGAAGCAATGTAAACAAGCATTTGCAATGCAATAGGTCTCGCATTAGGAAAGTGTGAGCTATTGGTATTGTAAATGACAATTTTTTTAATATGTGTAGGCTTTGAAAATATATAGATTAATAGAATTGTTATTCACAAAGCCAATAGCTTACACTTTCCTAATGCAAGTCCTATTGGCTATGGCAATGCTTGTTGATAGCAAGCAAGGACAGTGCTGTTGTGGTGCTGAGTGATGATGTGGTTGGGCTGCGTGATGTGGTGGTGTATTAGAGTGATGTGGTGGTGTCCCAGAGTGATATGGTGGTGTCCCAGAGTGATGTGGTGGTGTCCCAGAATGATGTGGTGGTGTCCCAGAGTGGTGTGGTGGTGTCCCCGAGTGATGTGGTGGGGTCCCCAGTGATGTGGTGGTGTCCCTGAGTGATGTGGTGGTGTCCCTGAGTGATGTGATGGTGTTCCTGAGTGATGTGGTGGTGTCCCTGAGTGATGTGGTGGTGTCCCTGAGTGATGTGGTGGTGCCTCTGAGTGGTGCCCCTGAATGATGTGGTGGTGCCCCTGAGTGATTTGGTGGTGCCCCTGAGTGAAGTGGTGGAGTCCCCAAGTGATGTGGTGGTGTCCACGAGTGATGTGGTGGTGTTCCTGAGTGATGTGGTGGTGTCCCTGAGTGATGTGGTGGTGTTCCTGAGTGATGTGGTGGTGTCCCTGAGTGATGTGGTGGTGTCCCTGAGTGATGTGGTGGCGTTCCTGAGTGATGTGGTGGTGTTCCTGAGTGATGTGTTGGTGTCCCTGAGTGATGTGGTGGTGCCCCTGAGTGATGTGGTGGTGTCCCTGAGTGATGTGGTGGTGTCCCAGAGTGATGTGGTGGTGTCCCAGAGTGATGTGGTGGTGTCCATGAGGGATGTGGTGGTGTCCCTGAGTGATGTGGTGGTGTCCCTGAGTGATGTGGTGATGTCCCCTAGTGATGTGGTGGTGTCCCTGAGTGATGTGGTGGTGTCCCTGAGTGATGTGGTGGTGTTCCTGAGTGAAGTGGTGGTATCCCTGAGGGATGTGCTGGTGTCCCTGAGTGATGTGGTGGTATCCCTGAGTGGTGCCCCTGAGTGATGTGGTGGTGTCCTTGAGTGATGTGGTGGTGTTCCTGAGTGATGTGGTGGTGTCCCTGAGTGATGTGTTTGTGCCCCTGAGTAATGTGGTGGTGTTCCCGAGTGATGTGGTGGTGTCCCCGAGTGATGTGGTGGTGTCCCCGAGTGATGTGGTGGTGTCCCTGAGTAATGTGGTGGTGTCCCCGAGTGATGTGGTGGTGCCCCCGAGTAATGAGGTGGTGTCCCGAGTGATGTGGTGGTGTCCCCGAGTGATGTGGTGCTGTCCCCGAGTGATGTGGTGGTGTCCCCGAGTGATGTGGTGGTGCCCCCGAGTGATGAGGTGGAGTCCCCGAGTGATGTGGTGGTGTCCCCGAGTGATGTGGTGGTGTCCCCGAGTGATGTGGTGGTGTTTCTGAGTGATGTGGTGGTGTCCCTGAGTGATGCGGTGATGGGGTCCCCGAGTGATGTGGTGGTATCCCCGAGTGATGTGGTGGTGTCCCTGAGTGATGTGGTGGTGTCCCTGAGTGATGTGGTGGTGTCCCTGAGTGATGTTGTGGTGTCCCTGAGTGATGTTGTGGTGTTCCTGAGTGATGTGGTGGTGTCCCTAAGTGATGTAGTGGTGTCCCTGAGTGGTGTTCCTGAGTGATGTGGTGGTGTTCCTGAGTGATGTGGTGGTGTCACTGAGTGATGCGGTGGTGTCCCCGAGTGATGTGGTGGTGTCCCTGAGTGATGTGGTGGTGTCCCTGAGTCATGTGGTGGTGTTCATGAGTGATGTGGTGGTGTCCCCGGGTGATGTGGTGGTGTCCCCAAGTGATGTGGTGGTGTCCCCGAGTGGTGCACCTGAGTGATGTGGTGGTGTCCCTGAGTGATGTGGTGGTGTCCCTGAGTGGTGCACCTGAGTGATGTGGTGGTGTCCCTGAGTGATGTGGTGGTGTCCCTGAGTGATGTGGTGGTGTCCCCGAGTGATGTGGTGGTGTCCCTGAGTGATGTGGTGGTGTCCCTGAGTGATGTGGGTGTGTTCCTGAGTGATGTGGTGGTGTCCCTGAGTGATGTGGTGGTGTCCCTGAGTGATGTGGTGGTGTCCCTGAGTGGTGCCCCTGAGTGATGTGGTGGAGTCCCCGAATGATGTGGTGGTGTCCCAGAGTGATGTGGTGGTGTCCCTGAGTGATGTGGTGGTGTCCCTGAGTGATGTGGTGGTGTCCCCGAGTGATGCGGTGGTGTTCCTGAGTGATGTGGTGGTGTCCCTGAGTGATGTGGTGGTGTCCCTGAGTGATGTGGTGGTGTCCCTGAGTGGTGCCCCTGAGTGATGTGGTGGTGTTCCTGAGTGATGTGGTGGTGTCCCTGAGTGATGTGGTGGTGCCCCTGAGTGATGTGGTGGTGTCCCTGAGTGATTTGGTGGTGTCCCTGAGTGATTTGGTGGTGCCCCTGAGTGATGTGGTGGTGCCCCTGAGTGATGTGGTGGTGTCCCTGAGTGATGTGGTGGTGTCCCTGAGTGATGTGGTGGTCCACCTGAGTGGTGCCCCTGAGTGATGTGGTGGAGTCCCCGAGTGATGTGGTGGTGTCCCCGAGTGATGTGGTGGTGTCCCTGAGTGATGTAGTGGTGTCCCTGAGTGATATGTCGGTGTCCCTGAGTGATGTGGTGGTGTCTCTGAGTGATTTGGTGGTGCCCCTGAGTGGTGCCCCTGAGTGATGTGGTGGTGTCCCTGAGTGATGTGGTGGTGCCCCTGAGTGATGTGGTGGTGTCCCTGAGTGATGTGGTGGTGTTCCTGAGTGATGTGGTGTGTGAGGGTGAGGGTGTGTGGGGGTGTGAGGGGGTGAGGGTGAGAGGGTTGTGGGGGTGAGGGGTGTGATGGTGTGAGGTTATGAGGGTGAGTGAGGGTGTGAGGACGAGGGAGGGTGAGGGTGACGGGGGTGAGGGTGATGGGGGTGAGGGTTTGAGGGTGAGGGTGTGTGAGGGTCAGGGTATGTGAGGGTGAGGGGGTGTGAGGGTGAGGAGGTGTGAGGGTCTGAAGTAAATGGTGGCAGGGCAGACATCATAAGACAGAGAGAAGAGACTGCGTGGTGACTGCGTTGGTCAGTTTCAGAATCCGGAGGGGCAGAGTCAGCACAGTGTGCGAGGGATCAATGTGTCTAGAGGCAAAGCATAGCAGATGTAGCATTGCAGCTAGCAAGTCGAGTGTTTTCAAGCTGAGTGTCCCTAGAGAGATGGCAACACAGCAACAGCATTTGAGGAGCAAGCCTACTGTGAACAAGCACGGTAGGCTTTCACTTTTATCCAGAAACAAGCTCTCGGCATTGCTGTGGCGGGGAGGGGTGGCGGAGCGGCAGCCTTTGAAGTCTGATGCAGAGGCACAGACAAATGGTGATGTGTGATGTGGCTGGCGATGGTGTGCACGCGCATAGATCACATGAACTGTATGCGATCAGCAGCCGTTTTGGTAAACTTTTCTTTTCCGCTTACTATATTCTCGCCGGAGCAATGCGCAAGCGCATTGGCTCAGGTGAGACCTAAAAAGGACACAGAAAGTAAGAACATCAACTTACTCCTCAAACCACACAAATCATCTCATCGTGAACAAAGAGACTTGTCATCAGTGAACATCACAGCCCTTCCTATACTTGGGGGTATAGCTTGAGACAGAACTGACTATGACATTTGTTGCCCTGCGGAGCTGTTGAAGATTCCACACCAGTTCTAGATTTCCTTGAATGACTTTGTTTCATCTAGTACCTTTCCTGATGATTGGGACTTCAAGACTGTTAATAATATGATGTCAGACTTGGAAAAGTCTGCTGTTTTTACAAATCATGAATACTTAGAAGGTTCATCAGATTATGAACAAATGTATTGTTATAATCACTATGGTCATCATTTCTTGCACAGATCGACAATGCCTAGAAATGTATTTAAGTATAATCAATGGGAACATTGTCCTACACCACCAAAGGGTAGCTCAAAAACTTTTGCCAATACGTTTCCATACTTTTCAGGTTTTAATGCACCAATCCAGAATCATTTTATTTTAAAAAAATATTAACAAGACAGGATTGAAAAATATGTTGACCAATACAAAACAATTTTACTCTGCAACTTTTTATTCTCAATTGTCTAAACTAGGTTTCGACTTTTGGAAAGAAAAAATGGACTCGAAAACGGTCTGGGGCACAAAAGATTGAGCCTGTCTCATCCCTGAGCAAATTATGTTTTTGAATGACACTGTCCAACAGACGTCTTGTCTTGGGTTAGCCAAGATAAAAGACCTAAACGATCCTTCCATACCTACATCTACATCTGCTAGTGATAACACTTCAGAGGGGGAGGTTGACGTACATACTATTTTGCATCACAACAGAACAGATCCAGATTGGAATAAATGGTTGATCTGGCCCACAGACACAAACATCTGTCAAGATAGATTCCTAAATAAGACACAGGGTTTCACATGCACTAGGCCAGACCCAAGATTTGTTCAGAGACAGCATCCTGGAATAGTAACAACATACAGTGTAGGGAAACTTTGCTTTGATTGGCTACATAGATCTACACTTAAGTATGTTAAACAACACTTATCTTTACTTAACGATGGCGCTGATCTTAGGGAATTATTGCTAGGGTCAAGAACACCGTTTTATATATGCCGGGATCTATGCTGCTTATAATGAAGCATGAAAGATTACTCAAGCAGAGACTGCTGAAAGAATATGAGAAATTGATATTATTAATTTAGAGAAAACTCTCTCTGAGGTTGACAATGGCTTAATGACTCTGTCGTCCAGGATACATTCTTTGGACCGCATAGTATCCTAAGCCATAGACATTATGGAACAGGACTTGGTCATGTTGCAACATGTTTAGTCGCAACTACTGTTGTAAAGGGTTTTAGGACCCTAGTGTATCCCGACTCATGCCCTTATATAGGTATAAATCAACCTATCCTTATATAGGCATAGAAATCATAACCATATTTAGACATAGCTCATGCAGTCCAAATACGGCATGGCTACTTCCACTAGTTTCGAAAATCCACAATGATTTCATGGAAAACTCGCCATTAGCAGTCAGGGACTTCCCCTTGCTTGAATATTGATTTGTCCAATAGTGAATATTTATTATTTTGTATTTGAATTGAACATGTTAACCCATATATAATGTTCCTTCATCTTTATAGCGGCTCTGTCCTTATGAATTGCACAACTCAATTATCTAATGAATTTATACATTGTATTTTAATAATTTTTTTTTACTTTGTATAGATTATTTTATACTTTTTAACCTGTGCTTTTTTGATTTTGTAACATAAAATTGAATAAAGCATTAATTAGAATTGAAACTTGAAAATTGATTTGTCCAAGAACTCATGGAGTTTTCAAAGAACTGAGACTCTTTGAAGACATTATTATGTCCAACCTTACGTCAAACTCGGCACCTTCAAGGTATTAATATGCCCACACTTGCCCTAGCAAACACACGGTGGTTAGGACCAGTTCGACTATCTACTTGCCCGACGCAGCTCGCTGCAGCAAGTGCCGAAGGAAGTAGACCCTTCAGCAGACGCACAGAGAAAGACGCTGTCTTTTCTCCGGCCGAGAAATCCAGCTCCAGTGTTTCCAAGCTACCCTTGCAGTTTGTTGGGAAATCGAGTCCTGAGACAGAAAGATACCAGACCTCCTTCATTCTAAACCAAGGTACGGAGCTGATTAGTCCCTAAGAGAAATCTTGGATAGATTTGTGGGAAAAAACTAGATTTATGCTACACCTCACTTACTACTTCCCTCGTACTAGACTTATGTTAGGTACACCGGGGTAGGCGTATTTTAGAAGCACCAGTTGAGTACTTTTAGTCTTTATTTATTCATGTTTGTATTCTATGTATTTTAATGGCTTAGAAACCATACTATTCTTTTACAGTATTATTTTATAATGCTCTTCTTGCTGTATGCATTATACTTTACAGCCAGTATTACAATTGTAGCAGGTTATTTCTTCTGCATGAGAAAGAAGACTGTTCAATAAATACCTTGTATTGAAAACGCCCGTCTCTCTATTTCTTTTCACCTCTGGTGAAACGAAGCATGCACGATTGACTGAGTAAAGTATCTATCTATTGTTTCCACGACTCTGAAGATCAGTTTCATCTTGGGGAAACAAAGTTGTCATGTTTATGCGGTTGTCAGAAACTAATCGCTTCTTGTTTATTCGAGAAAGTTTCTAGTGACCTCTGAGCTAGTTGGCACTCACAATTAAGTCTAATATATTCAATAGAGACCCAGTCGACCTCAGTCTTACATCTAATCTATAGGATATATTATTCCAATGCGCAGAGCCTATTGGGAATATAGGAACTACACTACATGGCGCCCAACGTTTGGCACTAATTTAACGCAAGATACTAGAGTAATTCAATCGTGCTTTTCACAAAGACCCCTTTTTCGCGTAAAATACTCCAATAGACGTCTGGAGTGGGTTAAAGGATAAAAAATCCACCATAACTGAGTAGGATGAAAAATCCTATGTATTTGGTTTTGTTCAACATTGAAGGATACAGTGTTCCAAAATATTGTGCACCTTATCTTTGTTTCCTTGAAACTTGCTCTGCAAACTTTCATTAAACAATGTTGCTTAACGGCGACAACAACGCAACTGGTAGAGCTGCAGCAGCCCAACCGGGCTTTGACGTTACAGGGTTTAATGAAGACGACGATGATGCTATAATCATCCTGGAACACTTAAGAAAAACTATAGCTATAAAGCTTATAGAAAATGGCCTATCACCAAGAGGTGGTAGGGTAATCTTTGTCATAGAGGCACATGAATATCGGCAGACAGAGGTATTCTATTCATGGATTAACTTTCCACAAGCAAATCCAACAACACATGTGTTCCACTTCTATAAAATAGAGGAACCTCCAGCGCAATACGTTCCTTTCGAGGACGTTGATATTCCACTAACTTCCCAAGAGCATCATCTCTGGTTTAAAGGGAGCCCTCTGAAAAGAGATATACCCTCAGAAATAGGGATAATTTGAGAAAACCTGATAGATATCAAGATACTGATACACGTTCCTCTCGTACCTTTCAGACTTCTTCGCAGAAATCCGAAAGAAGAGGACGATCAGAACACAAAGAAGAACATGTGAAGTCCAAAGACAATCAGCACGTTCTAAAAAATAAGAAACAACAATTCACCAAGAAAAAGGTAGCAGGTCTAAAAATCAGACATGCCGAGGATCTTGAGGACACAACTCAAGAACGGGGAGTGGGCGCAGACAATGCTGGACAGCGCAGCAGAAGTTACCATAGCTCGCAGGAACCTGAAGAATCATCTGGAGACAGTGGACTTGAATGAATGCATTCAAGTTGAAACTGCCGACACCAGGGTTAGTGTACCCCATAAGTTATATGAAGTAACGCTCTGGATGGAGGGGGACATAACTAGGAAAATAAAAGTACTCTTTTGGGAGAAGCTCTCTAAGCGTTATGACATTCTTCCAGCTGAAAAAGACTGGCCACCTCAATTTGTCAGGGAGTGCCCACATGGCGAAGACATCGTTATGCCAGCCTTCTCGAATCATATTCCAATTCATAAAAAAAAACCTATGCCAGAAAATGGGCTGTAGCCCAGGCTCCAGCATTATATAAAAATCATGTGGGATGGGATGAGGATTCTCCTAGGCATAAAATCCTGTTAAAAAATGAACCAACTGCTCAGAGGCAGTATCCAGTTAAGCAGGAAGCTAAAAAAACAGGTCGGGGAGATCTTAGATCAACTTGAATACCAAGGGGTGAATGAAACCTGGACCTCCTCCATGAACAATCCTTTGTTTACTGTCTCCAAACCAGACAATACGTATCGTCTGGTTTTGAACTACAGACACTTAAACTCTTGTTGCAAAACTTTTGCAGTACAAAATGCACACAGTGCAGCACTGATGAATAACATTGTGCGCAAAAAATATAAAACAACATTAGATATTTCTAACAACTTCTTCTGTCAACACATTGCACTAGAAAGCAGGTATTTGACCGCTTTCTCAATCATGGGGACACATCGACACTTCTGTCGTCTCCCCCAGGGATTCAAGAATAGTCCAGGGTTATTTTCAGCCAGAGTAACAGAGTTACTACAAACGTATGATGATGAGGCATTATCTTATGTCGATGACATCTAAATTACAGACGATGATTTGGATGTGCACTTGAAAAGAGTGAACATCATAGTACGTGGGTTTGCTTCTGAAGGGTACAAATTCAATTTTAAGAAATCACGAATTGCCCACCTCAACGTCCTATTCTTAGGATAAGAACTTTCAAGTGAAGGTAAAAGCCTAGCAGCTAACTTTCTAGAGAAATGTGCGCTGCTCCAACCTACAAAAAAAACTTACAGTCAATTCTAGGTTTCCTGAATTTCTGAAGAACTTACATTCTAAACTACGAAGAAAGGGTTAAACCTCTCTACAAATTAATCAAACCTGATTTCAAATCAACTAATTGGACTCAAAAACACACAGAAATGTTGCGTTCAGTGCAAACAGACATGTTAGCAACAAAACATTACAAACACGCGACAACGTACGCAACCTTGTAATCCGAATCATCCCAGGGAGATGCGGATTCACATACCTAACCTTTAACGTAGGTGAAAAGGTACCAATAGCTTACAAATCACAATTGTACACACAAGCTGAAATGAAATTCACTTCTACAGAAAAAATTCTGACAGCGGTTCAAACTGCAGTAGCAAAAGAGAGAGCAGTCGCGCAGGGAAAACGCGTAAAGTTCATTACTCCTGTACCTGCTTTAGAAGCAGTGACAAAAGCTGGCATTCCGAATGCAAAAGATTTACATTCGAGATGGATAAAATGGGTTAACTCTCTTGCTGCAACAGACATTGAATACGTTTTTGACCCCTACTTGAAAATAAAAGAATTTCTACAATATGAACAAGAATGTCCTCTGCCCATTGGGATTCAGCCTCTAGAACATTACATATGTATAATCTATACAGACGTATCAGCACAGCCCGCAATTGGGGGCAAACAAGCTCACAGTGCTGTGTGCGGGATTGTTAAAGGTCGCTGGCGCGATGGTAAATTCTGACCTATGGTCTCAAAAACTCAGTCCTTAGGAGATAGCACAGCTCAGCGAGCTGAGCTCGAGGCTTTCAAGATGGCGCTTGAGAATACCGATCAAAAATTCCCCACACTCATAGTGTGTGATTCGTATTACTGCGTCCAGTCTTACAATGAATACTTGCAGAATTGGGTACAAAACGGTTTCAAAGACACAAAAGGTGGCACAATCAAGCTTAAATTGCTTTGGGAACAAGTAGTTCTATTACAGACAGAACTACAGAAGACTCACGTGATACATACACTGAGTCATCAGCGTGATGGCATTCACGTTGCAGGGAATTCATTGGCTGATGAAGCCGCGAAGCCAGCTGTGCAAATGGCTTCCGTAGCTGCAATCACTTATTCAAAAACAGAAATGGACAGCGAAATAATGCAAGCTGTCACTACCTCAGTGAAAGACAGTGGTAAAACGTTTCCAAAAGGTTTTCCACTCAAGTACTCATATATAACTGATGCAAATAATGTTCCTTTTGCTCGAATCCCTGGAGTGGGGGATAGAGTAATTCCAAACATAGAACGTAGATTAGGACTAATTTTAGCAGAACATGAAGTACTCGCCTCTGCCCACGCAGGTGTTTCCGCCACAGTGTTATTATTAAAACAAAGATACTGGTGGCCGCGCATGAGGAAACAGACCCGAAACTATGTTTTGGAATGTGAAATCTGCCAGAAAATGAAAGTTTCAACTGTGAAACGCCCGGCGCACACACCCCTTTTAATTTTAGATAAGCCACTAGCTTGCGTTTACCTGGACCACTGTGATCCCTTACAGAGGGATGGCAACTATAAATATATCATGGTTGCAATGGACTCCTGCTCAAGATTCATTTGGATGTGGCCTCAGGCTTGGCTGATGCCCAAACTGTTATAAAAGATTTGCAAGTCTTTATCGGCACATACGCAATCGGCACGCTACATTCTGACCATGGTCCTGCGTTTAGCTCTCGAGCTTACAAAGAAGCCATGGCCAGCTTGGGCGTTGCGTTGCGGTACTTAAGTCCATTCCATCCTAAAGGAAATGCGGTAGTGGAAAGAAAAAACCGAGACATAAAGCAATCTATAACAGCTAGGGTATTAGGTTTGGGTGATGGGTGGGTCAAACATCTAACGTAGTCCAACGTAGTCTTAACAATCTGCCAAGAAATTCTCTGGGTGGAATCACTCCATATGAAATACTTTTTGGTACTAGAATGCTTATCCAGGATCTTGATCGTCACACTTCAGTGGTAGAACAAAAACCCTTTGATATCAAAGAGCTTTTGGCTGTTTTGCAGGACTTAAATGAAACACGAAGAAGTCTGAGCAACACAATACAGAAGCCAACGACCACTCAAGAAAAACCACCTGTCCCAGCTAGACCTGTCTGGATTCCAAAGATTGAGAATCTAGTCAGGAATAAGATAGCGGTCAAGAAGGAATTTGGGCCTTCTTACAGAAAACCAGTACCTGTTTTAGCAATCCACGGAACAAGATCAGTGTTATTGCTGCCCCGTGCTGGAAGAAAAGAGAACCGAGTTGTGTCCATCAACCTGGTCATACCACATTATGTGGCCGATAATTAGTTATAGGCTCAGTGGACTCCAAAGAAGTAGCAGAGGACCAAATCTTGCTACTATCCAAGATGTTCAAACTGAAAGACTCATCACGTTTGAAGAATCTACAGTGAGAAAAGAAGGACTATGCAACAAAGCCATGGAACTTGTGCCTCTTGAAACCCAAATAACAGTTCATCAAGACACCCCTGTCTACAAAGATGTAGCATCTGACTATACCAATATGTCAAGGGAACAAGCAGCTCCAGAGATTTTGAATAATCCGGATGCAATACCAACAATTGACAGAACTGCCTCTGGCTATATCATCAACTTTTATGAGGATCCAAGTGAGCCGGAAACAACGCCAGCAAATGAGACATTCAAGGAACAAGTAATTGAACTTTGTCACCAGCTTGCAAATACATATCTGGTTTCACCATGGGCTGAATTTTGGATTGTGTTAGGTGTACTTTTTCTCCTACTATGGCTGATTCTTGTTTTAAGTTTGGGATAGCTAACAGATGGAAAATATAGTAAAATGGACACAGCAAGTAAGAACATCAACTTGCTCCTGAAACCTCACAAATCATCTCATCGTGAGCAAAGAGACCTGTCATCAGTGAACATCACAGCCGTTCCTATACCTGTCGGTATAGCATGTGACAGAACTGATTATGACATTTATGGTCCTGTTGAGCTGTTGAAGATTCTACACCAATTTAAGGTTTCCTTTAGTGATTTTGTCTCACCCAGCACATTTTCTGATGATTGGGACTTTGAGACTATTAATAACATGATGGCAGACTTAGAAATGGCAGCAAAATTTGCAAAACAAGAATACTTAGAAGGTTCATCAGATTATGAACAAATGTATTGTTTTAATCATTTTGGTCACCATTACTTGCACAAGTCTGCAAATCCTAGAAATGTTTTAACTTATAATCAATGGGAACATTGTCCAACGCCACCAAAGGGTAGCTCTAAAACATTTTATAAAAATGTCCATTTTACTTTAGAGATGTTAATAAGACAGATATATGAAAAGTATGTTGACTAATACTAAGCAAATTTATTCTGCGGCCTTTTATGCTCAGTTTTCCACATTGGGGTTTGACTTTTGGAGAGACAACATTGAGACAAAAACTGTCTGGGGCACAAAAGACTGGCAGGTGCAAGGTTTAGAAGCCTTATTTAGAGCCTGCATCATCCCAGAATAAATACTGTTCTTAAATGAAACAGTTCAACAGACATCTTGTCTTGGCCTGGCTAAGATAAAAGATTTAAACAAACCGTCCATACCAAAGCCCACACCTGATACTAATAACACTACAGATGAGGAGGTAGACGTAAACCACATTTTAAAACAGAACAGAACGAATCCTGAATGGAAAAAATGGTTAATCTGGGCCACAGACACACATAACTGTCAATATAGATTCCTGAACAAGACACAAGAGTTTACAGTAACTAGGCCAGATCCAAGATATATCCAGAGACATTATCCAGGGATAATAACAACTTACAGTCCAGGAAAACTATGCCTTGAGTGGCTACAGAAATCCACACTCCCGGAAATAAAACAACACTTAACTTTACTTAAAGATGGCGTTGATTTAAGAGACTTCTTACAAGGGCCTCGTAAACCACATCATAAACGTTTCATATACAACCGTATTTAATTGCCATGCTTATAATGAAGCATGGAAAGTCATGCAAATGGAAACTGCAGAACAAATACGAGAATTTGATCGTATTAATTTAGAGAAAGCTCTCTCTGTAGTTGACAATGGTCTAACAACACTGTCATCCAGAATTTATTATTTGGCTAGCATTGTATTCTCTGCCATAGACATAATGGAATAGGACTTGCTAATGTTACAACATAGCCAGTCTCAATTACGTTCTATAATGCTGCTAGGCTGGACGTTACAAAACCTTTGTTCAGGCTATGTGCCTTGACGTCTAATCAACACCACGTTATTGTTTACTGGGTTTAACCTTACAGATATACAAATCTCTTTGGCACAGAGGGGAGCAAACTATACGGTGCTGAGCATAGAAAAACTAGAGAGATTACCATTGACCATTTCTGAGAAGCCAACCGTTGAATGGATAATACATGGCAACATCACGATACCAGTGACGCGTTTCCAGTTTTAGTATTGCTTAAAACACATACCAGCAGGCCTGTATGAAAGGTTGGGTAAAAAGTACATAAAGTCGACCTGGGATTTACCATACACACACAAATGTTGGAGTGGGGGAAAGGAGGTATTTCTTAGTGGTAAAAATTGTAACAGCGCACTAAGCGGAACTCTTCTATGTCAAGGCATTAATTTGCATGGAGCCTGCGATGGTTCTTCAAACAAGTTATCAAGCCACCTGCAGGGTTCTCCAGCAGCAGTGATAGATCCAATTTTTAGGCAGCTTTCCAATGAGAGCTACATAATGTTGAATGATCACAGCTGTTGTCGAATGATGCCAGGAATAGTGTGTCAGCCAGGGTCACTTGTTGTATGCAAGTATTGTTTCATAAAAGCAAGACAGATGGGGAGTCGCCGTTATGGCCTTCACTGAACATCTCTTCTATACGAATTGATACTTTAAGCAGAATGAAAGCTATTCTTTTACAAAAAACTGTGCCACTGACCTCATCCAGAGAGACGTATGATCTGCAAGTTGCAAGGACTTCTGCAGAGATACATGCCCTATTATCAACAAACTGCCCAATCCATTTCACAGAAATGTTAGGTCGTATCTTAAACATGTCTGATACCAGTGGTATTGTACATGTATTTAAGACGATTTGTTTGGGACTGTTAGCACCATTTGAAGCAGTCCTGGGCATTTTTCCTAACTTCGTGCACTGTGTGTTCGACGGCCTGCCTCTTGTCTTGGGACTCTTACCAGAGATACTATTTTTATTTCTCCTGCTCCGATATGGCAAGTCCAGTCACCAGCGATACCCAGATTACCATGGAAAATGCTCTTCTGGCGATGCAGTATCGTGACTGAATAACACAGATTCTTTGCATGGCTCGTTTAAGAGATCTGAATACCACATGGTTTCTATCATTCAGACCAATCTGGCAAGATTGCATCTTACCTGTCCTACGATGCCTGCTTTGTGGAGAGGAAAGCGTGTTGGATATCTGTCTAACACTTCCATCAGCGCTGCCAACCGATGTTGACGCTTTGCTTGGTCCGGTAACGGCTCATGTAGTGTGTTCTCCCCAACGGCTACCAATCCTGATGACGGCATATATTGAGGTCTCACCAGCAATTCCAGCTGACAGTGAGATACGTTAACCAACAGGCACACAGGTACCATCTACTGCGAACATTGCTAATGCGACTGACGCTGACGGCGATGCTTCTCATCTGTGTACAATTGATCTTCTTAATGAAGTTGTTCAACTTTCATCTACTGTAGTAGACGATTTCTTTGCCAGCTTTGACGACTTAATGTTTTCTCCTGACACCGAGAATAACTTTTCAAATTAGCACACAGCGTTCTATGAACTCTGATTCGACCTTCATTTTTTCAAAACAAAACTTCTAACTTTGGAACTCTATTTTTCTACGATTTTATTTAATCTGCTTAAAGTAGACCTATTCTTAGAGAACAAGAATTCTTTGAATACTTTGTAGAAAGAATATTGACCTTATCTACAAACCAAAATGGTATATATATATATATATATATATATACTGCAATGGGATGGTCTCGAATTCTTTTTTTTCTGTAACTAAGAGCCATTTCATGAATGTAATTTCATGATTCATTCGGTTAGCATTACCAATATCATATTATATGCTTACAATGAAATCATTGCATTTAAATGCGCACTATATAAATGCTAATTTTATGTGTGCAACCATTTTCAAATGCAACTTTTTGTATTTTGGGGTGGGATTGTAAAACACATGCTTTAGATATGTTTTAGTGCTTATAATTTAGTAGGTGCGCAGTCTAAATATCGAGTTTTTTATTTCGACTGGACATAATATCGACTCCAGAATATCTAGATGGCATTAATATCGAGGTAAGTAATATCGATGTATTTTTTATCGATTTTTATGTTTTAAAAAAAATATCAATTGATAAAATATCGAGTAAGTAATATCGTTAGTAAAAAATATCGATTCTTCTAGTAGTTTAAAAATATCGAAAGTTGTGTTATCGACAGTCATGATATCGACTGTCATGATATCGACTATTAATATGGATATAAATAATATCTAATAGTTAAATGTACATTGTTTTAATGTTTTATTACTACATTTATTGTTAAAATATATGTAATTTTTTTATTTGTTTATATAGAAATAATTTAAACAATAATTAATAATTTTTAAAAATATTTCAAATACTATAATAATTTCTAGAAGCGGGTAGTGGGTTTTTAGGGGAATAGGGTGGGAAGTATTTTAAATATAATTAATTAAATATGTAAATGTATTAATTGGTATTAATATTTAATTAATTGTTAATTAATTTTTTTATATATAATATTTAATTGGTAATTAATTTAATGTAATACATTAATTGCTAATTATGTTTATTTAAATAATTTATGTCATGTAGCGGGTTGTGAGTTTATAGGGGAATAGGGTGGGAAGTAATTTAATTAAAAATAAATATGTTAATTAATTAATTTGTATTAATATTTAATTAATTGATAATTAAATAATATATTTTAATTATATATAATTTAATTGTTAATTAATTTAATTTAATTGAATAATTGCTAATAATGTAAATTTATATATTTTATGTTATGTAGCGGGTTGTGGGTTTATAGGGGAATAGGGTGGGAAGTAATTTAAATTTAAATAATTAAATATGTATTTTTATTAATTGGTAGTAATATTTAATTAATTGATAATTTAATTATATATTTTAATTTAAAAAAATGTAATTGATAATTAATTTAATTTAATTGAATAATAGGTAATTATGTAAATTTATAAAATTTATGTCATGTAGCGGGTTGTGGGTTTATAGGGGAATAGGGTGGGAAGTAATGTTAAATTAAATAATTAAATATTTATTTTTATTAATTGGTAGTAATATTTAAATAATTGATGATTAAATCATATATTTTAATTAAATAACATTTAATTGGTAATTAATTTAATTTAATTGAATAATAGGTAATTATGTAAATTTATTAAATTTATGTCATGTAGCGGGTTGTGGTTTATAGGGGAATAGGGTGGGAAGTAATTTTATTATAATTATTTAAAAAGGTAAATGTATTCATTGGTACTAATCTTTTAATATTTGTTAATTAAATAATGTATTTAAATTAAATTAAAATTAATTGGTAAATAATGTAATTTATTTGATTAATTGCTAATTATGTTATGTTAAATAATTTATGTAATGTAGGGGGTTGTGACTTTATAGGGGAATAGGGTGGGAAGTAATTTAATTTTAATGTATTAAATAGGTCAATTTATGAATTGGTAGTAATATTTAATTAATTGTTAATTTAAACATTAATGTTCATAATTTAAAATATAATTTCTAAATAAGTTTATCTAATTGATTAATTGCGAATTATGTTACATTAAATTTATACTTTTCTGTAGTGGGTTGTCTGTTTATAGGGGAATAGACTGGGAAGTAATATAATAATAAATAAGGAAATAATAATAGTTACTTAAGGTATATAACGTTTTGCACACAGCGTTTAAAAAGCACTACCTTTACAATGAAAATTTTACAATGTAAAAACCATAGCAACGCATGTATGTAGATAAAAAGTTTATACTATGCAGGTATTTTTACAACGCATACCATTACAACGTAAGTGTTGGTAAGTATATAATTATATTTAAAATGTTATATGTTTTGATTGTTGGATAAAGGGGTATTTGTAGGGTTCAGGGTCAGTTTTCAGTATTTGGGTGAAGGGGTATTTTTAGGGTTCAGGGTCAGTTTTCAGTTTTTGGGTAAAGGGGTATTTTTAGGGTTCAGGGTCAGTTTTCAGTTTTTGGGTAAAGGGGTATTTTTAGTGTTCTAGGTCAGTTTTCAGTTTTTGGGTAAAGGGGTATTTTTAGTGTTCTAGGTCAGTTTTCAGTATTTGGGTAAAGGGGTAGTTTTAGGGTTCAGGGTCAGTTTTCTGTTTGTGGATTAAGGGGTATATTTAGTGTGCAGGGTCAGTTTTCAGTTTTTGGGTAAAGGGGTATTTTTAGGGTTCTGGGTCAGTTTTCGGGTAAAGGGGTATTTTTAGGGTTCTGGGTCAGTTTTCAGTTTGTGGGTAAAGGTGTTTTTTTTAGGTTCAGGGTCAGTTTTCAGTTTTTGGGTAAAGGGGTATTTTTAGGGTTCTGGGTCAGTTTTTAGTTTGTGGGTAAAGGGGTATTTTTTGGGTTCAGGGTCAGTTTTAAGTTTTTGGGTAAAGGGGTATTTTTAGGGTTCTGGGTCAGTTTTCAGTTTGTGGGCTAAGGGGTATTTTTAGGGGTCTGGGTCAGTTTTCAGTTTGTCGGTAAAGGGGTATTTTTAGGGTTCTGGGACAGTTTTCAGTTTGTGGGTAAAGGGGTATTTTTAGGGTTCAGGTCAGTTTTCAGTTTTTGGGTAAAGGGTTTTTTTTAGGGTTCAGGGTCAGTTTTCAGTTTGTGGGCTAAGGGGTATTTTTAGGGGTCTGGGTCAGTTTTCAGTTTGTCGGTAAAGGGGTATTTTTAGGGTTCTGGGTCAGTTTTCAGTTTGTGGGTAAAGGGGTATTTTTAGGGTTCAGGGTCAGTTTTCAGTTTTTGGGTAAAGGGTTTTTTTGGGGTTCAGGGTCAGTTTTCAGTTTTTGGGTAAAGGGGTATTTTTAGGGTTCAGGGTCAGTTTTTAGTTTGTGGGTAAAGGGGTATTTTTAGGGTTCAGGGTCAGTTTTCAGTTTGTGGGTAAAGGGGTGTTTTTACGGTTCAGGGTCAGTTTGGGGTTTTAGGGTAGAGGGGTACAGGGTACAAATAAGGTAAATTTACATTTTCATTAATTTAATTAAATTTAAATACATTTAATTAAATTATTTTCTATTAATTTACATTAAATACAATATTATATAATTATAAAGACTTATGTTGTAATGCTATGTGTTGTAAAGGTCTTTGCTTTGTAAAAACATTCGTTGTAAATAAATGTGGTGTAATGGTATTTGCGTTGTTAAAGTTTTGTTGTAAAGGTATGCGTTGTAAAAGTATGTGTTCAAATGTCATACATATTTTATTTAATTGTATTTAATAGAAAAAAATTGTAAATTAATTTATAATTAACAAACAAAATATTGGTAATTAGTTGTAATTTAGTATTAATAGGTAAGTTATAGAAATAATGATAGTTAATTAGTAATTTTAATATATTATTTATTATGTTAAATTTAATAGTTAATCATTTGTTAAAAGAATTACATTTATATTATTTTTTTATTTATTTAATAATATAAGAAGTATTTACTTTCCCTACTGTTGCACCCACTGGAGTGGGAATAGTAATTAGTATGGGTTCAGTGTCCAGCACCTTCCATGAGTTTACAATTGGTGAAATGGGAATTGTAATTTGTATGGTTTTAATGTGTAGTATGGTTTTGTGAGTTTATAATTTGTGCTGTGGAAATAAGAAGAAATTTTTTATATAAATAATTATTATTGGTAGGATACTATAATAAAGTTTTAACATTAGATAGAATTTTTTTATAATTATAATTATTGTTATTGTAGTACTTAAAAGATTAATACATTTTTTAAATTATTACATTTTTTAATGCATTTTTATATAGAATATTATATATGTAATTAATATTTATATACAATAATAAAAAAGGGTTTAATGTAATAAATGAAAAACAGTTTATTAACATATAAAAAATAAATTGTAAGTAGAGATTTATTTTTAATTTCAATTGAAGGATTTTATTAAACAGTTTTTATTATCCAAAACAATATATGAAGTGCATATATATGTTTTTAACACATAAATGATATTAACATAATTTTATGTTTATTAACATATATTGTAATTTTAATAGTTAAAGAAAAAAAATGGTAATATGTACTTTTCATTTAATAACAATTATTTTATTCACATAGACATTGAATATATTGTCATAGATAAATATGTACATTTCTTTTGTAACAGTAACATTTTTGTTTCTTACAAAGTATTCATATATTTTTTTTAATTAATATTATGAATATTGAACATATTTATAATATTAATTTTTACATAGATACACACAAAAATAAATTTTTATATACATACATAATGTTTAAACTAATATTTGCTATTTTTATAAACACATTTGTAACAAAGTTATAGATGTAAATTTGTTTAACATATACATTATTTTTAAAATGTATATTTAAATCATCAAATATTATTTAAAGTATCACATAACAGTTGAATAATTATTTGAAAGTAATGAATATTTAAAAAATAATTTTCTACAATTTAAATAATTATTTACACTTAATATAATACTCAGTGTATTTTTTTAAGTGTTGGAATATAGAAATTAAAGAGGATTTTGCTGTATACAGGGACTACTTTTTAACCGCGTAATGTTACTTAGGCGTATTTGGTGCTTCAACAGATCGCGGTTGGATGCTGCTTCGCGTTAGAGAGGGTAAGTTTGTTTTAATTGTATTTTACAAGTTAATGAAGTTATTGTTAGTGTATGTGTGGTGTGTTTAGGTTTATGTAGATAGGGTTATTAAGAGAAGATTGTGTGTTAGGTGTTAGGTAGAGTGTACGATATTAGATTTTTACCGCGTTTTAGTTGTAGGTGTGTGAGGTGAGGTAATATGTTGAAATGTTACAAAGATAATATGTTTGGTGTATAAATATGTGTTTTTATATATGTATGGGTGTTTTTGTGTGGGTGGGTATGTATTTTATTTTTTGCAGGTTATCGTCGCGTTTTACTGTTTTTGAGGAGTTTCTTCTTTTTCGATCAGAGTTGTGTGACGAGTATTATATACTCTTATTTTTGCACACAATTATTTTGGATTTCAAGTTCTCCAGGAGCGTTTTTTTTTCAACATTACTATTTTCGGGTTTTCTATCGTATATCGTGTCTATTACATTGGAAAGGAGTCGCTATGGATTTGCTTGTATTTTTGCTTTTTTTTTTGGGCTTCCATGGATTGTATGGGTTTTTGCAATGGTGTCGTATGGATTGCTTGGAATTGGATTACGTTTGAAGCTGCAACAGAACTGTAAGTATTTACCAAAATTTTTGTGGGTGGGGAAACTGTTTTAATTTTTGCTTTACTTACGTTGTATGTAACATTTTGTAAATACATTATCTAAATACATTTTATATATGTTAATATTATGTATTTGATAATTTAATTGCAAATTGTTACATGTTAAAATCAAGGAATTTAGGAAAGAAAATGCTTAATTTAACGTGTATAGTTATGTAATGTTTTAAAGAATAGTTTTTGCAATCATTGATAGATATTCTAGTCCTTTGCTAGTTGGATAGAGGGTAACTTGACTTTGGAGTGTTTTATACATTTTTTTAGTTTCTTTGGTGAGTTTAGGTCCGATCAAAGTTACTGATTGCTCCATTCGAAGCTCCTGGTAACTCTGTTCTTTTTGTAAGGATTGTATTAATTTGTGAAGGGTAGGCGTTCCTCGGCCTGTAGTTGCTTGGAAGGCATTGTGCCATCCTTCAACTGCATTGTTTAGTTTTGCTTCCTTATTTAGTGTGCTAAGGTAGACATTCCACCAAGCTATTTGGTATTTGGGTTGTCTTCTATGGCCTGATCTGTGTAGCCTTCCTACCCATGTGTCTTCGAAGTAGTCAAGCATAGGGCTTAGTCTTTCTTCGTTTCTTTTATAGTAGGGGCTGTCTATTAATAAGTTATAGTGCTCAGTTACATCTGTTAGTGGAACATAGGCTAGGGCGATGAGTTTTTTTATTTGATAAGCAAATGTGCTATCAGTGGCGTATTGGATACTCAAGGTAGATTTTTGTAGATGTCGCCAGATACATTGATTAAAATGGTAATAGCAACCTTGTATTGCTGTGTGAGGGTATGTTTTAAGGATGCTGTTTATCATTGCTTTTTCAAAGTCAATGATAATTTTTTGTGGAAAATAGTTGTTAGTATGTTGAATGACTTCAGTTTGTATTTCTTGATATGTAGCTTGCTGTTTGTTTGGTAGAAGGGCATAAAGGAATGGAATATTTGCATTTTGGAAATGACCATGGATGGTGTATAATTGATAAAAAGGTTTGGGGCATACAGAAAAAGTACCGTCCATCATCCAAGTTTGGCATTGGGTAAGTTTAGTCATGTTGTTTGCTGTGGCAAACAGTATAATTCTTTTATCTTTAGATTTGTTGTCATAGAGTATAAAATTTTCTTTATTGTGAGTTACAGAGAGTTCAGGGGGAATTAGCACTTCTTCAAAAATTTTTGGTGTGGGAGGAGTAGTGCATGTTGCTCTTTTTTGTCTAGCTACAGTTCTTTTAAGGGATTCGATAGATGGTAATTGGCTAGAAGCATGTTGGGGAAGTACACTTAAATGGTGTTTCAGAATTGCAGTTGTTGGTTGATCAGTTCTAGTACTAGCTTCTTTAAGGGAATCTAGCATTTGTCTAATCTCTATTTCTGTTACATTGGGTGGGTGATTATGTTCCTTAGTATAAGTAACAGTAGTTTCCTGAGTTATAGCTCTACCATAACATTTGTTGGCATAATATTTCGTACACTTCCAAAACACTTTCAAATCTTTTTGTTTCTCTTGAGTGTAGACATATCCCATGTAACAAAGAAGCATTTTCCCTTTTTGTGAATAAATGAATTTAGCTCCTTCAGTCATGATTGTATTGTAGTGCTAGGAGGTAATTAAAAGAGAATGTCATTACATTTTTTGTAAAAATAATGTTGTATTATAATAATACAGTTTAATACATTTTTAATGTACCTGTAATTCTTGTGATGATTTCAAGTAGATCTTTTCAGGTGTTGATGTTCTTCAAACTGTTATTTTCTGTGTATATCTTTTTGTACCTGTGGAAGTTGAGAAAATGTGTACAAATATTTTATTACTATTTATGATATTTTGATAGAGGTTTTTAGCTAGTTTCTATTTAGTTACCTATCTATTAAATGTCGAATTTACATTTCAATTATATACTTACTTATTTATATTTAACTTTTGATGTCCAGGTGTTGTGTAGGTCTTCTGTATTTTCTTTTTGTCTGTAGGATAAGTAGTAAAAAAAAATATATATATATTTTAAGTATTTGGCTTTTAAATATAGGTGTGAGGTTTGAGAGTTACATTTTCGATGGCTAATAATGTAGTAGTACTTACTTTAGATAGGTGTAGCTGTCTTTATGTTGAAGTCAATCAGTTTTCTTTCAGAAATCTTGCAGAGTTTCGTCTTCCTTTAGTTAGGAGATGTAGGCTGCATTTTTAGTTTGCTGTAATCTTGTTTATATAGTATTAGTCTAATTGTTTCAGAAATAGGATGGGTTGTTTAAATTGATAGTCTGTTTTTATTTGTGGATTTGATTTTTTTTACCTGTTATACTAATTGCTTTCCTTATATGGGTGACGCCAATTAACGTTTTTTTAAAGTGTAAGGCCTTATTTAGTATAGGTAATATTATCGTTATATTTGTAAAGTGGAGGAATATATATAATTTGCAGTAAGAAATGTTTAGTTGTTCGAAATATTGTTTATGTATTATAAAATGTATGTTTGTATTTATTTTGTGTTATAAATGTTAGGAAATTATATAATATATTTTATCGATTTATATAAACAATATATGAATAATTATGATTAGTATGACTAAATTTTAAGATAATAAAGTGATGTATTCAAGGATGTAGTAATGTCGATATTTTTAAAAAACGATAAATTTGCTATCTATATTTTTGTATTCGATATTTTGACTGTTTTTTATTTAAATATGTGATAATCGATGTTTTTGAAATCGATAATGTTGTTAGTCGATATTGCTGTAGTCGTTGTTTTTTGTAGTCGATATTGTGGTTTCGATATTTTTGTTGTTTGTTGTTTAAGTATAGGCAATCGATAATTTTGTAGTCAATAATTTGTCATCGATATTTTGTCCAGTCGATATTCGGTCTGTCGAGGTTATGTCAGTGATCCAATTTAGTAATATCAAACATAATAAAGTGGAGTGGGTGTTGCATAGGATTTTAAGACCCTAGTGTAATTTCCCGATTCATGGCCTTATATAGGTATAAATCACCCTATCCTTATATTGGCATAGAAATTATAACCATATTTAGACATATCTCATGCAGTCCAAATGTGGCATGGCTACTTCCACTAGTTCCTAAAATCCACAACGATTTCTTGGAAAACTCGCCTTCAGCAGTCAAGGACTTCCCCTTAATGAATATTGATTTGTCCAAGAACTCATAGAGTTTTCAAAGAACTGAGACTCTTTGATGACATTATTATGTCCAACCTTACATCAAACTCGGCACCTTCAAGGTATAAATATGCCCACACTTGCCCTAGCAAACACACAGTTGTTTGGAGCAGTTCGACTATCTACTTGCCCGACGCAGCTCGCTACAGCATGTGCCGAAGGAAGCCGACCCTCCAGCAGACGCACTGAGAGAGACGCTGTCTTTTCTCCCGCCGAGAAATCCAGCTCCAGTGTTTCCAAGCTACCCTTGCGGGTTGTTGGGAAATCAAGTCCTGAGACAGAGAGATACCAGACCTCCTTCATTCTAAACCAAGGTACGGAGCTGATTAGACCCTAAGAGAAATCTTGGCTAGAATCTTGGCAAAAGAATACTAGATGTGTGCTACACCTCACTTACTACTTCCCTTGTACTAGACTTAGGTTAGGTACACTGGGGTAGGCGTATATTAGAAGCACCATTTGAGTACTTTTAGTCTTTATTTATTCATGTATGTATTCTATGTATTTTAATGGCTTAGAAACCATACCGTGCTTTTACAGTATTATTTTATAATATTCTTCTTGCTGTATGCATTATACTTTACAGCCAGTATTACGATTGTAGCAGTTAATTTCTTCTGCATGAGAAAGAAGACTGTTCAATAAATACCTTTTATTGAAAACCCCTGTCTCTCTATTTCTCTGCACCTCTGGTGAAACGAAGCATGCACGATTGACTGAGTAAAATAACTATCTATTGTTTCCACAACTATGAAGATCAGTTTTATCTTGGTGAAACAAAGTTGTCATGTTTATGCGGTTGTCAGAAACTAATCCCTTCTTGTTTATTCAAGATTGTTTCTAGTGACCTCTGAGCTAGCTGGCACTCACAATTATGTCTAATATATTCAATAGAGACCTAGTCGACCTCAGTCCTACGTCTAATCTATGGGATATATTATTCCAATGTGCAGGGCCTATTGGGAATATAGGAACTACACTACATTATGTTCTATCATGCTAATAGGCTGGACGTTACAAAACCTACGTTCAGGCTATGTGCCTTGGTGTTTAATCAGTACTACGTCACTGTTTACAGAATTCAATCTCACTGATAAACAGATCAAATTGGCACAAAGGGGAGCAGACTAACTGGAAAGATTGCCGTTTACAATCGCTGAAAAGCCAGCCACTGAATGGATTATACATGGAACAATCACTCTGCCTGTTACAATTTTCCATTTTCAGTATTGCCTAAAACATATACTAGCAGGCACATATGAAAGGTTGGGTAAAGAATACATCAAGACATCCTGGGAATTAACGTACACACACAGATGTTGGAGTGGGGAAGAGAAGTGTTTCTTAGTGGTAAAAATAGTGAAAACTTACTAAGCGGTTCTCTCCTTTGTCAGGGTATTAATTTACACAGGGTCTACGATGGTTCCTCTACCAACTTATCCTGTCACCAGCAAGGTTCACCAGCTGCGGTGATTGATACAATTTTCGGACAACTTTCTAATGAGAGTTACCTCATGTTGAACGATGACAGCTGGTGTGGCATGTTGCCAGAATTACCCTATCTAGTAACTGTGTCAGCCAGGGTCACTTGCTGTATGCAAGTATTGTTTCCAAAAACGAAGACAGACCGGCAGTCACTTTTATGTCCTTCACTGAACATCTCTTCTATACGAATTGATACTTTGAGCAGAATGAAAGCCATTCTTTTGCAAAAAACTGTGCACTGATCTCGGCCAAAGAGACCTATGATCCGCAAGTTGCAAGGACTTCTGCCGAGATACATACCCTCTTAACTACAAACTGCCCTGTACATTTCTCCGAAATGTTAAGTCATATCTTAAACATGTCTGATACGAGCGGTATTGCACATGTATTTAAGACGGTATTTTCTGGACTGTTAGCACCTTTTGAAGCAGTCCTGGGAATATTTCCAAACTTCGAGCACTCAGTGTTTGGTGGACTGCCTCTCATTTTGGGACTCGCTGCGGGGATACTATTTTTGCTCCTACTGCTGCAATAGGACAAGCTAATTCACCAGCGACACCCAGTTCTCCATGGAGACAACACTTCTGGGTATGAAGTGTCGTGAGCGCATCGTCCAAATTTTGGGACTACCTCGTCTAAGAGAATCAAATATCACATGGCTTCTGTCAATCAGACCAATTTGGCAAGATTGCATCTTACCTGTCTACGCTGCCTGCCATGAGTAGAAGAATGCGCGTTAGACTTATATCTCACACTACCATCAGTCATGCCAATGGATAATGATACTTTGCTTGAACCAGTAAAGGCCCATGCACAGTTTTGTCCACAGCGGCTACCATTCATTGAGATCTCACATTGAGATCTCACAGACGCAAAATGCTGACGGTGAAGTACGAGAGGAAACAGGCACACAAGTATCATCCACTGAGAACATTGCTAATGCGACCAATGCTGGCAGCGATGCTTTACATCTATGTGCGGTTAATCTTCTAAACAGGTAATCCAACATTCACCTACAATGGTAGACAACTTTTTTTATAGACTTAGAAGATTTGATGTTTTCTCCAAACAATAACACTGACTTTTGATTTGGCACACAGTGTTCTGAGAGACTTTGAATTCGACCTTCATTTTTCAAAACAACGCTCTAACTCTTTTTCCTATGATTTCCTATGATTATTTTTTTTCTTCACAAATTTGTATTTTTAACCTTTTTGGCACAAAGTAATCTGCTTAAAGTAGAAATATTCTTAGAGAACGAGAAATCTTTGAAAACTTCCAGAGACAATATTTGACCTTGTCCACACACACAAACAGTTGTATGTAATCTGACATGAAATGGTTTCGGCCTTTTTTCTTCTGTATTTACGAGCCATTTCATAAATGTATTTTAATGATTTATTCATTTAGCATCCAAATGTCAATTATATGCTTAGAATGAACCATTGCTTTTGATGCTTACAGCACCAATGCGCTTTTGTGTACAACCAGTACCATTGCATTTGTATGTGTTTTGGGTGGGTTTTAACACATCATGTTTAGATCTGTTTAACGTGTTTAGAACTTAGTAATGTCATACATAAGAAAGTGGAGTGGGTATTATATGGCGTTTAAGATTCCCAATGAATATTCCTGATTCATGCCCTTATATAGGTACAATCCACATTGCCCTTATATAGGCATAGAAATCAAGCCCTTATTTAGGCATAGCCCATGCTACCCAAATACAGGCATGGCTACTTCCATCCGTTTATCAATGTCACAACGATTTCTTGGAAAACCAGACTCTTAAGCTGTAAGGGACTTTTCCTAGCCTGGATATTGATTTCTCCAGGAAACTCATTATTATGCATGAACAACTATTCTTTAGGGGTTCATCCATGACGTTCATATGCCTGACTTTACGTCAAAGCTGGCATTCCTAAACCTTCAAGGTATAAATATACCTTCACTTGCTATAGCAAAGCACAGTGGTTCGATGCAGTTCAATGACCTACTTGCCCGACGCAGCTCGCTACAGCAAGTGCCGAAGGAAGCCGACTCTCCAAGCTGACGCACTGATCAGGAAGCTGCTCTCCTCTACCGAGAAATCCAGCTCCAGTGTTTCTGACTCCCCTTGCTGGGTGCTGGGAAATCGAGTCCCGAGACAGAAATACCAGACCTCCTTCATTCTAAGGTATGGAGCTGATTAGAACCTAGAGAAACCTTTGGCAATTCTTGGCAGAATTAAAACTTATGCTAAACAATACTTACTTCTTCCCTCCTACTAGACCTAGCTTAGGTAGGCGTATTTTAAAAACACCAGTTGAGTATTTTATCCTGTGGTATTTATGCATGTATTTTTATATGGCTTAGAAACCATACAATGCTATTACAGTATTATTTTATAATACTATTCTCGCTGTACGCATTATACTTTGCATTCTGTCTAACGATTGTAGCAGTTCACATCTATTGCATGACAAAGAAGACTGTTCAATAAACCTTTTATTGAAACGCCGTCTCTCTATTTCTGTGCACCCTCTGTAGAAACGAAGCATGCATGATTGACTGAGTAAAATAGTTATCTATTGTTTCCACGACTCTGAAGATATTTTCCAGTCCTAGGGAAACAAAGTTGTCATGTTTATGCGGTTGTCAGAAACGAATCCCTTCTTGTGTATTCGTGAAAGTTTCTAGTGACCTCTGAGCTAGCTGGCACTCACAATTAAGTTTAGTATATTCGATAGAGACCTACTGACCTAAGTCCTACGTCATATCTATAGGATATATTATTCCAATGCGCAGAGCCTATTCAGAATTTAGGAACTACACTACACCTCGGTTAGCTATCTCTCAACTTCACTCTAACTCACTGGCAGGAAGCAATAGGCCCAGGTGGGCTGGGTGTGCTTGGTGGGAGAAGGACTCACTACACTGACCACAAAATCCCAGCAGGCCTTCTACTCCAAGCTACAGGCACCTGGGTCAGCATCTCTCTACTTCACTCCCCTAAGCTGGCAGGAAGTCATTGGTCAAGTGGGGGGAGGGTGTTAGAACTTACCACAAATCCCATCAGGCCTTGTACTCCGAACTACAGGCACCTGGGTCAGCCATTTTGCTACTACACTCCCCCTCACTGGCAGAAAGCCATTGGTCAAGTGGGTGGGGTTGGGGGGGCTTAGAAATTACCACAAATCCCAACAGTGCTTGTACTCTAAACTACAGGCAGCTGGGTCAGCCATAACTTTTCTTCACTCACCCTCACTGGCAGGAAGCAATAGGCCCAGGTGGGCTGGGTTTGCTGGTTGGGAGGAGGGCTCACTGAACTGACCACACATCACAGCAGGCCTTCTAACACAATCTCACAAAAACAGTCACCTGTAATGTACCTCCAAAACCATTTACCTCACAGCTTACTATGGGGTGTAAGGTAAAAATCACAGTGATGTGTATACACAATGCTATGCACATCAATGTATGCCTGATTATTGCTAATTGAAGAGTATTTATGTCATGCCAATTATTTAGATGTGGAGCTCACTACTCCTCAAGTGTCACCTACTGAGTGTCAGGTACACATCAATGTCAGTAGATATGTTTCAAATAACCGGTTCAGTGTCGAGGACGTAACGGTTACGTCCTTTGCTATGGTGCTGGTGTGCCAAGAATGTATTGGTTACGTCCTCGTCACACCACCGCAGAATCCCAACAGCAGAGTGATTTCCTTTTTTTTTTTTTTTTTGAAAACCTTTATTGTGCAGATATAGCTGACAAATACGGGCCTACAACCCATTGGGCCGGCCACCACACTGTATTAGCACATAAACCAGGAAAGAAATTCCAGCAGGTCTCCGATATAACAGATGCAACAAAGCAAAGCAAATAGCCACAAGGAAACCACAGTGAGAAGGAAAAGTGAAGGTTAATTTTATAATATAATAGGGTGAGGAGCAGGAACATTGCAGTTATTAAAGTCCAAAAGTCCGTGGCAGGTCGTCAACAGGCAGTGGAACAAAACACAGCGAGTTTCAAATAAGAACAGCTACATCATGGCAAGAGCAAAACATGATTCCCACATCAGCGAACAATACCATCCACTGCCCAACGCCCACCCGCTACCACAAGAATACACATCAACACATAATAAGGAAGTCAGGATTGCAATACGAAGCCATCCGCTACATCAACCCAAGGAAAGAGAGAAGGAAGGGGAAAAAGGGAAAAAGAGCATCAGAAAAAAGGGGTGAAAAAACAGGGAAAGAGGATGCGGCCCCACAGTATATGCCCCATGGCAAATAAAGCACACGAAAAAGGGGCAGCCCACGGAGCCAAAGGAGACAGGAGTAATGGATACGCAATGAACATCGGTATCAGGGAGGCCGTGTGCCCACGCTAGCAAAATACACCCCAGGAGGCCTACAGGCAGACGCAGCGCCCAGAAAAAGAATACACAAGAGCCATAGAACCAAGAACAAAAGAAAAACAAAAAGACAGACCCCCCCCCCCCACCCACCCCACCCTGCACCCCTGCGGAAGGCTACGGCCTACCCCCCCAGCAGCGTGCCTGTCGCCCTAACCGGAAACCCGAAATATAGAAGTCAAAAAGTAAGGAAGAAACCCTATAGGCAAAAAGAGAGGAAAGGGAAAGGAAGGAAAATACCATCGGGAGAGGAGACACATAATCAAAACTATCAGCCCCCAACTCCCCCGTCCGTGCACATTAAAAGCCCACGAGAAGAGAAAGTCATTGCAAAACAATAAACAGGTACCAGGAATATGAAGAGGAAGCAATCACACATGTAGAGCCGCAAGGCGGTCATCCGGTCACGCCACAAAGTAATAGTCCGGCGGTGCAAGGTCATCTCAACCCCGTCCTCGTCTGTCCAGTGCCATGGGCACAGAGTGCACAAAGAACCAGAACATGAGGGGGCAGAGGTGAAAAAGTGATTTCCTTTTTATTTTTTTGCCTCTGGAGCTGGGGAAGAGCTCCCCCAACATACTGAATGATTGCCCGAATGGCGCGCTGATGTCATTACATTGAAAGTAAAACTTAATTGAGCCTATTGGCTCGTTTCAGTTTCACTGCTTCAGTGCTCGTGGGGCTATCTTAGCCCCCAAGCACCAAAATATATGGGAGAGGTATCATTGCAAAGGGTAGAATCTCACCTTTCTAATGGTACCCTTCCTTAATGGATCCCTGTTTGGGGAACACCGCAGAAGGGCAATCCCAAAGCAGGAATCCACCACTAGACACCAGGGAGGGGGAGCAGCCCCTTGGGCTAGGGCCTTTGCTCCCCACATATGGATTTGGTCAGATTCAGCCTTTATTCCCCCCCCCCCACTCCCCTGGTGGGCAGATGGGGCAGTAGTCCCCAATCTGCCCCTGGGAGGGGGAGGGGGGAGAAAGAACGCTAGACATCAGGGATTATTTGTTTTCAAATACTTAGGGGTGTGGGCTGCCCTAAATGGGCATTACAATGCCCCCATCGCCCAAAACAGAAGGTACAGTCTTTCTGCCGCCTGCAGGGAGCAGATGGGGGTTGTTACCCCTGGGGAGCAGATGGGGGTTGTTACCCCTGATCTGTCCCCGGGGGGGGGCACAGCTACTGGCCCCGCTGGTCACTAACCATTCTAAACTACTTTTGGTCGGGGACCTAAATTTTTGGTTTGACAATATATCGCAAGACCCCCAAGCTGCAGAGATGAAAGACCTTTTTGATGACCTCAACTTGACACAACACATTCGCACTGAGACTCATCAGAAAGGTCATAGTCTTGACCAAATCTGGTCTTCGAACTTATTACTATCCTCGATAGACATAAAACCTTGCTGTTGGTCTGATCATTATAGTATAAGTTTCTCTTTCCAGTTAGACAAGACCAATTAATTTAAGCTGCAAACCAGCAAGACCATTAGGAAATGGACTTCCATGGATATGTCAGCTTTTTTAAATTTTTTAAATACTTCCCTTCCCCCTGTGACTACTAATGTGGAGCAAGCCGATCTCCGGCTTAAAGAATGGCTTACTTCAGCGATTAACATCTATGCTCCTCCTACGCGTCTTTGCAGCTCTAGGAGCTCTAGGAGCTCGGACGCACACAAATGGTTCACACCTGAGCTTAAAAAATTAAAATTGGAAGTGAGGCAACAGGAAAGGGTATGGCGCTCCCAGTACTGCCCTCTAGCCAGGGCTACTTACTGCCTAGCCAGGAAGGCATATCAAAAAGTTTTACATAACCATAAGACCGCCTACTACTCATCTAAAATCTTAAACTCCACCAATAAGTCGAAAGAAATCTTTAGGATAGTGAACGACTTATGTAACGATGACAGAACCTCTCCTCCCGTAGTTCCTACTCAAGCATTATGTAACTCCCTGAATGACTTCTTCAGTGAAAAGATTTTATTGATTAAACAGAACATCTCCATACTTCCAGCTTGTGCCCCGGTGGACGACATTTTTCTTAATCCCTTAACCTTACACTCCTTTCCCCCTATTGATTTGCAAGTCTTTTTAGAACTATTGTCTAGAGTCAAATCAGGCTCCCCTATGGATGTCTGTCCCCCTCAAATTATGAGGGAAATTGGCCGGGCCATTCCTAATAGCATGATACCTTTGCTTAACAACTCTCTCACTCTAGGGATAGTGCCCAGCAGCTTCAAGCAGGCCTTATTGATACCTCTCACTAAGAAACCTGGTATTGACCCGCTGGACCTCACGAATTACCGGCCCATATCCCTGCTGCCCTTCCTATCCAAAATGTTGGAGGCTCATGTTACAAACTGCCTCTCAAACTTTGTGGAGGAATCGGGCTATCTTCAACCTAACCAAGCAGGATTCCGGCCTGGCCATTCTACTGAAGCAGTAATACTGGCCGTTCAGAACACCTTGAGGTCCAACGCTGATAAAAATCTTCACCAAGCCCTGGTGCTCCTTGATCTGTCTGCGGCATTCGACACGGTTGACTATTCCATTCTGGTCAACCGTGTCGAACAGGCAGGTCTTAGAGACTCTGCCTTGGCCTGGCTAAAATCGTTCATATCCGAACGCACCCAAGCTGTCTGCCTAGGCTCTTTTTCTGCTGCTAAAACCAATTCCTTTTGTGGGGTCCCCCAAGGCTCTTCGTTATCTCCCCTATTGTTTAATTTGTATATGCGGCCCCTTCTTTTTGCTTTAAGAAAGCACAAAGTCACTGTATACAATTATGCAGATGACTTGCAGCTAGTCTTTGTACTCAACTCTCCAAATGCTGTGGAGGATTTTCAGGCCACCATGACCCTTATCCAGAGTTGGATGTCCTTAAATCATTTCAAGTTAAACCCGGGGAAAACTGAGCTGATTCTGCCCGGTAAGAGCGAAATCAGTTGGAGCCCTAATTTCTGGCCTGCTGATATGGGTCTCCCCCCAAAGAAATCTCAAACAGTAAAAAGTCTGGGGGTTACCATCAATGAGGACCTTACTTTAAAATCCCAGATTGGAACCGTGGTTTCCTCTGGATTTTTCCAACTGAGGAAAATTAGGAAAATCGCACATTTCCTCACCCACCCCGCCCTAATTCAGGTGGTCATGGCCCTAGTCCTCTCCCATATCGACTTCTCAAACAGTCTCTATCTTGGCCTACCTGTAGGCCAACTTAGAAGATTGCAGTACCTGCAGAATCAGGCCGCCAGACTGATCTGCAATGTACCTAAATGGGAATCGATCAAATTAGGTTTAGAGACCTTGCACTGGTTACCTGTGGCTCAAAGAGCCGAATTTAAAGCAGGGTGCATCATTTTCAAGGCATTGCAAGGCAAGGGCCCCCTATTTATCAGGCAGTTGATTGGAAGGTATGTTCCTTCACGTAGTCTGAGATCAGCACATAAAGGCCTACTTGAGGTACCACGCTTTAAGAAAAAACGACAGGGAGGCAGTAGTTTTCACTTTTTAGCAGCCACCCTGTGGAACTCCCTGCCGCTAGCTCTCAAACAGAGTAAGGACCTTCTTGACTTTAGAAAGGCATTTAAGACTCACCTCTTCAAACAGGCATATCTGAAATAGAGACTTCTGTTGATTTACCCCTTGTTATGTTGTTTTTTTAATCTCTTTCCAGCACCAAGAAGCTCTTGGGCGTATGTGCGCTTTATAAATTTTAAATAACATAACATAACATAACATAACATAACATAACATAGGACACACAGGACTATTTCTTTTGGTAGAGCATGGATGGGGGCTGCCCAGTTTGCCCACACACCCACCAAAAGAAATAGGGGCCCATTCACAGAACTAACTTAAGACAAAATCCTAAACGTACTACTTTTGGTAGTCTTAAGTCTGTCTTAAGTTTGTCTTAAGTTTGTCTTAAGTCTGTCTTAAGTCTGTATTAAGTCTGTCTTAAGTTTGTCTTAAGTCAAACTTAGGACAAAATCCCAATTTTACTACTGCTAAATGCCTTCTGTGAGTACCAAAAGTAGTAAGTTTAGGATTTTGTCTTAAGTTAGTTCTGTGAATCGGGCACCTTGTATTTCTGCTACCCATGGGGCAATAGTCCCTATCTGCCTCCGGGGGGGTGTGTAAAGCGCACTAGGATGCCAGGCAATTTATTTTTACCCAGAGTAGGTGGTGGGGGTTGCCCAGAATGGGCTTGCCTATGCCCCCCTCCAAAAAAAGAACCACAGTCTTTCTGGGGCAATCACCCCCCAGATGGGGCAGAAAGCCCACTAAACACCCAGGAGTATTTTTGGAACCAGAGGGGTTGCCCAGAATGAGCATGTCAACACCCCCACCCCACTCAAAAATAAAATGGGCACTGTCTTTCTGCCCCCCTGGGGGACATTTGGCGGCAAAAGCTCCCGATCTGCACCCCAAGAGGGGCAAAGGCCCACTAGGTACCAGGGACTTTTTTGTTTGTATGTTAGCCTCGGTTTGATCAGCATTCCCCTTGGTCTCCCAAGTGAAATAATACGCCACTTGTGTGGGTGGGCAAATGGCCTGCGACAGGGAAAAGCCAAAAACGTAGAGATTGAGGGGAATAACACAGCAAGCTCTAACTGTTATATTTGTTATAATATATGTTTTTAGGCTGATTCTGCATTTTACACCGACACAAGTGAGGTAAGTGATACAGAGGGAACTGAAATCAAGAAGCATAAAGATACATTATGTACGTTTCATAGCCGGGTAAGAACACGCCCACATTGGAAATTTCCAGGAAGCTGCAACTAAGCAGTGAAATACAAAACAAGGTTTCGACTCTGGTGTCTTTCCACAAACAATCTACTACCCAAGGTCGTTCTATTCGACCCCGCTACTATACAAGTGGGAGAGGGCCTCTATCTAGTGAGAAAGGTCCGCGCTAATGGGAACAACATACTCATTACAAGAACAAGTCTAATATGGCAAAAACAAAGCTTACAGTGGAGTATTTCTGGGAATTAAACTAGATCAGTTTCAAACAGCCTAAAATGGCGCCTAAAGGAAAATGGCGCAGTTATTGCTAACTTTACATAGGGTAATGCGCAAACAGGAACATTTCTATTCTAACATCATCAAATATGTTGTTGTGGCTGAGGTAAAAAAAAGTTCACATGTTTTTCAAATGCAGACACATGAACCCAGTGAAGGTGAAGAGATGACAGCCTTCAGATACCACCCATTTCCAGGCCTTGCCACCACGGAAGAACGGGTTGCAATCAAGAAGTTCAGGTTGAATAGCCGAACCATACTGGAATCATGCCATCATCTGGACCTGGTTCTTCAGCCTCACAACAGGAATCCCTCATCTATTACACCAATTGTCAAACTGAGGGCAGTACTTCATTTTGTGGCTAGAGGTTCTTTCCAATATATTGTGGAAGTGTCTGGTGGCATGTCACAATCAACTTTTAGTGGTGTGCTCAAAGAAGTTCTTTCGCCAATGATGAGACACATCAACAACCTTATCCAGTTCATACGACAGCAGGATTTAGCTAGTGAAGGGTGTCTTTTATGCTTGGTCCGCCTACCACATGTGGTTGAAGCAATTGATGGCAGGCATATTGCCTTAGTACCACCACACGCCAGAGAACAGGTCTTCCGGTACAAGAAACACTTCCATTCAATCAATGTGCAAGTTGTCTGTTTACTGGATTTGTCCATCACAAGCATTTGTGGCCGTTTCCCTAGCTCTGCCCTCTACTCACTGGATAAGGTTTGCCAAATCATTGTGGCCTGCTGCATGCTCCATGAAAGCACTGTCTGATGGTACATCCCTTATATCGCAGAGGATGGAGACAATGAAGAGCCACTGGTTGAGGATCCTCATGTTCCAAATGAAGATGATAATTGTGAAGAGGAAGGAGTTGACTTACGTCAAGATGTCATTGACAACTTCTTCGCATGAGTGTAAGTATTTCTATACATGTTATCTCTTTCATCGTTACACCAACAATTGATGTGGTGATGGGGTGGTACTTTGTTGGGAAGGGAAAGATTATGGAAAATCAGGATAAATGTGTTTGTTGATCAAAGTTTGGACACATTGACTAATATGTTCAGTGACATTTTTATCTCTGATTGATTAGTGAAAGTGAGTCCTACAAACGTAGACTTTGTAATGTGTCTATCATGTAATGTTTGATGGGTAATATTTTAGTCTGTTTTAGGCTCCTTTCCCATGTCATCTTCATTTTGACATTTCAGGGATGTGACATTTGAAGGTATATGGTGCTGCTTTGAAGTACAAAAGAAAACGGGGGTGGTCCTGGGAAAGACAGGCACATACTTTGGGTGTACAAATCTTGTACCAAGGCAACAATTTAAAGTTTACATGGACTTGTAATCTGATGTGTGTTGGCATTAAGACAATATGTTTGCCATCATTGGTTCTAAACACATGTGGTGGTGGAGGCAAATCATGCTACCCTCACCTTCACATTGGCAAAATCCTCATTATGTGTAATGTGTATGTAGTTGTTTATGTGTATCATCATTATAGGACATACTTCTTGTGGCATACCACTGAAACCTGGTTGTGACATTCCAACAGATATTGGAACAGTGGATTGGAATGATCCTGTATCTTCAAAATGTAGGCCTACCATGTTTTTGTCTATTGGTGTGGGACTCCTTATGTGAATCAGAAAAACTGGCTGATATGACTGAATGATCATTTGCCTATTCAATCTGATTGTTCTGAATATATCTCCTTCTTCCATGTTGGCAAGGTCTGGAAAGGAAATGTGAAAACTGGCATTGAGTATCAGTGACATGTATGGATCATTATTTAAGTGCAAATATATTGAAAGCCAATTCTTTGTCAAATGGGATGAACAGATTAGATGATGGAATGGCATTAATCTTTTGGAAGTTATTGTTGGGAACTTGAGAAATACATTACATATTTGCATAGAATCTATATTTGCACAATCCTTTTATTTTTGCCATTGTTAAGTTATGATGGTCTAAAACAATGCATTGATAGAGTTGAAATATACCACACCAGTCTATGAGTATTTGATTAGTGATTTTAATGAGCTAAACATAGAAAACACAAAACGTCTAATTATGAGTCTGGTGGACCATGGACGCCAGACTCGCAGGTGCGTGGCTGTGGCGGTCCAGCCACCACCGCACAAAGGGTCTGATGCCCTGTTATAAGTTAGGCAGTCAGACTGCCATTGCACCACCGCAGCTACCAGGGAACCACTATTTCATGGTGGCGGAGTGGTGGTGAGGGCCTTAGAAATATGCTTGTGGTGTTGCTGTGGTACCACCATGCATATTATGAGTTTCAGGACCCCCAGCAGTATCACAAAGGTCTTTCGTCCATGAAAAAGCTGTCATTCCTAAAACAAATGAGGCCCTATGGGGCCCCCTGTCGCCCATGCGCCTGGTGATACATGTAGGGGGGAACAACATGTGCCCCTCTATGTGCATGCTCCCCAATTCCTGCACACTTTCTAGTCCATGCCGTGCAGGAACTTTTTTTGCATTCCCATTGTGGTTCCCATTTTCAGTGGCACCACCCCTGGACCGATAAAAAAAGCATGCCAGATGCGAGGATACTCGCAGACTGGCATGCGGTGTGCCCACGGGTTTGGTGGTGCGGGAATGGACCAGTGTGGCGTTTGCTCCCACACTGCCAAACTCATAAACAGGCCCAAAGTGGGTAAAAATTAGATAACAAACTAAAAAGAGAAGAGGTCAGTCATTGTGGATGACACCATAGTTGGAGAGCCAAAATTGTTTGAAGTACAAAATTCAATCCAAAATCCAAGTAGCATCTGAAAGACAAATGTGACCAGAAATATTCCACAGAGTAAATGGTAGGCACACACTGTACGAAATGGGAATGGGCGTTTCTTGCTGCTGGTGCCAGAGGTCTTGCCATCCACACCTCCAAGCAATAAGCATGGACATCTCGTCTTGCGGTTGATGGGGTGATCCATAGTAGCAGGGACTAGTGTGTTGGGGGGGCTGAAGAGGATTCTTCCGGTGGCAGGGTCTCCCTTCCTGTGGCAGATGTAGATGGCTCAGATGTTGTAGGACCACAGGAAGGGGTAGATGGTGCAGGGAGATGGTGCCCAACACATATGGGTGTAAATGTCCTGCAGCACCCCAATCAGAGAGCCATTATTTGAGTTATGAGCCTCCATCTGCTGTCTGTGCTCCCTCTACAACTGCTTCATCTCCCGGTGCTCAGTGAGTACCTAGTCCATCATGCCTTGGGACTGATGGTAGGCTCCCAAGACTTAGTTGATGGTGGTCTGGGTATGTGTATCTCCTGTGGACTCCAAATACTGACCCACAAACACCCTCCAACGATCCCTAAGCCCACTACCCTATGCCCTTGCCCCAATATGAACCATCCGGCTGGTTCCTGGGTGAGCTGAAGTTGATGGTGGTGTTATCTCATTATCACTCAGGACTAGGGAAACATATGATTGGTGTCACAGTGGGGGAACACCGAAAGTGGAGTCTTCGGTATGCTGAGGTATTACAGCAGCGGTGGGAGGTGTGTGTGGGCGCAGGGAATGTCACTGGGGCCATCTACCCAGACTGAGCATATGTACCAGGCTCGTCAAGCTCCTCTATATTACCAGGAGTGCTGTCCTCACTGACAGCTTCATCCTGGGCTGGAGTGGAGGTATCTTCAGTGGCAGGAACATAGCCACATGCTCTGCCAATTAGACCTTTGAGATATATGCTAGTAAAAGTGGGTATTGTACATTCAAATCTTTAGAGAAAAATAATGTAGATACCTAGAAGACAAATAGGTAGATATTATTATGACGATAACTTACAGTTGTTTTTGCACATATTACCCTGACTATTATCAATTTTAAACAGTACGACTTAAAAGGAGCAGGTAATAAGTAAGTCTGGCTGGTGAACTTTGCTCCACTCAAGGGGTTTGCAGAGGTTTCGGCACTCCACGTTAATGGGAGCTCGCTGAGTTTTTTCCCTCGCTCGCGTTTGTCAACGTCAAGTTCGCGAGTGAGGAAAATCCACTTCCCAGCGAGATTTTTCCTCATTCGCAATCATCAACATCAAGTTGGCGAGCGCGAGTGCGGAAAATCAACCTCTCGGCGAGATTTCTCAAGCGAGCGGTCAGATTTCTCATTGCGAGTGGTCATGTATGCTTGCGACCGCTCACGCTGAGAAACACTTGGTTTGAGCTGAGAGAGCTGCAGCTTGAGTAAAAATCTATGGGAGCGGCAGAAAGGAAGCAGCTCACACTTGCCCTGTGAATGGTGCAGTTTGCGATGATTGCCCAGTGAGGACATGCACCTGGCACTGAAAAGTACCGCAAGCGACATTTATCTAATGCACTCCGCCACTTGCGGAGCTCCACGTAGCCCAGAGGAGTTTTTTTTACGTGAAACTCCGCAAACTCTGCCCACGCTAAGTGATAAGATGTCCTTAAATGTTGATGAAGTGATTAGGCAGTACACCTAACATCTCCAAACCATTCAGCTCAACACAGTGGAGAGGTGAAATGTGTTATTGACGATTCCTAAGCCTAGCTGACTTCAAAACAGACATTTCAAGAACTTGGATGTGTTTTGGCATTAACAGTTTGATTTGTGAAACTCATGTCATCAATTCAATTGTTTGAGAAGCACAGGACAAAATTCAGAAAACTACACAAACCATTTTCAGAAGAGAGCATTGAATGGAGATTGAGTATTACATGACACTTTACCATATGTTGAAATCTGTTACAAAAGAGAGAATGAGGAATGTGACATAGCAATATTCTTTTGAGAAACAGAAACAGGGCATCAGTAGTTGTAGTAATTTCAAAGGCAACTTTCCAACACTTGAAAAATGTTTAGTGTAACGTACGTTTGGAAAATATGCAGTGGAAATGGCCCAGTCACTTACACTATGACACACATATATTGGTAGAAGGTTAGATGTTGTAACACTTATAGGCACCATACCATCTTGCGACATGCAATAGAGATTAACTCCTGTAATCTTGAATGCAACATGATACATTCACACAATCAATGACATTTATGTGAGACTGATAGTTTGAGGTTTTTATGTAATGAAAATATATGCAGAACACATTGGCAACAGCTGAGTTGAGAAAAAAGAAGACGGTGGCAGGAGGAGCGGAGGAGCGGGAGGAAGGAACCCACAGGAGTGACACGCTCTAGTGGTCCGTGCTGTCATGAGCCGGAGGCGGATATGAAGAGAGCGGAGGAAAGCGCGGAAAACACAGATGGGCGAGGAGGAGAGAGAGAAACCGAGTTGAGAGGTGATCAAACAAGAGAGCGAAAGAGGATTCAGAGTAGCAGAGGATGGCAGCAGGAGGATGACATCACAGACGGAGCGGTCGTGCCAGAAGCAAAGCCCGGGACAGGAGGAGAAGGCAAACCTACAGTCCGTTGAGGAAAGAGCCCAAGGGAAGGTGTGACGGATGTGGCCGCCATGACTCCGGTCGGGAGTCACGGCCCAATGCAAGTATTGTCTAAGGGTGAGCTAATAAAGCATGTGGGGCTCATCTTATGGATATTAGGGTGTGTCCTTGAGAGAACCTGGCTGGGAGGAGAGACAGAAGGGGAACAGAGTCAAACACCAATATTTTCTTCCCCTTTTCACCCAATCACCTACGGGCTACCAACATTGGGTGAGCTATAAAGATACATAAACCCCTGACCTGGTTCATTGTTAAGTGCACAAGCGGTGTCTGGTGGAGGGGCTATCTAAACAAAGAATCGATTATTAATTGCCACATAACCGTTTATGTTTCCCGAGGGAATAGCAGAGACGAAGGGAGGAGAACAAGAGGCGAATAGAAAAGAACAGTGATGATAGCTCTTTGTGTCACCTGAGAAATGTAACAAACAGCAGGAGGAAAAGAGAAAAGAATATAAATCTCATACTAATCAAGCATACCTTGGCCCGCCTTTTTTTCTTGTGCTGTCACAAGGACATTGAGGTTCATTGAGACTTTGCAAATTGTAACTTACCAGACTCCACTCCCATAGTATTCCTGTCACTCCTTCAGTATGTAAGATCTGCAAGCCCTTTTCTTCCTAGGGTAGGAATGGCATTGGGACCTGGGAGAACCACCACCAGTCCTCTTGGCCTCTATGTGAATTTTGGAGTTCAGGGAACGCACCCTCAACTGCAGGTTGTTCCACTGCTTCCTCATTTTGTTCTGTGTGCACAAGCTGTTTGCTGTAGCATTCAGTCTGTCAACTATTCTGGACCACATTTGCCTTTTCTGGGATAGGGGAGGATTTTGGATTTGGGCTCCAAACAATTATGACTCTAATCTGATGATTTCATCCAACATGACTGACAATTCTCCCTAAGTGAAACGTGGAGTTTTGGGCCTGGCATTGTGCAAAATGTAAGATTACATTTAAACAATTAACCACAAGGTACTGAATGAAAGGAAATAAAGGGACAGAAGAAAGGGAGAATAAACAAAAAACCCTCACTTGACTGGCAAAGCCTCGGGTAGCAAAAGTTGTGGTGGAGCTGGAATGGCAAAGGGTCATGGTCTGAAATGGGGTGTCTTTTATAGTGTGCTATGCAGGTGTTTCCATTTGGCCAATGGACATCGTGTGTGTTCTACTAGTATCCATCCACTGGCCCCAGTAATGGTGCAATGTTGAGCACATACTGCAAAGGACTCACTCAATTTGAGAACCGCCGCTAGTAGACTGCTTGGCCGGAAGCCGCTGCCCTGACTGTGACAGAGCAGTATTTGCCAGCATTGGAGTACGATGTGTCGGTAATAGTTGAAGGGAATGCAGCAGTAATACTCTGTCAACACAGATGGTGAGGCACCCTGCATGCATCTTAGTATGGTCGGCGAAAGACCGTCGACTCGGCAGAGTACTAGGGACCGCCACCGCGGTGGGCCAGCAGTAAGACCGCCTAGATATAAATAGGGCCCTGAAACTTCGTTTCCAAAAATCAATCAATACATTTTGGATTGTACAGATTTTTGGTCTCTGTTGAGTGTAGATCCATGATGCTTGCTTTATTCTTCTCTCATTCCTCAGATAAGCAATGTCCAATTCCAGCAAAGTTCTTGCAAGACCCTTTGACATACAATGGGATGCTTCCGAAAGTACTCAAACAATACCACAGCTGTCAATTGATGAATTGCATGCTCAGATCTCAGCCTCACAGCAGAGGTCCAGAGCTATGTAAAATTGAAGATACTCCATAGGTATGGTAAAATAATGTTTCCAAGGGATCCTTCCCTATGTAAATGCATGAAAAAAATTTGTTTTAAGTTTCATTTATCTTTTTTGAAATGCATAGTATCTTCCTTTAAGGAAAACAAGCTACATTTCTTTTTTAAAGTAGCTCTATTTAAAATTCTACACAGACATTGTGGTCTGCTGTCCCCAGCAGGCCACCATCCTTGTATAATTGCCCATTCACAATGGGTCGCAAATTGCAACTTGCTTCATGAATATTAATGAGGCAGGTACCTTGCGACCCATTTGAGAATAACTAATGTGTCTGAGACACAGTAGTACATTTCATTTTGCGAGTCTCTAATTGTGAGTTGCATAAAATAGGAATTAGAGTTTTGCAAAATGAAATGTTTACACATTTGGTCCAAATTATTTACACATTGCCTCTAACTTAAGCCTAACTGCTCTTGCCATGTTTCCAGGTGTCAGAAGTTAAAAAAGGTGGGCTCAAGGCAGAGCCCTGATGCACCCCGCAGAATAACATGTATGAGCTGGAGTTATCTGATTTTGTCAGACTTGCAAGAAGCGGTCTTGCAGTAAGGAACATAACCAGACCAGGGCCCCACTTGGATACGCACATCCTCCAGCCTTTGATGAAGTACCAGGTGAGAGACAATATCGAAAGCCATACTTAGATCTAACAGAATCAGAGCTGCTGTACCACCCCTATTGAGCTGGAGTAAAGCTGTTTTGTGACACCCATCAACGTAGTATACATGCTAAATCCAGCCCTGAATCTCGATTTTCTTTGTGGAGTTTTATATCGCACAAACTAGACCCAAAGGTGTCAGAGTGCTTTACATACTGCATTGCATTCAGTTACGTTACAGACAGACACATTAATTTTAGTTAGGCATGGGGAGATTAAGTGATTTGCCCAGAATCACAGAATATTGAGCGTCCATGCCGAGAATCGAACCCAGATCCCCAGCTCCGAGGTTGACCGCCCTAGCCGTTAGGCCACATTCTCTCCCCAATTGCAAAGGTTGAAGGAAGCCATTGGTTTCTATGAAGACTGCATGTTGTTTCACTAACACTGCGCGGAAGCAACTCTCTGTGGCGTGTTGGTGTTGCTGCTTCTGTGGGGACTGGACTGCCTGGTTAACGAGGACATCTCTGCTCTGGGGCCTCATCTGTGGGAGAACGTCAGCTTGCTCCCCGCCTCCCTCCCTGCAACAAGGAACCAGGGGACTACGTGTCCCATCAGCCTAGCGCTCACCTGTGCGCCTGGAACACCTGAGGCACGTTAGCTCTGCCGTATATAACAGCTTGCAGCACCCGCTACCGCGGGTGCCGCTGTGCGGAAGCAACTCGCTGTGGCGTGTTGGTGTTGCTGCTTCTGTGGGGACTGGACTGCCTGGTTAACGAGGATATCTCTGCTCTGGGGCCTCATCTGTGGGAGAACGTCAGCTTGCTCCCCTCCTCCCTCCCTGCAACAAGGAACCAGGGGACTACATGTCCCATCAGCCTAGCGCTCACCTGAGGCACGTTAGCTGTACCGTACATAACAGCTTTCAGCACCCGCTGCCGCCTGAGGCACATTAACTCCTCCCCCTGTCTGTACTTAATTGCTTTCACGGACCACGATGCGGGACGCGCGGGGGCGGGCGCCGGGCTAAGCCCAGGCAAAGTGCGGGCTGTCTGTGGTCATCAGGGGCCGAAGGAGGCCGGGCCGGGCAACCCCTCTTGGTTGGACGGGCAGTGACTGTTCTGGGACCTTTTACTGTGGTAATTATTACTATATTCAGTCAAAACTAGGCTTAATTGTGACTAGTTCACATAGATCATAGATATTGTGTTTTTAGGGTCTTAATATTTTTAACTGATCAGTCCCTTTTTAAATTGTTGAACGCGAAACTTGGGGTCCTGTTATTTTAAACATCCAAGAATCCTCGCTTAGTACCATGGGTAAATCTAATCCTCCAATCTCTCGCCCTCTCACACGGCAAAAAGCAGCTTTAACAAATCCAGTCCCGAGTCTAACGGCTATTGATAAAATGTTACAAAACACAATAGGGGTGGTTGCATCGGCGATAGAAAACACTGAAAGACGTCTCTCTCTTACACCTGCTATGCCCCACCTTCGCCAACTGGGAACGGTTCTTTAGCCACTGTTAATTCCCCAGACTCGTTGCTAGTGTCCTCCTTTGCCGAGCTCCCATGCGCGCAGATCATGCCAGATGGTAGCTCTCCTACCAATCCTGTACCATCTATAGATCTCCAGGTGGCTAAAAAGGTACCCAAGGTTCGCCCCAGAAACAAGAACCCGAAAGTACATAAAAAATTATCTAAGACAACTACAGCTCCCCTAGATATCCCCCATGCTGACCCAGGCCCTCACTTTTCCACTCTGGCAACCCCGGTTTGGGCCACCCATTTATTAATCGATTTCCAAGCACAAATGGAACATCTTATCAATTCTCATTTTAAAATCTTGATGAGTAGAATTGATAAAGTTGTTTCACTAATAATCAATAAGAACGGAGGAGGAGATCAGTTACCCGTCTCTACCGGGAACAACACTGTGAAACTGGTCTTAGGAAATACTAATCAGGTAAACCAAGGTCCAAGTCCAGGCGAAGGTTCTCGATCAGTCAACCTGGTACAAGGACCGGTTTTAATGAACATGTGTAAACGTACCCCTAACACCATTGTTTCCGGCCTCGCTATTCCACCTAGGGAGCACTCTGACACAGCTACCTTCACCCCCCGAGATCCATCTCTAATCTCAAAAGCTATTAGTAAACAACAGCCCCTCAAAAGCCGGCCATGAAATCTCCCAGCAATGGAATTCAACAAACACTACCCTGCCCCCAGTCACCCCCCAAGGCCTCTCCGTACGTGGTGGTATTAACTCGAGTCCCTTTGCTGTCAGGCGTGCGAGGTGAAACATTCCCCGAGCTGAAGAATACAATTATTTTTTGGCTGAACAGATATAGACCATTAACGAGCTCTGGCCAGGGGGAAATTGCATTTGCCAGAAGAGTTAGCTGGTTGGGGACTAAATCCAAAGACATTGTAGGGGATTGTGTGATTGTTAACTTCAGGGATCCCAGAGTGGTCAATCACATCCTGGGGTATTTTTATTCACGGGAATTAGCACCGGGGGGTTTTGGCCTAACTTATTCCCACCAAGGTGGACAGAAGGTAGAATATAATATACCCGTAGTCAATAGATTTAGCGCCTTGAACAAGGTAGATTGACTACTCCACCCACTAAGGTTTAACAAAATGGACCCCAAAGTAGTCGGGTGTAGTACAGGCCCTTAAGCGTCTTGGCCCGTCACTAGTGCTTTTGCAAGAGACACACCTCACAGGAAAGGCATGCAAAGCTCTGGACAGATGGGGTTACAAGATGGCGGCACACTCGGAGTTTTCCTCGGGCTCCAGAGGAACAGGTATTCTGGTGAAGGGCTCCTCTCCATTCATTGTAATGCAAAGTAAGGTTGATGATCAGGGATGTTTGGCAGCCATACAAGGGCAATGGGAGGGCAGACTTCTGAATATAGTCTCAGTTTATATACCTCCAGCACTACAATCAGTGGCGCTGCCTGCACTGGGCGAATTCATTCTAGCCCTGCCAGAAGATGACCTTATTATAGGGGGAGACTTCAACACGACTATGAACACCAAAATTGATAGATTCCCTGCCCGACCTCAGGCGTCCGGCACTTCCCGAATCCAGGACTTCATCGAAGCGCTGGGATTAATAGATGTCTGGAGGAGTATGCACCCCACAGCAAATCAATACACATATTACTCCGCAGTACACAGTAGTCTGTCACGGATAGACTAATTTCAGATGTTGGGCTCTGGGCTGCACAATGTTGAAGACGTAGAGATAAAACCCAGGGGTATATCGGATCATTCCCCGGTAATGATGACCCTCTTGTGCCGAGAAAAATCACGTAGGAGATTATTAAAGTTCCCAGCATTAGGAAAGAGCTTAAAAAAACACTAAGCACTATTTTGAGGAAAACACAATGTCAGTAAACTCCCTATCAACAGTGTGGGAAGCCTATAAGACAGTCCTAAGGGGTCAGGCAATAGCATCCATTACTGGGTATAAGAGGGAATGACAGAGGAAACTGGCCGCAATAGTAGTGGCTTTTCAGGCTGCGGACACGGCGCACATGGCGGACCCCTCGCCAGAAACGGCGCACACCCTGAGTATCCGACAGCAACAGTACAGAGACATCCTAAAAAATCGAAAATATTAAGGCAACAACACATAAAATATACGACAAAGGAGACAAAGCAGGTAAAATGCTAGCTTGGTTAGACAAAAGAGGAAAAGGCTCTAGGGGCGTACTACAATTACACATGAAGGAGGGGACACTAATACGACATCCAGGCGAAATAGTAGGCACACTGACGGAATATTTCCGGGAAGTATATACCCCATACCGAGAATTGACAGAGGGGGAAGCACTGGACTCACTTAGACACATAGAGATGCTGACACTGACACCAGAAGCAGCCCTGGAGATGTGACGAAATACAAATGGCAATTCGCTCGATACAATCTGGAAAAGCACTAGGCCCAAACGGAATCCCCATAGAATGGTACAAGCTTATGTCCGAGACGATAAACACACCACTGTTGGCAATGTATAACGAACGTCTGGTAAATACCGAGCTACCACTAGATCAACGAATCGCCACCATAGTGGCGATCCCAAAGCCCGGTAAACCTCCAATAGAATGTACCACCTACCGACCGATATCATTATTAAACGCAGAAGCCAAAATTTTGGCCAAACTATTGGCAAATAGACTGATGTCCTACCTTCCACAATTGATTCACCCCGATCAATCAGGTTTTATGCCAAATAGAAACACAGCCCTTAATCTCAGGTGTGTACATGGAGTATAGGCATGGGCATCGACACTGTGGGAACCGGCAGTGATATTGTCGTTAGATGCGAAAATGGCATATGACATGGTAGACTGGCACTATCTCTTCGCTGTCCTATCCATTATGGGTTTCGGCCCTAAATTTATTGCGTGGGTGCGACTTTTATACACTAACCCGTTGGCTGAGGTTACGGCTAACGGCCAACTATCTACAAAAATACAACTGGCGAGGGGAACGCGCCAGGGCTGCCCCCTGTCACCGCTTTTGTTTGCGATGGTATTAGAACCACTAGCAACATTGATCTGGAAGACCCCATTACTGAAAGGAATTAAATGGAAGGAGGGATGGGCAGATCGACTCTCGCTGTATGCTGACGACATGTTAGTATATTTGATGGAACTGGAACGCAGCATACCGGAGCTCCTTAAAATTTGCGATACCCACGGGGTGGCTTCGGGGTACACCATCAATTGGTCCAAATCGGTCTTATACAATTTGAAGGGACCGACACCCTCACTTCCCACTAACTGCCCACTTGTGGTTGCGGGGAACTCATTCAACTATCTAGGTATCCACGTTACGAAAGACGAGACAGAATTCTTCGCGAAAAACCTGGCCCCACCTCTAGGAGGATTGAAGCGCGATGTCGCACACTGGGCTTCTTTACCTCTCACACTCCTGGGTAGAGCGGCATTATACAAAATGATGGCACTGCCGAGATTTCTTTATGCGCTTGACAATTCTCCCTACCCGATTTCACCCAGGTCCTTTACACAAATAGCAGCACAAGTCTCGACCCTTCTGTGGGATAACCGCCCGGCACGCATAGCACAGGTTAAACTGCATAGAGGATAGTATGACGGTGGGATCGCGCTCCGGAACTTACAACTATATTATTGGGCGGCGCAATTAAAGACCATCAATCACTGGATTCATGCACCTCAAGATGAACCAGCGTGTAGGATGTATAGGGCACAGTTAGGCACGGATAATATACTCGCAGTACTCTACCATAGGGGCCTTGCTTTGAAACTGGAAGGGCCCACAAAACAAACAGTCACACTGTGGTACAAGGCTCAATCCAAACTGGGTTGGAAAGGGGTTATCACAAAACTTACCCCACTCTGGGACACCAAGACTTTGGGATACCTGAGACGCAGTAAGGGATTTACACAGTGGGACAATATTGGCATCTCCACGGTGGGAGATTTATGGGACAAAGGATCGGTAATACCACTTGCCCAGCTTCAACAACAATATGAATTAGGCCCAACGGAGACATATAGATATGTGCAAATCAGGCATGCATTATTAGCGGCGCTCCCACCAGACACTGACGTCCCCGAGGCCTCCCCGCTAGAGGACCGTCTACTTACTGACTTTATGCAAAAAAGCGCAACGTCCCTTACGTACCGGAAGTTACTTAACAATCTACCAGACCCTATGACCACACTACGGGGGAAGTGGGAGACAGATGTGGGCGACATGGAGGACACGGAATGGGTGGAGGCCCTGGCGTCTCCTAAAGAAGTGGAGATTTCCACCAAGCTTAGACTCGTACAGCTTAAAATCTTGCATCGCATATACTACACCAGAACCACTTTACAAAAGTTACAAATGGCACAACATCCATTCTGTCTTCGAAGGTGCGGGGCGAAGGTACCTTTTTTCACACCATGTGGGAGTGTCCGGTAATAGTAGAATATTGGCGTCAGGTGATGCGCACAGTGTCACAGACGGTGGCGGTTTCCCTGCTGCCAGAACCACGAACATGTCTCCTAAATGTGTGGGATCCCAATGACCTCACCCGTTATGGACAGACCTGGTTCACGTTAGGACTAATGATTGCAAAACGGGACATAGCGCAGAAATGGAGTGCAATAGATTTACCCACGCTGGAAACCTGGTGTAGAAACATGGATCTTGCAATGATTACAGAACGCACAGTATATGCAACCAGGGGAAGCCCGCGTAAATGGAATAAAATCTGCGCGGCCTGGAATGAATTCAGAGGCGATATATGTGACCCTCTGCCGGAGTCTGATGTAGATAGCTCGGATGAAGAGTCAGAAGGGGAGTAGGGATGGGGTGAAAATGGAGGAACGGCAAAAGCGCGTGCGGAGACCATAATGTATACTGTTGCTACACGAACTGTATGTATAAACGAATAGAATATAGTGATGTGTAACCACTGTCTATTGATTGTCATATTTGCCAATGTACCGCTAGTTTTGAATAAAAACATTAACAAAAAAAAAGGTGCAGATGATTTCTTCTAAACTTTACCTGCCCTCTTGCAATACCTGCTCCTTTGAGAACATGGTTAAGTGAACATGATCTTAGATTAGTAACAGAGCGACATTTTTAATGAAAAGTAATAAATTATTTCTGCTTGTTTAAATTACATTTAAGTAGGTAAGGATTTTGGGCCTCATTTCTATATTGGCGGATAGGTGCTCTGTTGCATACCTGTTGGATGTTCTGTCCGCCTTTTCACAAGTCCATTATACCCATTAATTTGAGCAGGTGGTGGCAGGTGGGGTCCACCAGCATTCATTTTATGGCAACCGGTACTTAGTTTTCCTCACCATCTTGGAACTAGAGCAAGAGAAAAAAATCACAGAAGGGGGTAAGAAAGAGGAAGAGAAGGACATAAAACAGTGACAAAGACAAAAAGCAGGGATGAAAAAGAACCTGCAAGAGCGAGATAAAGAGGCAGGGAGTGTCTGGGGGGGATTAAAGAGGCACGAGATGGAATCAAGACTACACAGCGTTGGGACTTGGCATGCTGGCCGGCAGGAGGCCTTGGGCCCAGCACTTATACTTTTAGAAATTACACCTGAATTATATACTAACACGCTTGTAGTGGGGTGGACATGATGTCCGTCATGTTTGTGACGGAGTGCTCGTCCACCAAACTCTAAATCAAGCCCTTTGTTTCTTGCTGCAAGTAAAAACCTTTCCCACAGGCCACCATTTGTGGATTTTAAGGTCATCGTGCAGAACACTTTGGTCCTCTTTAGAATCTCCTTAGTGCCTGAATACATCATTCAACAGCGGATTGTTATTATTTGCATAGCAGTGCTAGTTGGACTCCATGTGTAGCGATATTGTAACATTTAATCTGTTTTAGAACCATTTTTTGTTAAAATTTGTAAATTGTGCAGCAGATGGTGTAATATATGACAATTGATGCAAATAAATGATTACACAAAAACAAAAAAAACAAAAAAACAAAAAAAGGGTTTATTTTTTATTTCTCGTGCAAGAGATATGAACTGCTACAATTATAAGACAGAATGCGAAGTATAATACGTTTACAGCGTTAGCAGTGAGATAAAATAATACTGCAATAGCATGGCTTGTAGCTATGACATATATTCATAAAAATACATACATAAATAACACAGGCTAAAATATAAATACTCAACTGGTGCTTCTAGCTAGTTCTACCCCAGTGTACCTAACCTAAGTGGAGTATGAGGTTAGAAGTATGTGTTGTTTAGCTATAGTCTAGTTTAGCTATAGTTTAAATTGGTGTTGCCAACATTTGCCAAAATTCCCTTTAGGTTCTAGTCCGCTCCATACCTTAGAATGAGAGAGGTTGGAATCTCTTTCCGGGTCTCGATCTCTAACAGCCGGCAAAGTGAGTCAGAAACACTGGAGATGGATTCTCTGCGAGGAGGATGACAGATCCTGGTCAGTGCGTCAGGCGGGGACTCGATCTCCTTTCGACTTGTCATGGCGAACTGCGTTGTGCAAGTATGCAGCTGGATCTTACCGTGCACCATAGTTTGCCAGGGCAAGTGAAGGTATATTTATACCTTGAAGGTGTTTTAGGAATGCCAGTATTGACGTAAAAGTGGTGCATAGGAACGTCATGAATGAACCCCTAAGGAATAGATGTTCATGCATAATAAATGAGTTCTCGGAGAAATCAATAATCCAAGCAAGGGGAAGTTCTAAAGGCTTAGGACTCTGGTTTTCCAAGAACTCATTGTTACATAGTTGGACGGATGTAGGTGACCATGCCTGTATTTGGTTCTCATGGATAATGTCTAAATAAGAGTTGGATTGCTATGCCTAAATAAGGGCAACTGGAATTGTGCCTATATAAGGGCATAAGTCAGGAAACCTTTATACGGTATCTAAAACGACACACAACAACGGCGTACAAACAGGAATCCAAAACAGCTGAATAACGATCCAATCCGGGGTGGGGGGGTTTACAACATTCCAGGGAAGGGTCAACGTAGGACGAGGCAGGAAAACGTATGCTCAGTTACTCTCAATCCAAATAACAGGGCGTAGTCCACCAGGAAACAGTAAGCCAAGCACAGAGCTCAGGAACAAGCTCCTTTTAAAGCTTCCAAATCAGCTGACGCAATGCAGCATGGGACGGCACACAACCCAGTCTCCAAAAGAGTGCATTAGGGGAGAAGTAGTGCTATGTCAGGAAACAGGGACAGGGTGCAGGAAGGCTGACTGGTAACACCAAGCACCTGTTTAATGCACCTGCCGTTCATAAAGGGGATTAATTTAACCCCATATCTATCAGTAGTAGTGCTTTATTTTCAGATAGTACAGCTTCGGAAATAGTGAGCAAGGTTTGCTTCTTTCTGTTTCTGAGCTGTGCTGTCTCAAAATAAAGCAGTAACTCAGCAGATCCTGAAGTACTATAATGTACATATCCCAACATAAGAGAAAGGATATTGAGGGCCCAATTTAATTTTTGATGGATGAAGGTTATGCCAGGCAAATTTTGAAATGCGCACAGGCGCATCAGACATTTCAAGTATTGACAAGAGGTGACATCATGGCAGTTCCTCTCCGTGCATTGTAAGGTTGAGAAATGGCTCCGTCAACATGATGTAGCCATATGGCAAATGTACATTTTTTTCAAAAAGAAAATCCCAAATTGGGATTTTCTTTACCAAAATAAAAAAAATAATGTCCCCCTTGCCATGCGATTTTTCTCCCATGGCCAGGGGCGTATATAGCACCTTTCAGTGCCCCTTAATACTTGGCTTTTCCTGGTGATGACGGGATTTGAAAAACAGCTGTGCGTCTGCCCAACTCAATTAGGCAGCCAGACATACAGCCAAGCCTCCAACAGCCCTTACTCTGTTGGGGTGTGATGAATACAGCAGAGACGGTGTAGTCTCCTCCATCATCAAACTTTGGTGCACCAGCAAAGGTTTAACATCCCCACCAAAATTAAATCAGGTCCCAAGTCTATCTAAAATCAAATTTTGGTATGTATTTATGTATATGACACATGTAGGGTGGACCAAGCTACAGGCTCTCTGCGACCTACTTGGTATTAAATTATTTGGCTATATTGTACTCTATACAATGTCACCTATAAGCAAAAAATACCTTTAACTTCGGCGGAACACAAAAACCCTGAAAAATTCATATTCTTTTCAGACCTAAAAGGAGAACAAAAGCATTTACTTCAACAAATGTTAGTAGTAAACATTACCTGTATAAAATTCACCATTTTTTGTATGCGCGAAAAAAAAGTTTATGGATTGATTTAAGGGACTACTTAAGTCTGGGCACAATAGGTGCTGCAGGCACACTAATAGAATTTAATTCACCAGCCCTGATTGTAAGGTTTACCGCTTTAGTTGGGACTTATAAGTAAACTAAATATGCCAATCAGTTGTAGGGCAATTTTACCATGTTTAGTGAGTGAGCAAAAGCACTTTAGCACTGGTTAGCAGTATTGAATGGCTCAGAGTCCTACCGCCAGCAAAAACGAATTCATCAAAATAGGAGAGGAGAAGGCAAAATGACTAGAGGTGACTCTGCTGAGAGGTCCAAGTCTAACACTACCCATACACCAAAGAAGTATAGGGGCAATAATAATTAAAAACAACATCATTCCTTCTAGGTATCATTCATCAAAAACATTAAAAACACTAGTTGATTGTCAATCAATCCAATCAAAAAGCACAAATAACTATGAATATCAAAATATAGAGACTTGCAAAATGTATTATAATTCATTATGTACAAAACAGTTGTGGAAACACTCAAGATTATACACAAAGGGATCTATAGCAATTAATATTAGTGATCTGTGAAGGTGAGTGCCATGAGAAAATGCAAAAACAAGGAGATCTTACAAAGGCAGATAGACAATAGGCTGGTCATTACAGGGCTAATACAAACAAATAACTAATTCTGATATGGATAGAATCCCTTATTGGTTCAAAGGCCCTGAATGACCAGTTTCTTGATAAATTATCTTTCTGCCCTCTAATGTTGATGACGTTTTGACCCTTACGGCAATTGTTGGTTATTTTTTGGGGGTTATATGGTTAGAAATATATTTCTACCAGCAGCACCATTGTGCTCTGGCTAGTCTACAGTTTCAATGCACTGCAGTGACACATGGCCCAGAAAAATATCTTTGCCACGTAGGAAAAGCCTTTTTTAAAATATTCATAAGTCCCCATTAAAATTGGCTTGTAAGCTCACTCACTGGCCAGAGTGTTAATATGTCAAAATAGAACACACTACATATTGAAGTCAGTGTACCCTCACAGTGAAATAAAACCCAAAAGCTATTTACTTTATAGTGCTGGCCTGGCGTAGTGAACACTGCATTACCCCATTGGACCAATCAGAGAAAGAAAGATGAGAAAGCAACTAATGAGAAGAACTTGGTCAACAAACAAAAGATGAAAGCATGTACACAAAAGGTGTAGCAGCGGACCCTACGGTGCCGCACCTTGAACCCAGTTCCAAAAATTTGTGAGTTTATGTGCAGCCACCCTCGACGTCAGCTGCTAATTGGCGTCGCTGTGTTTTCAGATCATGGGAAGTTTGTTAGCTTAAATGGGGGTGCACAGATAAAAAGTCCAAGAAAGATGTAGAATTTGGTATGTGAAAAAGTTATTTATTTGATATTATTCATTCTTTTAAAAGTAGTCAGAGTGCAATTAGCGAAACAGTCAGCCAACGCGTTTCACTCCCTACCAGGGAGTTTCTTCAGGGCTGAAACCAAATAGATAAAAAGACCTCATTAGTCTTACATTTTTAAACAGATCTTACTCAAAATCTCTGTTTGTGAAAAAGACACATTTGGCATTATATTTAAAAACATATTTACAAAGGACACACTGCAAGAGACAATACAGTGATCGATACAAAAAGAAACACATGCAACCTCAATACAAAATTCATTACCATAAACGTTTTCCTCTGTATTTATCAGTCTATTTCATTAGGAAACCAGTTATGAAGGATCTCAGGTTGTAGATCTTAAAGTTTGTCCTGGACTCATATCGCCCATACTGTACCCATATGGATGCAGAGTATACCTAACTCTAGTCGTTTGGAGTTTATTTATTTTCACAGATATGTAAAAACACATAGAGCCATATTTTATCCTCCAATGTTATCCCTGTGAAGCAACAGAAGGGGAGGGGGGGGGGAGAAAAGAAGCAACACATGGGTGAAAAAACCGGGGGAAATATGGACTAAGATAGTCACACATGTCGGTCGAACTGTTAACCATAAGAGATCGTCAAGGGAATCATCCCCTAATACTCACTAGCATTTGTCTGTGAATGATATGAGATTAGGTGAACGGACCTTAGCCCATATGATCATATGGGCTAAGGTCCGTTCACCTAATCTCATATCATATGATCATATGGGCTAAATAACAGTATTTCTGACACCTGTTTATAGGTTTACAGGTTACAGTTTTGCTGGCCTTGTAGTACCACATAAAAACTATAATCTATAGAAACATAAATGTTGCACTCACTGTGATTCATACCAATGATCTTACCGTGCTCTACAGCCTAACAATATCATTCGTCACATTTCTCCTTCTGGTCTGGCGCTTTAGATTACTTACTGCACCATTATTACAACCTGAACACAGGGCTTGTGCATAAAACAGGGGTACTGTGGTAAATAAGTAATGATCAGGCATTTATAAGGAAAGAACTCTGAAGGGGAACACCCGAGCTTACTCGACTTCAAATCGAGGGCCATTAAGGAGCATTACACATCATCTTGAGGAGAATTAGAAAAACACCATTGCATGTCCGAAATAACATCTATGGAATATATTCTGTACGTGGCAGCAATAGTCCTCAGTGCTGGGCAGCGTTCCCTCGATCAGGTGGTAGGAGGTGCTAAAAACACCTGTGTGCACAGAGGTGCTAATAATAGCTAAAGACTCTACATGCCCTGGACAATATTTTTTGGAATAATAAGTAGATGGAACGGGCTGCATGTTCATGGTTTTGGCACCACTCCACCAAAAGCACTTCGAAATACTTCACTTTTGTTTGAAGGTTCTCCCGAAGGACACGCCAATCCTTTTTTGTCATCTTCTATAATTCAAAACACATTGCAGGCAATATATCCATGTCTGGACACTGTACTGTGAATGGGTTTTTTCCTGTTGAGAATCATAGGCATTTATTCTTTCTATTGAGTAGGCGTACTTCATTCTTACTTAAATTCCCAATCTCATCGTATTTAGCTTGGCAACGTTTCAGAGTTACATCATCGACTATATGACAAGGCAGCTTACACCTCTGGTTGGGTAGTTCTGTCATTTTCTGAAGTCCCCTTTTCCACTTCTCTAAAGTTGTCTTCTACTTCCTCGCCAAAGTGAACAAGCTCAAAATGGCTTCTCTGCATCCATAGCATGCATCGGTGATTCTATGTGTCAAAAAACATACCCTCAAAGTCTGTTCTGAAACATTGTTGCAAGCGTATTTGATGGGCAGGAGCTTTCATATCTCCTCCCTACTCCCAAACATTCTAGGTTACCCTTCCCTCATGCCTCCTCCTCTCATGACGGCCACCAATTGCTTTGTAACTAGGTTTGCACTCTATCAATCCCACACATATGTACAAATATTACACATAAAGGAAGAGACAGAGCACATACCCTGAAAGTGGCCCGTTCACCACGTTCACCATTCCTTTCCATCCGTTGTGCCTACTCCATTCACTCATTGCAACTCCTCACTTTATGAGGGCAGACTTCAAATGCGTTCAGGAACCACTCCCAATATTGTACTTTTTTGCAACCAAAGGCGTCTCTAATATTCTGCACACTGCATCGCTCTCTGGATCCTTTTTAAACTCACCTACTGCATGGACTTTTGACAGCATTCCTGCCAAAGGGAATTATTTAGTGACTACGGTGAGTGATGAGCACAAGAACCAAACATTTGCGAATCATTTAATATTACTTCATCAGCAAGTACTTTCGGTCACTTATGTTTTCAGTATGTGTTAGAAATGGGGGTCTCTAGTTGGCAGAGGCAGGTACCTTCGTCCAAATAGAGACCATTGCTTCTAGTCAGGGTAAGGGGGACACACACTTTAGATAACCGCTGCTCACCTCCTGGGTAGCTTGGCACCAGCAGACAGACTTATCCCAAAGGAAATGCGTAAAGTATTTTTACTCAGAGCACACAGCAATACAGTGATAACATCACAAAGAGACACCATTCCAGTTTAGAAAAATAAAGTATCTTTATCTAAACTCAACAAGACAAAAACAACAAAAATCCAACATACATGTAATAAAGAATATGATTTATCAAAGGTTTCAAGTAACTGGGTCAATTGAAAACTATTGTTGGGTGATTCTACACAAAGTACCTGTAGATGCATAAAAATTCACAAGACCAAACAGCCGAAGAGATGGGAAGCATTGAGAAACAAAGAGATGCGTCAGTTCCTGAGTCCTTGGGGCGGCGATGCAACAGTTCTGCTATACGCAGGAGAAGTGATGCGTCGAATCCGGACTATAGGGGTAAGTGATGCGTCGACTCCAAGACCATTCGGGTCCGTGGGTGATGCATCGAGATAACTTGCTGCACAGGTGCGATGCGTGGAAATCCGGGATGCAGTGGCGATCAATGCTGCGGCAACATGCGGCGGTTTCTTCAGCCACGATCCCACGATGCGTCAGTTCTTGCAGCCACGACCGGTGCTGCGTCGTCTCAGCAGCGGTGCAGCGATGCATGGAGATTCTTCTCGTACAACGCTGCTGCGTCAAGAAGATCAGCCGCAAAAAGAGCGGTGCATCAATTTTCTCAGTTCTTCAGTTTTCTTCCAGCTCCCAACAGCAGGACCAATTTCCAGAGGCCCAGACCTGGAGTAGGTACCTCCTGGCAGGTCAGAGCTCTCAGCAGCAGAGTTCAGGGGAGCTGAGGGTGAAGCCTTTGTTTCCCTGAGACTTCAGAACAGGAAGACAGCATACACAGGCCCTTGGAGATTCTTCTTCAAGCAAGTTCACAGCAAAGTTCCAGTCTTTGCCCTTTCCTTGGCAGAAACAACTACTGCAGGCCAACCTCACACAGCACACAGCAAAAGGGGAAGTACTCCTCCTTACAGCACTTCAGCACTTCTCAATGGCAAAGGTTCTTCTTGAGTCCAGAAGTGATCTAAAGTTCTGGGGTTTAAGGTCTACTACTTCTACACCATTTTGTCTTTGTTCTCTTTGTGCAAGGGTCTCTGAGCCCAGTTCAAACCAGTTCTGTCCTCACTGGTGCAGTATGACCACAGGGGGTGGAGACAGCATTGTGCAAGGGAGACAGACCCTATTCAAGTGCAAGGAAATCTCCTCCCACTTCTCCTATGCAGCCAAGCCCTATTCAGCTCCGCTCTGAATCGTCCAGGAAGGCCGGGCACACTTCAAACCACCAGTGGCTGTCTACAGTGAATGCACACCCCCAGCCCCTGTAACTCCAAAACCAGAGAGTTAATACACAAAAAGGCAGAGGCACTCAGAATGGTTAAACAAGAAAATGCCTACTTTCTAAAAACCATCTTTACTAAAAGAGGAGTTCAGAGAGCCTAAACTTTATTTCTCTATCTTGTCACAATGGGAAGTTATACTTGTTAGATGTTACAAAGTATTTCCCATTCTATCCTCTGGGACAGGTAGCCTTTCAATAGTGAGCAATGAAATTGGCAGTGTTTCACTATCAGGACATGTCCTGCCTTTCAAATACACCGCACCCTGCCCATAGGGGTACCTTAGGCCTACCATAGGGGTACCTTCCATGAAAGAAAAGGGAAGGTTAGGGCCTGGAAAGTGGGTGCACTTGCCAAGTTGATATGGCAGTTTAAAACTGCCACATACACTGCAGTGGCAGGTCTGAGGTACCTTTTCAGGGCTGCTCATGTGGGTAGCAAAATCAGTGCTGCAGGCCCTCTAGTAGCATTTGATTTACAGGCCCTGGCACACTCGGTGCACTTTACTAGGACTTACCAGTAAATCAAATATGCCAATCAGGGATAACCAATTGTAACAACAATTTTCACAGAGAGCACTTTCACTTTGACACTGATCAGCAGTGGCAAAGTGCCCAAAACATCTAAGCCAGCAAAAAAGAAATCCAGAACAGCACCAGAAATACAGGAGGTAGAGGCAAAAGGTCAGGGGAAACAAAACCAGGATGTCAAGTCTAACAGTAAGGTATTGCTACAAGGCAAAGAGGCATATATGCGGGTGACGTGTATGCTTCATGAATCTGACCTCCACGATGTTCTCTCCTCAATTCTCTGCATATATTGCACATAAAACAGCAAATTTACTTAAACTGTTGTATTAGAAAATGTGCACTAATGTGAGAGAAGCAACGGAAATAAGACATCACCATTACAGTGTTTTGCATAGATTTGCCCTGTGCCTTCCAACTTCATAATTACTCACACAGTTTGGAAAATCCAGACGCAGTGCACCAGAGTCTATTTTTCTTGTACCTATTTATGAAAAAACTAAACTTAAATCAGAGCCACAGCGTATTGATTTTGAACATACCAAACAATGCATACAACACAAAATGAGGCATAGGTTGTCTGACACATGGGATTGTTTGAGACCTAGGTAACGGCCCTGCTAGGAATAAGCCATATTGTAAACTGGATTCATAACCTATCATCGAATAATAGGACTGCAAAGACCAAAGCATGACATTTTCAAATCTAAATGTAGATCTACCTTGAAATGACCAGAAAACAACCCCACTAATAAAATGTAATTGACATCTAATAATCTTTTAAAGAACTATGTTGTGGGTTTGGCCAAGCTGCAGATGGAGTAAGACAAGTTTTGCGATCCTCTGCAGCCGTCCTCTGCTAACCCTTTGCTATCCTGGCCCGACCTATCGCCCGTGGGCCCGCTATGATCCCCAAGACACTGTGGACTTAGATGGGTGTGTACTGCTCAGCCCCTGGGTTGGCCTAAAGAGACCCGGTGGCTCGGACTGGGGATGCCACTGCAGTTGAATCCACCATCTTTGAAGCCACTGGGTGACGCGGCCTACAGAATGTTCACACCTTGCCCCTTAGCGCCCATGATGTCAGCTTCTTACCTCCGGTGATCCCGGCATTGGACAAAGTGTGGCGGTGATAGAGCGGTGGCTTGACCCACATTTGTGCTCCTTGTGTGGCTCTGGAGCAAGCCTTGCTGCATCACTGAGCTACTCTGCCATCTTGCGTCCTTCTCTGTAGATGGCGGTCCATCCTGGAGGCCTTTAAAGCCATGCTCTCCTTGGCGCCCTGCTGAGGCACACCTGCTGCCGGCTGATCCGGCCCCCTGTTCTGCTCCCCTGCAGGCTAATGGGATAGTGAGGATCCAGACGCTGTGCTGGATGGGGGCTACTACCTGGGGGGGCTCACCTCTGAGTCTCCTGGACTGCTACGGGCCTACCGCAGACCAACACCATCGCTGGAGTACTGTGCTGAGGGGGGACTGGCTGGCCACACCCACCCAGGATCGGCGGTGGCTCTCGGCAGCAGTATTGAGTTCTTGGCAATAACGGGGCCTCTGGCTTGCTGTACCTTTGCCTCCCTTAGTTGTTGGCCCCACGTTGGGTTTGCTATATCAAGCTGGAGGTCGATGGCAGCCCGCCCTGCAGCCCTAGCTGCTGCTGTTGGACTTACGGGCCCCAAGCTGGCCCTGAACTGCTGGCCTCATTGGATGTGTGGTGGGGAAGGAAGAGCCACGGAGACAGAGGTAAGGGGTGATCGGTTGCGAGACCGCACAGTGGCCTCCCTCTCCCCACTCCCTCTGACAGCGCTGCCCTGGCCTTGCCTACAGGGGTTGGTTCTTGGCCCCTTTGAACCCCCCAGGGCGTTGTTACCACATCTGCGCTCTGGCTGGCCCTCCTTGCCTTTTCCTGCTAGGAACCTCTGCTTTGGCAGACCCAAGGCATCCCTGGAGGCATCCCCTACTCACCTCAACAAATGCTCTGATCTGGGCCAGGGTGGTTGGCCCAGTCTGGTCTCCTCACCGTCAGCTCCCTTGGAAGGGGGTTGGCATACCCCCAAACTACACAAGCCCCCTGGCACTAGGTGACCTCCCCTACATCCTACTGTGCCTTGATTTCCCCCCTTCATGGAGGCATGCCCCTCCGGGGGGTGCTGGAGACCCCCGCAGTGCCCTTCCTATCTGAGGTAGATTTTTCTGGACTGATCGACCTGGGGAGAGTGCCCGGTGGTTCGCAATTGAACCCTTCCTCAACACCTGCTAATGATCTGCATAGCCCCTCACTGGGTGGACACTGCCTTCTCCTGGGGCCCCCACTGAGCCAGTCCTGCGCCACAGCATCAGCTCTTCTCTCCTACCCATTAGCCTCACTCTAACACAGACCTGTGGCCTTCTGCTTCTGGCTCACACACCCGGAGACCCTCCCCTGGCCATACCATGAAGCAAGGGGGGCAGGGACACCTTGCCTGCCTCTGCCAAGGAAAATCATGTAGCCTCATTATGGCTCAAATCCAGCCCTCCCACACCAGCTATCACAGACCCCCTGGAAACAATGGCCGCTGTGACTCTGCCATGGACCCCCTCAAGCAGGCTTACATGAATGCCTTCTTGCATGAGATAAAAATGGAAATTGGTTCCCTTAAAGCTGAATTTAAAGCCTGCCTCCACGACCTCCTGTGGGACGTTGTGGAGATTGGGTGCCGTGCAAACAATCTAGAACGCTGGGGCAGACGCCCAATCGGAAGAACACAAGAACTTATGGATAGAATGGCAGACCTGGAATATCAACACACCAATCTTCAGCTAAAACAGGAGGACGTAGAAAACAGAAGCAGAAGAAATAACATGTGCATTAGAGGGGTCCCGCAGAGCTGAGGGTTCCGACATCATGACATTTATGGCCAATCTACTCCGGTCAATCAGAGGTGACGACGATGCCTCTCCACCAACACTGGACAGGGCCCATCAGGTAGCTTCAGCCCAGGGTCGCCAAGATTTCACTCCTGCCATACTCACACAAGGGTATTTCTTCACAGATAAGTAATCCATCCTACAGAAGGTGCGTGGCGCAGGGGACCTGGTCTACAACGGCTATCCAATTCAGATCTTTCAAGATATTGCTCTGGTAACACTGCGCAGGCTCTGAGATTTTAAACTGGTCACTGACAGCAACCTCAACATCAAATATCAATGAAGCCACCCCTTTGCTCTGATCTTCACCTGGGAAGGCAAGCGCTGTATGCTTCGCTCTCTGCGGGATGCAAAACAACTCCTGCACCTCCCTACATCGTCTGGGGATAGCAGTCCTCCCCTTCTCAGGCATCTACCAGAGAAGCTATATGACATGAATGGTCCACGGTGCTCCCCCCAAAGCACAGAGCACGCACTAAAAAGCAAGCATCCTCCTAAGCTAAACAGGACATCATCCAACACCTCCATATTATTGACAGGACTCACTCCCCAGCTTGATCCCTTGCGCCCTCCAAATAGCAGTATTCCAGACCGCCACAGATCAGATCATATATGAATCCTGTGTCCCGCCTAGGTGTGGGGTTAACCTGGCCTCGGCACCTGGAATAGGATCAGCGGACACTCCTCTAGAATCAGCTGCTCTCAGATAAGATTCCCTCTGCCACGGTTACTCCAGCAGCAAGCCATTTCAACGTAATAAGGCCTTGATGGCACATCACTCTGATTGCCAGAGTGGGCCCACAGATACCGCTCCTCCTCTGTCCGATTGATCACTGGCAGCGGGGTTTGGAGGCCAACTCATTTGTTCCACCACCTTCAACACCCCTGATGCTTACTTTGTCCCTGGGAAGAGTGACCTCTTCATTATGGCCCTTGTCCACACTTATGGGCTGTTCCAGGACTTTAGCATAACTTACATGACCTGTTGGCCATTATTTGTTTATGTCATTACACCCCAACCTTCCTACCCCTGCCTCCTTCCCCAGGGAGGGTTTGGACTGAGCATGGAGAGCCCTTGGGTGCTCCCCCACCTAACCTGCCTCATGGGAGTCTTCCCTCTCACCATGACATGTGTTATCCCCCCCACATGCTGCCACCTGCTTCCTTTTGCTTCCCTCTCTTGTACTGCTGCAAACCTTTCCTAGCACATTCTTTTTGTACACTAGAGTCCCCTGCTCTGAGTCCTCTTACAGTGGCAGACGTTGCCCCCCATCCACACCCCATGATTGCACTTGACCCCCCGGCCTTCCAGTATGACTGAGACATCTTACAATAAATTCCTTTCTCTCAATGTTAAAAGGCTTAACTCCCACATAAAAGACGCCAGATATGGCGCTACCTGCTGCTACAAGACCCTGACATTATTTTCTTGTGTGTAACCCACCTCTTACACTCTAACACGCCTCGTATGGCCCACCCAAAATACCTGTCTCAATTCTGGGCGTCTTCTCTATCTAAAATGGCTGGGGTTGCAATACTATGTACAGTTAGATTTGGATCTATGGGTTCCCGGGTGGTGCGGGACAGAGAAGGTCGCTTCCTTAGAGTATAACTCGATGCCCAGCCCTTAACTTCACTCAATGTCTATGTGCTCAACCAATCACAAGACACATTCCTAAGAACCCTCCTGAAGGAACAGCTATCACAGGCTGAAGCCATGTACTTTTTGGAGGGGATTTCAGCTTGATTTGGGATCCGGACATGGACAGTAGTGCTGCTTCCTATCAGGGTAAGGAGGTGATGTCTGCTGCCCTCAAAAGGAACTTTACAGACTTGGGACACATAGACGCCTGGTGATACAAACTACCAGACACCCGGGACTACTCAGTTTTGTCCCATGTCCATCGCTCATATTCACGTATTGATTACTTCTTTCTCTGCCACTCCCTGACACGGTCCCTGGAATCGGCTCAAATTTCGGAAATCTCCATTTCGGACCATGCCCACCTAGCGGTGGTGTTGCACCGCTGAGGCAGGGGCTCGAGCTTCACTCCCCGATGAAGGTTTCCCCCCCACATCCTCGCGACCCGGTTGATATTGCAGACATACGGCATGAGATCATAGCTTTCTTTGAAACAAATGGACTTCTTGAAACTCCAAAGCCTACCCTCTGGAAGGCCTTTAAGGCAACCATCCAGAGGGTCATCACCTCTGTAACCATCACCCACACCCAGGAAGCTCGCCTGGTCAAATCTGGCCTGGCTGACGTTAATAGGGCACTAGAGCGGATGGACCATATGGAGCCCTCTGGGTGACATAAGAAATGGCTGGCCATGCTCCAGCGACAATTGAGGGTCTACTGGAGAAAGAAGGCGGAACGGTCGATAATGACACTAAAACAAAACTTTTACCATGGGGGAGATAAAATGGGATCAAGTTTGGTCCGCCGCCTTGGCACCCAGACAACTAGAGCTCACATTTCAAAGATTAAAAAAGCGGATGGTATATGGTCTACATTTGAGTACGACAAAGAACAGGCATTCCATGCCTGCTACGTGGCTCACTATAATAGTGAAACACATCTTCTGGAGGACCTTAGCTCATTACTTGCCGCACACCCTTGGGTGCACCTCAACCCCCACCATGTCCAACTGCTTGATGGCCCGATCACACTGGATGAATTACAATGGATGCTAAACAACCTCCCGGTTGGTAAAACCCCTGGCTCATTCTATCGCATGTTTCTCCCTCAGCTTCAGGACCACCTCCAATGCCTCTTCAACTCATTTTCTGAAACCTCTGGCCTCACCCCTATGATGTCGGAGGCGAAAGTTATTCTCATCCCCAAGCCAGGGAAAGACCCGTATCTATGTGCGTCTTACCGACCGTTCGCCCTACTCAACGCTCAAGATCTATACAAAAATCCTGCGATGAGACCGCCCTCATCGCAGCCACCGATGACATCCGAGCCCTGCTTGACAACGGGGAAACAGCGGCCCTCATCCTCCTGGACCTCTCTGCAGCGTTCGACACCGTCTGCCACTGCACCCTAGTTCAACGCCTCAGCAACATCGGTATCCAAGAAAAGGCACTGGAGTGGATCATCTCGTTCCTCGCCGGAAGAACACAAAGAGTCCGCCTCCCCCCGTTCCGATCCGAGGCCACCGAAGTCATCTGCGGCGTACCGCAAGGATCATCACTCAGCCCCACCCTCTTCAACATCTACATGAGACCTCTCGCAGCCATCGCACGCCAACACAACCTCAACATCATCTCCTACGCCAACGACACCCAACTGATCCTCTCCCTCACCAGAGACCCCGCCACCGCCAGAACGAGCCTACACGAAGGGATGAAAGACGTCGCCGAGTGGATGAAGAACAGCCGCCTGAAACTGAACTCAGACAAGACGGAAGTCCTCATCCTGGGACCATCGCCCTCCGCCTGGGACGATTCCTGGTGGCCTCCTGCCCTGGGCACCGCTCCCAAGCCAACAGACCACGCACGCAACCTGGGCTTCATCCTGGACTCTTCCCTCTCGATGACCAGACAAGTCAACGCCGTCTCCTCATCGTGCTTCAACACCCTGCGTATGCTCTGAAAGATCTTCCGATGGATCCCGACCGAAACCAGGAAGACGGTCACCCAGGCACTCGTCACCAGCCGACTGGACTACGGGAACACCCTCTACGCGGGAACCACAGCCAAACTACAGAAAATACTCCAGTGCATACAGAACGCCTCCGCCTGACTCATCTTGGACATCCCCCGACGCAGCCACATCTCCGGCCATCTGAGGGACCTGCACTGGCTCCCCGTCAGCAAAAGGATCACGTTCAGGCTCCTTACCCACGCACACAAGTCTCTCCATGACCTGGGCCCCAAGTACCTCAACGACCGCCTAACCTTCTACACGCCCACCCGCCAGCTACGTTCTACAAGCCTGGCCCTCGCCGCCGTACCACGCATCCGAAGAGCCACCGCCGGAGGAAGATCCTTCTCCTACCTGGCAGCCAAGACATGGAACTCCCTCCCCATCCACCTCCGGCTGACACAGGACCATCTCGCCTTCAGGAAACAACTCAAGACCTGGCTGTTCGAGCAGTAGCGGAACCCTCCCCCAAGCGCCTTGAGACCCTTCCGGGTGAGTAGCGCGCTATACAAATGTTATGATTGATTGATTGATTGATTGATTGAGTGAAATGCCTTGACCCACACCTTCCTGGACGGGTAGACCCGGACCAGGTTGGTTTCACATGCCAACGTCAGGGAGCAGATAATATCTGTTGAGTGGCCCACCTCGTTAAGAAGGTCTACCACGGATGTTCCTGGACGCTGCAAAAGCCTTCGATTGATTGGAGCATTTTGCGTGCAGTCTTACAAAAAATCAGCCTTGGCCTGACTATGATTTTTAGGGTTATGGCATCCTATGTTGTCCCTACAGCATGGATCTGTGTCAATGGCCATCTCCTCCCACTTATTTGTATACAGAGGTGTACCAGGAGAGGCTGCTCACTCTCTCTTTTACTCTTCGCCCTGGTGGTTGAACCCCTTCGATAGCCATACGCCAGTCGGCGGATATCACTGGCAACCCCCTACTGGGCCATACACACAGAGTAGCCTTGCTCGCGGACTATCTCTTATTTTCACTAACTGCGGATAGAACCTTCTTTCCGGTGCTAATATCTCTTCTCTGATCCCTTGAGAAGGTTTTTGGATTTTAAATCAATATGGCTAAATCACAGGTGTCGAATCTCTCCCTTTCTACACAGGAAGTGCTTGGCCTGCAGGCACACGTCCCATTTCACTGTGCCCCTCACTCGATTTGCTACATAGTTCTAAAATGTACTCCTTCCCTGTCTTCATGGTCTTATGCTAATTGGATGGCCTGTAGCTGGGTTGTTCAGGGGGATTTACACCGTTAGAAAACGATCCCCATATCTTGGCTTGGCCTCCTCAAAATGGCCAAGATGTCCATTCTACCAAACGTACTATATATATTCCAAACCCCACCCAGGCCTATCCAACAAGTGGATATCCAATGCCTCCAGCACGATCTGATCTCCTTCATCTGGGGGAGGGAATACCTGAGATCCTCCAACAAGTTACTCGTGTTACTCATGGACCATGGGGCTCTCCAACTCTTTGAAGATGCAAACCTTCCTTATGACAGGGAAGCCTCACAGTGAAATACCCCACTCCGCAAGTGTAGTGAGGAGCCTCTCTCCATCTAGTCCTCACACAAGATTTGCTTGACACCCTCCCGGGTTGCTCTCCCCCCCACCCTGACACCCCCCTTTTTTCCCCCTTCCTCCCCTTCCCACTTATGATGTTATGTCACCCATAGTATTCTGCTCACACTTATCAATGCGTACATGATTATTTAAATCCTCATGTAATGAGACTAAGACATCTATGTGGCTAGATATGTATTGTACTTGTTGGGGGGGTGTGGCTAACTGCCAAGCATGGCGGGCGCACTGTGAGTGAGCTCTGAGCCCGGACCGAAGTAATCCTATCCCAATCCTCACAGATCGGGTGACATCGACCCCAAAAAACGACGAGGAGGCTCTGCTAAAACTCTGCGGGACACTTGGCGGTGGAATGGGCGCCAGATGGACAGGCGCCTCTGTTTTGCTGACAAAGAACTGGGAGCCGGGTTGAGCCCCCGTGGGCTGTGGTCTGGCCTGAAAACACTGGGGGTGGACTGAGGCAGCGGCCGGGACCAGTGCCAAACCCAGAGGTATGGGCTCACGCACCCCCGCTCCCCCCTGTGAGCTGGTGGGGGCCCTGGAGGAAAGGGAGGCCTGCGACCGACTGCGACTGTGGCCTACATGACTGGGGGTGGCTCATGGGCCTGCCGAGCCAGCCAACCCCCCTCGCAGAGACTGGCTGAGTGGTGCGGAGGCCCCAACCCCCTCATTGGATGTGCACGGGGACCTACCCGGAGGTGCGTGGAGGTGAGCCGGCGAGGCGGGCAGGACCACATCCAAGGGGCAGTGGAGCCCAGACTGCCAGGCGCCTGCGGCCTGAACACCAACAGCGGGTCCGGGTGGTGGTGAGAGGCAGCCCTCATTGAATAGCCAGATCTGAACAGGAGCTCCCAACTCCACAGTTGAGGTGAGACCGCCAGAGGCTGTGGGAGTCCGGCTGACTGTGCTGACACTGCCGAACTGTGGGCCGACGCCCTAGCAGAAGAGTTTGAATACCCGGCCCTGCCGCCTGCTCCCCCCTCCCTGCCGACTCACATAGGCAACCTGAGGCCCAACCGACACCTGCCACACGAGATCCCCAGTAAGCGGGCGGGGGCGTGAGTGTTGCCACCAGAGGGGTGCCCGGGGCCGGCGGTCTGAAGCACAGGGCCTGCAGAACAGCCCCGAGCCGTGAGGGCCGAGACACCCAAAAAGCACTCCTGGAATGGCCGCTGATCACCCCTAGTGGAACCGCTTGACAGGCCGCACCACCTCGAGGAACACCCGGACCATTGCCAGGGATACCGTCGCTGTTGCGCTGTGGGGCCTTGGGGCTCGTGGCGGCTGGGCCTCGCCGTCACTGAGCCGGATCGCCACTCGGTGGCCCAGGCGACGCCATGGCGGGGAGAGGTAGGAGGGTCCACCCGGACAACTGAGTTCCGAGAGCAGAAGGCGACGGGAAGCTGAGGCCAGCTGGCCCGGTGGAGTGCTCTCCGATGACCGAGCCTTCTGATAAGATCTACGCCCCCACCTGGAACTGCCGTGGTACAGCCAAAAGTAGAGTAAAGTAGTGTGTCCTCATGTAATGTAACTGGTGCTATGTAAAGCGCTCTGATAACTGATTCTGTTTGGTTCTAGCTCGCGCTATATAAAACTCTAAAAAAAAATAAAAAAAAAAGAGAGGCCCAAATGGAAGCCTAAACTCGATCTCCTTGCCTGGAGATCGAGTGCATGGCTCTGGGACGAAAGGGAAACAGAAGCGGGTCCCTCTCCCCCTGTGCCTATCCTGCAGACACCAGATCCTCGCTAGCTGAGGTGGCTCTGGGGAAGGGACCTGAGTGCATGGCACACCAAGTAGCACCAACAGGCTCGTCCGGAGAACACTATCACAGACGCCCATGTGCCTGAAGGACCTGGCCTATTACCGTCAAGGCTGTGGTGGCTCCCCCAACTGGCACTGAGGGTTCCAGGCTGAGCTCAACATCAGCCACAAACACTAAAACATAAGCTGGACTCCCGCCTCCCAAAACCTGCTCTGACTGGACCCACCACTCCGGGGCCCAAGGTGGCTGCTCACAGCCGTCGCTTGGGATCCCATGCAGTGCCCGCTGATACCCTGCCACAAGAGCAACACGAGGTCAACTTACACATGGGACGCCCCAAGGGGAAGAACGCTGACCCCAACAATGCCGAAACTCAACCCACAGAAAACATAGAGCCCCCCACACAACTGACTAAGACCATACCACCAACAAACCTGGAGACCCCACCAGATAAGCTAAACCTTATACTGCAGGAAGTGCGGAATTCAAGAAAGGCTATAGAGCAACAAATAGACTCTCTGACAACTGGGTTCACATTTCTTAAGGCTGACCACACAAGGCTTGCCGCCACAGTCAAGTACAATAAACTTGCATTGGCGGAAATGCTGCCGCAACATGAAGAACATAGGAAACAACTTAAGCAACTTCAACAGCATAACTGGCCTCCAGGACAGGGTGGATGACGTAGAAGGGAGGGCCAGAGTCAACAACATACGCATAGTCGGTCTGTCAGAACGATGCGAGGGGTGAATGTAACTGCATTTCTGGAACGATGGTTCAGGGACCATGTGGCCCCAGAGGGCCTCCCAGATTTCTTCTGCGTAGAACGGGCACACAGAATTCCCACAGGCAGGCCAACAGCAGGAGCCCAACCCCGCCCTCTGATAGTAAAACTATTGCATCTCAATGACAGGAATGTACTGCTACGGAAAGCCAGAGAGTCGTCTCAAATCCAGTACGCTATATCCAGACTACACTATCCTGGTACAATGAAAATGCTCCCTGTACCTGGAAGCAAAGAACAAACTCAGAGCACTAGATATCAAATATGCCCTGCTATTCCCAGCCAGGTTTAAAGTGATTCACAATCAAAAAACGCAGTGAGAAGAGGTGGAGGAATGGCTTGAGGTCATGTTACACCCGTCGGGGTCTGGGCCCTCCTCGCTGAGTGCATCTAGCGCCCCGAGGCCCAAACGGAGCCAGCACTGGTGACGGCTAGCATGTTCCAGGAAGGCACACACCAAATATCCTCTGACTCCTCTGAAGAACACACTGTACATTCGGACTCTGAAAATAGCATAGCGTTGTTTAGTGGTATTACGCCTCAAACTGCAGAAGGCTTTCTAGGATAGAGCTAGGCCTCTAGAGGGGAGGAACGATCACTATACAAGATACACCAAATCAGTATAATCTCTCTAACCATAGAGCACCCTCCTCTCTGACGTCCCTATCTTGATGCATACTACTAAAATTGGTCCGGGCCGCGTCAAGCTTGCTCCGTCTTTATCTCCATAGCTAGATTGCTAGAACCACTTACCCCCATGGCAAAAGCAACTACTACAATGTTAACAGTTAACACTGTTGTATATATGGTTTGGACCAGCACAGTTCTTCCACTGGACTGAGTATTCTTTGTTAGAGTTCAAACGTTCGTACAGCTTGGCCCACCCCACCTGGATATGCACAGGACACTGGTATACTACACATACACATGCAGGATAACTACAAAATAATAACTTGGAACGTGAGGGTATTGGGATTCATAACCAAAAGCCAAAGAATCCATGCGCAGTTAAACAGGCGATATGCACATATAGTCTTTCTGTAGGAATCTCACCTCAATGCGGTAGAGGCAGACAAATTGCACAAGAAATGGAGAGGCCAAGTCTTCTCCACATCCTACTCTGCCTTTGCTCGAGGCGTCTCCATCTAGATAAGGAGCGGGGTTCCCTTCAAGATGCTAGAACAATGGGTGGACCCAATGGAGAGATACATACTAGTGAGAGGCACCTTAGATGGCACACAAATAGTAATAGGGAGCATATATACCCCTAACTTTGAGCAGGATGAATTCCTTCTGAGCCTCAACCCTGTACTCGCGCCCTGGACAACATACCCAGGGATACTAGGCGGGGACTACAATGCAGTACTCAATATAGGTATGGACAGATCACACCACCACTCCAAGGAGCTGGCGCAATTAGGCAGGCTGATGCACTATGCAAATAGGAGGAGGGCTTGTCCCTGGGGGATGTCTGTTGGTTGAAGTACCCCAGCAGTAGAGAGTACTCTTCCTTCTCACATCCACACCAACTGCACACTAGAATAGACCGGATTCTATGCTCTAATCCTACCACTACCCAGATAACGCATGCCACGTATCTGGGACAGACCTTCTCAGACCATAACCCCTTGGAGGTCACTCTCGCCTGGGGCAGAATTCCCACTCCAGTTCCCACCTGGAAGCTATGGCCCAGACGCTCGAAGACTCGGTCTTTTGCAGCACACTATCTGCGGGAATTACACATTTCTTCACAGAGAATGCTGGTACCGCCTCCTCGCCACAGGTGGAGTGGGATGCATTCAAGACGGTGATTAGAGGAATATCAATTGGCATAACAGCAGGGGTTAGGAAAGAAATACACAACAACATAAAAAAGGTGGAAAACTCATTGAATAAACTAGAATAGGAAGAAGCAGTAGACCCTACCAAGGGTGTAACACTACAGGAACCCTGTATCAAACATGCAGAGCTATTAGAAACGCTAAGACACGTTGATTACACTGCCTACATGCACACAAAGCGTGCTGAAGCCGACAAAGCTGGCCCACTCCTTCCGCCTATCCTCAGAGATGACCCCCGTAGACCCCAATACATGAGATAACCACGGTGAGTGGTACCACCGTAGACACACAGCAAGACATCAACAACGACTTATTATCAAACCCTATACCAGCCACGGCCACCAATGGCAGAAGACTCTCTCCATGCATTCTCAACTGACCTCTCATTCCCTAAACTCATTCAAACAGCGCAAAAAGATCTCTCAGGCCCTATCACAAGGGCAGGAATTAAAGAAACCATCCATGACCTCCCGCGAAATAAGACCCCTGGCCTAGACGACCTTCCTGTGGAGTTCTTTGCCACATATGCAGATTCCCTGGACCCACAACTAGTGCGACTATACAATTCTGCGATAGACTCAGGAACGCTACCCTACACCACAATGCAGGACTTAGTGGTGTCCCTCCCTAAGGCAGGCCGATCGACATTAGACATCTTGGCATATAGACCTTTATACCTGATCACAACCGAAAATAATATACTGACTAAGGTCCTTTTGAGTCGCCTACTCCCTTATTTGCACAAGCTAATCCACCCAGACCAATGCGGGTTTGTGCCGGCCCGAAGCACCTCACTTAATATTAGGAGGCTGCACCACGTCATGGGATCCACTTCCACAGACAATCACACAGCAGGATGTATCACTCTAGACCTGAGGCAGGTGTTTGACACTCTTAGGTGGAATTACATGATCCAGGTACTGGGAACATTTGGCATACCCTCAGGTTACCTGAAATGGATTCAGTTGTTGTACTCAGTCCAGACTGCGAGGGCCCGCAATGGCAAACACATTTCACGGGAGTACCCTGTTGGCAGGGGCACCCGACAGGGTTGCCCGCTGTCCCATTTATTATTTGTACTAGCTCTAGAACCCCTGGCTCTCAAGTTATGGCTAGCTGCGGAGCAGAGGGGATCTGTCTGGGCACTACAACGCATGTGTTATCTGCCTATGCAAACAACATAATATTATATGTAGATGACTTGACTACTGACCTCACACCGGTGCCGGAGATCTTTACTCATTTTGCACTACTTTCAGGACTTACCATAAATGATACAGTTCAGACAATTCACCCTGACGGTCGCCCCTCATACCTTTAAATATCTGGGCATACAAATTTACAGAAACGGACCAGATCTTATAGAGGGGAACCTGAACAAAACTATCCGAGTGCTCCATGCACAGAACGCATTCTGGACGTCCCTACAACTCTCAGTGATGGGCAGAGTCGCAATTTAAAAAATGGTAGTCCTGCTCCGTTTACTATATTTTTTTGCAAATTTACCAGTAGTAATCCCAACAACCACACTTACCTCCTTGAACAAGATACTGACTAAGCGTGGGCGTAAAATCCGTTTCGTTCGTGGAATTTGTGGATTTTTGGCAAATTCGTGGTCCGTGAATCGCGCGAATTTGCCCAAAAATCAGCAAATTCACAAGCTGCGGATTTTTATGCTTGGTCGCGCTTCAAAAAATACAATATCGCGCGCGCTGCGTTGACTTACCGTGATTTTGTGTTCACCGAGTTGTTTTTCTCCCGGTTTGCGTGTGCTGCGCCATTTTGGATCTTGCTGCGTGATCGCGTGAGAGTTTTTCGACCGAGATTACGTCATCGCGGCCCGCCATCTTGCACAGCGAGAGTTTGACAATGCGAGTACGTCATAAGGGCCCGCGATCACGCATTGCGGGAGTAAACAATGCTGAACACGTAGATGCGGTGCGCAGCTGACTTTCGGCGGGAGATTTGAACAGCTTGCTTTCCCGAAATTGCAAAAATTGCAATTCTGCACAAGAAATCCACCGCAGGCAGCATAAACCTTCCGAAAATGATGATTTTGATCAAAATAACTCCTCAGATTGACATTTGGCTGCACTTTTTGGTGCAAGGAGTCCATTTTTTGGGGGGGGTGGGAGGAAGGAAGTGCCCCAGAGTCTCCAACTTCCTGTTCCTGTCCAGCAGTGCTTTGTCCATGTCCTGGTCACTTTTGATTTGGATCTGGAGCTGGAAGGATTACTTTTTGTGGCTGCTGCTGGATATTTGTATTTGAGGACTTTTTGGACTTTGGAGTTTGGATCACTTTTGGACTTGAGATTTTACAAGTAAGTTGGTATTGTATGTTTGGGGCATTGCAGTTGCTGCAACTACAGTTTTAAAACTTTTTTCACAACTTAAAAAAAATATATATTGTTGGTAGCCACATTATCCAGTAGGCCCAACTGTTTCTGTGATTTTTTTTTACTTAATTCTCATTTATGTCATGGAATTTTAGCTCATTGTTATATGTTGTTTTTTATTTTTATTTTGGGGTGCCTGTAAAGCCTCACTAGCCAGTAGGCCCAGGGGTAGTGAGTGGTGCATGGACCACGTCTTTCTGTGGGGTGTCTTTAATTTAGACATCATTGAGGCATTGGATTGTGGTGATTTATGTGTGTTTTTCGACTTTTTGGGGTGTTGTTGGGGCCTGGTCATGTGGGTGGGGGCCATTTTGAGGCCTGGTCCAGGCAGGGCCTGGCCATGTAGCTGAGGGTCAAGGGCCCATTTTGAAGCCGGGCAGTGTGCTCAGGCCTGCACCCAGTTTGCCTTGCTTTCTTCCATTAGGCCCAGGGGTAGTGAGTGGTGCATGGACCAAGTCTTTCTGTGGGGTGTCTTGAATTTAAACGTCATTGAGGGCATGGATGGCATTGGATTGTGGTGATTTTTGTGTGTTTTTCGACTTTTTGGGGTGTTGTTGGGGCCTGGCCATGTGGGTGGGGGCCATTTTGAGGCCTGGTCCAGGCAGGGCCTGGCCATGTAGCTGGGGGCCAAGGGCCCATTTTGAAGCCAGGCAGTGTGCTCAGGCCTGCACCCAGTTTGCCTTGCTTTCTTCCATTAGGTCGGAGGCGCCATTTGAACGCAACCACCCAACGGCACGTCTGTATAACGCAAAGCAGGCTAAAATGCTAGCACTGGACCTTCTCCCTTTTTCTTTCATGGAAGGTGTGGGTTTTCTAGAATTTGTGGCAACAGTCTGCCCTAAATGGAAGGTTCCTAGCCGGTCATATTTTGCCAGAGTTGAGGTTCCAGCACTACATCAAGATGTGCTGGAGGTGATTGGGGCAGCTTTGCAGAAGAGTGCTGTTCACACTATCCATCTGACAACAGACATGTGGACCAGTTGCCAAGCCCTTAATTACATGTGCATCACTGCACACTGGGTCTCTTTTGCAGGGGTTAAAGACCAGTTAAAAGCAGGTGTTGACACGGACACAGTTTTTCAAGCTACTCGGAAACATGCAACAAAAGCCATGTTTGCCATGGAGAAAACTCATACTGCACCTAACCTTTTGGAGGAGTTTGATAGGAAGGTCTATGAATGGCTGCATCCAAGAAATCACATAGTTGGTTATGTTTCCACAGATAATGGCAGTAATATAGTTAAGGCCATGCAGCAAGGTGGCTATTTCAGAGTGCCGTGTGTGGGGCACAGTATTAACATCGTGGTACAAGATTCCTTGAAAAAAGAAAACACAGTCAGCAAGTTACTGACCACCTGCCGAAGAATCTGCACATATTTCAGCCATTCTTTTAAGGCCCGAAAGCATCTGAGGAGCATTCAACATGAATGTAGACTGCCAGTCAAAGGACTCATCCAGGAGGTGGCAACACGTTGGAACTCAACCTTTTGCATGCTTGAGCATCTGTCTGAGCAGTGGGTGGTAATAAATGATTATGTCTATAAACTGGGTTCTACTATGAAAGACATGAGGCTAGAGTTGGAGGAATGGAAGCTAGTTGCAAGCCTGACAGACATGCTTCGTCCTTTTGAGGTCTTCACGCGTGAAGTCAGCAGGGAGGCCTGTTCTTTGGGCAAAGCTATCCCATTGTTGGTCATGCTAGAGCACCATCTGAAGGTGGTGTCTTCAACGTTCCGAGATGATGCTGAAAAGCAAGACGCATATAAGTTGGCGGAGAGGTTATTAAGCCGCCTAGTTGACAATGAAAGGCTTAAAAACATACATACAGAACAACATTACATTTGTGCCACTATTCTGGATCCACGGTACAAAAAAGCAGTGCCAGCAACGCATTCATTCCTTTTGATGAAGCAGATATTTCAAAGTACAGACATTGGCTAGCTGTGTCAACCACTCGGTTCGAAAAAGAGCAGCAGAAAATTCAAGGAGCCGGCAGAAGTACAACTGAATCAGCAGGCAATCCGGCGTCAAGTTCCACTTCTGAATCTGTGGCCGAAGGGAGTCACTTTCCCTCACAGCCGTTAACAACACCAGCAACCGTATCATCATCCTCACCTGCATCAGGCCCAGCCATAATATTGTGGGAAGCGGATTGGCTAACTCAACAAGGGTTTGCTCGTTCCAGTGATGCAAAGGCCACAGATGCTACGCAAAGTGGAGCAACCCTGGAGAACCTTCAGTCGATGGTGCAGGCCTATCTGGATGACCCAACAGAGGTCTTTGTTAATCAGAACCCATTGCTGTATTGGTATAGGAAAAGTCCTCTATGGCCACTGATCACCATCCTGGCTCTAAATTATTTGTCTTGCCCACTCGCAAGCGTGTCTTCTGAACGTGTTTTCAGTGCTGCTGGTGCCATTTTAACTTCAAAAAGGACCCGCCTCTCGTCCAAAAATGTGGAGAGGTTAACACTGATCAAGATGAATCAGCACTTCATACCAACAGATTACAAAATACGTGAATGCATGCAGGAAGAAGACACCGACACCGACTTAGGTGATGGAAGTTCTTCTCTGTTAGCTGACCTACTCCCGTCTCAATTCATAGAGTTTGAGGACGAGCTCTACTTCCCTGACACCAAGGACTGAAAATGACTTCCTTTTTTTTGTCCTTATTCACTTTTATTCCTGTCTGTCTTTCTTTGTTTTGCAACTTTTACCACAACAAAACTCTAATCACTTAATCACAACAAGTCCATCAGCAGCACTGTCTTCATCTTATTTTCCTTATTGATTTAAAGGTGCCGCAGTCTGCATTCCTGAGGTTCACAAGTTCACAACTCAATCATGCTCCTCTATCCTCCTCCTCCAGACTCCCCCTATCCATTTCCCTTAAGGCAGATGGATGGATTAAGAAGAATAAATAAACTTTGTCTTCATAGACGAGTCCCCTCAAGTGGGACTGAAATTACTGACTGACTACATGCTTGCTGATTGCTGACAGAGTTACTTCTGAAATTGACAGGAGAGGCTGCCCTGTGGGCCCTCACTTTCCGAAGAAGATGCGGACATAAAGTAGAACAGGTAATGAATAATGAGAAGATGGCATGCAGTGGACAGCAATGGATGTCTGTCGCTGATTAAACCAATTGCTGTTTGTTTTTTGTGCATGAAATGATTCATATGTCTTGTCTTAGTTATTATTTAATCTTTTACACAGTAATTGTAACTCATGTCTACTACTACTACTTTAATTCAAATTGTACTTCAACTTCAGGGGCCACTATGTTGCATTTTCAATATGCTAAATGTCCTTGGAGTGGACTCACTTTCCAATATACCATGAAGATTGATTAAATAATATATCTTTTTTCTTTACAGTTACTCACTGGGATGGATGGATCATCAGCGTCGGTTTACGGAAGAACTATGGCCAATTTGTGAGTGACAAACAGGTAAACCAGTCTACAACAACTACTACAGCAGAACTACATGTCTGTCTATTCATGGTATGTAGTGGTCGAGGGCGAGGCAGTGTACTGTTGTTGTTATGCCAGGCAGAGTCCACTCCACTCCAGACAGCAGTTCATGTAAAATTGGGGCTATGTGGCTTGCTGCATACAATTAGATATGCTTTGTCTGTCTGACAAAGAGCCTAGGTATGCTACCTCAGGTTGCTTCACTCAGTGGTGCCTGCCTTGACCGTCTGCATGACCCTGCCTCAAGCTTGGGCCAAACATCCATTATGTTTGCGAAATTTGCTGTTTTTCGCGAATCTCGCGAAATTACCGAAAATTCGCAAATTCTTGAGCGGAACGGATTTTTGGTCCATGCTTGCAACAGGGCCATGCAGACGGTGAAGGCAGGCACCACTGAGTGAAGCATCCTGATGTAGCATACCTAGGCTTTTGGAGAAAAAAAAACAGACAGACAAAGCATATCTAGGGTTTAGGGTTCAGTGCGATTTACTAGGGTTTTTGGGTTTAAGTTGGTAGGGTTCCCGCTGAGTCTAGGGCTCAGGGCCCGATGCAGGCTCGTTCATAATGATGTTGGCAAGGTTTTAGGGGGGTTTGGTGTTCTTTGGTCCAGAATTGGGCTAATTTTGGCCTCTTTTGGTGTTTTGCGGGCGCGTGTGTTTGGGTGAAAAGTGAAAACTAGTCGTAGACCTTCTTCTTCTTCTTCTTCTTCAAAGGCGCAGTGGTTCGATTTTGTTCTTCCTTGCTGATATTCTTGGGAATCGCTGGAACAAGTGTCCAGGTAAGTTTCAAGAGGATCGAAGTAGTGGCAGTGCTGAAAACAGCAATTTTTTGTGAACAGCGCAATTTGCCATGTTTTGGATATACCAGTATTGCATGTTTTTGGGGGCTGTTTGGGGGTGTTCTAGATTTGTGGGGGTGGGTCGGGGGGTCTTGTAGCACTGCTGGGAAGGTCTAATTTTGATTGCAAGTGGTTTGAAGAAAATCCATTGTGGAAAAGGGGGGTTTGGGCCTAGTTGCAGACAGCGTTTTGGCACAATTTAAACTGAGGCCTAGCAGTATTGCATGTTTTGGGGGGGCTGTTTGGGGGGGTTCTAGGTTTTTGGGGGTGGGTCAGGGGGTATGGGAGCACTGCTGGGAAGGTCTAATTTTAATTGCAAGTGGTTTGTAGAAAATCCATGGTGGAAAAGGGGAGTTAGGGCCTAGCTGCAGAGCGCGTTTGGAGTGATTTTGACTAGGTAGGCCTCAAATTTTCTGTGTGACATTTTCCATTTTTGCTTTTGGCCTGTTTGGGGGTGTTCTACTTTTTTGCGGGTGGGTTGAGGGGTCTGGGGGCAATGCTGGGAAGGTCTAATATCGGATGAAAGTGGTTTGGAGAAAATCCAGGGTGAAAAAGTTTTTCCTTTTTAGCTCACTTGCCTGCGAGGGGGGCTGTTTGGGGGGGTTCTACGTTTTTGGGGGGTGGGTTGAGGGGTCTGGGGGCACTGTTGGGAAGGTCTAATTTTGTTCTAAAATCGCAGTTTACACTTTACACCTAGCTTGAGGGGAAAGATCAGCAAATTTCGCCCACACTTATTTATCCTTGAAAAGGAGACTCAGAGTACGCACTTTCGAAATGATGCTTGTATGTATTGTAATACTTTCTACTCTTAAACTGAAAGTGTTATTTTTGCACTACACAGCGTACCTTATATTTTGTTCTCCGTGGTGTTTTAATATCACTTCCTGCTTTTCCATCAACAATTACAGGCCGGATTTTACCCTGTGCAATGGGGGAAAAAATGAACTCAGACTTACCATTAGTGAGCCCAATTCAGCATCCGCCAGGCAGGCAGTGGACAAGGTGTCTTATGGTCCCCAACATTGATCGACGGAGGAATGGCTGGTTGCATGCAACTTCCCAAATTCAACAGGACAACTACAACAACATACAGTTACAGTATCCATCTTAGTTTCTACTTATCTTTTAAGTAATGTTATTGCTGTGAACTTCTATGAGTGTGACTCTGTGCATTTGTTTGCTCTCTGCTTCAATTCATCCCTCCAGCCATTGTACACTTTTTTCTTTGCTATTTTTAAACTAATTTAATGTACTAAGTGGTTCTTCTCTCTGAGGGCAGATAGGCAAGTGAAATTGCGTAATTACTGCAGCCCTGTACTGTCACATTGTTTCTTCATAGTTAGTACATTGTAGAAAGTACTACTTACTTTTCAGTAACCTATCCATTTAGCAAACAACTTCATGCATGCAGTAGTGCATGCACTTCCTTTATGTCCCTTAAAAAAGTTATGGATAGCTTCATATCCAAAGATTTGTTTATCTTCATTTGTTCTTTGTCCATGCTGTGTTTTTTTTTTCCTCTCTCCACAAAACTTTCCCCACAAACCCCATTCCCATCCAAGTTTCAAACCCTAACCCTCTTCCCCCGGGCTGTGTGGTTTTCATTGAGGTGTGAGTAAATTACAACAATAATTCCACACACTTGTTGGGGAGGATAAGGTGCAAGTAACCTCCTCAAATCAATTTTAAGGCAGCTAGATGAATCCTAGGATATTGTAAAAAACAACAATGAGTATTTTAAAATAAATTCTGAATTTCAGGCCCACCATCGATTGGATTCATCGTCAACATCATCCTCCTACATCTCAAGAAGACTTGTTGTGTTACGCTGCTGTGTCACTGTTCCTGTTGTAGCCATAATCATCCATGCAATTCTTTTTTCCCCATACTTATCTTCAGCACTGCTTAGGCTACTGTTCCTTCTAATACTCCTCTCAGGCCACTCGATGTCTCATTTGTTTACTTTGTTTTTCATATGCTGCTACTGCTAGTGTGGTACCACTCCTACTAACACCACAACAACTGAATATCGGTCCGGGATGGCGTAATCGCCATTTGCCTTGCAGCCAGCGCTGTGCCTAGCTCTATTCTCAAACACGAATCACAGGTAAGGTAAGCATTTTGGGGAGGTAGTATAATGGGCTAGGACTCGGAGGAGAGACTGACAGTAGTACTAGTTAAGTACTAGTAGGCCAATTGAATTCACTAACTCTGTTAGTGGAACTTTTGAACATTTTTGGACGTTTTAGATAATTCATGCTGGGAAGTTTGAGGAAACCAAACGTGCCGTAACCCCCGCCCACCACCCCACAAAATAAGATCAACGCTGAAGTATGTAAAATGAATAATGATATATTTCCCCTAACAAAAATAAACTAGTCCCACCCCTCCCTAACCCAAACAATTGTCCATTTCAAATAGTCCACTAGTCCCAAATAATCCCCAACTCCTGATTCCCACCCCCCCAACAGTCTTTAAAAAAGGGGCAAGGGACACAGTCACTTCCGGCGGTGTCTGGACAGGCGGTCTCGCCCCTCCTTGCGGAGGTCCCGGAGCTGTTTTTCAAGATCGACCACCTTCAGCTCCAGGTAGTCCACTCCTAGGCTTAGGCGGCGCATGCGTGCCTTCCAGGCTTTGGGGGGGGCAGCTGCTGGTGCTCTTGTAGCTGAGCGGCGGCGGGGGGCTGTCTGAGCACGGCGCTGTGCTGGAGGCTGCTGGCTGGTGGACACGGGGGCGGTGCTGGAGGAGTTTGTTGACACCCCCTCCTCCTGTTCCCGAGCCCACAGCCGGCAATATTCCACCCGAATGGCCTCCAGCTTCCGGGCCCTGGACAGCCATTTCCCTTATGGCGAGATTTTTGGGAGCATCTATATGAAGAAAGAAAGAAAAATAATGTAACCAATACTCTTTAACAATAACATAAAATAATTCAACAGAAAGTTGTCTCACAGTAACACTAGCAATTTGCAAGCACAGTATAAAATTTTGGCATGTATCTTTTCGCCGTCTTTGTAGGCCTGTAACAGTGGGAGTTTCAGGAATTCTACTACCAGGCACTATGGACTCAATACATAGTCAGAGAGTCAGAGAGTACACCAGTATTCTTCTTCTTTATCTAGTTTTGCGAAAGAAATTACTTGTACGTGAACTTGTGGTAGCCGTCATAATAATAATTAGCAGGCGTAATCAAGTCTAGACATCACTGTGGCCTGGACTATCATCTGTCTGGTCTCAGAGTCAAAAAATTTTAAGACAAGTTTCAGACTACGCAGTATGCCAAAGCAAGTGGCGGCAACTTTCTTTGTCTGGGTGGAAAAGCTGAGGGTCGAATCTAGCTAGACTCCGAGATTTTTCACTTCTTTCTTTGGTTCCGGAGATTTCCCCAAAGTAGCTGGCCACCAGTGGTCTCCCCATAAATAGGTGTTCATTTCCTACCAACCAGTAGAACCTCAGTCTTGGCCGCATTAAGCTGTAAGCAGTTAGCTGTCAACCAGTCAGCCACTGCAGGCAGCCCGGCTTTGAATCTGACATGATCCCCGGTTGCACCCTCCGATAGGGCAACCACCAGCTGCGTGTAGTCCGCGTATGAGAGGATGTTAAGGTCCCACATCCTGGCGACCGCAGCGAGCGGCTGCACATAAAGGTTGAACAGGGTGGGGCTCAAGGCAGAGCTCAGTCATCTTGCACCCAAGACAAAGAGACACAAGCCATGATGACCCAGACTTGCATGCATTACTTTAAGCAGTACATGCAGGTGGGGATAGGGAAGCTCTTACTTTTGTATAGGGGTGGCACTGGCCATACTCGGTTACATCAAGGGCTACTGCTCAATGTAATTTATATTTCGCACTGCCCCCCTTGGGCCTTCAGTACTACAAAAGGAAAATGAAGATTATTCATTTCTGATCATGTATCCAGCCGATCACATGATCTCTTTGCTTATATGATAGATGACTTTAGGTGCTTTGTTGTGATAGATTGAGTGAACAACAGCGATAGTCCACCCATGATTAACACAGCAGAAAGAAAATTATGAACATAGGGAATGAGTGTGGTAACCATAATTGCCGGAGGAAGGGGCTTGACTTGATATAATTGTCAACTATACAATACATACACAATATATGCTGTGCTTGCAAAGTAAACTACTGTACTGTTACTTTAGGCAAGGGAGAGTTTCTGAACAATCACAACTTGTAGTATTTGGATTTCCTCTGCTTTGCTACTCTGGCACGGACATGCTCTTCGAACAAAGTAACACTCTTCATGCACTGAGCATCTGCTCTACATACACCTCTGCTATGTATGAGGAAGAAGATACCATCCAGGCTTCCAAAGTAAACGTCTATCATTTTTCTTAATGTCTCAACTGTAACAACTTTACTTTTTCTCAACAACCAAATAACACCCTTTTCATTTTATTTGGTAAACCACCGTCTTGACTTGCATTTGAGTTTCACCAAAATGATATATTGCAATGCACACCACATATGAATTTTCTGATTGACCCACACAGACAGTCATTTTTTCTTTCTCCTCCAACCATCCTTGCTTCAAGCAGCCATGCATCTGATTCCTTCCTATTAGCCACCTCTGCCTGCATTCAAAAACACATATCATTCTTTAGTCATAAATGTTACGACTCGCTCGTCCTTCCATTGACCCTAAGTTCTTTCCCTTTTCGTTCATCACATCCCTCAAGTTCATCTGATATGACTTGGCTTCACGATAAAAGTTTCCTAGCTGATTTTAAGTCAAATAGACGGGGCCATTGCTTACTCAAGAACTACCGCCGCTAATGCTATTGCTAAGTCAAGGGTGACTGTCTTCTCCGTGAATGGCTAAAAAAATGTAGTTCTAAATCAGTAACTGTTCTTAACAGTACAGTGTACTTGTAGTAGTGTACTGTCTACTGTACAGTACATCATACACTCCTTTGCGAGCCTACTCTAAAATGTCAATAAGTAAGGAGTATAATAATAACTTACCACCGTCCGCCGCTGCTGAGCCATCCCCCTCAGCTCCTCCTGGTGGTGCCGCCACATCCGCCGCTTGAGTGGAACCCTCCGCGCTCCTGGCCCCGGCACTGGCGGTGGCAAGTGCTGCATCCGATGTTGTGACGCCTAGAAAAAACATTTCATATTTTTAGATGCCATACACCACCCCCTACTTTGTCTCGTAATGGAAGAGAAAATGTTAAACAATTTTAAATTTTTGGGACTGAAAAGAAGTCACGGTTTTGGGGAGGGTGTTAACTTATATGCTTAGCCATAACATGCAACTCTTTTTGGCACAACTGATGAATGCTTGCTCTTTAACGTGCAACATTTTTATAATTACAGACAAAACCAACTACTCCTCATCACCACCAGGAGGACTTGAAGTTCCAAAAAGGTGAGGGGTCCCGAGTCCCGCACAGTTACTTTTGACTGAGGTATGTGGAAAGTCAAACTGCATCTATCATCAACAATGTCCTATTTCTCTTGTCCATACTTCTGTATGTGCAGAATAGTCCCTGAAACACTAGCGGTATGGAATGTGCTACTATCAAATCAAAAAGCCAACTACTAGCTTATTCTTGGTGGACATTGACATTTTGGTGTTGGAAATTGTCAAAGCACTAACATTAAGAAGACTGGAATAGACAGCAAGGGCAACCCAGAGGACTGCACTGAGTGCCTCTAGAGCTATTGCTGGATCAGAGTTTTGTTTAACACCGTTTGCCAACTGGGCAAGCTTAGCTACCTACACAGACCGACTCATAAATAATAGTAAATAGTAGTAGCACAGAGAGTGATGGTAGAGAGGCAGGATAAGAAAGTAGAAACAGTCTACAAGAAGATCAAAGACTATTTTGTAAAAAATAGAATTAGGAAACAGTTTGGAATGAATAGGAGCTGTAAATGTTAGGGAAGTATAATTATATTAACAACAGAACAACTTACTGGGGCCAGCCGAAGAGCCTGCAGAGGACCGTTCCTGCCCACTCTGTTCCGCCAGAGTCTGGGATGTTGCTGCCTTGCCCCTGCGAGGTGCTGATGATCATGAAATAAACACAAAAATGGATGATTGTTTTTTAGAAATATTTGATTTCTTTGACCACAATCTAAAATTATCTCGGGGAAACAATTACCAACAATTGCACTACATGTATTGACCTATATGATCTGGTCAACTAGGAGGATACTAGTAAAGTATTGCTAAATTCGCAGTCCGTCTACTTGGAAAGTTATGTAAATCACTAACTAAACGAACAACAAAAAGGTTCTACTACGACTGCCAGCACTCAGCAGCACGCGACGTGACAGACACAGTCAGTCATCATGATTGCAGACCACTAAAAAATTTCCTACTACTAATAACAAGTCATAATATACTCAACCTATCAACCCATTACTATCTCTTCTTCTTCGGAGCAAGTGAAACACCTAGGGGTCAGACTGGACACTAATTTGTCCTTTGAACACCACACTAGAGGAATAGCAGGTAAATGCTACAGCATCCTGAAAATCCTGCACAAAACCCTGTATTCCCTCCCTACAACTAGTAGAAGAACTTTGATCCATACCCTTGTGACTCCCCATCTAGATTATAGCAACTCACTCTATATGGGCTTGAGTAAAAAAGGTCTCCATCGTCTACAGTGTGTGCAGAACGCAGCTGCCAGACTGGCACTAAATTTATCTAGAAAGTCCTCAGGGAAACGGGCCTTAGCAACCCTTCACTGGCTGCCTATTCGTGAGCGCATTGTATTTAAAACAATGTGCATGGCTCATCGTATTGCGCAAGGGAAGGGGCCAATATATCTCCAAAAACTTCTAACCAAATATCAACCCAAGCGCCATTTGAGATCTCTGGGTAGTATGCTCTTCCAAGTACCCAGAATCTACCGGGCGCGTATGGGGGAAGGTCCTTTAAATATCTGGCCAGCAAACAATGGAATGCTCTACCCATTGAACTCCGCATGGAACCATCGGAGACAAGGTTCCGTCAAAAACTAAAAACACATCTCTTTCCGAAATTGTGAGACTCTCTAACCGACCCCAGTCACTTGTAATTTCTCTGATGCAGCTCACTTCACTGTCTATACAGCGCGGGGACACACTGTTTCCTAGTGTAACCAGGCGCTATACAAGCTGTTTTCATTATTATTATTATTATTATTTGTGGCAGTAGGAGTACAAAGGAAGGACTAGACTTGAGTCTCTAGTCTCTCTAGCATTACGCAGTTCTGTAAAGTACTACACTCATACATATTCAGGCCAAATGAGCACAAAGTTGCAAACAAGTAAGCATAGTAGCAACGCCACTGAGGAGGCGAGCACCTGCAATCACAGAAGCTATTTAAACACGATTTTACCTGCAATGTAATCGAATAGGCAGCATTCTTGCTCTTCGGGAAAAACATATATTAGCAATATAACACAGAGCAGAAGAATAAAAATTAGTTATTAAATAGCTACTCACCAAGGCCAGGGATCTCCACACTTAGCAGGTGGAGCAGGTCCTGCTCCCGGTCGAGGACGTCGGCCCACCGGTGCGTCGCTTGGTCATAGGTGCTCTGGACCCCCGACTCCCTCCGCATGGCCCGGCACACCTTATCCCACCACTAGCGACGCTCCCGGAGGCCATACCCTTGACCGGGCCTGCCCTCTGCTGCCACGGTCTTAGGGAGGTGGCGCAGAACAAAAAATATAAGAGCGGCCACCTCCACCGCGGTAAAAACTTCCTTGGCCACTACATCCTCCCCCCTCAATCGCCCGCATGGGAGCCGGGTATGGGGTGCAGGACCCTTCCCCTTGCTTTTCCCGGCTCCCTTTGCCATGGTCCAGTGCGAAAGAAGAAAAGAATAGGGAGAAAAAAAGAAATAAAATAAAAGAGAGAGCTAAACAAAAAAAGTAGTTATTAAAGTAACAAAAAGTTGAAAAAAACACAAAATATAGATCTAGACAAATAGAGAGATAGATACTGAGCAAAAAAGAGCAAAAAAAGTTCAAAGAAACAAAGGATTGCAAAGATTGAAAGAGGATAGAAAAACCATGCCCAGAACCATAGCAATGAATGAAAAACAAGATGGCTGCGCCCATTGAGGACCGCGTGGGTAAGTTTGCGTGATATTTCCCCCGCGAGCACGCAAAAACACACGCAAACTCGTAATAGCGCGGCGCACACAACGCGAACTTGCGAATAGCGCCCGGAAACGGAAATACGCAACGCGCACAAGATGGCCACGCCAATGTACGACCGCATGGGTAACTTCCCGCTCGTTGCGCTGCATGCGGCCTGCAAATATGCAAAAAGCCCCGCGAACACGCAAAAAAAAATCCACAAATTTGCGGATAATGCGGATCGCGAATTCGATTTTGCGCGAATTCGCAAATTTCGCCCATACTTAATACTGACTGACTTGATCTGGGGCAGCGGTCGCCATAGGGTGGGTCTGGCTAAACCACAGCTGGATATGGATAAGGGTGGTTTGGGGGTCCCAGATTTCCACCCTTATTGCTACGCGAGCAAGCTACGGTTGCTATCATTCTGGCTAGCAGGGCATAATTTACACGAAATTGGTTACACAACCCTTGAGCTCGACCGAGGGGAATTGCACACACTCCTGTTATCACGGGCAAGTTTGCCCCCAACCGCCCCCCACACTCCGACATACTGCACTTACATACTGGAAAAATTCCCTACACTACACATGCAGCTGTCCCCCATACTTGGACAACACGCTGCTGGTAGGAATTCCTACCCCTCTGGGCCTACTCTCTAAACGGAGCATACTGGCCTGGGTTGAGGGCGGGGTAGCCATGTTAGGTGCATAGTTTGACGAAGGCACCCTCATGGAGCATGATAAATTCACCAAGCATAACGGGGTCACAGACAAATTAACCCTCACACACACAGAGGTTCTTCAATATGTGAAAAAACATTGGGCCCCACACGGGGAAGCACCCGCCCAACACAAATTGGTTCAAATGACATACCTCATGGGAAATGGCGGACACCTCACTAAATGGCTATACAAAAGCATTAGATCACATACTGGCATCACCCTGACAGACTTACATACCAGATGGTCTATGGACCTAGACAAAGAGCTGACAGACAAATAATGGGACTTGATTTTAGAATATACCAGGAAAATTCCACGAAATGCCGAATTCAAATTTATTCAATACATGGTCATACATAGGGCATACCTCACCCCACACCAACTGCAGTGTATGTTCCTAAACACATAACATCATTGCCCTAGATGCAAGGCAGAAGAGGCCGATTTGATCCTCATGCTATGGCTGTGACCGGTGCTCGCTGGGTTTTGAGCAGAGGCAGTGGCAATTACTGCTGTGGCAGCGGATACCCCCATGCCAAACACAGCCGGTAACTGTCTGTTGGGCATCACCCAATGCACTAAAGCACAGAAAGTACAGCTTTGCTTCATGGACCTAGCCCTGCTCATAGCTAAACGTGCCATCACCATGTGGTGGAAATCAGCCAAACCTCCACCACTCCACGGCTGGCATGGGGAAGTAGTGAGATGGAGTAGTGCAGAAAGCGCAACAATTAGGTCAGAGGAAGCCCGCGGGCTGCGCCTAAAAATAATCCCCATGGAAGGGGACGCCATTCTGGAAGGAAGCCTTCAAGGCACTCGAGTCAGCGCCAGTCCCTTTAGCGCAAGAACAGTAGGAGCTCTCCCCCTTGGCTCATCCCCCCGACCTCCACACCCCTTCTTACCCCCCAACGAACATAATGCACTCACGCATGAGGATATGCGAGTTCAAAAACAAAACCACAGTATATAAATACACACTAACCAAGAGATGGTCGGTTTATCAGTAGAGGTGCAGCATCAAAATGATGGGACGGCTCAGAGCCAGCTGAGTTAAAGGAAGGGAGGGAGGGGAAGGGATAGTTTAGAAGCTCAAATATAATTTTCGTCTTCTCAGGTCTTCCAGTACAAATGTAACAATGTTAAGTAGTCTACTCGAGACTCTAAATGTACAATTCCGACTGGTAGCAATAATTAGCATGACTCTCTAATTGTTTTGCAGAATGCCTGTTATGTTGTCCGAAAATCCAAAACGACGCCCTTGAAATTGATTGTCTGAAGAAGCCTGATGAATACCAAATATATGCTTGATTCCTTTTCATGTATGATGCAAAAGTTGGAAAACTTAATAAAATATGTTTTAAAAACAATGTATTGCAATTGTTAAACACTCTTGTACTTTTCTTTCATGAGGCCTTATAGTTTCTCATTAACATCAAATTGTCATATGCCTTGTATGGTGACAAATGTCTATCTTTTTAACTCTCAATAAAAAGACGACACAATAAAAACGATGTTGCCCAAAAAACAAATTGATGAAAAAGTAAGTGAAAAACAGGTGTCGTGGGTGTTCGAGTTAAGGGACAATTAATATAAAGGCAGCATAAGGAGGATGAGGAGCAGTCATGCATGGCTCCAGCAAAGAAAGAGATAACGTAGTGAAAAGGAAGCTATTAAAAAAAAAATCAGGTGACTATGGAGCAGCGGTATGGGAGCATAGCGAAAAGGGGGAAAAGAGAAAAACAGGAATGAGCAGCCGGAATCTGAAACACATATACATTTATAGGTGTTTACTGACCATTGTAGGTGGATTTCTTAAAAAAAGTGAAAGTGTTATTTTTGCACTACACAGCGTACCTTATATTTTGTTCTCGTGGTGTTTTAATATCACTTCCTGCTTTTCCATCAACAATTACAGGCCGGATTTTACCCTGTGCAATGGGGGGAAAAAATGAACTCAACTTACCATTAGTGAGCCGCAATTCAGCATCCGCCAGGCAGGCAGTGGACAAGGTGTCTTATGGTCCCCAACATTGATCGACGGAGCATCAGATGGAATGGTGGAGTACCACGAAAAAGAGGAATGGCTGGTTGCATGCAACTTCCCAAATTCAACAGGACAACTACAACAAAATACAGTTACAGAATCCATCTTAGTTTCTACTTATCTTTTAAGTAATGTTATTGCTGTGAACTTCTATGAGTGTGACTCTGTGCATTTGTTTGCTCTCTGCTTCAATTCATCCCTCCAGCCATTGTATACTTTTTTCTTTGCTATTTTTTAAACTAATTTAATGTACTAAGTGGTTCTTCTCTCTGAGGGCAGATAGGCAAGTGAAATTGCGTAATTACTGCAGCCCTGTACTGTCACATTGTTTCTTCATAGTTAGTACATTGTAGAAATTACTACTTACTTTTCAGTAACCTATCCATTTAGCAAACAACTTCATGCATGCAGTAGTGCATGCACTTCCCTTATGTCCCTTAAAAAATTTATGGATAGCTTGGTATCCAAAGATTTGTTTATCTTAATTTGTTGTTTGTCCATGCTGTGTTTTTTTTTTCCTCTCTCCACAAAACTTTCCCCACAAACCCCATTCCCATCCAAGTTTCAAACCCTAACTCTGTTCCCCGGGCTGTGTGGTTTTCATTGAGGTGTGAGTAAATTACAACAATAATTCCACACACTTGCTGGGGAGGATAAGGTGCAAGTAACCTCCTCAAATCAATTTTAAGGCAGCTAGATGAATCCTAGGATATTGTAATTCTGGTTAAAAAAAACAACAATGAGTATTTTAAAATAAATTCTGAATTTCAGGCCCACCATCGATTGGATCCATCGTCAACATCATCCTCCTACATCTCAAGAAGACTTGTTGTGTTACGCTGCTGTGTCACTGTTCTTGTTGTAGCCATAATCATCCATGCAATTCTTTTTTCCCCATACTTATCTTCAGCACTGCTTAGGCTACTGTTCCTTCTAATACTCCTCTCAGGCCACTCAATGTCTCATTTGTTTACTTTGTTTTTCATATGCTGCTACTGCTAGTGTGGTACCACTCCTACTAACACCACAACAACGGAATATCGGTCCGGGATGGCGTAATCGCCATTTGCCTTGCAGCCAGCACTGTGCCTAGCTCTATTCTCAAACACGAATCACAGGTAAGGTAAGCATTTTGGGGAGGTAGAATAATGGGCTAGGACTCGGAGGAGAGACTGACAGTAGTGCTAGTTAAGTACTAGTAGGCCAATTGAATTCACTAACTATGTTAGTGGAACTTTTGAACATTTTTGGACGTTTTAGATAATTCATGCTGGTAAGTTTGAGGAAACCAAACGTGCCGTAACCCCCGCCCACCACCCCACAAAATAAGATCAATGCTGAAGTATGTAAAATGAATAATGATATATTTCCCCTAACAAAAATAAACTAGTCCCACCCCTCCCTAACCCAAACAATTGTCCATTTCAAACAGTCCACTAGTCCCAAATAATCCCCAACTCCCGATTCCCACCCCCCAACAGTCTTTAAAAAAGGGGCAAGGGACACAGTCACTTCCGGCGGTGTCTGGACAGGCGGTCTCGCCCCTCCTTGCGGAGGTCCCGGAGCTGTTTTTCAAGATCGACCACCTTCAGCTCCAGGTAGTCCACTCCTAGGCTTAGGCGGCACATGCGTGCCTTCCAGGCTTTGGGGGGGGGGGGGCAGCTGCTGGTGCTCTTTTAGCTGAGCGGCGGCGGGGGGCTGTCTGAGCACGGCGCTGTGCTGGAGGCTGCTGGCTGGTGGACACGGGGGCAGTGCTGGAGGAGGTTGTTGACGCCCCCTCCTCCTGTTCCCGAGCCCACAGCCGGCAATATTCTACCCGAATGGCCTCCAGCTTCCGGGTCCTGGCCCAGACAGCCATCTCCCTTCTGGTGAGCTTTTTGGGAGCATCTATATGAAGAAAGAAAGAAAAATAATGTAACCAATACTCTTTACAATAACACAAAATAATTCAACAGAAAGTTGTCTCACAGTAACGCTAGCAATTTGCAAGCACAGTATAACATTTTGGCATGTATCTTTCCGCCGTCTTTGTAGGCCTGTAACAGTGGGAGTTTCAGGAATTCTACTACCAGGCAGCACTATGGACTCAATACATAGTCAGAGAGTCAGAGAGTACACCAGTATTCTTCTTTTTTCTCTAGTTTTGTGAAAGAAATTACTTGTAGGTGAACTTGTGGTAGCCGTCATAATGTTATGTTATGTTATAAAATGTTATAAAGTGCACAGCAGCCCCAGCGTGGGGGCGTCCCGGCGCTGAACTCCAGAACAGAAAAAAGAACCATGAGCGGAGTAGTGAATAGGCATCTCCAAAATTATTTTACAGGAATAGATGAGTTTTTATAGCTTTCCTAAAAACGGTCAAACTTTGAATTCCTCTGATGTAAGAGGGAAGAGCGTTCCAGGCTTTAGCTGCAAGAAAGAGAAAAGAACGTCCTCCCGCTCTACTACGTTTGACCCGAGGCACTTCGACCAAATTTTGGCCCGCAGAACGTAATGTACGCAGAGGAGCATACAAGTTCAGAAGCGGGCAGAGCATCCTGGGAGTGGTCAGTCTTAAGATTTTAAACGAAATACAGAGAGTCTTAAACTGTATTCGTTGGGCTACAGGTAGCCAGTGGAGCCTTCGGATGGCCGCAGATATCGGGCTGAATATTAGGCAAGCCTACTATAACTCTAGCAGCCGCATTTTGAATGCGTTGCATTCGGACGATTTCTGCCTGATTTGCGCTCAACAATAATGAGCAGGCGTAATCAAGTCTAGACATCACTGTGGCCTGGACTATCATCTGTCTGGTCTCAGAGTCAAAACATTTTAAGACAAGTTTCAGACTACGCAGGATGCCAAAGCAAGTGGCGGCAACTTTCTTTGTATGGGTGGAAAAGCTGAGGGTCGAATCTAGCTAGACTCCGAGATTTTTCACTTCTATCTTTGGTTCCGGAGCTTTCCCCAAAGTAGCTGGCCACCAGTGGTCTCCCCATAAATAGGTGTTCCTACCAACCAGTAGAACCTCAGTCTTGGCCGCATAAAGCTGTAAGCAGTTAGCTGTCAACCAGTCAGCCACTGCAGACAGCCCGGCTTTAAATCTGACATGATCCCCGGTTGCACCCTCTGATAGGGCAACCACCAGCTGTGTGTCGTCCGCGTATGAGAAGATGTTAAGGTCCCACATCCTGGCGACCGCAGCGAGCGGCTGCACATAAAGGTTGAACAGGGTGGGGCTCAAGGCAGAGCTCAGTCATCTTGCACCCAAGACAAAGAGACACAAGCCATGATGACGCAGACTTGCATGCATTACTTTAAGCAGTACATGCAGGTGGGGATAGGGAAACTATTACTTTTGTATAGGGGTGGCACTGGCCATACTCGGTTACATCAAGGGCTACTGCTCAATGTAATTTATATTTCGCACTGCCCCCCTTGGGCCTTCAGTACTACACAAGGAAAATGAAGATGATTCATTTCTGATCATGTATCCAGCCGATCACATGATCTCTTTGCTTATATGATGGATGACTTTAGGTGCTTTGTTGTGATAGATTGAGTGAACAACAGCGATAGTCAACCCATGATTAACACAGCAGAAAGAAAATTATGAACATAGGGAATGAGTGTGGTAACCATAATTGCCGGAGGAAGGGGCTTGACTTGATATAATTGTCAACTATACAATACATACACAATATATGCTGTGCTTCCAAAGTAAACTACTGTACTGTTACTTTAGGCAAGGGAGAGTTTCTGAACAATCACAACTTGTAGTATTTGGATTTCCTCTGCTTTGCTACTCTGGCACGGACATGCTCTTCGAACAAAGTAACACTCTTCATGCACTGAGCATCTGCTCTACATACACCTCTGCTATGTATGAGGAAGAAGATACCATCCAGGCTTCCAAAGTAAACGTCTATCATTTTTCTTAATGTCTCAACTGTAACAACTTTACTTTTTCTCAACAACCAAATAACACCCTTTTCATTTTATTTGGTAAACCACCGTCTTGACTTGCATTTGAGTTTCACCAAAATGATATATTGCAATGCACACCACACATGAATTTTCTGATTGACCCACACAGACAGTCATTTTTTCTTTCTCCTCCAACCATCCTTGCTTCAAGCAGCCATGCATCTGATTCCTTCCTATCAGCCACCTCTGCCTGCATTCAAAAACACATATCATTCTTTAGTCATAAATGTTACGACTCGCTCGTCCTTCCATTGGCCTTAAGTTCTTTCCCTTTTCGTTCATCACATCCCTCAAGTTCATCTGATATGACTTGGCTTCACGATAAAAGTTTCCCAGCTGATTTTAAATCAAATAGAGGGGCCAATGCTTACTCAAGAACTACCGCCGCTAATGCTATTGCTAAGTCAAGGGTGACTGTCTTCTCCGTGATTGGCTAAAAAAAATGTAGTTCTAAATCAGTAACTGTTCTTAACAGTACAGTGTACTTGTAGTAGTGTACTGTCTACTGTACAGTACATCATACACTCCTTTGCGAGCCTACTCTAAAATGTCAATAAGTAAGGAGTATAATAATAACTTACCACCGTCCGACGCTGCTGAGCCATCCCCCTCAGCTCCTCCTGGTGGCGCCGCCACATCCGCCGCTTGAGTGGACCCCTCCGCCCTGCTGGCCCCGGCACTGGTGGTGGCAAGTGCTGCATCCGATGTTGTGACGCCTAGAAAAAACATTTCATATTTTTAGATGCCATACACCACCCCCTACTTTGTCTCGTAATGGAAGAGAAAATGTTAAACAATTTTTAATTATTGGGACTGAAAAGAAGTCACGATTTTGGGGAGGGTGTTAACTTATATGCTTAGCCATAACATGCAACTCTTTTTGGCACAACTGATGAATGCTTGCTCTTTAACGTGCAACATTTTTATAATTACAGACAAAACCAACTACTCCTCATCACCACCAGGAGGACTTGAAGTTCCAATAAGGTGAGGGCTCCCGAGTCCCGCACAGTTACTTTTGACTGAGGTATGTGGAAAGTCAAACTGCACCTATCATCAACAATGTCCTATTTCTCTTGTCCATACTTCTGTATGTGCAGAATAGTCCCTGAAACACTAGCGGTATGGTATGTGCTACTATCAAATCAAAAAGCCAACTACTAGCTTATTCTTGGTGGACATTGACATTTTGGTGTTGGAAATTGTCAAAGCACTAACATTAAGAAGACTGGAATAGACAGCAAGGGCAACCCAGAGGACTGCACTGAGTGCCTCTAGAGCTATTGCTGGATCAGAGTTTTGTTTAACACCGTTTGCCAACTGGGCAAGCTTAGCTACCTACAGAGACCGACTCATAAATAGTAGTAGCACAGAGAGTGATGGTAGAGAGGCAGGATAAGAATGTAGAAACAGTCTACAAGAAGATCAAAGACTATTTTGTAAAAAATAGAATTAGGAAACAGTTTGGAATGAATAGGAGCTGTAAATGTTAGGGAAGTATAATTATATTAACAACAGAACAACTTACTGGGGCCAGCCGAAGAGCCTGCAGAGGACCGTTCCTGCCCACTCTGTTCCGCCAGAGTCTGGGATGTTGCTGCCTTGCCCCTGGGAGGTGCTGATGATCATGAAATAAACACAAACATGGATGATTGTTTTTTAGAAATATTTGATTTCTTTGACCACAATCTAAATTTATCTCAGGGAAACAAATTACCAACAATTGCACTACATGTATTGACCTATATGATCTGGTCAACTAGGAGGATACTAGTAAAGTATTGCTGGATTTGCAGTCCGTCTACTTGGAAATGTATGTAAATCACTAACTAAACGAACAACAAAAAGGTTCTACTACGACTGCCAGCACTCAGCAGCACGCGACGTGACAGACACAGTCCGTCATCATGATTGCAGACCACTAAAAAATTTCCTACTACAAATAACAAGTCATAATATACTCAACCTATCAATCCATTACTATCCCTTCTTCTTCGGAGCAAGTGAAAAACCTAGGGGTCAGACTGGACACTAATTTGTCCTTTGAACACCACACTAGAGGGGTAGCAGGTAAATGCTACAGCATCCTGAAAATCCTGCGCAAAACCCTGTATTCCCTCCCTACAACTAGTAGAAGAACTTTGATCCATACCCTTGTGACTCCCCATCTAGATTACAGCAACTCACTGTATATGGGCTGGAGTAAAAAAGGTCTCCATCGTCTACAGTGTGTGTAGAACGCAGCTGCCAGACTGGCACTAAATTTATCTAGAAAGTCCTCAGGGAAACGGGCCTTAGCAACCCTTCACTGGCTGCCTATTCATGAGCGCATTGTATTTAAAACAATGTGTATGGCTCATCGTATTGCGCAAGGGAAGGGGCCAATATATCTCCAAAAACTTCTGACCAAGTATCAACCCAAGCGCCATTTGAGATCTCTGGGTAGTATGCTCTTCCAAGTACCCAGAATCTACCGGGCGCGTATGGGGGGAAGGTCCTTTAAATATCTGGCCAGCAAACAATGGAATGCTCTACCCATTGAACTCCGCATGGAACCATCGGAGACAAGGTTCCGTCAAAAACTAAAAACACATCTCTTTCCAAAATTGTGAGACTCTCTAACCGACCCCAGTCACTTGTAATTTCTCTGATGCAGCTCACTTCACTGTCTATACAGCGCGGGGACACTCTGTTTCCTAGTGTAACCAGGCGCTATACAAGCTGTTTTCATTATTATTATTATTATTATTTGTGGCAGCAGGAGTACAAAGGAAGGACTAGACTTGAGTCTCTAGTCTCTCTAGCATTACGCAGTTCTGTAAAGTACTACATTCATACATATTCAGGCCAAATGAGCACAAAGTTGCAAACAAGTAAGCATAGTAGAAACGCCACTGAGGAGGCGAGCACCTGCAATCACAGAAGCTATTTAAACACGATTTTACCTGCAATGTAATCGAATAGGCAGCATTCTTGCTCTTCAGGAAAGACATATATTAGCAATATAACACAGAGCAGAAGTATTACTTTTTTGTGGTATATTTATTTTTATATTTTTTTATATATATATATAAACAACAAAATATAAAAAAATATATATATGTATATATATATATATATAAAATATATAAAATATATAAATGCGCTCTATCTTGGAGCCCCTGTTTCGGTTACCCGGCAACTCCAGGTCGCCCAGAACTCTGCAGCGAGGCTACTTACGGGTACTAGTTACCGTACATCAGCGGGACCCGCACTGCCCACCTTGCATTGGCTTCCTATAAGGGAGCGGGTTCACTTCAAAACCCTTTGTACGGTCCACAAAACACTCTATGGGAGGGGTCCCCCATCCTAGATGACATGATTAAGTCATATAAACCATCTAGGAATCTTCACTCGAATCAGCAAAACCTTTTGGCAATTCCCAGGATTAATAGGGCCCGTACAGGAGGCCGTCTTTTTTCGTATAATGCGGCAAGGTTATGGAATGCTCTTCCTCCATTCCTCCGACAAGAGCCTAACCTACTTGCATTTCGAAAGAAGCTAAAAACTGTCCTGTTCCCTAAGATCTAGACAAACTTAGGCTTCCGCATCTTCTGCAATTTATCTCCCTTTGGTTAGTCCTAAGCGCTGGGATGCTTCCGAGTAGCCATGCGCTATAGAAGAGCCTTTACAATTACAATTACAATTACAATTACAGAAGAATACAAATTAGTTATTAAATAGCTACTCACCAAGGCCAGGGATCTCCACACCTAGCAGGTGGAGCAGGTCCTGCTCCCGGTCGAGGACGTCGGCCCACCGGTGCGTCGCTTGGTCATAGGTGCGCCGGACCCCCGACTCCCTCCGCATGGCCCGGCACACCTTATCCCACCGCTAGCGACGCTCCCGGAGGCCATACCCTTGACCGGGCCTGCCCCCTGCTGCCACGGTCTTAGGGAGGTGGCGCAGAACAAAAAATATAAGAGCGGCCACCTCCACCGCGGTAAAAACCTCCCTGGCCACTACATCCTCCCCCCTCAATCGCCCGCATGGGAGCTGGGTACGGGGTGCGGGACCCTTCCCCTTGCTTTTCCCGGCTCCCTTTGCCATGGTCCAGGGCGAAAGAAGAAAAGAATAGGGGAAAAAAAGAAATAAAATAAAAGAGAGAGCTAAACAAAAAAAGTAGTTATTAAAGTAACAAAAAGTTGAAAAAAACACAAAATATAGATCTAGACAAATAGAGAGATAGATAATGAGCAAAAAAGAGCAAAAAAAAGTTCAAAGAAACAAAGGATTGCAAAGATTGAAAGAGGATAGAAAAACCATGCCCAGAACCATAGCAATGAATGAAAAGCAAGATGGCCCATTGAGGACTGCGTGGGTAAGTTTGCGTGATATTTCCCCCGCGAGCACGCAAAAACACACGCAAACTCATAATAGCGCGCTGCACACAGCGCGAGCTTGCGAATAGCGCCCGGAAACGGAAATACGCAATGCGCACAAGATGGCCGCGCCCATGTACGACCGCATGGGTAACTTCGCGCTCGGTGCGCTGCATGCGGCCTGCGAATATGCAAAAAAACCCGCGAACACGCAAAAAAAATCTGCAAATTCGCACAAATTCACGGATAATACGGATCGCGAATTCGATTTTGCGCGAATTCGCAGACCGCGAATTCTCAAATTTCGCCCATATTTAATACTGACTGACTTGATCTGGGGCAGCGGTCGCCATAGGGTGGGTCTGGCTAAACTACAGCTGGACATGGATAAGGGTGGTTTGGGGGTCCCAGATTTCCACCCTTATTGCTACGCGAGCAAGCTACGGTTGCTATCATTCTGGCTAGCAGGGCATAATTTACACGAAATTGGTTACACAACCCTTGAGCTCGACCGAGGGGAATTGCACACACTCCTGCTATCACGGGCCAGTTTGCCCCCAACCGCCCCCCACACTCCTACATACTGCACTTACATACTGGAAAAATTCCCTACACTACACATGCAGCTGTCCCCCATACTTGGACAACACGCTGCTAGCAGGAATTCCTACCCCTCTGGGCCTACTCTCTAAACGGAGGATACTGGCCTGGGTTGAGGGCGGGGTACCACGTTAGGTGCATAGTTTGACGAAGGCACCCTCATGGAGCATGATAAATTCACCAAGCATAACGGGGTCACAGACAAATTAAACCTCACACACACAGAGGTTCTTCAATACGTGAAAAAACATTGGGCCCCACACGGGGAAGCACCCGCCCAACACAAATTGGTTCAAATGACATACCTCATGGGAAATGGCGGACACCTCACTAAATGGCTATACAAAAGCATTAGATCACATACTGGCATCACCCTGACAGACTTACATACCAGATGGTCTAGGGACCTAGACAAAGAGCTGACAGACAAATAATGGGACTTGATTTTAGAATATACCAGGAAAATTCCACGAAACGCCGAATTCAAATGTATTCAATACATGGTCATACATAAGGTATACCTCACCCCACACCAACTGCAGTGTATGTTCCTAAACACACAACATCATTGCCCTAGATGCAAGGCAGAAGAGGCCGATTTGATCCTCATGCTATGGCTGTGACCGGTGCTCGCTGGGTTCTGAGCAGAGGCAGTGGCAATTACTGCCGCGGCAGCGGATACCCCCATGCCGAACACAGCCGGTAACTGTCTGTTGGGCATCACCCAACGCACTAAAGCACAGAAAGTACAGCTTTGCTTCATGGACCTAGCCCTGCTCATAGCTAAACGTGCCATCACCATGTGGTGGAAATCAGCCAAACCTGCACCGCTCCACGGCTGGCATGGGAAAGTAGTGAGATGGAGTAGTGCAGAAAGCGCAATAATTAGGTGAGAGGAAGCCCGCGGGCTGCGCCTAAAAATAATCCCCATGGAAGGGGACGCCATTCTGGAAGCCTTCAAGGTACTCGAGCCAGCGCCAGTCCCTGTAGCGCAAGAACAGTAGGAGCTCTCCCCCTTGGCCCATCCCCCCGACCTCCACACCCCTTCTTACCCCCCCAACGAACATAATGCACTCACGCATGAGGATATGCGAGTTCAAAAACAAAACCACAGTATATAAATACACACTAATCAAGAGATGGTCGGTTTATCAGTAGAGGTGCAGCATCAAAATGATGGGACGGCTCAGAGCCAGCTGAGTTAAAGGAAGGTAGGGAGGGGAAGGGATAGTTTAGAAGATCAAATATAATTTTCGTCTTCTCAGGTCTTCCAGTACAAATGTAACAATGTTAAGTAGCCTACTCGAGGCTCTAAATGTACAATTCCAACTGGTAGCAATAATTAGCATGAATCTAATTGTTTTGCAGAATGCCTGTTATGTTGTCCGAAAATCCAAAACGACGCCCTTGAAATTGATAGTCTGAAGAAGCCTGATGAATACCAAATATATGCTTGATTCCTTTTCATGTATGATGCAAAAGTTGGAAAACTTAATAAAATATGTTTTAAAAAATGTTATTGTAATTGTTAAACACTCTTGTACTTTTCTTTTATGAGGCCTTAAAGTTTCTCATTAACATCAAATTGTCATATGCCTTGTATGGTGACGAATGTCTATCTTTTTAACTCTCAATAAAAAGACGACACAAAAAAATGATGTTGCCCAAAAAACAAATTGATGAAAAAGTAAGTGAAAAACAGGTGTCGTGGGTGTTCGAGTTAAGGGACAATTAATATAAAGGCAGCATAAGGAGGATGGGGAGCAGTCATGCATGGATCCAGCAAAGAAAGAGACAACGTAGTGAAAAGGAAGCTATTAAAAAAAAAATCAGGTGACTATGGAGCAGCGGTATGGGAGCATAGCGAAAAGGGGGAAAAGAGAAAAATAGGAATGAGCTGCGGGAATCTGAAAAACATTTACATTTATGGGTGTTTACTGACCATTGTAGGTGGATTTCTTAAAAAAAGTGAAAGTGTTATTCTTGCACTACACAGCGTACCTTATATTTTGTTCTCCGTGGTGTTTTAATATCACTTCCTGGTTTTCCATCAACAATTACAGGCCGGATTTTACCCTGTGCAATGGGGCGAAAAAATGAACTCAGACTTACCATTAGTGAGCCGCAATTCAGCATCCGCCAGGCAGGCAGTGGACAAGGTGTCTTATGGTCCCAACATTGATCGACGGAGCATCAGATGGAATGGTGGAGTACCACAAAAAAGAGGAATGGCTGGTTGCATGCAACTTCCCAAATTCAACAAGACAACTACAACAATAATATGTTACAGTACCCATCTTAGTTTCTACTTAGTAATGTTATTGCTCTGAACTTCTATGAGTGTGACTCTGTGCATTTGTTTGCTCTCTGCTTCAATTCATCCCTCCAGCCATTGTATACTTTTTTCTTTGCTATTTTTTAAACTAATTTAATGTACTAAGTGGTTCTTCTCTCTGAGGGCAGATAGGCAAGTGAAATTGCGTAATTACTGCAGCCCTGTACTGTCACATTGTTTCTTCATAGTTAGTACATTGTAGAAAGTACTACTTACTTTTCAGTAACCTATCCATTTAGCAAACAACTTCATGCATGCAGTAGTGCATGCACTTCCTTTATGTCCCTTAAAAAATGTATGGATAGCTTCGTATCCAAAGATTTGTTTATCTTCATTTGTTGTTTGTCCATGCTGTGGTTTTCCTCTCTCCACAAAACTTTCCCCACGAACCCCATTCCCATCCAAGTTTCAAACCCTAACCCTCTTCCCCCAGGTGTGTGGTTTTCATTGAGGTGTGAGTAAATTACAACAATAATTCCACACACTTGCTGGGGAGGATAAGGTGCAAGTAAACTGCTCAAATCAATTTTAAGGCAGCGAGATGAATCCTAGGATATTGTATTTCTGGTTAAAAAACAACAATGAGTATTTTAAAAAAAAATCTGAATTTCAGGCCCACCATCGATTGGATCCATCGTCAACATCATCCTCCTACATCTCAAGAAGACTTGTTGTGTTACGCTGCTGTGTCACTGTTCTTGTTGTAGCCATAATCATCCATGCAATTCTTTTTTCCCCATACTTATCTTCAGCACTGCTTAGGCTACTGTTCCTTCTAATACTCCTCTCAGGCCACTCAATGTCTCATTTGTTTACTTTGTTTTTCATATGCTGCTACTGCTAGTGTGGTACCACTCCTACTAACACCACAACAACGGAATATCGGTCCGGGATGGCGTAATCGCCATTTGCCTTGCAGCCAGCACTGTGCCTAGCTCTATTCTCAAACACGAATCACAGGTAAGGTAAGCATTTTGGGGAGGTAAAATAATGGGCTAGGACTCGGAGGAGAGACTGACAGTAGTACTAGTTAAGTACTAGTAGGCCAATTGAATTCACTAACTCTGTTAGTGGAACTTTTGAAATTTTTTGGACGTTTTAGATAATTCATGCTGGTACGTTTGAGGAAACCAAACGTGCCGTAACCCCCGCCCACCACCCCACAAAATAAGATCAACGCTGAAGTATGTAAAATGAATAATGATATATTTCCCCTAACAAAAATAAACTAGTCCCACCCCTCCCTAACCCAAACAATTGTCCATTTCAAATAGTCCACTAGTCCGAAATAATCCCCAACTCCCGATTCCCCCCCCAACGTTCTTTTAAAAAGGGGCAAAGGACACAGTCACTTCCGGCGGTGTCTGGACAGGCGGTCTCGCCCCTCCTTGCGGAGGTCCCGGAGCTGTTTTTCAAGATCGACCACCTTCAGCTCCAGGTAGTCCACTCCTAGGCTTAGGCAGCGCATGCGTGCCTTCCAGGCTTTTGGGGGGGGGGGCAGCTGCTCGTGCTCTTGTAGCTGAGCGGCGGCGGGGGGCTGTCTGAGCACGGCACTGTGCTGGAGGCTGCTGGCTGGTGGACACGGGGCAGTGCTGGAGGAGGTTGTTGACGCCCCCTCCTCCTGTTCCCGAGCCCACAGCCGGCAATATTCCACTCAAATGGCCTCCAGCTTCCGGGACCTGGCCCGGACAGCCATCTCCCTTCTGGTGAGCTTTCTGTGAGCATCTATATGAAGAAAGAAAGAAATATAATGTTATAAAATTTTATAAAGTGCACAGCAGCCCCAGCGTGGGGGCGTCCCGGCGCTGAACTCCAGAACAGAAAAAAGAACCATGAGCGAAGTAGTGAATAGGCATCTCCCAAAAAATGTTACAGGAATAGATGAGTTTTTATAGCTTTCCTAAAAACGGACAAACTTTGAATTCCTCTGATGTAAGAGGGAAGAGCGTTCCAGGCTTTAGCTGCAAGGAAGAGAAAAGAACGTCCTCCCGCTCTACTACGTTTGACCCGAATCACTTCGACCAAATTTTGGCCCGCAGAACGTAATGTACGCAGAGGAGCATACAAGTTCAGAAGCGGGCAGAGCATCCTGGGAGTTGTCAATCTTAAGATTTTAAACGAAATACAGAGTCTTAAACTGTATTCGTTGGGCTACAGGTAGCCAGTGGAGCCTTCGGATGGTCGCAGATATCAGGCTGAATTTAGGCAAGCCTACTAGAACTCTAGCAGCCGCATTTTGAATGCGTTGCATTCGGACGATTTCTGCCTGATTTGCGCCCAACAATAATGAGCAGGCGTAATCAAGTCTAGACATCACTGTGGCATGGACTATCATCTGTCTGGTCTCAGAGTCAAAACATTTTAAGACAAGTTTCAGACTACGCAGGATGCCAAAGCAAGTGGCGGCAACTTTCTTTGTATGGGTGGAAAAGCTGAGGGTCGAATCTAGCTAGACTCCGAGATTTTTCACTTCTATCTTTGGTTCCGGAGCGCTCCCCAAAGTAGCTGACCACCAGTGGTCTCCCCATAAATAGGTGTTTCTACCAACCAGTAGAACCTCAGTCTTGGCCGCATTAAGCTGTAAGCAGTAAGCTGTCAACCAGTCAGCCACTGCAGACAGCCCGGCTTTGAATCTGACATGATCCCCGGTTGCACCCTCCGATAGGGCAACCACCAGCTGCGTGTCGTCCGCGTATGAGACGATGTTAAGGTCCCACATCCTGGCGACCGCAGCGAGCGGCTGCACATAAAGGTTGAACAGGGTGGGGCTCAAGGCAGAGCTCAGTCATCTTTCACCCAAGACAAAGAGACACAAGCCATGATGACGCAGACTTGCATGTATTACTTTAAGCAGTACATGCAGGTGGGGATAGGGAAGCTCTTACTTTTGTATAGGGGTGGTACTGGCCATACTCGGTTACATCAAGGGCTACTGCTCAATGTAATTTATATTTCGCACTGCCCCCCTTGGGCCTTCAGTACTACAAAAGGAAAATGAAGATGATTCATTTCTGATCATGTATCCAGCCGATCACATGATCTCTTTGCTTATATGATGGATGACTTTAGGTGCTTTGTTGTGATAGATTGAGTGAACAACAGCGATAGTCCACCCATGATTAACACAGCAGAAAGAAAATTATGAACATAGGGAATGAGTGTGGTAACCATAATTGCCGGAGGAAGGGGCTTGACTTGATATGAAATGAAATGAAATGAAAAAGAAATTTCTAAAGCGCACTGCGGCCAAGCGGCTTCCTGGCGCTGAGGAACACAACCCTAACTGCCAGGGGTCCAGGGAAATTAGCTAGGGAAAGCCTGAAGAAAAAGGAAAGTTTTGAGAGCTTTACGGAAGTGTGAGAAAATAGGGATGGAACGAATAGAGAGAGGGAGAGTATTCCAGATCTGGGGAGCCCGCACCGAGAAGCGGGTGCCTCCGGTGCGGGATTTGCGGAAGCGGGGAACGTGAAGAAGAGAGAGAGAGGACGAACGAAGAGAACGACAAGGAGCGTGAGAAGAGATTAAGGAATTGATAAAGAGAGGAGCGGAGTTGATATAATTGTCAACTATACAATACATACACAATATATGCTGTGCTTGCAAAGTATACTACTGTACTGTTACTGTAGGCAAGGGAGAGTTTCTGAACAATCACAACTTGTAGTATTTGGATTTCCTCTGCTTTGCAACTCTGGCACGGACATGCTCTTCGAACAAAGTAACACTCTTCATGCACTGAGCATCTGCTCTACATACACCTCTGCTATGTATGAGGAAGAAGATACCATCCAGGCTTCCAAAGTAAACGTCTATCATTTTCTTAATGTCTCAACTGTAACAACTTTACTTTTTCTCAACAACCAAATAACACCCTTTTCATTTTATTTGGTAAACCACCGTCTTGACTTGCATTTGAGTTTCACCAAAATGATATATTGCAATGCACACCACACATGAATTTTCTGATTGACCCACACAGACAGTCATTTTTTCTTTCTCCTCCAACCATCCTTGCTTCAAGCAGCCATGCATCTGATTCCTTCCTATCAGCCACCTCTGCCTGCATTCAAAAACACATATCATTCTTTAGTCATAAATGTTACGACTCGCTCGTCCTTCCCTAAGTTCTTTCCCTTTTCGTTCATTACATCCCTCAAGTTCATCTGATATGACTTGGCTTCACGATAAAAGTTTCCCAGCTGATTTTAAGTCAAATAGAGGGGGCCATTGCTTACTCAAGAACTACCGCCGCTAATGCTATTGCTAAGTCAAGGGTGACTGTCTTCTCCGTGATTGGCTAAAAAAATGTAGTTCTAAATCAGTAACTGTTCTTAACAGTACAGTGTACTTGTAGTAGTGTACTGTCTACTGTAAAGTACAGCATACACTCCTTTGCGAGCCTACTCTCCAATGTCAATAAGTAAGGAGTATAATAATAACTTACCACCGTCCGCCGCTGCTGAGCCATCCCCCACAGCTCTTCCTGGTGGTGCTGCCACATCCGCCGCTTGAGTGGACCCCTCCGCGCTGCTGGCCCCGGCACTGGTGGTGGCAAGTGCTGCATCCGATGTTGTGACGCCTAGAAAAAACATTTCATATTTTTAGATGCCATACACCACCCCCTACTTTGTCTCGTAATGGAAGAGAAAATGTTAAACAATTTTTAATTATCGGGACTGAAAAGAAGTCATGGTTTTGGGGAGGGTGTTAACTTATATGCTTAGCCATAACATGCAACTCTTTTTGGCACAACTGATGAATGCTTGCTCTTTAACGTGCAACATTTTTATAATTACAGACAAAACCAACTACTCCTCATCACCACCAGGAGGACTTGAAGTCGAATAAGGTGAGGGCTCCCGAGTCCCGCACAGTTACTTTTGACTGAGGTATGTGGAAAGTCAAACTGCACCTATCATCAACAATGTCCTATTTCTCTTGTCCATACTTCTGTATGTGCAGAATAGTCCCTGAAACACTAGCGGTGTGGTATGTGCTACTATCAAATCAAAAAGCCAACTACTAGCTTATTCTTGGTGGACATTGACATTTTGGTGTTGGAAATTGTCAAAGCACTAACATTAAGAAGACTGGAATAGACAGCAAGGGCAACCCAGAGGACTGCACTGAGTGCCTCTAGAGCTATTGCTGGATCAGAGTTTTGTTTAACACCGTTTGCCAACAGGGCAAGCTTAGCTACCTACACAGACCGACTCATAAATAATAGTAAATAGTAGTAGCACAGAGAGTGATGGTAGAGGCAGGATAAGAAAGTAGAAACAGTCTACAAGAAGATCAAAGACTATTTTGTAAAAAATAGAATTAGGAAACAGTTTGGAATGAATAGGTGCTGTAGATGTTCGGGAAGTATAATTATATTAACAACACAACAACTTACTGGGGCCAGCCGAAGAGCCTGCAGAGGACCGTTCTTGCCCACTCTGCTCCGCCAGAGTCTGGGATGTTGCTGCTTTGCCCCTGGGAGGTGCTGATGATCATGAAATAAACCCAAACATGGATGATTGTTTTTTAGAAATATTTGATTTCTAAAATATTAATTTTAACTCATGATCTTGAATTCAAGAGGGACTGGTCTCTTATAAGTTGGAGATGTACTAGGGACTGGCTAGTCCTTATTATAAAAACTGCGACTAAACTTACACAAGAACTCAAAATAGAGATAACAAAGCTAGAGGTAAAGATCAAGAGTTACCTATCCCCTGCTGCCCTAAAAAAGAGACTAGAGGAACTGAACCAAGAGATGACTGATTTTGAACTCACCTTGAAAAAAAGCAAATACAAGAAACATAAAAAAGACACAGAGGGTTTCACACATGAACACGTATATCCCTACATCAAAAAAGATTATGTGTCCAAGAATCACAACAACGATCAGGACACTGATTTTTCGGACACAAGCTCAAACAGTTCAAGTTCAAGTAGGAATAGCAATCAGGGAGCAAGAGGAGGGACACCATCCCCCAGAAGACCGTATCCACATGGCGGGAGAGGTTGGGCACCCTATCAAGGGCCACCAGGCTACATGCATGGACCCCCAGGCTACATGCAATACCCACCAGTGCCAACCTATATGGGTAATCAATTCCAACCATGGGACCAACAGGCACCTCCATTTAACTACTATGGCCCACCGCCTTTTTTAGGCCAGTGCCAAGGACAGCGAAGGGGCAGAAATCGAAAAGGCACACAGGTCCACTGGAACCAACAACCTGTGGTGCCCCCGGGTGTGTCAACCCGGAGCCAAACAGCATCAACCAGTCGGGGAACCTAGTGGTGAACCTGTCAGACCACCAATTAACAGAGGCCCAAGAGAATGTTCTGGGTAAGGGGTTAGGCTTTGTCCCAACCAATAAGATGGACAAATTCAAAGTATGTCAAGAAATGAAGGAGTTTATGTGGAAATTAAAGCTAAAAGCCTTTTTTCAAAACTCTGACAATGAGACCGCTGACCAATAAGACACAGGTCTAAAGAAGAAATCCACTTTTACCCCAATAGACTCCACAATACCAGTTGAACTTCTGGCGTTTGAGAAAGCAGTCATGGAGGATCTGGAAAACTTGCCCACAGACGCGAGCGACACCGACCAAAACACTACCAGATTGGAGAGAGACGCACTCCATGAACTTGCTAACAATCAAGATATCGTAATTAAGCCAGCTGATAAAGGCGGGACTACGGTCATACAGTCCTATGCGAATTACGACAGAGCATGTAGGAAACTGTTGGAAGACAGACGCAACTACCAGGTACTCAGAGAAGACCCAACAGAAGAGGTCAGGATCTGTATTCTCATAATGATTGAGGGAGCCAGAGCACATGACTGGCTAACGAAGAAAGCGAGTGACTTCCTAATTCAGGACAATCCTAAAACACCCTATTTTTACACTATACCTAAGATTCATAAGGATGCCCCCTATCCACCAGGTCGCCCTATAGTATCTGGGATTGAGTCAATCCTTGAACCTTTGTCAAAATTCACTGACGCATTCCTTAGACCTATAGTGCAAGCGACCAACACCTATTTGAAGGACACCAAGGCTGTCCTACAATTGGTTAAGGAAGTACTTTTTGATCCAGAACAGGACCTCCTTTTGGGCTTAGATGTGGAGAGCCTCTACACAAGCCTCCCCCACCAAGAAACCTTGGAAATAATAGAGGAAGTCCTTTTCTCCACACCTTGGAAATACCACACATCAAGACAGGAGGTACTTGAATGTATCTCTCTATCCCTGAAGAAGAACTTTTTTCAGTACGAAAGTACGTACTATTTACAGAAACATGGCACGAGCATGGGGAGCACATGTGCCCCCAGTCTGGCCGGTCTGTACGTACACCACCTAGAGACAACAAAAATCCTCAGCGACCAAAATCCCTACAGGAACCATGTGGTGACATGGAAAAGGTACATTGACGATGTGCTAGTCATCTGGAGGGGTGACCAAGACTCAGTCAACCATTTCATGACCTGGCTGAATCAACAAGACCGGTTCCTTAAATTCACCCACACAGTCTCCAAGGAGAACCTTGTGTTCCTTGATTTAAACATCTATCCCATTGATGGGAGATTAGAAACATGTACCCATTTCAAACCTACTGCCAAGAACAGTCTGTTACTTTACAGCAGTTTTCACCCGCGACACCTACGCTACAATCTACCCTATGGGCAATTTCTTCGCCTGCGGCAAAACTGCAGTGACATCAAAGATTTTAAAACACAAGCAGCTAATCTAGAGCGCAAACTACTGAACAGAAACTACCCAAGAACTGTTGTCAACAAAGGCCTAAAAAGAGCTCGTAATAACAACAGAGAGGCTTTATTAGAACCAACAGTGATAAAAGAACCTGACCTACGCCCCATCTGCGTTACAACGTACAATACCAACTCTAACCGTATCACTAAGATTGTGAACAAACATTGGAAAATGCTCAACTGCGGCAAACTAGACTTTCCAAAACCCATGTTTTCACTCAGAAGGGGTAAAAATCTAAAGGATCTGTTGGTCCACATGAGACCAAAGAACTTCAGCAATGATGACCCTCCAAAACTAACAGCTGTCAGTGGGCATCATCCATGTGGCTCATGTGCGTCCTGTCAATACACGCATAAAAGCCGCAGCATCACCTTCCCCAATCAATCTACTTGGGAGCAACGTTCTTTTACTAACTGTAATAGCCGCAACGTGGTCTATCTGATTACTTGCCCCTGCAAGAAAGAATACGTGGGCATGACCACCAGGCCAGTGAAAGTTCGTATGGGGGAGCACCGCAGCAACGTGCGTTGCAAAAAAACCACGACCAGAATGGCGACACATTATATGACAATGGGACACAGTATACATGATTTGAAATGGACAGTCATAGAGGCTTTCAGGAACGACAAGGACCTCTTATCCAAGGAGCAACGTTGGGTGTACCGTTTAGGTACTCACCAGACAGGCCTTAATGACGAAATACCCTGGTCCCAACTCAAAATCTAAATGATCCATGTGCCCTTCTGCCATTGTGTATAATGTTTGTCACACTCTCTATACATTCAATAATGGCCCAGACCCTTATTGTTCGTCTTTTTGCCAGTTTCGCCCACTTTCTGGAATCAGTGACACAGTATGCGCATGCGCGTAAAAGTAACACCTTACCGCGCATGCGCACTAAAAATCGGGACACGCGTAGCAGCAGCCTTTCACCGCGCATGCGCACTCCAATCGGAACCCCGGTTCACTACGGACGATACTTTCTCCGCCCTAAAAGCATTTCTTAACAAACTATCAAGTCAGCGGGTACCCGCGGCTGACTTCCATGCGAACAGAGGCTTTTAAACACGGTTTTTAAGAAATACAACAAATACTATATATCCATCCAACAATGGCCACCGCAGTAACCACGATTTTGACTCGTTTTCTAGGACACACCTGTCCCGAGTCCGAGTCGTTAATCAATCATCTCGCCATTATTCAATTAACCCCACTGCATATAAACCCACCTTATCCCGGCTTCTCACAAACACGAAAGCCACGGACGAAGGAGGAAGCACCGAGGTGCTGGGGGTTGAGTAAGTACGGCATAGCCGATTGGAACAGCTGAGAGCTCATCTTGCAACCTAATGCAGTAAAAAACCATTTAGCCTGTAATACAACAACCTAGAACAAGAATACATTTCTTTCCTTCGTTCCCATTTTTTTCCCTTTTGCAGTTGGACCCTCAAAATACCCTTCGCACAGTCTTGGCTCATGGGGCACTGACTCCAACCTTCCTAAGTATGTATCTATGACCGAATACATGCTTTTTCAAGCTAAATTACTGTGTTCTAATGTATGTGTGTTTTACTGTTTGTTATTCAGCACTTCACTGTCCGACAACAGAGTACTTTCCAATTCATCTAGGATACCAAGTACCATAGTCTATATGTATGTTCGTTTTTCTTCTTCTTGCCTTACAGGTGACTATTAGTCTAGTGCAATGGGATCCGCGCATTAATGACCATGTGCTCTTGTTTTTTCAGGCTTACTACATCAGAACTTCTGATAAAGCTAGGGAAACGTATATTTATAATTTATATTTATACACATTGATAAAGAGTACATTATCACTTTTCTTTGTACATACACCTTAATTTTACTGTGGTAAAACATTAGTGAGTGACAGGGGGATCTGACCCCGGTCCTGACGAAGGGGCATGACGCCCCGAAACATGTTGACCCGCACAGGAGAGTAAGCCCATTAACTTGCTTTACCTCTCCGCATCACTTTTTTAACAATACCAGCCAGAGTCTCTTAAATAGTTTTTTCTACCACTAGGCCAGGTATTTTTTAACATCACTTATATATTATCACTCCTGACCCTACTGACACTCACTCCTATTCACTCACATAGCACCCACAATAAAAAGGTGCTCCAGCGTAGTCGCTTGTCGCAGCACTGCCCCGTCCCGCAGCGGGGCGGGAAGACCCCAATGATGAAGCATGACACCAAGGGCCCTTTTGGTGTGTGAGTGGTATTATAACACACATTGTGTATTCCATGAACACCAGGATACACACTAACTCTACGTGAGGTGGACCTTGTTGATAAACTACAGCTGGACATGGATAAGGGTGGTTTTGGGGTCCCAGATTTCCACCCTTATTGCTACGCGAGCAAGCTACGGTTGCTATCATTCTGGCTAGCAGGGCATAATTTACACAAAATTGGTTACACAACCCTTGAGCTCGACCGAGGGGAATTGCACACACTCCTGCTATCACGGGCCAGTTTGCCCCAAATCGCCCCCCACACTCCTACATACTGCACTTACATACTGGAAAAATTCCCCACACTACACATGCAGCTGTCCCCCATACTTGGACAACACGCTGCTAGTAGGAATTCCTACCCCTCTGGGCCTACTCTTTAAACGGAGGATACTGGCCTGGGTTAAGGACGGGGTAGCCACGTTAGGTGCATAGTTTGACGAAGGCACCCTCATGGAGCATGATAAATTCACCAAGCATAACGGGGTCACAGACAAATTAAACCTCACACACACAGCGGTTCTTCAATATGTGAAAAAACATTGGGCCCCACACGGGGAAGCACCCGCCCAACACAAATTGGTTCAAATGACATACCTCATGGGAAATGGCGGACACCTCACTAAATGGCTATACAAAAGCATTAGATCACATACTGGCATCACCCTGACAGACTTACATACCAGATGGTCTAGGGACCTAGACATAGAGCTGACAGACAAATAATGGGACCTGATTTTATAATACACAAGGAAAATTCCACGAAACGCCAAATTCAAATCTATTCAATACATGGTCATACATAGGGCATACCTCACCCCACACCAACTGCAGTGTATGTTCCTAAACACACAACATCATTGCCCTAGATGCAAGGCAGAAGAGGCCGATTTGATCCTCATGGCTGTGACTGGTGCTTGCTGGGTTCTGGGCAGAATAATTTACAACAACTGGGCAGAGGCAGTGGCAATTACTGCCGCGGCAGCGGATACCACCATGCCGAACAAAGCCGGTAACTGTCTGTTGGGCATCACCCAACGCACTAAAGCACAGAAAGTACAGCTTTGCTTCATGGACCTAGCCCTGCTCATAGTTAAACGTGCCATCACCATGTGGTGGAAATCAGCCAAACCTCCACCGCTCCACGGCTGGCATGGGGAAGTAGTTAGATGGAGTAGTGCAGAAAGCGCAACAATTAGGTCAGAGGAAGCCCGCGGGCTGCGCCTAAAAATAATCCCCATGGAAGGGGACGCCATTCTGGAAGCCTTCAAGGCACTCGAGCCAGCGCCAGCCCCTGTAGCGCAAGAACAGTAGGAGCTCTCCCCCTTGGCCCATCCCCCCGACCTCCACACTCCTTCTTACCCCCCCAACGAACATAATGCACTCACGCATGAGGATATGCGAGTTCAAAAACAAAACCACAGTATATAAATACACACTAATCAAGAGATGGTCGGTTTATCAGTAGAGGTGCAGCATCAAAATGATGGGACGGCTCAGAGCCAGCTGAGTTAAAGGAAGGGAGGGAGGGGAAGGGATAGTTTAGAAACTCAAATATAATTTTCGTCTTCTCAGGTCTTCCAGTACAAATGTAACAATGTTAAGTAGCCTACTCGAGACTCTAAATGTTCAATTCCGACTGGTAGCAATAATTAGCATGTCTCTAATTGTTTTGCAGAATGCCTGTTATGTTGTCCGAAAATCCAAAACGACGCCCTTGAAATTGATCGTCTGAAGAAGCCTGATGAATACCAAATATATGCTTGATTCCTTTTCATGTATGATGCAAAAGTTGGAAAACTTAAAAAAATATGTTTTAAAAAAATGTATTGCAATTGCTAAACACTCTTGTACTTTTCTTTTATGAGGCCTTAAAGTTTCTCATTAACATCAAATTGTCATATGCCTTGTATGGTGACGAATGTCTATCTTTTTAACTCTCAATAAAAAGACGACACAAAAAAACGATGTTGTCCAAAAAACAAATTGATGAAAAAGTAAGTGAAAAACAGGTGTCGTGGGTGTTCGAGTTAAGGGACAATTAATATAAAGGCAGCATAAGGAGGATGGGGAGCAGTCATGCATGGCTCCAGCAAAGAAAGAGACAACGTAGTGAAAAGGAAGCTATTAAAAAAAAAAATCAGGTGACTATGGAGCAGCGGTATGGGAGCATAGCGAAAAGGGGGAAAAGAGAAAAATAGGAATGAGCAGCGGGAATCTGAAAAACATATACATTTATGGGTGTTTACTGACCATTGTAGGTGGATTTCTTAAAAAATGCCCGCAGGTCCTCCTCTAACCCAGGGTTTAAGAATGTTTAGATTCCAAGCCATTGGCAGAATTTCCGTATTATAAAATCCTATGTAACTTTACCCTTGCAATGCTTTCTTTTGCAGCATAAACTGAAAAGCAGGATACCCACACAGAATGAGTCTCTCAGTGCCTTTTAAGGGCACTTTCAGTATGCTCAGTGTTTAAAGTCATGTGAAGGGGTTGCCGGAAAGATCCCGTGACAGCAGGCAGTGTTAACAAGGCGTCAGGATGAAGCACTAACATGCCCCTTTACAATCCCTCTTTGACACCGCAAGACACATGGACACGCGAAGTCTTTCCTCACTTACTTTAATCCTTCTCTTACCAACTCTGCCTGACTGACAAATACTCTGAAACTTTGAAAAAAGACTCGAACTGTGCTCAAGTTTTATGGCTTTGAAAACAGAGAGTTGTCAAACAGTTTAACAGTTAAACTCTATTTGACTCCAGACACTCATTATCACAGCGGGCATGAAGTTACAGCTAATATGACAGCATTAGTCTATATGCGCTCTGGGCCACTTGGCATTTTTCTGCCAGGATAGTCTTCCACCATTACAATAAATGGCAGACATTGGGTATTTTCCCACGCACAACTGATTGCAGAAGAACATGAATCACTGCAGCCACCCACATCTTAAAATCTATTTTAAACATTTATAGTTCCTGAAACAACTGATATGTTGACAAGCAGTCTACGTACTCAGGGGGAAATGTTAGGGATTTGCTTTAATTCACATACATCATGTGAAATGTCTCCTGCTTCTAATTACCCATGGGATTGTTGGACTTGGCCCTTTTCTGCAGAGTAGGCCCCAAACGCTTTGCCTTCACTCTTCCTATGTCATGCTGAATTCGTTTTTGTTGACTTTAGGACTATGCATACTTTACCACAGCTAACCATGTCTAAAGGGTCTGCGCTATTTCCTTAAAACATGCTAGAACTGGCTTTTACCCACTTAGCATATATGATTTACTTGAAAGTACCTAGTAAGGTGGTACTACCTGTGCCCAGGACCTGTAAATTAAATGCTGCTAGTGGGCCCGCGGCACGGATTGTGCCACCCATCCAAGTAGCACTTTAAACACGTCTCAAGCCTGCTATTGCAGCATATGTGTGTACAGTGTTAAACTGTCATAATGACCTGGCAAAATAAACCTGTTGCCTGGCCCCAAACTGCCTGTCTAATACATGTCACCCCTAGAGTGTGTCCTGGGCAACCCAGAGGGCAGGGTGTAATGTATTTAAAATGAAGGGCATGTACTTTAAATTTCTACATGTCTTGGTAGTGAAAACTCCTAAATTAGTTTTTAGATCTCGGCTGCGAAAGGCTGCGCTTGCGCAGTCTCGCTGGCGAGAATTTATGTTTTAGAGTTGGGGGCTTAAACCCACCCCTCTTCTCCATTGGCTGGCTTCCTAAAAGGAGGCCAGCCATTGGAGGAGAGGGGCATCACTCCGTTTAAGCCCTGTCTTTTTCGGATTAGGGAGCGTCTTTTTTCGCTTTTTTCTTGTTTTCTTTCTCTCCTCTTCCCATTGGCTGGAATTTTACCTTCCAGCCAATGGGAAGAGGAGAGAAAGAAAACCACGCCCCCGAATCTGAAAATGTCGGCGCTTTGCTGAAGCCATTTCAGCTTGACCGCCGCCGGAGAAGCAAGAGAGAACGTCGGAGTCCTCCCCCTCTAGCCCGTGGGAGCGCGTTTTCTATTAAACTCTGGCTATTTCGTTTATGCTCCACTCCGATTTCATACCTTGCTTTCTATTTTCTTGTGTTGTTAAAAAGAATTTCTCCCTTTCTTTGTGTGCATATTTATTGTATGTTTTTTAGTTTGTTTAATTTATTCTGATTTGTGTATGTTGTTGAGTTGGCTAAAACTGGGTAGACTGTTGGTGCATATGAGGTGTGTGAATGGGTTGACTGTATAGATATGCGTGACTGATTTATGTGTTTTTTTTGGGGGGTACATATTTATTGTATTAATTTGTACAGGATGAACATTTATTGAATATATGTAGAATGATTTGATTTATTAGACATTTGTGTCAACTAATTAAAGAAACGATATTTTTCTAAAGATTTCTGTGTGTGGGGCAATGTACTTATTTGAACTTATATAGGATATATTACCAAGGTCTAAAGAAATTGTTTGAGAGAACCACTCCGATTTCATACCTTGCTTTCTATTTTCTCGCGCACTGCACGTTAAAATATAACACGGAAGTGAGGATACTTTGAAACTCGTCTTAATGTTCTAGTTTTTCCTTTTTTCCGTATCCTTTGCTGGGAAGGACCCCCGGAAGTAAGGTCGAACTTACTCCGGTAGTGAGGATACTTTCTAACTCGCTCTAGTGTCCCAGTTTCCATTCTTTTCTACATCCTGTTGTTGGGAAGGACCACTGGAAGTAAGCTTTGTTCTTGCTCCGACAGCGCAGTCTAGCTGCCTAAATTTTCCGCTAATTGGCATCTGCATTTAAACCTACAATGGAAGTATCTCTATCTCGCTTCTATCGTATTGGCTTAAGGACGTCGCCATCGGACACGGCTCTGGGTTTCTACGTGCGGCAAATGCTGCTTGAAGTAAGTTCATACACTGCCAAGAGTTATCGCTGTTTCCCTACTAATTAGCAGGCCTCGCGTGGGGCCCCCCTAGAATGTCCAACACGCCGTGCATGACTCCAGTCGATTTACGTGACATTATTTAATTTTAATTGTGCTTGCTCTCCTGCCCCCTCGTTTTTGTGCTTTCTCTCTGACCCCCTCGTCGTTGTGCTTGCTTTCCGGCCCCCTCGTTGTTGTGTTTGCTCCCCTGCCCCCTCGTTGTTGTGCTTGCTCTCCTGCCCCCTCGTTGTTGTGCTTGCTCTCCCTCATTGTTGTGCTTGCTCTCCCTCGTTGTTGTGCTTGTTCTCCCTCGTTGTTGTGCTTGCTCTCCCTCGTTGTTGTGCTTGCTCTCCCTCGTTGTTGTGCTTGCTCTCCTGCCCCCTCATTGTTGTGCTTGCTCTCCCTCATTGTTGTGTTTGCTCTCCTGCCCCCTCCTTGTTGTGCTTGCTCTCCGGCCCCCTCGTTGTTGTGCTTGCTCTCCTGCCCCCTCATTGTGCTTGCTTTCCTGCCCCCTGTTCCCTCGTTGTGAGCGTTTTTTCTGGCCTCTGTTCCCTCGTTGTGAGCGTTTTTTCTGGCCTCTGTTCCCTGTGTGTGGCTGTGTGTGGGTGGCTGTGTGTGGGTGTCTGTGTGTGGGTGGCTCTGTGTGTGGCTCTATGTGAATGACTCTGTGTGGGTGGCTCTGTATGTGTGTGTGGGTGGCTTTGTGTGTGTGGCCCTGTGTGGGTGCAAATGCAATAGGTCTCGCATTTGCGAGCAATTAAGCTATTGGCATTGTAAATGACAATGCCATTTATTTATGTTTTAAAAACAAAAACATAAATAAAAATAATGTCATGAGCAATGCCAATAGCTCCAACTTTAACAATGCAGAGACCATTGCATTGTAAATGCTTGTTTCACTACTGCAAGGCATACCTTTCCCATAGGATAGCAGTTGAGTTACCTTATTATATTTAATAAGCTGTAATTTTAAAACTGGAACAGGTAACCAGTTCATGTATGTTGTCTTTGAAATTGAAAGGAAAAATCTGAATTTATCGTGAAGTCGGATTGTAAATTACAATTTTGAAAATACCACTTTTAGAAAGTTGGCAGTTTCCTGTCTTAGCCATTCGGTGTCTGCAATTTTTCTCTGGGTCATATGACTGGGTGTAGTTGACAGTTAGGCTTTGTGTACTTCACCTAGACAGTCACACACAATGGGGAGCTTAGGTGTAATTGGAAGGGCCATCACTGGCAGTAGGGGATGGAGTAGCTGGAGTAGCTGGGCCTTCTCCCACTTATACTTGAATAGGCTCTGTCCTGCCGCCATACAAAAGGCTGCATGCCCCCTGTAGTGAGTCTAGAGCCAGGGCCAGGAAGGCAGGGCACCTGTGTACGTCAAAGTCCCACCTCTAGAACATTCTCCCCTCTTTGGAGGTACAACTCAATATATACAATCTATTTGTATAAATACAAATCTACTCTGCTGCGTTGTGCTAACCAAAGCAGACCTAACGCTTCGCTACTGCTACATGGACTGGACCCATTGAAAAGTCCGGCATTGCAGCAACATTGGTACCGCCTCTGCATGACACATCCTTGGTGCAGGCCCTCACATCCCTTAGACGGCAACCTTGACGATCGACGCTGGTCTCCGTATCGAAGTCATGCAGCTCCTCGAAACTGGTGCATTGCCCCGACTGCGTGCTGCATTCCTGATGCCAGGCTTCCCATAGCAAACCCCATTGATGGGATCCTCTATGACAATTCAGGCACGCTCATCGCAGCCTCAATGCATCTTAGAGCCAACACATCACTTCTGCTGCGCAACACATCTTCCATGCAGATCCTTGCAATGCTGTGCAAACCAGGATTTAAGGTACTTTGTTCAGCCAGCCTAAATGGGTCTCTCTTGTCCGCCCATACTCCATAGCAGTTGGCCTGAACGTTTGACTTTGTCCCCTATCCAACGCGACCAAATGTTTTAAGTTGGCGCTTTGTGCTTTAAGGTGCTATTTTCACTGAAATCTTTAACATTACATATCTCTGGTTCTACAGATTGGGTTTTTGTCATTTTGGTCTTGTTTTAATTATTAAATAAAGATCTATTTTCCTAATGTGGTGTGGGATCCTTTTTGTGTGCTGCTTCACTTTATTACTGTTTGAAGTATTGTAAAAATACTTTACACATTGCTTCCAGGTTAAGTCTTACTGCTCTGTGCCAAGCTACCAGAGGGTTGAGCACAGGTCAATTGGCCTTGCCTCATCCTGTCATGAATTGTGGTTGCTGCTTGACCAGGACTAACACCCCAGTCAATGAACAGCTCAATTAATTTCTTACAGGCATGAAGTATTTTCGGGGGCAGAACCAGTATCCATTTCTAATCTTAGAAAGACATTAGGACATTCTGAGAAAGACATCACCCAGAACTTCAAGATATCTTAATATAAAAGTAGTTACACATTTGATGTGTCAAACATATATAATCAGTGTACATCCTGTTCAACTGAATATAAGTTACTTTGATGTGATTAAATACAATTCTGCTTCAATATTATGGATATTATAAATCAAATGTTAAAAGATGCATGAGATTATTCCAAAAAAGGTGCCACCCATATCTTAGAACAAAGTAACCCTTTAACGGATAGTCAATAAATCAAGATTGTTCTGTAAATATTTAATTTTAAATAACATCAACATCGATATAAAAAGATATGAGAGTTCATCTCTGTCATTCTCTACAAAGGACACTTATACAAAGGGGTCATTGTTTCACAGACCTGTGTAACCACTTCTCACAATTAGAATGCCAGGCACGGGGGGCGTGGCTTGCGCGCCATCGGCTGAGGACGTCTCTCCTGTGAGCTCCGTTACGGACCTGAGCCGCGGATGCCGTGAGGACCCTTAATGCCGTTTTTCGGACGGCGTTTTTGATACACAGCAGTGTCGGAAGGTAGACACTCTTCAATGGAGCTATTTTGCAGTCTCGGGGACCGCAATATTGCCGACAATTTGAAACGGTAACTTTTCTCTGGCATTTCTTCACGAACGGCCGCCATTTTGTCTGATGCCGGCGCGAATGTTTATTTGCGCGTATTCTTCAACCTCCCACTCATTCTGGCATTAACTTGTTCGGGACTTTATATTAAGATGCTCCTTTTCCAATGACTGCTCAGAACCTTTATACTATGCCTATTTTACGCTAATGCGCAACAGTACCCCTCAAGTAAAACGGCCGCCATTTTGAGTCTCCTAGCTATGATGTTTTCTACTCCCTCATAATGGCTTTGTGGTGACTGCCTCATCATTGCTTCATAACGCTTGCTCATCACACCTCCCATGACCATTTGCCTCCTGCATTCTGTTGTTAATCTGTTTCTACAAGCCTCGGTATACCACCTTTTGCTTCTCCACCCTACCACTTCATATTACTGCTGTGGCATATCGCCTTACTCATGCTCTGCTCTTGGTTGATGCCTTCTTCATGTGGTTTTCAGCTGTCTTCGCACTGAATTACTAGTGTGTTACTTTGCGGTTTCATATTTACCACACTGTGTGCCCCTAATTTTTAGAGTGCATCTCCAATCCAGTTCACAATTTATAAGCTACAATTTCATTGGATAATCCTTACCTTTGATATCCTAAACATGGCGAATGTTTCTACTTCACCGAAGTTGGTACAGTCCGGAGCCAAGTCTAAAAGGCATAAAAATGACCCGCCATCACCAATTAACTCTTCCAATAACCCTGTACTGGATTCTATCCTTGAAGAGGTGCGTGGTCTTCAACCTTTTATGACTGCTACTAATGCCAAATTACAGCAGATTGAGGAGCGCTGGGTGGTTATGGAAAACAAAGTCTTGAACTTAGAACAACGAATGAGCGATGTCCAAGACCTCTCAACTAAGATTCCATTACTTGAACAAGAGATCCACAAGCTCAAGTTACACACCGAAGATTTGGAAAATCGTAACAGACGCAATAACCTACGCGTTTATGGTGTTCCGGAAAATTTGGAGGGGGCTGACATGGTCTCCTTTATTAGAAAATTCCTCCAGGAACTTTTGGAGCTCCAAACTGCGTCATACCCTCTTAACATCCAGCGAGCACATCGTCTTGGCCGTCTTAACTCCAATGCCTCCAAACCACGTGGCATCATTATGCTTTTCTTGGAGTTCACTGAGTTAATGGCTGTTTTGAAGGCTGCCAGAGCCAAACGTCATCTCCAGTGGTCTGGCCATAACATTTTCATTTCCCAGGATCTATCTTCTGCTACAAATGCTCGGCGTAAAGAGTTCCTGAACCTCCGTCCCATGATGAGACAGCTCAACATTCAATATGGAATACTTCATCCCTGCTTCTGCAAGATCACACATAATGGTCGCACCAAGTCCTATGATGATCCGCAGACACTTCGCGACTACCTGCTAAGTGTCTCTCCTTCTACTATGGACACTGCTAGCTAATGCTTTTCCGTCTCTCTCTGTTCTCTTTTTTTTTTTTTTCTTATAACCATTATTCTATTCCTTTTCCTCTTGATGTATCTTTCCGCTTTATCTATATCGGATATTTACCTCACATCCTTGTGCTTCTCCTTTTCATAATGTCCGTCTCCTGTGTGCTCGTGGGTCATGTCCTCTCTTTGGTGTACCCTCGTCTCACATGCTTTGGTTACTCTCTTTCTCTCAGATCGAGCCTTTGTGCCTTGATCTGTTCTCTTTACTTCTTTCTGTCCTTAACTATCACTCTTTCCTCCTTCTTTCTTCTCTTTCTCTTTGCTTTCTTCTCCCTAAACGGTCTCTATTGTTTTCTATGTTTATTCGATTGCTGATCCCTTATCTTCTGACTCTTGTTGGTTTTTACATGATGAGCTTCTTACGAATCCACTATTTACCTATTATGTTTTGTCTCCCCTTTTATAGTGATTTCCTTGCCATGTGTCGATTCCATTTGTCACCCATCCTCTCCTCCTCCCAACATGTGTAATTTTGTCTCTTGGAATGTGCGAGGTCTTGGTCACCCTGTCAAGCGTCAGAAGGTATTGTCACATTTAACCAAATTCCATTCACAGGTTGTTTTTCTTCAGGAAACGCACTGCTCAGACGTTGAATCACTCAAGCTTAAGAGACAGTGGGTGGGTCAGGTTGTGTTTTCTCCTGCTGTTAACAAAAAAGGAGGGGTTGCTATATTGTTCCATAAAGCTTTAAATGTTCAAATTGTTTCCTCTCAAAATGATGATGAAGGTCGTTGGGCAATGGCAAAGGTTGTCATACAAAACAAGACGATGGCTTTATTAAATATATATGGCCCTGTTCGCCCAGATCCCAAATTTTGGAAAGACATCAAACTGCTCATTGCATCTATTGATTGCCCTGATTTTATAGTAGCTGGTGATTTTAACCAATGGTTAGATCCTTTTTCAGACCGTTTGTCTTCGAGTAAATTTCAACCAGACAAAACCCATAAAAGCTTTCAATCTGCCATTGCCTCCCGTCCTTTATATGATTCGTGGAAATTGTGTAATCCTGATTTATTGGAATATACTTTCTTTTCTAATGTTCATCACACACGTTCAAGAATAGATTATATTCTGATTAGCAAATCCCTTCTCCCCTCCATTCAAAAATCTGTTATTGGTTCCATTTTTATTTCTGATCATGCTCCTGTTTACACTACCCTGGATCTCTCCCTTAGTACTGCTACATTTAGTCGTTGGAAATTTAATTCTTTTCTTTTAACGGATGCCACTTTCATGAAAAAATGTACTGAATTTTTTAATGAATACTTTTCCTTTAATAATCCTGCTGACACTTCCATTCCTAACACCTGGGATGCTTTTAAAGCTTCTTTTCGAGCTTTTACAATTTCCTATGTTTCCACAAAAAAGAAGCTCAATAAGCAGAAGTATGAGAATCAACTTAAACAGATTAAAACTCTAGAACACATATATTTTTCTTCCAAATCCTCATCCGCCCTTCAGGACCTAATTCTTGCTAAAACGGCACTTAATAAAATTATCACTAATGAAGCTTGTCATACCCTCCTTAAAATAAAATCTAAATTTCATGGCGGCCAGAACAAAGCAGGTAAATTGTTGGCCAACTATTTAAAAGTCAAGTCTGAACGTAAAGCTGTCGGTCCAATTTTTAATGATTCTATTAATAGACTAGTTACCTCCGATGAAGACATTGCTGAAGTCTTTCACAATTATTACCAAACCCTGTATACTGATGATACACATCCCTCTGATGCAAACTTATCGACGTTTTTTGACGGTCTTCCCCCGCCTCCTTCCCTCCCCGATGATTTTTCCCACTTGGAACGTGATATTACTCTCCAAGAAATTACCATGGCCATTCGTTCTCTTAAAAAATCAAAAGCCCCTGGTCCCGATGGTCTACCTGTTGAATTTTACTCCTCCTTCCATTCCTTTTTTGCTCCTAAACTCCTTCAATTATTTAATTCTTTTATTTTGGAGGCTAAAGCCTCTGGGTCCTTTTTGGATGCTCTCATTGTAATTATCCCCAAACCTGATAAAGATCACTCCCAATGTAAAAATTTTCGCCCCATATCTTTAATCAATTATGATTGTAAAATTTTTGCTAAAATCCTTGCCTCTCGCCTTGACTCCATTATCCCTCGCTTAATCAACACTGACCAGGTGGGTTTTGTTAAGGGAAGACTAGCTGCTGATAATGCTCGTCTTTTTTCCAATGTCCTTGCCCACAGTAAAAATGTCCCCACCCCGTTGGCAGCCCTTTCGTTGGATGCTGAAAAAGCTTTTGACCGTATTAATTGGCAATATATGTTCCGTGTCCTCCATTGGTTTGGTTTTGGCCCAAATTTTATATCCTTCGTTAAGCTCCTCTATGCATCACCCCGTGCCAGTATTTTTGTTAACAACCAATTTTCTAGATTCTTTTCTTTGTCCAGAGGCACAAGACAAGGATGTCCCCTTTCCCCTTTATTATTTATTTTATGTCTTGAACCTTTTCTACAGCGAATTCGTTCCAATCCTGATATCACTGGTATAAAATTTTCCTCTGTTGATATTAAATTATCAGCGTATGCTGATGATGTCCTCATTTACATGGCTAATCCGGAATCTTCCCTTCCACCCTTTTTGCGCGAAGTTCAGTTGTATTCCTCCATATCAGGTTATAAGCTTAATTTATCTAAAACGGAAGTTCTACCCCTTAACTCGCTGTGCTTCCAATACATGTTTAGTGATACTGATTTTGCATGGTGCCCATCAAAAATTAAGTACCTTGGTATATGGTTCTCTTCCTCTCTGAAAGATACCCTTAAATTCACCTTTGATTCATTAATTAGTAAAATTCAATCCCTTCTGCAAATTTGGTCCCCCTTGTTTCTCTCCTGGTGGGGTAGACTGGACACCATCAAAATGATGATTACCCCTCATGTTTTATATACTGTATCTATGCTACCTTTCAAAATTCCCAAATCCTATTTTTCACGTATTAATTCTGTATGTACAAAATTTTTGTGGAATAGCAAACATCCCCGTATTGGTTTATCTAAGTTGATCCGTCCCAAAAATGAAGGTGGTGTGCGCTTTCCTGATTTTGGCTCATACCATTCGGCCTTTTTGATCAAACAATCCTTCTCCTTGGCATACAACTTCCTTGATACTCCTGTCCCTAAGTGGGTTCTTCTGGAACGCTCTCTTTTAAAAGATTTCTCATTTCAGCATATTACTTTTATGTCAAATTGTACCTTTATATCCAAATACCCCATTTTGAAGTATTCCCAAACTTTGTTGCAACATGTTTTTTCCTCTAATCTCTCCCCTCTGCAATGTTTTTTATCCTCTATAGTTTGGTACAACAAATTCCTTAGATATAAAGGTAAATCGTTCTATTTTAAACACTGGAAGGAAAAGGACATAATGTTTGTACATCAATTTTTTCTTGATTCCTCCCTTATTTCTTTTCCAGTATTACAAAACATGTTTAATCTACCTTCCTCATTTCTCTCTGAATATTCTATTATAACATCTGCTATTCAATCTCACTTATCCTCTCTATCTTTTTCTTCTGACTCTTTTTCTTCCTTTACTCCTGTCACTCCACTTTATCCTCTTTTTTCTACTCAACTCCTTAAAGCTGCTCTTGTATATTCACTTTTACTGTCCAATTCTTCTGTCCGCTCTAAATCCAAAATAGAGACTGCCTGGGAGACTGATCTTGATGTCTCTCTTGACATTGCAATGTGGGATCGTTTATGGTCCAGGATTTTCAAAGTTTCTGTTGCTGCACGCATTACTCAATCCTTACTTTTTTTATATCATAGAGTTGTTATTACCCCAGTTTCTATTCATAAATTTTCCCCAACCTCTTCTCCCTTATGTTGGTCTTGTTCTACAGTTACAGGTACTCTTCAACACCAATTGTACGAATGTTCATCTGTTTTATCATTTTGGACTGATGTTTGGACTATATGTATGAAAATATTATCTCTTTCCTCTCAATTGTCCTTTTTACGTATCTTTTTAGGTTCTTTATCTGAAGATATTAATATTGTTCCATCATCTTCTGCTAAACTGTTAGATCTATTTATTGCTCTTGCATTTAAAGTTATCTTATCGTGTTGGAAAGACAATTCAAAACTCTCGGTCCACACATGGTGGAATTATATTTGTGATGAACACAGAATTTCTATTGCCTCCTCCACCTCCATTTCTCTGAAACTTAAATCTGATCTATTATGGCTTCCCTTTACCTCCTATCTCTCCTCGAATCCTTCTTCCTTACCGCGTGCTCCTCATCCCTTATGATCCCTCTGGTTACCTACCCTTTTTCCTCTCTTTCCTCTCTATTCTTTCCTTTTCCTCTGTTCTCATCTTTCTCTCTCTTTCCTTCTTTTATTTCTCTATTCTTCTACCCTTCTTTCCCTTATATAAATTCCTATGGATTAATGTCTTTTATTAATATATTCATATGCACTTTTCCTAATTTTTCATGACATGCTTTTTGTATTGCTCTTCAATGATTAATAAAAATTTCTTAAACAAAAAAAAAAAAAAGAATGCCAGGCACACATGGTTAAGTGGAGCAAGCACTTATTATGGGATATCACTGCTATGGTACAGTTGGGCATTTATTCGTGACAATCACTATTCACTTATAAATTAACTGAAGCAGAACAACCACCAGTGGCCTGCTTTGAAATTCCATGAGAATTAATGGGGCCATATTGCGCAAAGGGCCCTGGGTGTGCAACAGGCATGTGCACCCTCTTTGCACGTCTCCAGGGTACTTTGGTATAGCAGAATAGGCCGCAAACGCCTGTGCAATTCCTTGTATAATACTGATCGTGCTGGCACACCAGTGCACCAGCACTATTGTGAGAGGGCGTTCCCTCATTTGCATGGTGGCAAGGCCTCATGCAAATGAAGGAATTTCCTTGCCTCTACATTTGTGCCATATTTTGGATGCGGGGGCAAGGAAGCCATCAGAAGGTGCACTGTCATTATGCCACAAAAAGGTGGTGCACTGTCAGTGAACCCCCAGAGGACAGTCCTCAGAAGGGCAGAAACGGAGTCCAATGGACCCCTGCCCCCCCTGAAACCTTACTGCAGGCAGGTGCAATCACTCATTGCACCTGCCTGCAAGGGGATCTCTCTCTCTTCTTGAAAGTGCAGATTGACGCCTGCTCAGAAAAACACGGAGAGGCCTGTAAGCAGCCGCTCCATATTTCACTTGAATGTGTTGCCCTCAGGTCAGCTCAAGTTCATGGCTGCCCTGAGGGAAGTGTATTCACAATTATAGGGTGTACTTTTTCTGTTTTCATCCGATGCACCTTTTGAAAGGTGCACAGTGGCGGAAACAGGGAAAGTGTGCCCTGTGAGCAATGCGGCCCCAGGTATGCAAAGAAGAAATTGTATGTCCGAATATAGCCTTAGCAGCCTTTATCTTGGGCATGACCTTTAAAATATACAAAGGTGTGTTACTCCTGTACAATTCTCCTTAGAGAGTCCAAATTAACTCAACATCTATACAAACCGCATGTTTTTTTCTGCACATTGAAGGATCTTTATTATACCCATGTCTTTACACAATGTAACGACACAGGTTTCTAAGGAATATAGCATTGTTCCTTTTTAGGTCTCACCTACCAGAGCTATTAGCTGCCTTTTTGAAAGATACCTTTTGTGGGCTGAACTAAGAATTTACAGTGAGTTTAGAGCCCTACCTCTGTTTACTTTGGTTGTCTTTGTAGTCTCTCATTTGCTTGCTCCTCATTTGACGCTCTTCCTTATTCTTCCTTCCTCTTCTTTTATGTCCCTCCCCTGGACCTTAGCCTCATAATCATCCTTTTAATAGGCTGACTTGTTTTCTTCCACTGGTCACTTTTAGGAAGTTACTTTTTTCTTTGTTGTTAAGCACTCCATGAGGGTGCATGTGTTTTCTAGCTCTCTTCCTCGGATGCATCTCATCTCTGCCAAATACATGCCTCCATTCTCTGTGTTGCTCCTCCTTTAATGCTGCTTTCCCCTTCTACGCCCCACCTGGCATAATTTTTATATTATCCCGACCACATTTTTAGAGGGCCTTGTAATGAAGTTAACAGTCTAGCAGTTAGGGGGGCGGAGCTAGGTGGGCTGAGGGGAAGAGGAGGGGTCAGGACAGGATGAGGGTCAGTTAGAGTAGGGACAGGGAAGGTACTGGATGTATAGAATAAAGCTCCAGTTATACAACCAGAAGTGTCTGTGTCTACTTGTAGCACGATGCTACAACTGGCGACGAGGGTGGGATGCTGAATTCACTGCCTGCAGCACCCTGAGTGAACCTGTCCCCAGGCAGCATCGAAGAAAACGCTGCCGAGTGGAGCCCAGCTGCCGCCTGAAGAGACGAGGCCAGCAGCCGGTGACCCTGCTCCTCCAGAGACCGGGAGGAAGCTGAGAGGGGCCGCATGACCGAGCGCTGAACCGCTCGAGTGAAAAGGAGCCGATCGCGCTGAAGCGCGTCTCACACTGGAAGCGTGTGCCCCAGGTGAGTGGCACGAATACAGAGATCGGGAGCCCACTCCGACCCTGTGTGGCGCCCAAGACCGAGGAGGAAGCGCCCCCAGAGCAGTGGACAACGTCCGGGAAGCGCTGCTGACAAGTGCCACTGAGAGCGCTGAAATCGGGGCTCGAGCATTCCCCGACGGTGAAAACCTCACGCCCGATGCGTGAGTTGTGGCATGCCATCGGCGAACAAGCGCGGGAACCTGCAGAGTAAGGCAGGAGCCCACCCCAACCTCACCTGGTGGCAGTAGTGACTGAGAAAAAGTGTACCCTGACCTGCGCTGTTGCCTGAAGTCGTCTGCCGGTGAGTCCAGAGCAAATTGGGACTGATTGAGCCGAGAGAGAGAATGCCTCGTGTGTCTGCAGTGACGGCGGCCATCTTGAAGTCAGGCATTTCTCGAGACAGACCCCTTAGCGATGGTAGGGCGGCCATCTTGAAGTCAGGCATCCTGCAATTTCAACAAACACTGACAAGTACAAGCAAACAAGCATTGGCAGAAAGAAGCAAACAAGCATTGACAAAAGCGAACAAACAAGCCTTGGCGAAAATAAATAAACAAGCAGAGATAAAAGCAAATAAACAAGCATTGATAAAAGCGAACAAACAAGCATTGGCGAAAATAAATAAACCAGCATTGGCACAAGCAAATAAACAAGCATTGGCGGAAAGGAACAAACAAGCATTGACAAAAGCAAATAAACAAGCATTGGCAGAGGGAAAAGCGAGAAAGAAACAGCAACACGATGGTGACCCCCGACGTGTCACCGCAGCGGAATGAAGTCAAGCCCCTTGTGGCGGGAGGATCACACCTACGAGCTCCAGAGCCCCTGACTGTGACCACGGGAGGGAGCATGGGCCCCAAGTGGCAGGAATGGCTAGAAGACTTCGAGGACTACGTTGAGGGATCCAAAGTGACAGTAGACAAGGACAAGCTAATTGCCCTCCACAACCTAGCGGGCCGAGAAATAAGCAAAATTATCAGGGACCTTCCGCCTGCAGATGCGGGAACATACGACAAAGTACGTGAGGCGTTAAACAAGAAGTTCCTCCATAAAAGGAACGTGGACTATGAACGCCATGTGTTTCACCAGGCACGTCAGGGGAAAGAGGAAGCAATGAGTGCATTCATTAGCCAGTTACGACGGCTGTCGAGACACTGCGAATTTGAAACCTTCTCGCCTGACGCTGCCATCAAATCGCAAATCATAACCGGCTGTCACTCTGAAACGCTCAGGAGGCGACTGCTGAGGAAGCCCCATGAACTGGAAGAAATAGAAGAAATGACTCGCGTCTACGACCAAGCGGAGGAACACGCTGCTACCATTGAAACCGGTCACAGTGTAAGTCACGAACAAGCACACCGTGTTCAAGAGCGACACAGTAGCAGACGCAAATACTCGCACGAAAAACAGTGGAAGCCAAGGCAGTCATCTCACCAACGACGCTCGGAACATAGGAAGAGAGATCCAGGGCGACGGGACCGAAAGCCAGAAAGAACCAGACGATGTTATCGTTGTGGATATGACTATCCTCATATAGATGCTTGCCCGGCAATGGGTCAACGCTGCAGGAAATGTGGGCGGTCGAATCACAAAGAAAGGCGAAGTGAAACTTCAAGACCGTCTCGCTCTGATACCAGGAAGCATCACATACGAGCTGTTCAAGGAGAGCCCATGCGGTCCCCAAACTCATCGCATTCCAGCCGAGAATCAAGCAGGTCGCGGTGGGAACGCAGATCCCCGTCGCGTGACTCGAGATCTTCTTCGTCCAGGGACTCTGCCTACACCGTAGAATATTTAAACATGATTGCGGATCCTGATCAACTCAAAAGGTACCCACGCCTAGACATTAATGTGGGAAACCATGTCACTAAATTCGTAATGGACAGCGGGGCTTCGCTGAACTACATCCCAGTCACAGAACACGAAAAAATGATCCCGAAGCCCCCATTGACTTTTGCACCAGTCCGTGTTTTCATGTGGATGTCCAAAAAACCACTCCAGTGTCTGGGCAAATTCCACACGACACTCACTCATGACAACATCACCATACCTGCGGTCATACATGTCATCAAGGGGCCGGAAGCTGACTGCCTGCTCAGCCTCCCCACCGCAGAACGTCTTCGTCTGGTGAATGTTTTATTCAAAGTCTCGGACAACCAAGACTGTGTCAGTAAATTTCCCAAACTGTTCCAAGGCCTAGGCAAGCTAAAAGGGCGTCAAATCCATCTGCACATTGACGAACAAGTCAGACCCGTTGCGCAGCACCCAGGACGGGTTCCATTCCATCTTCAAAGTGCCGTCGAGGACGAGCTTCAGGAGCTCCTAGCAGCAGACATCATAGAGCGCACAGATGGCCCGACCCCGTGGGTGTCACCGGTGGTCATTGTACCTAAGAAAGGGACTCCCAACAAAGTGAGACTGTGCGTTGACATGCGCCTACCCAACACTGCGATTGAAAGGGAACGGCACCCTGGTCCGCACCCGAGTGACATGATCGGTGCACTGAATGGTGCCAAAGTATTCTCAAAACTGGACTTAAACAAGGGCTATCACCAGCTGGAATTGGACACCAAATCCCACTACATCACCACGTTTGCAACGCACTTAGGTCTTTCCAGGTACAAACGGTTGAGCTTTGGTGTCTCATCCGCTGCTGAAATCTTCCAGGAAGCGATCCGGCAGATAATCCGGCACATCCCCAACACTCTGAACTATAGCGACGACATCTTGGTCTATGGGTCGGATGTTCGTGAACACGACATCGCTCTTGATCGCGTCTGTCACGCACTGCTGGACGCCAACCTGACATTGAACAAAGAAAAATGTGAGTTTCATCAGGCCACCCTGAAATTCTTTGGCCACATTTTCTCTGATGAGGGTATGAAGCCGGATCCGGACAAGATTGCAACTCTGAACAATACCAAGAGTCCTCAAGACGTCAACGACTTGAGATCCTTCTTGGGGATGGCCAGCTACTGTGCCCGCTACATTCGTGACTATGCGACCGACAGCCACCCTCTTCGGATCCTCACCAAACTCGGCCAGCCGTTCGACTGGACCCCTCAGTGCGAACGAGCATTCAAAGACATCAAGCGCGCCGTAGAATCGGCCGACAGCCTCTCGTACTTCAACCCTCACAGGAAAACCGAGATCACAGTGGACGCCAGCCCCGTTGGTTTGGGGGCCATCTTGGCTCAATACGATAATGACTCTGACCAGAGACGGATTGTTGCTTATGCCAGTTGCAGCCTGTCCGATCCTGAGAAGAAGTACTCTCAACCTGAAAAGGAAAGTCTCGCTGTGGTCTGGGCGTGTGAACACTTTCACGTCTTTGTATATGGCAAGCACTTTACCTTGATCACAGATCATCAGGCGCTGGTCACCATCTACGGTAACCCAAGATCCAAAATGCCCCAGAGAATTGAGAGGTGGGGTCTCAGGCTCCAGGAGTACACTTTCACCATAGTTCACAAACCGGGGAAGGCGGAGAACCCGGCCGACTACATGTCCCGCCACCCTCAACCGTCATCTGGATCCAAACCATCGATTGCTGAGGAATATATCCACTTCGTGGCTGACCAGGCGTTACCACCTGCCATTCCCATGAACGACATCCGGGAGGTCACTGCGCAAGACACTGTTCTGGAAATGGTACGCCGCCGGATTCAAACCAATTGGTGGAGGCACAACCCCCATGAAGAAGACACCGACCCCACAGTCCGGAAAGAGAAACAGGCATTTCGGCATGTATGTGACGAACTGCCAGTCACTGATGACGGAGTCATCCTGAGAGATCAACGGCTCGTGATCCCTAGCCAACTCCGGCAGGGAGTTGTCAACCTAGCCCATGAAGGCCACAGAGGAGTAGTATCCACAAAACGAGCCTTACGGGAACGCGTTTGGTTTCCTTTTCTTGACCAGATGGTAGAGTCGACTCTAAAGGATTGTCATCTCTGCCAATTGACTAACAAGAGCAATCCACCGGCACCACTACAGATGACCAACCTGCCCAGCGGAGTGTGGCAAGAAATCGCCATGGACTTCTACGGCCCGCTGCAATCCGGAAAATATGTAGTTGCCATAATCGATGAATATTCTAGATTTCCCATTGCGCAAATAGTGTCGTCTACAAGTTCTTCTTGCACTCTCAAAGTACTGGATGAAGTATTTGCAACGTGGGGTGTCCCCAAAGAGGTTAAGACAGACAATGGTCACCCATTCAATGGGCACGAATTCAGTGCGTTTGCGAAGCACATGGACTTTAAGCACAGGAAGGTCACCCCGCTCTGGCCACAAGCGAATGGCACCGTCGAAAGGTTTATGGCGACAATCAAAAAGACATTTCAGCACGCCACAGCTGAGAAGAAGACGCTGCAGGTTGCCTTGAACGAGGTCCTCAGAGCGTACAGGATGACCCCACACTCTACCACAGGACAATGCCCTGCAACCCTCATGCTAGGGCGACCAATGAGAAATCGCATCCCAACATGGGAAGGAGCCTTGCAAGCTGTGTCGCCGAGTCACGACCACCATGAAATGGCTGCAACAGACAAACACAATAAGGACAGAATGAAGTCATACGCCGATGCCAAAAGGAGGGTGAGGTCTCCATCCGTACATGAAGGAGACTATGTCCTCGTCAAACAGGAACAGCAGAAAAAGACTGATTGTCGATTTCGTGATGAGCCACTACTGGTCACCCAACAAAAGGGCACCATGCTGACTGCCGAATCTGACCGACGTCGAATGACCAGGAATGTCTCTCACTTCAAGAGGTGTCTTCGAGACACGGATGAGCCACTGATGAGCCCCATTGGTTCACCTGCACCTGAGGAACGTGATTCTTGCGATACAGACAGCAGAGACCATCGGACTGGACTTTCGCCGACAGCGTCCACAGCAGCCATGTCTCTGCGACCACGTCGTGATATCCAGCCACCAAAGAGACTCATTGAAGAGATGGACTGAAACCATGTTCGTTTGTTTATTAAGAAAAGGGGAGATGTAATGAAGTTAACAGTCTAGCAGTTAGGGGGGCGGAGCTAGGTGGGCTGAGGGGAAGAGGAGGGGTCAGGACAGGATGAGGGTCAGTTAGAGTAGGGACAGGGAAGGTACTGGATGTATAGAATAAAGCTCCAGTTATACAACCAGAAGTGTCTGTGTCTACTTGTAGCACGATGCTACAGGCCTGACAGGGGGCCACTTCCTGCTGGGTGCTCGGTGTCTGCCATCTTATTTTATTTTATTTTATTTTGAAAGTTTTATATAGCGCGAACAAGATCTTTGCAGATATCAGAGCGCTTTACAAGGACACGGGGATAAAAATACAAAGTAATAAGGAGTATATACAAAGTAATATTTGAGGTAGTTAGGTACAAGGTGCTTAGTTACATAGGTAGGTCAAAGAACATGAAGTAGGTCACAGGTGAGGTAGTGTCGGTACACTGTGCATAGACAAACAGTTGCGTCAATAATATAAAGTACAAAAATAAGGAGCATATACTTGCTTAAGCGAGTTTAAAATATTTAGAACTTAAAGGTGGGCATAGTTGAGGTGGGTGTGTGCAGGATGTATAGTCCCACAGGTGCGACAGTAGTAGAGAAGTAGGGATCGTTGAGGTGGTGTGGGTAAAGTGTGCAAAGTCAACCAGGTGCGTCAACAATATAACAATATACATAGTCACACAGGTGCGTCAAACATTATAACAAAATACAAAGAGTGAGCGTATACAGTCAAGTAACTCGATAATACAGGTAGTACAGTAGACCAGGGGGGTCGGGCAGGTCTTACAGATCAGATTCATGAGTGATACGGAATAGTAGATCATGTGTATTTTGCCATGAGGATCGCTTTAACTTCTTTCTTAAAAAGTGTGTTGGAGGAGATGAGCCTTGTTTCAGGAGGGAGTGAGTTCCAGATCCTGGGTGCCATTCCTGAAAAGGAGCGTTTATATGTTTTTTCCTTCCGAAATCTTCGAGGTTTCAGCAAAAGATTGTTTGTGCTTCTAGTAGTTCTAGAGCCACCCGAAATTGTCAGCTTTTGAGTGAGGTAGGCGGGTGAGTTCATGTGAACAGCCTTGTGTGTCATGCATGCGATTTTCAGATGTATTCTGGCTTCAAAAGGTAGCCAGTTCAGTGATTTAAAGTCCGGGGAGATATGCGAGTGTTTTTTTGAGCCGGTGATGAGTCTCGCTGCAGCGTTAAGGGACGCTCTTAGGGGTGCCGTTGTAGTTAGGGGGAGCCTGCAGAGGGCGGTGCTACCGTATTCTATGTGCGGGATGACTATAGATTGTACTGCAGTTTGGAAGTCTTTGGCAGGAAGGAAGGGTTTAAGTTTTCTAAGGGTATTGATTTGGAAGTTCGCTCCTTTGGTTGCCTTGCTGATGTGCTGCTGCATGTTGAGATTGGTGTCAAGTGTTATGCCTAAAGATTTTGCTGAGTCTACGACGATGGGCTGTACATTTAGAGCCGTTAAGAGCTTAAGCCATGTTTGAGTCGTGGATATTTTAGCGGGAGGTGAGATCAGGAGGAACTCGGTCTTCAGAGCATTGAGTTTCAGGTGATTCTCAGCAAGCCAGGATTGGTTGTTTCTGATCGTGGTGTTCAGAAGCATGATGTCCTTGGGAGATTGTATTTTGAGATAAAGTTGGGTGTCGTCGGCATACATGTGAAAGTGAACATTAGATGCCTGTAGGAAAGTAGTGAGAGGTTCCATAACTAGGTTGAACAGTGTTGGGGAGAGGGAGGATCCTTGAGGGATGCCTAGCGATACAGGTACCGGAGAGGACAGCAGGTTGTTGCTTTTGATTCTTTGTGTCCGGTTGTGTAGAAATTAGGTGAACCACTTGAGAACAGTCCCAGATATGCCCATTCTTGTGTTTAACAGTTCGAGTAAGTTCTCATGTTTAACTGTATCGAATGCTGAGGAGAGATCCAGAAGGATGAGGAGGCAGGTATCGTTTTGGTCTAGGATTTGGAGGGCGTCGTCCACTATGTGAGTCATTGCAGTTTCGGTACTGATTGGTAATGAAATAAAATGTGGCCCACTTCATTCCGTTGATGCATGAATGCATGCTGATGCATGCTCCGGTATACAATTTAACACATGGCTACAAGATAGGTGACCAGCAATAATGGCTGCATTTTTACTACAGCACAGCATTGGCAGAAAACCGGGACATAGCAAACAGACCTGCACGGTGAGACATTTTAGCTGTACCATGCTTGTGCTTATTGATAAAACATGTTGGCAACATGAAGTCGACAACCAAGGAGAAAAAAGGAAAGCACAGTTTTTTATAGACAACCAGATTGCAAATAGATGAAAGTGGTGTGTGGTGTTCTGTAGTTATGTGATGATTCATGGCCTGGAATGTAGACATGGATGCTAGGTTGGAATGATAAGATGAAGGTTTTAGCTGAGGGCGGTTAGCCTGTATTGTGACTGGTGCCTCTGTATCCTGTAAGCTAAAAAAGGATCCACTACAACCTGCACAAGATCTTAAGAGCTTTCTTCAAGAATCTTAAGATAGTACAAGATGTTAATAATTATAATCCTAAAGCCCTGACAGTTACACAGGTTAAGACATAATGTGCTCCAATAGATCCGTGTGAATGTTTTAGCACTTACAGTCTTTTTAAGTGTTCTCCGTCCTATGTTTCTGTCTTTTAAGAAAATGACACTCTTTTAGTCATACAGAGGTAAAACCTCTGTCAACAGCCTCTGTCTATATTCGCTTTCAATGACAATGTGTGTTGCATTTTTGGTTGGTACATTTGTTTTAGTTTGAAAAATATACTTTATTCGTGAAAGAATGCAACAAAGTTTACATAATCAACAAAGGTAGCATACACCTATTTATTATAGATGGGTGAATAGCATAATGAAGAGTAGGAAAAAATCAAAAAGAAATAGTTACATATATGGAAAAAGGGTTACATTAATTGTAAGAGGGGAAAGTGAAGGGGAAATGGTGTGATAACAATATAGTAATCAAAAAGGAGGGAGAAGGAGGCTATAGCTAGGTTCAGCCTCATGGACGGTAAAGTACAACACTAAAATCCATAATGATGGATCTGGGGAACCAAGCCAAAGAGAAATTGTAGGTTTTCCCAGATTTTGGGTACGCCTTGTCAGAAAAGAAAATTCTTTTCTTGAGTCCCCTCAGTCAACAAAGGTTGCCCTTAGGTGACATGCTTCATCATTGGGCCATCCCAAGCATCTACTGCTTGGGGCGTGCTGTGACTTGCGAATGATACGTAGGAGCACTGGTTTTGTGAAACTATGTGTAGTGCAGTGTGAGGTGGTGGAGTGGTGATTAGTGCTAATTTAAAATACTTAGCTAGTAAGCTAAATCTTTATTCCTGCCTCTAGTTGGTATAGTAAAAAGGGGGTAGATAAAAGAATATAACTGTTATGTGTTCATAGTCCCTAATATCCTGTCGACATGTTTCACGGTGTCAACCTACACCACTTCTTCAGGACAACATGAGGGCCATCCCCATGTGTGCCACTCCTGTGATTAAACCTAGATTAAGGTAAAAAGAAACTAGACACACCTAATGTATGTGTCTATCAAATATACATACAGTTAATGCTGTACCCGCAGTATCTGTATTGTGGGAGAGAAATGTAGATTGTAGGTTAATACATATTGCCTGCCCTTGGTGGGCAGGCCACGTTAATAGGCATTAGGTGATCAATGGTGGTTAGTGCCTATAAGGTATGAAAATAATGCTGCGTATTCTGGTGCTCCTAAAACAAAAGAAAAAACACAAACAGTGGGTAGTACTCCATCTATGTTGGTTCCTGGTGTTCCTGTTCAAAGGATTTAAAAACATATATTTATTTATTTATTTATTTTTATTTATAAAGTTTTATATAGCGCAAACTTGATCCCGAAGGATATCAGAGCACTTTACAATTTGAGGCAAAGGTAACACATCAGAACATGACGCAGGGGCCAGTAAGTCATCAAAGATACTACGTGGAGATAACAAAAGAGAGGTAACTGCCATGTGCCTCTCATTAGGTCCCTGTCAGACCATCTCAGTGGCTGGCTTCCTAATGACGTTGTTAATGCAATACCAAGCAAACATGGCAACTCAAATTCATCTACGTCACACATCGAGTGAAGGCCTCCTTTCCTAAAGAGTGAGTGTGAGAACGCACAGTGTGCATTCCATCCAAACAGAACGAACAAAGCAGCTGTGAGACTATTGGCATCAAGCATGGCTAATAGTTTTACATGGTTTCGTATCTGTAATGCAGTGGCGTAACGAAACTTGAGGGGAACCCCCTGCAAGATATGTGGAGGGGCCCCCTCCGTACTGTAGCAGGGGCTCATCAGCCGAAGTGCTATGCTGAGGGGCCCCCTGGAGTGTAGGGACCCCCGCACAGCGGGGGCTGCAGGGGTCTGTGTAATGCCCTTGCTTCGAGCCGGCTTTACCGCCACCAGAAAAAAAAACCTGCAAAGTCTGAAGGCGCAGTCCCACGGACGATGGAGATACAAACTGGGCGTACTGAAGAGCCTGCAGAACCAGACATAAGGTACAGGAGGGGACACCACCTGAGGGAATGGACATAGAATGAATAACCTCTCTAAGAACCTGGAGACAGTCCCAGAACACCCACCGGACCCCCTTCAAGGGGACCGGAAAGTCTGAAAAACCTATCCTGGAGGAATGAGATAGAGAAACAGAAATTGGAACCACATGCGCTCGAACACACCAAACCCCAAACAACTTCCAGTGTCAAACAGAAGAATACCTGGCAGACACCCTCTGGACGCCAGCACAAAAGAGGAGATAGAAGCAGAGAGACACTGCAACATGATGCCACCCCTATCAATTGCCAAGACACCAACTTTGAATCGCCAGAGAGGGCACCAAGAGACTTTGAAACCAAAGGGCAAGCAAACCAGTGGAACCCGCCACTCCAGAAACACCACCGACTACATCAACAGAGGAAATCAAACAGAAATGGCCACACTGGAGCCACCAGAACAATCTGAGCCTTCCCCCTCTGAACCCGTAACAGAAACCTAAGGAGCAAGAAAATGGAGGGAAATAAACATGGGGCCCACAGGCCAAGGACCCAACAGGGCACCCAGTCTCAAAACCAATGCTCCCAACTTCTGGAAACAAAACCAGGGAAGAAGTGCAATGCCAAGGCACGTAAACCGGCCCACCCAGGGGTGACCCCACAACCAACACACCTTGGCAAACATGTGAGGAGAAGGGCAAAAGTCCAGAGAGAATGAAACCCCCTGCACAGGTGAACAGATTGACAGTCCAGAACTTGCTGAGCAAGAAAGCCCAGAAAAACTTAACAACGACTGAGCCCATAGAAACAACTGCCCTGCAAAGACTAAAAAGTCATGAGACAGAAGAACAGCCATCAGTGGAGCCAACATTATGACAAAAATCAGTAGATCTGCCTACAACCCGAACGACAAGACCAGGAACTGGAAAAGCCTCGACCCCTCCCTCCCCCCACACACACAGCGAACCCCAGAAACCACTGAGGACACAGACATACCGGAACATGTAGGAACACTACCTGCAAAACAATGGCAGCCATGAGGACCCCAAGAGACCTTCGGGGAAGTAGCTGCTGTAAGGACACAAGGTGAATGGAATGGGCACCACCCATTAGACGAAGCATCACAGACCTAACACCAGCTAAAATACCCCTGACTGAAATTTCCCCGGTAACTTTCAGTACCAGGAAAAAGGACAGCATATACCCCAGCCTGATCAAAACCAGAGAAACTGGGATGACCCACCTTGAAACAAGAGCAGGGAGGTACCCATAACTGGAGGAAGGTAGATGAAGCCGATAAGATGGCAGCTCCAAGCGAAGCTCCACAAACACAAGACTGAAAGTCAAGCACCCATGCAGGAAGGGACGCAGCATTTTACCTTCCACAGATCATGTGCTGACCGTACAGCCCAAGGTCCCAAGCCAGGAGCACTGCTCGAGGGACCCACATCGGGAAAGATATCCTGCCCCCTACCCAACTGGGCAGAGACAGTCCATATGGAAGGAATTGAAATGGGGGGTCCGCGCGTGGGAAACTCCTGGGCACCCCGGCAGCCAAACAAGAAGAATCACTAGAAGAGAACTAGGCGTGCAACCAATCCATGAAGGACAGCCAGGCAGACCACCCAACCATTCACCGAACAGCCAGACACTCCCGATGGCAGCCTAAGAAATGAAGAAGTTGCAGCCATATCCACCTACTTGTCCTGCAACCAGAGAAACCATCAGGCCATGATAGCAGTGGAGGACGCCACAGACGTCATTAAAAAGGAACTGCCGACGCAACAGCCAGGAGTGTAATCTCTCGATCTATACAAACCCAGACATCAAACACACTCGCCCCCTCTGTAATAGCCCCTACCATAGCCTCAAAATCCCTCCTTAATGATTTCACTGTCAGTGCCCCATATGCGGCTGCCCTTAGCACCCAACCAGAGACCGTGAAAGCGTATGTCAGGCTACCATACTCCCTGTGACCCACATGAACCAAAGGCCCTAACCCCATTGAATTAATGAAGCTCTGCCAAAAAGAGGGAACCAATCAGGTGGAATGGAGCAACAGCATCACCTGTACCTCTAAGGCACAAGTTAATCACGACACAGAGACCATCGTCTCATCAAGCAGCAGAAAATGCTTTAAGTCCAAACTAAACAAAAGAGGGCCACAAAAAACAGTACAACAGGGTAAAGGGAGATCAGCACAATAGAAGGGCATAGTTGAAGGCCCATACAAAATAAGATGGAACATAATCAGTTATTATGTTGATTTGTATAGCACACTAATAACCAGGGAGGGCATCCAGGTGCAAGTAAGCCCTGCAAAATGTATTGGGGAAAAAAATGATTCTGTTTTTTTGGTACTTTAAGTCTCAAATTGGGTCAGTGGTGGCCACTTGTTTTGGGGTCCTACGTTCTCTTGAGGAATTTTCTACATTTCTTATATTTCCCAACTGTAATTCAGGACCTAATAAAGTCAAGACTAGACTATGGCAATGCGTTATACTTTGGATTACTAGAGTGGCTGGTGGGTAAGCTGCAAGTTGTCCAAAAGGCCCCTGCTCGTCTGCTTCTGAATCTAACAATCAGAACGCAGATGTCCTCAAATCTGCGATATAACCACTGGCTCCTCATTAAGTAAAGGATTTAGTTTGAAGCACTAGTTTTAGTGCATATTGTTTTAGTGCATGGGGCTTTATATCAAGCGGAAGCAGCTTACCTTATAGTAAGATTTAGCTTTTACTGCCCAAAAAAAAACCCTGAGATCCCTTAATATTCTATTGGAGGTGGTGCCCAAAATATTGGCTCTAACAGGAGCAAGGTCAGTGACCTACCTAAGAGCGGCAGAATGGAATAAGACCCCTCAGGAGCTTCAAGCCACAAGGAACAGTACAACATTTAAAAAGAAAGTTGAAAATTTGACTTTTTGTGCAGGATTAGTGATGGTTTTAGATCTTCAGACCTGTTGCCACATGCGGGACAGTCTTAGGAGTAGCTGTTGCGCATAACAAAATGTTTTATCATTATCAACCCTTTTCTTTAATTATCCTGAGCTAAAGCACCAGGATATCAGAAGGCTGCCAGGGCATCCCAAACATACTCATCCCTGCACACTTAGACTGACAAACATGAAATGCAACATATAACATTATCCCTGGTCATAATGGGAGAAAAACGTACTTTTTAGTTAGCAGTATTATGCCCCATGGTCCGCCTGGGTGGAGGGGCCTGTAGACTCTGTTGGTTCAAAAACAATATGCAAGAGGTGTAATTTGCTGCGATTTTAAAGTGAAGACTGGGCGCTTAAAGACGTGTCAGAATTACTTCGTTCAAAATGACTTTCATAGCTGTACCCATAGTACCTGTCCGGGAAGAATTAACTAACTGCTATGTCTTTTTTGTAGCTACTATGCCAAGTAATAAGGAGCTTCGACTACTCTGGAGATATTACTATTACACTATGCCACTGTTAGGAATACTTTTACATCTAGGGATTTGACCCCATCTCTGTGTGTCTGTATCCCGTGTCAGTTTTTCAAATTCTGCCTTACGTTTATTGTAACAAAAGAATTTTAAAAGTCCTGTGGACAAGGACATTATACCTTTGTTACGAAGACATTGTCATCTTAGGTATTGACCGCGTCTTTGCGTGTCTGTGTCTCATAACAGTTTTCATCTATCTTTCGTTTGTTTAAACCAAAATTCCCAAACCCCTGGTGCTAAGGCGTTTTTGAAAAGTTGGTAAAATGGTAACTCTTACTTGTCTCTGCAGCCCTCCGTCTATTGAACCTGTTAGCTCCCAAGCTCGACCGCATCTTAGCGTGTCCGGGCGGGGGGCCATCTTAAGTATTACAGTTTGCCCTGTCGTTTTCCACTTGTTTTTTTAAAGGCTAGAGCGCGTCTATGTGAAATGATGGCACACAGCGGAAGCCAATATTTTGTGTTTGCGGGCGTCATCGTGGGTATGAGATGGGCTAGACTGACTGTGAATATTTACCATCTTGTCGAGAAATATCATGTATACCACCGGCTTTTTGTGGGAATTGGATTTGTTTATATGGTTTCTCCGATGACGGGGATCGAACTCACTTCGAGTCTCATTATATCGGCGGCCATTTTGGATTGGACAATGGTATATCCTTAATAGTTATTGAGAAAGAATGGTGGGAAACCGAATGTATGACGTTACAATGCATACATTCACAACGCATATCATCACAACACAACTTTTACAATGCAAGATCCATTACAACACATGCTATTACAACACATGCCATTACAACGCAGATGCTATTACAACGCAAGCCATTACAACGTAAGTATAGGCAAATATTAAATTTGATTAATATTAATTTAATTACAATTTTTTTAATTAATTTATTTAAATAAATTTTTAATTTTATTTAATATATTTTAATTTACTATTCTAACTCCTTGGGGGTGTAATAGTAGGGTAAGTGTTGGATAGTGTAGGGGTTAAAATTACTATTCTAACTCCAGGGGGGTGTAATAGTAGGGTAAGTGCTGGACAGTGTAGGGGTTAAAATTACTATTCTAACTCCGGGGGGGGGGGGGGTGTAATTGTAGGGTAAGTGTTGGATAGTGTATGGGTTAAAATTACTATTCTAACTCCGGGGGGGGGGTGTAATAGTAGGGTAAGTGATGGATAGTGTAGGGGTTAAAATTACTATTCTAACTCCGGGGGGGGTGTAATTGTAGGGTAAGTGTTGCATAGTGTAGGGGTAACAATTACTATTCTAACTCCAGGGGGGTTGATAGTAGGGTACGTGTTGGATAGTGTTGGGGTTAAAATTACATTTAAATTATATTTAATAAAAAACATTTTTTTAAGTAACTTACTTTATATTTAAATTAAAATTAAATGTAATTAAAATATTTAAATTTATTTAAGTAAATTAATTTATATTTAAAATTAAATTAAATTAAAACTAAAAATAATTAAAATATTGAAATTAATTTAAGAAAATTAAATTAAAATTAAAGTAATATTATTTAAATTAAATACTTACCCATACTTACATTCGTTGTAATAGCATCTGCGTTGTAATGGCATGCGTTGTAATAGCATGCGTTGTAATAGATCTTGCGTTGTAAAAGTTTCGTTGTAATGGTAGTGCGGTGTGAAAGTTGCGTTGTGATGGTTATTTCCCGGGAAACCATACTTCGAGTGTATCTTATCATTTCCACAATATTTAGAGCGCAAGTTATTGTTAATATAAGTCAACACCCATCATTGCTTTAAAATCTGATTTAAAAATTGCTTTAACAATTAGTTTTTGTACAGAAACTGTTCGTATGCCAGTCACATTTGGTAGAGCTGATGCCCTCCAAACCGGCTAATCAGGCTATTCAGAGGTCATTTTCCAAGGGGGATTATTGTGTGTTATCTCATGAATTGTCCCCAAGGTATGTTTTCGTTGAGCCCCACTATGTCTGTGCGGAGTTTGAACTCCCACCTCTGTTCTTTCTCTAACAGTACTTGTTCCAGATTATCACAATGTTTCATGTGTTCCAGGACTACCCATCTCAAATCGTTTGGGGTGTGTTGTTTCTCATTGAAATGAGCTGCCATCTTGGTGCTTGCCCTGTGGCATCGAATGTTACTGCGATGATCGCAAATTCTTGTGCTTATCTTTCTAGTGGTCATTCCTACATAGTGTAAGTCACATATACATGTGTTGAGGTATACAACTCCCACTGTGTTGCAATTTGTGAATTTGTGCAGTTCCCATGTGTCGCCTGTGTTGAACACAACTTTTTTTGTAGTGCTTGTAAGATGGCACACACTACAGTTGCCACAGGGATGGTGGCCTGTGGGTAGTGTACTAATAACTTGTTGGTTGTTTCTGTTTTGTGGCTTTGGGCGGGTGTGTACTAATAAGTCCCTTAGGTTCTTCGCCCGCCCATGGGAAAACATTGGTGTGGGTATGTTTAATTTGCCACTGTTAATGATTTGCCAATGTTTTTTTACAAATTGTGCAACTTTCTCTGACGCTATGCTGAATGTTTTTATGCATATTGGTTTTGTTTCTTTTTCTGTCTCATCTTTTTCATAGGTCTCCAAAAGGGCATACCTGTGATTGTTCCTTGCTCTTTTCTTTGCCCTAATTATAGTTTTTTCTGGGTATTGACGTACTTTCAGTTTGTCAGCGAGTTCTTTTGCTTGTGTGTCATAATCAGCCGTGTCTGAGCAGTTCCTCCTCGGTCTCAAGAACTGGCAGAAGGGGAGGTTTTCTTTAAGGTGGCGCGGATGAAAACTGTTATATAATAAGAGGCAATTTTTGGCAGTCGGTGTGAAATGTGTTGTAGTTTTTAAGATGCCGTCTCGAGCAAAATGTTGAGGTCTAGAAACACTAGCTCTGACCTGCTCATTGTGTGTGTGAATTTCAGAAAGGGGTCCTGGTGGTTCAACCAATTGACGAATGTGTTAGCTTCTGTGTCATCCCCTTCCCATATCACCAGAATATCATCAATGTCTCTTTTCCATTCTAAAATCTTTTGGCGATATGGGTTCTGCTGTGATAGAATTTTCTGCGTTTCCAGGTGGTGGAAGTACAGTGCAGCCACACTTGGAGCAAAAGTGCTTCCCATGCTCGTGCCATGTTGTTGTCTAAACAGAAGGTCTTCAAACTGTTAATAGTTTTAATAACAATATAACCATATATAATAATGGAAGAGCGTAATAACTTAATACATCTTGAAAACTATCAGCATTGCAAAAAGCAGTTTCTGTAAAGTGGTTATAAAAGGGGACAAAGAGTTTAGATATTGTAGCAAAAAAATATAGCATAGCAAAAAGAGGATTCATGGTGATTTGGGAACTTGTTCCAACAAAGGGCAATGTTGAGTAGATTTCTGAGCTGTGGCATCTAAGAAAACAGTTATAGGGGACCATATGTGTTCTCTGTTAAGAAGTAGAGGAGGAGAGACATATGCGGGGTCGAGTCGGTGGTTAAAGCACACACTATACCACCAAGCTTGAATTTATTTGAAAATATTTGTTGAAGTGCTACAGCAATTAGTAAATCTACAATTATTGTGTTACATAAGAGCGTCTGCCAATGATCAGAAAGTGTACCTAGAAAAATATTTAAAGGCGAAAAGGGAAATTGAGTGTGGAAGATTGTATTAATTTGAGACCATAACTTCAACCAGAATTGATGAGTGTAGGGGCAGGAAAGCAACATGCGATATAAAGCATTCAGTTCGAAGCGATTGTAGAATAAAATTTATGTAAGGAAGATGGAGTAAACATAACTCGGTTATATAAGTGTTTGTGGTGTTCTAGCCGATCTTGAGGATTTATGGATTTTAAACCACAATTTATCCCAAAATGTAGTGGGCCATGAAGTATGAAAGTCTTGTTCCCATTGCAATTCTCTGTTGGTTTCATCTCTATGTTCTAGATCATTGTTAAGCGATTTATAAATAGATGAAGCACTTGGTTGGGTACTTAATAAAGGGAGAATATTGCATTGAGGTAATGAAGGAGATGGAATCGGAGACAGTGAATATAAAGAGGTAGTTACCTTGAATTTATTAGAGTATGATTTTGGCAATTTAAAAAGAGTTTGTGCTTCAGGGAAGGTAAGAAATGTATTGTTTGAATATGTTTGATGAACCCAAAGCAGGCCTTTATCTTGCCATGTTTTCCAAAAAATGGGTTTATTGTATATTTTTATGAGGTGGTAATGTCAGATTGAGAAGTTAGGAAATCAGATGTGAAATACAAAATGACTTAAGAGTACTTTTATGCATGGGCGAAGAAGAATAACGTGTCTTGTGAGTAAATGTAAGAGATTCTGAAGAGAGAAAGGAGAAAGGAAGGAGAGTTCAATATCTTTTCATATTGGAGATGGCATTGAAGTTGATTGATATAAACATTTAGATAGTTGTTTAAGAAGGGAGGCAGTATGGTAAGCTTGAGAAACAGGGAAATTTCCACCACCATGTAATTTATTGTGCTTGAGCATGGCTAGGTACATATGTGGTTTCTCTTTATTCCATAAAAAGATAGACAAAATAGAATATATTTTCTTGAAACAATATGAAGGAATATTAAGAGGAACAGCAGCTATATTGTAAAATACAACAGGAGCAAGCATCATTTTAATAGTGTCAAGTCTTCCCCACCAGGATAGACATAAAGGGTGCCATTTAGATATGGAATTAGAAAGCTTGGAGAGAATTTGATACATGTTCAAAGATAAAGTATGTTTTATGGAAGGGGTAAACCATCAACCTAGATATTAGATTTTTTGGGAATTCCATCAAAAATGTAGTAGAGGCAAAATCGTGCTTAAAAGATAAAATGTTTAGTGGTGGGATTTCGCACTTATCATGGTATAACTTGTAACCGCAGAGTAAAGAAAAAGCATTAACTTCTATAGCGAAAGCTAGGAGGGAAAGTTCAGGTTTAGATAGATATAATAGAATATCATCAGCATAGACACTTATTTTAATATGATTGTTAGCATGTTGAAAACCATGTATATTAGGGTTTTGTTTGATTTTAGCGATAAAAGGCTCTAACGCGAGAATGAAGAGAAATGGAGAGAGAGGACAACCTTGGTGAAAACCTCTTTGTAAAGGGAAGGGAGCCGAAATGGAGCAATTAAAATAAATGCCCTGGATGATGAATATATGAAAAAAATTTAATTGATTAATTTAGGTCCGAAACCAAACCAGGAGAGAGTGTGAAAAAGAAATAACCAGCCTATACGGTCAAAAAAAATGTCTGCATCTAGAGAAATAGCCACCAATGAATGGGAATACTTGTTGGCTTTATGTAATATATTAAAGAAAGTTCTGGTATTTTCAGAAATGGTTCTTCCTTTAATGAAGCCAGATTGTTCTTTTGAAATAATAGAGGGCAGAAATGACTCCAGTAGAAGTGCAAGAATGTTGGCAAGTAATTTATAATCAGAATTAACTAAGAAGATGTGTCTGTTATTTTTACAAAGGTGAGGATCTCTACCCTCCTTAGAATTAAAAAAATAAGGCTTCTTGAAAAGTACCGCTGGAAGGCTTAGATAAAATAAAGTGCTTAAATAAAGAATGAAGATGTGGAAGAAGAGATTTATTGAAATGAGAGTAACATTCTACAGGGAATCCGTCTGGACCAGATGCCTTTCCTGTTTTGATAAGTTTCAAGGCATGTGAGATATCCTTTACAGAAATATCTTCTTTCAATGGCAAGAACTCGATATTGGTAGGAAATTGTTTGAGTAAAGAAGAAAGGTAAGATCGAAGGTCAATAGAACCAGGGATAGATTTAGGAGTATAAAGAGAGGTATAGTATTTTTTAAATCCTCTAAGATATCTCAGTCTTTAATTCCTGGAGATGAATCAGATTTTAAAATATAGTCTATATTTGTACGTTCTTTCCTGATTTTAAGGTAAGTAGCTTTTCTGCTTTATTATGGCCTCCATGATAGCGAGCACTGCCTCTAAGAAGGTAGGAGTTAGCATTTTCTATAGATAGTTTGTTGTAGTTGAATTTTTCAACAATGAGGTTATGAAGATTGGATTCAGAGTTAGTGGTTGCATAAAGAGTTTCAAGTGATTTGATATGTTTAAAGATTTTAAGTGCTTTTTGAGAGTTATGCTTTTTCTTTTTAGCAACGTAAGACATAATAAAGTATCTGGCAGAAGCTTTAAAGGAATCCTACACGGCAGCAAAAGATGGAACAGAGGATATATTGTGATTAAAGAATTCGGTAATAAAAGCCTCAAAAGAAGAAGTGAAAGTCTGATCAGCTAGCAAGGTGGTATTAAAACGCCACCTTTTATTGGTCATAGTAATGGGAAGCAGTTCTAAATCTAAAATTACTGGAGCATGGTCAGAAGTCAATATAGAGCCAATACTTGCCTGTAATATATGTAGTAGTGATGATTTAGAAACAATTAGGTTGTCTATACATGATTGCGAGAAGTGAGTAGGTGAGAAGAAAGTATATTCACTTAGTTGTGGATTACAAAGTCTCCAAGAATCAACAAGAGATCTATGAGTAATCAGTGTAGTAAACTGTTGGTGCAATAAAGAAGGGATAAAGGGTGTTTTGGAAGTGCGGTCTATGTATGGGTTAATAACTAAACTACAGTCACCGCCAAAAATAACATAAGGTGTGGAGAGAGACATTAGCAGAGTAGAAATGTGAGGTCAAAAAGGATTATCTGGTTTAGTGGGAGCATACACATTGAACAAGGAAATAGGTAACTCTGAGATGAACAATTAACAAACGACCTTCATCATCTGAATTTTGAGATATCAAGGAAACTTAAATTTTTTTGTTACAAAGAACTCAAATTCTATTTCTTTTACGTGTACCTGGAGAGGAGAGAATATTTCCAACCCATTACCGGTTCAGTTTTAAAACTTCTGAAGCAACTATGTGAGATTCTTGTAGGAATAAAATATCAGATTTTAGGTTGAAAAGATGGGAAAGTACTATTTGCCTTTTAACAGGTGAACCACCTTAACATTCCAGGAAACAACATGTAACGTCATTTATCAATCTTGGAAAAAGACAATATATGAACTTACAGCATAAATAATACAAAATTTTGCAACAAGTGGAATGTTGAAAAGTAAAATGCTCAGGTAAGAAGAAAATAAGATGAAAAATAATCATAACATGAAAAAAGGAAAACAGAGAGAGAAAGCAAAGAGGGATGAGGAAAAATAAAAGGAAAGAGAAGAAAAAACTCAAACATGGGTGGAGGGTGTTGAGGTCTCGAAGGGAAGATTGAACAGCCAGTCAAGATATTCCGGGAGAAACCGCGAGGAGGGTAGAAATCCAAATGGACTAAACAACAATGGGTGGAACAGGGGGCGGCACCTGGTATATAGAAACATGAAGGAAAAAAGATAGTTCTTCAAGATATATCATAAAAACAGTATAAAACCACAATTATCCTTCATAACAGAAAGATGATCATGAAGTAGAAGGCAATCCTGAAAAGTCCATGAAGTCTTCTCCACACCCGTCAATAAATTGCTGAAGAAGAAGTGGATCTTCATAGGTAGATGTTTTATTCTTGTAAGTCACTTTAAAGAGGCAAGGATGGATTAGACCAAATCTAGCAATTAAGGCACGTAATGCTGGCCGCATGGCCAGAAAGCTTTTCCATTTATCTGTTGTGGTTTTGGCGTAATCTTGTGAGAAAAGTAACTGAGAGCCTTGCGAGGATATACGGCGCTTGAATCTGACTGCTTGTAAGTCTTTGAGTAAATCAGTATACTCTAGGAAGTATAATATTATGCCCCTTGGTTTGCATTGGGATGAAGAACCATGAGGAATGTGTCCAAGTCTAGGAGCTCTTTGTATGTTTAACAAAGGGGAGTACTGAAGATCAAGAACTTGTGGAAGAAAGGTTTGAACAAAAGATATAGGATTGGAGCCTTTCAATCCTTCAGCTAAACCATAGATTTGTAGGTTATTGTGTCTACTGCAGTTTTCGAGGTTTTTCACTTGTTTTTGAAGTTGAAGGATTTCTACTTTCATAGGATGGATTTGTTGAGAAGATAGCTGTAAGAACTCTACTTGGCGCTCCATCAAATTGATTTTGCTGTCAAGAGTAGATCATTTTTCTTCTAAGGCTTGTAGTCGAGTGCTAGTCTCCTCCATGTGGGGTTTGAGGGCAAGTATCTCATACAAAAGTAGTTCCAAGGATGCTGGTGGCAGAGAAATAGTTGGCGAAGGAGGATCTTTTTTAACTCTCTTAGTAGGAGAAAGAGCTGAAGATAGAGTTAATTAGGAAGCGTTTTTATTATTTGGTAGGGACGGATAAGAGATAGGAGTGGAAGTAAACACAGGTGTAATAGATGTTGCTTCTGTTGTGTAGATAAATTTTGCTCTAAGCTCTCCATGTTGTTTTGTAACACTGAGAAAAGGGTTTGAGGTTAATAATGCACTAGATTTAGGGCGTGGAGTAGGGGTAGATGTTGAAGTTGTGCCTCTACTACCTTTGGTTCTCCCCATAGACATGGGTTCTGCAGTAGCAGGAAAGAAATCATAAAATGTCCTCATAAAAACAATGTTTTATCAGCAGAATGTTGGAGGAGGATGGTTAGAAAACCTCTTAGAGATCTTTAAATACAAATGTGAGCAACAAGCAGCAGAGTAGTACTGGTAATACTTGAAGACCCAAGAAGTACTGTGGTTATGATAGAAGAATTTCCAAAAGTCAGTTTTGAATGAAAGAAATACTCGTTGGATGCATTTACACCATCTCTCTCCAAAGAAAAGGTTATTTGAGGCGGAGCTGGTATCGCGTACAGGAATGCATTTATAAAATGGCATCCGCGAATCATGTCACGGAGATGCACCTCAACTTTTAGATGAAAATACGCTATAGCGAGGGCTTACTGCGGTTGTTGAAAGGCATCATGAGTAGTAGGAAGTATTCATAGTTGGAATTCCTCTGTTGAAACGGTTGCCGGAACACTGCCTCCCCCAGTGTAAACGAGTATCCCTGAAATCTCGCACAGAGCTGGGTCAACCAGTCGCCATCCTTCTCGGCGCCAGACCACCTTGTTGGTACATTTTGAGTTATGATGAAAGTAAAATACAACTCTAGTTTTTAAAGGGCCGGCCAACTAAAATTGCTAAACTGCCTTTTCAGTTGATTGATATTTTGACATTCTCTTGGTAACATGTAAGCAGAATGAATAAAATGAATGTGTGCTCGCTTATCTTATGAAGAAATTTCAGGTTTGAACCAATGTTAAAATGGGCAAATCGAGAATTGTATTTACTTGTTCATTCCATATTCATTTTGTCGGTACTCGTACATTGGAAATACCTGCGTGTGCTGTTGTAGAGAGTGGTCAATATGGAGACTAAACGAAATAAAGAACAATTTTTAATAATTTTAAATAAGTCTTCGGATTTTTTTTGCACTCGTTGATTTCAGGCTGTCTTCATTGATCTCATTAATATCTAAGCAAATATTTTTTGTTTCAAATGCAAATAACCAATTGCTAAATAAAATGATTCCGTAGGAGATTCTATTTTTAACTGAAGCTTATCAATATTTGTTTAACTAATGCATTAGAAGCCTTGGTGACAAGTCAAACATTGGGGCTCATTCCGATATCGGTTGGATAAGCGACTGACCAACATCGCAGTGGAAACAAACTGCCCAATTAGTAGTTGGTGGTTCCACTCTTGGTATTCCGATGCGACCGCCAGCACGGTGGTCGGAAATATGCCTTTTCCAATTGCAGCTTGTGCCACAGCGTGAAAAAGGGCCGTAGCACAAGCTACAATTCGAAAATGCATATTTTACACATCCATGCCCCTTGTGACAGGCACCACGTGGTGCCTGGCTCAGTGCACATGGATGTGTGGGGGGCACCACTAGTGCCCCCCCAGCATACATAGCGAAGGCCCAAGTGGGATGTGGCCCTGCTAGGGGCCCCCAAAGTTACTTTCTGTCTACCATTTTATGGCGGTTGGACCGCCATGAAAAGGCAGAAGGAAACAGGCATTTTAATCCCTACGGTGGGGCCTGAGCAGGCACCACCCCTATTGTAAGAATTACTGTCCATCCTCTGCACCAATTGACTCCTTGAGCCTGTCAGAAAAGCAGCAGCAGAGATCAGAATCTGGCAGTCGGTCACACACGCTTACATGCACACATACACACAAATGCACACACTCGCACACACACACACACACACACACACTACTCATTTGTTCAGAAATGCCACAACATTTTTTTAATTTTTTTTTTATTGATGACATGAGGTCAAAGTAGCAGCAAGGTTAAGAAAAGCAAAAAAATAACCAAAACATAATCAGCATACAAAGTAAAAAAAGAAAACAGTGAACTAACAGGCACATATATGAAACTGTAACAGTTAATACATACTGTAGGCGCAGAGGGAAGTTTATCTTCCAAAAGCAAGATCCATTTCGTACAAGCATACCTCTCTATAAACAACCTGAACGAATTCTTATACAGATACCTATACAAATTCTCCCCATATTTTCCCGAATTTATGCAGTGCACTAACACCCGGAGTTTTAGCTAATGCGTGTTCCATGTTGTATGTATCCTTAACTATAGCCCACCATTCTGCCGTCAATGGTGGATCTCGTGCGATCCATCCTCGAGCTATAGTTAACCTGGCACAAGCACTTATGCCACAACATTTTCTCAGACTTTCTTTTCTGTAGGTTTTGTTGCCCTTGCAGACAAGTGTCTGTGGATGGTTCAGTCTAAACACAAGCTGGAGTTCTTTTTAGGCTTCTCCTGCACCGCGCTTTGCTTGAGAGATCTCTTGTAAATAAAAAAATACCCTAAAACAGGCTTAGAGCACACCAATTACTTACCTATACTTACCATTGGTTGGGGCCACAACACTCTCTTGTCAATGCTTCTTATTGGTCATTAAATCTGCTTTCACTCTGCAGTCTTCCTGCTCTGCTTTGTCTGTCCATGCTGTTGCATGCCGTTTTGTCCAAGTACAGTTTCTGGTCACTGGCCAGTGGCTACTGGCCATTGTCCTTCCACTAGCTTTGCAGTCTGAAGGCACTTCTTTTTGCCATTTTGCACTCCATACTAGTGCATCTGCTATTGGTGGTTTTGCCAGTGCTTGTCATTGTATTGTTTTAATTTGCATTTACTGCAGACCTAACGTTACACCCACAATATCGACTTTTCACCCCCTGTTTGTCACAAGCATTATCTACATAGTGCCTCTAACCTTGTTATTTAGAAAAGGAAGGGATGTAGCAGAACGGATGGCATAACTCCGGGGTAACGCCTTCCTAAAGAAGGCATAACGAGGAGAAATGTTTACATTTCTCCTCGTTTTTCCTCTTACCACATGTGCTTTACAGCACACATAGAACGAGAAAAATGCCACCTTTAATTGTGTTTAAGACGGAAGGTGTCCCTTCCTGCACAAAGACAATCATGTTAACAACACAGACACCTTTGCACCATCGTGCAAGGGTGCCTGTGTTGGGGCAGGGCTGCAGTTTGTGCACTGGCAGAAAAGCCAGGAATGCGTTGTATCATGTAGATACAGCGCATTCCTACTCTTTTCTTTTGATGTAGGGCAGCGCAGTGCAGCTAGAAGGCTTGCGGCGCTGCCCTATGCCAAAATATTGTAAGTACATGCCTCTTAATCTCTCCGTGCATACAATGAATATGCTGGTCTGTAATGCAATTGGTGCTCATGCACAGTGCTATGATACCTGCAGGTCGATTTTGAGCTATATAAACCTGCAAAAGAAAGCCTTAAGTGAATAGATGGCAGTGGATTGAGGATTACACGTGAGCCAGAAAAGAAAAGGATTAAAATATCGGAAACATATGAAGCAACTCCCACAGCTCTACTAAATAATGTTGTTGTATAATCCATTCTCCTGCGCATCAGTTCGCGTGTAAGCTCCGCTATGTTAGTAAGTGTCTGCATATTTGTTATGTTTGTTATGTCAATAAATTTCTAAAACGCACGAATACCTGTGAGTTTCTTAGCACTGATAGGTTTAGAAGTATGGCAAGGAAGAGAGAGGACTAGATATTAAAGGGCCATGTTTTGAGCAGCCTCCTAAAAATCAATAAGGTGGGAGCTGCTCTAATGCTTATAAGCAGGCCTTTCCAAAGTACAGGGGTTTCTAAGGATAAACGGCTGCCCCCCATTTGAGTCTCTTAAAACTGGAGCGGGAGACCCTCATGGTGTTTTTTGATCGTAAGCCTCTGCTGGGTACATACCAGGTTAGGGACTGTTTGAGCTGACAAGAACCTGAGTCATGCAAAGCCTTATAGGTAAGGCATAACGCCTTGAATTTTATTTGGTTGCTCACTGAAAGCCAGTGGAGTCCCCTGATGGAGGCAGAAACAGGTTGGAACTTGGGGAGACCAAGAATAAGTTTCGCTACCGCATTCTGTATGCTATGTAACTTTTTCAAATATTGTATTTGAAGTTTGACATAAAGTCCATTACAATAATCCAGTTTGGTAAGAGTTTGTAATGAAATGACTGGGTTTCTTGAGTTATGTGGAATGAACGGAAGAATCTTCCTGATCATTCTCAAGTTATTAAAGCTAGAAGAGGTGACTGAGTTGATATGTTTATTATATTTTATTTATCATCTATAACTATTCCTAAATTTGATACTTTTTGAACCAGAATGGGGAGTATTCCTAGCTCAGATGGCCAACAAGGTGGACTCCAGAAATGTGGCCTATTATCTCATACAGTCATGAAGCTGGTCGATAGTGGCATCTACATTGTTAGAGGCCAGCACAACGATTTGCTTGTCATCAGCATAAGAGGTGGGGGAGATCTAATCAGGGAGGCCAGTTCAGTGACATAAATATTGAAGCGCAATGGGCTCAGTGAGGATCCCTGGGGGACCGCAAGGAAGAGAAAATGATCCAGATGAAACTTCCTGCAGCATGATTGAGTGATCTCTGCCCGTTAAAGAAGACTGAAGCAAAGCAAGAGCTTTGGTGGATATGCCAAATTCTTTGATACGATCAATGAGAGTGACATGATCACCGTGGCGAAAGCCGCCGACAGGTCGCGAAGGATGAGAGCTGCAGAGCATCCGCTGTCCAGGATGGTTCTTATCTCATCTGTGATCTTTATTAGTGCCGTTCCTGTGCTACGCTCGGCCCTAAAGCCAAATTGTGTGGGCTCCAGTAACTGATTAATCTGAATGAACTATGTCAATTGTGTATTTATTAAGTTTTCTACAATTTTTGCTGGAAATGGTAACCTAGAAATGGGATGATAGTTTGCAGGATTATCTGGTCTAGGTTAGGCTTCTTAAGCAGTGGCAAGATGGAGGCCTTTTTCCACATATCGGTAAAGGTCCCAGTACTAAAAATCCTGTTAAAGATGTCGGTTAGATATGAGGCACAGGCATCTGTTTAAGTATAGAAGGAGGGCAGGGGTCAAAAGGGGACCCTGATTTGGTGGAGTTGATCAAGTTGAAGACTTCTGATACCGTGGTAAATGAGAATCGACTGAAAGTAGATAGGGAGCTACTAACAAGAAGATTGGAGTCATTAGTAGAGAACTGAGCTTTGGGAGGATTAATGCTAGGATCAACAGTTCTGAAAGAAGTGAATTGATTGTAGATGTGTCTGACTTTGTCACGAAAGTAAGAGGCTATTTTTTCGCCTAAACATTGACTATTGTTGAATCTGTTAGTCTCTGGGGCTTTAGTAGGTTTATTTATAATCTGCAAGAGTTCTCTAGTAGATTGCCTGGAGGATTCAAATTGTTGCGTAAAAAAGCTAGATTTTTCATTATTGATGACTGCCTTATACTTGGCAAAGGAGAGTTTATATATTTCTTTGTCAAAGGAGTTGTAGTTGGATCTCCCTTTCCATTGAAGCCTTCTACACTTTTGTTTTTCACAGCAAAGTGTTTCTGTAAACCAAGGTGCAGATTGTTTCGATTTATTTTGGCCAATGTTTTTTTTAGGAACAGTCTTGAAAATGGCAGAGTTTAGCCAATCTGTATAGTCGGCTGTAGCCTGATTTGGGTCAAGTAATAGAACAGGATCAACCTGAGCGAGATATAGCCGCATCACATAAAAGTTGGTTTCAGTCCAGAGTTGAAATGAGGTAGGGTTAAGGTGTACTTTTCTGTTTTGAATAGAGATTTATGGTCTGACCATGTAAGCAGGAGAAACTCCTTGACAGAAATAAACTGGTCATTAGAAAAAATAGTATCTAATATATGACCAGTGTGCTGATGAACTAATTGGGGAAGATTGAAAACATTCATAATATCTAAGATAGCTTCCATATCTTTCTCCTCCGCACAATTCAGATGACAATTGAAGTCGCCTAGTACTGTAAAATTGCTGTTTCATGCTCGCCCCTCGACCAGAGTATTGATGGATTGTAAAAAGTCATGTTTTACACTTGAAGTTACTATTTACTAAGGTGCTTTAGAGGCTGTCCTGCAGCAAGGTGTGTCTGTCTGGCTCCCAAGATGTCATGATCATCGATCTGCATTTAGGTTTGGGCACGAGAAATGTGTGACATTCCGGTAGTAACCTCGGCATCAAGAACAGTTTCCCTCCTCGCAATGCTTTCAGGGACAGCCTGGCACTGTTTGCCTTGGCATAGACATAGTGATATCTCTAGCAGCGTTAGAAACCCATAAGGTTATCTATTATTTCTCAAGCTATTGATTTATTGATCACATACACACTGTAGATGTATAACAATAATTTCAGTACGTTTTGCATTTGAGAGCAAAGATCCTTATCCAGCTGGCAGTACAAGTTGATACCTGCTCCATGTATTACAAGTCCCAATGATATTAAATGCTTTGGGCCACTAGGTGATCTTTCACGTGCATTGTATTTTCTTTTCTTTTTCGTTGTGCTGAGTACAGTTGTTATTGTTGGAGTTTGCGGAGACAAATCATGCAGGTAGCACCGCACAGATGCAGTCCAACTGCACATTTAGAATATAAAGTTCTTATCTCTTTTCCCCTCCCCCTCTCCAGCCACATTTCTTTGCTTCCCTCTATTCCCTTTCCTCCAATGTCCTTGCTTCTTTGTTTTTCCTTTCCTCCCACATCTATCCATCCCATTCCCTCCCTCTGCTGCTTTCTGGATTATCTACTCCCTCTTCCTTTATTTCCTCTTCCTTTCCAGAACAACAAGCGTTGGCAAAACCAATAGGGTTTGTTCCATGCAAAATCTATTGGCTTTGTCAATGTTTTTTTACATGTTGCAAAATGGCTTACAGTAAAAACAAATTACTATGTCACAGCCAGCATTGATCGTTTCATTGAGTTTATTTATTTTAGCAATATTGCACAGGAGCTCAACTCTCCAACAAGAAAAAAAATTGACAAAGTTATAGATATTGAATGGGTGAAACCAATTGGCTTTGCCAATGATTGCTTAGGTCTGACGTTAACCAAGACCTTTTGATTTTACAAAAATGTATAACGTATTTAGATAAAGGGGCTTTCAGCCACCTCTCCTCATCCATTGGTCTGTTCTTGTGTGTTGACATTTTGCATCCACCCACTACAGCATACAGCGTGGGGGCAATGGGTCAGCCTACTTCAGCCACTGGTTAACCTCAGTTTGAGTGATCAGATTTAGGCCTTTGACAAGGAGCACATCCATACACAAGGTAGTTCCCTTCAGTGCAAGTGTTTTTGTTTTTATTTTACTATCCCTTTAGTATTGCCTTTTTTAGTAGGGTCTTTTCCTGTCTCCTGCCAATGCGTTTGTAATGTCCTTTTGAAATGGCCTTTGTTTATCTCCCTGACACTTTTTCACACACGTGAACTCTGAATGTATGCTAATGCGGGTGCTCTATCTTTGCAAACCTTCCTGACTGTCATTCCTTCTCTCTGTCCTTCTTTACTTATTTCTATCCTTCTGCCATTCCTTCTTTCCTTTTCTCTTTCCTTCCTATCGTCCTCTTTTTTCTTTCTTTCTTTCTTTTTTTCTTTCCTTCTTTCTTTCTTTCTTTCTTTCTTTCTTTCTTTCTTTTTCTTCTTCCCTTCTTTTCAAGGGCAACAGGATGGCATACAATACAAGACCAACTGGATTCTTTCTTTCTTTCTTTCTTTCCTTTTTCTTTCTTTCCTTCCTCTTTCTTGCTTCCCTTCCTTTTTTTCTATCTTCTTTGTTTATTTCTTTGATTCTTTCTTTCTTTCTCCCTTCCTTTATTCCCCAAAGGCAAGAGGATGGCATCCACTACTAGATCGATTGGCTTCTTTAGATCTGTATTAGCCAAGACCTGATTTCACTAAAATGATTTGTACAGCATAGTTACCTAAAGAGGTTTTCAGACAGACTTTGTCCATAAGTATGGGTTTTTTTTGCTCACATTTTCTTTCCAACCACTTCAGCATGCTTCAAAAAGCAATGTATCAGTACACTTTACCCATTGGTTTACTTCAAAATGAGTTATAGCTTGCTGCCCTTTCACAAGGAGCACCTCAACATACTAAGAAGTTCCCTTTAGTGTCAAGGAATACTATGGCAATATTTGCTTTTTTGAGACTAAAACAACATTTTTGCCTTTAACCAATGTTTTTCTTTAGATTGATGAGGGCCCAGAAGCCACCCGAACCATAAAGTTTTGCAAAAACCGTGACAAAACAAAGAAAGAATTGTCAAAAGGCTGGCGGCCAATGCCAGGTCTATTGATTTTGACAATGCTTGCCATTGTCTCCGTCATTGATCGAAATCTATTCCTGGTTAGTACCAATAATACCATATAATCTGTCAAACTAGAGGATGTTCTCTGTTTGGGATCTAGTCAGTATACACACTTCCTACGAATTCAACAGCACACTTGGCAATAATCAGCATACCTGTTGGCAGGCTTCTAACCGCTGACATACAACAGTATTGGCTTAAATTATGTGCATATACACTGTTTCTTCTCATGAAGTAATCCATGCTCAACTCGGTTTTTCACCTCCAGATATATTTCTTTTTGCTTGTCATTTAGTTGTCCAACTAACTGTTCCAAATCAGCATTTTCCTGTCTTGCTTGATGCATTGCAGTCTCCCTCTCATTTATTGCAATCACCGCTTTATTTTCAATTATTGGATGTCCAAGAGGATCCTGACTTAGAGCACCTAAACATTGACAGCGTTGTGAATTCTTTTTCACTATCTCAGCAGCGATTGTTTCTTCCTGTTCAATTTCATCATTTAACATTTTCAGATGGATAGGAAATACTGAAAACCTAATTGTATGCTTTTTAGCATTGAAAAAACCTTCATAGTAGTCAAATACACTGCGAAATTCTGATTGAGAACACCAGAGCTTAAATAGCTGTAGGAGTGCCAAATAGAAAAACTCTTTCTTCAGTAGTTTGACAACTCAGTTTTGTATGATTAATTAAACTACCTTTTGTGTGTTGCATCAAACGACCATCAGAACCAAGTACTTGAATTTGCCCTCATATACATTTTCTGTGACATTGTTTCTATATCTAAGTATTTTTTCAGTATTTCATAAAGACATACATTTCCAAGATGTGGACTTCTTTTTGGATAGTAGGTGTCCAGCATTTTTGTTTTGACAATATCTTTACTTTCTGTCTCAAAATCTGCAAAGTACTGAATTTCAGGAAAAGACTTCAACACTCTATTTTGCGTGCATGCTAGGCCTAGATTCACCCAAACAAATCCTCTTGACTTAGAGTACAAACTAGCTGAACTTTTCTGATCACAGCATTCATAGGATACAATTTCTCTATATGAAAGCATCTTCCGTATAGTTCCTTAATTAAAGACTGTTTAGCCAATATAATTTCAATCAATCAATCAATCAATCAATCAATCAATGCATTTATAAAGCGCACTACTCACCCGGAGGGTCTCAAGGCGCTGGGGGGGGTCCGCTACTGCTCAAACAGCCAGGTCTTGAGCTGCTTCCTGAAGGCGAGGTGGTCTTGGGTCAGGCGGAGGTGGGTCGGGAGGGAGTTCCAAGTCTTGGCAGCCAGATAGGAGAAGGACCTTCCTCCTGTGGTGGCTCTTCGGATGCGGGGGACGGTGGCGAGGGCGTGGCTGGTCGAACGAAGCTGGCGTGTGGGAGTGTAGAAGCTGAGGCGGCTGTTGAGGTATCTTGGGCCTTGGTTGTGTAAGGCTTTGTGTGTGTGGGTGAGGAGACGGAAGGTGATTCTCTTGTTGACCGGGAGCCAGTGCAGGTCTCTCAGGTGACCGGAGATGTGGCTGTGTCGGGGGATGTCGAGGATGAGTCTTGCTGAGGCGTTCTGGATCCGCTGGAGTCTCTTCTGGAGTTTGGCAGTGGTTCCGGCGTAGAGGGAGTTGCCGTAGTCCAGTCAGCTGGTGACGAGGGCCTGGGTGACCGTCTTCCTGGTCTCGGTGGGGATCCACCGGAAGATCTTACGTAGCATGCGCAGGATGTTGAAGCACGACGAGGAGACGGCGTTGACTTGTCTGTTCATGGAGAGGGAGGAGTCCAGAATGAAGCCCAGGTTACGTGCGTGGTCTGTTGGTTTAGGTGCGCTGCCCAGGGCGGGGGGCCACCAGGAGTCGTCCCAGGCGGAGGGTGAGGGGCCCAGGATGAGGACTTCCGTCTTGTCTGAGTTCAGTTTCAGGCAGCTGTTCATCATCCACTCGGCTACGTCTGTCATCCCTTTGTGTAGGTTGGCTCTGGCGGTGGCGGGGTCGTTGGTGAGGGAGAGGATCAGCTGGGTGTCGTCGGCGTAAAAGATGATGTTGAGGTTGTGTTGGCGTGCGATGGCCGCAAGGGGGCTCATGTAGACGTTGAAGAGGGTGGGGCTGAGTGATGATCCTTGTGGTACGCCGCAGATGACTTCGGTGGCCTCGAATCTGAACGGAGGGAGGCGGACTCTCTGAGTCCTTTCGGCGAGGAAGGAGATGATCCATTCTAGTGCCTTCTCTTGGATTCCGACGTTGCTTAGTCGCTGCACTAGGGTGCGGTGGCAGACGGTGTCGAATGCCGCGGAGAGGTCCAGGAGGATGAGGGCCGTAGTTTCCCCTTTGTCGAGCAGGGCTCGGATGTCATCGGTGGCTGCGATGAGGGCGGTCTCGGTGCTGTGGTTGGCCCGGAAGCCGGACTGCGAGAGGTCGAGGGATCCGTTCGTCTCGAGGAAGGCGGCCAGCTGCTTGTTGACGGTCTTCTCGATGACTTTGGCCGGAAACGGGAGGAGTGAGATGGGGCGGAAGTTTTTTAGTTCGGTGGGGTCCGCTGATGGTTTCTTCAGTAGAGCGCTGAGTTCGACGTGCTTCCAGATCTCTGGGAAGGTAGCGGTGTCGAAGGAGGTGTTGATGATGTCCCGTAGGTGGGGTGCGATGACAGCGTCGGCCTTGTTGAAGACGTGGTGAGGGCAGGGGTTGGTTGGAGATCCGGAGTGGATGGAGTTCATCGTGCGTTGGGGTTCTGCGGTGTTGATCGGGGTCCAGGCGCGGAGGGTGGTGGTGGGGGGGTGCAGGTGCGGTCGTGGGGTGCGCTGGCTGTGTGATGAAGCTGTTGTGTATGTCTGCGATCTTGTTGTGGAAGTAGGCGGCGAGGGAGTTGCAGAGGTCTTGTGATGGGGTGATGTCGTTGTTTCCGGCGCTGGGGTTGGCGAGCTCTTTGACGATGATTAAGAGTTCCTTGCTGTTGTGTGCGTTGTTGTCCAGTCGTTCCTTGAATGCGGTTTTCTTGGTGGTGTGGATCAGTTGGTGGTGTTTTCGAGTGGCGAGCTTGAGGGTGGTCATGTTGTCTGGAGTTGGGTCTCTGCGCCAGGCTCTCTCGAGGGCTCGGCAGTTCTTCTTGGAGCTTTTGAGTTCGTCGGTGAACCATGGAGCTTTCTTACTGCTGGGTCTGTTAGGCAGGGTCCCCAGAGGGGCGAGGTTGTCTGCGCAGTTGCTGATCCATTTCGTGAGGTTGGTGGCGGCCTAGCTGGGGTTTGCTGAGCTGGCGGGGGGGTCCTGGCTCAGGGATGCGGCGAGCTGGTCGGCTGTGATCTTGTTCCAGCTTCTGCGTGCAACCTGTTGCTGGTGGTGGTGGATCGTGTTCTTTCTGAAGCTGAAGTGGACGCAGCTGTGGTCCGTCCAGTGGAGTCCGGTGGCGTGGCTGAAGGCGATGTCCTTGCTGGATGAGAAGACGGGGTCGATTGTGTGTCCGGCTTGGTGGGTGGGGGTAGTCACCAGCTGCTTGAGTCCGAGGTTGGCGAGGTTGTCCAGCAGGGTGGTGGTGTTGCAGTCGTTGTTGTTTTCCAGGTGGAAGTTGATGTCCCCGAGGAGGATGTAGTCAGCGGAGGGGAGGGCGTGCGGGCTGATGAAGTCGGCGATGTCTTCGCTGAATTGTGTGCGAGGTCCCGGGGGTATGTAGATGAGGGTGCCTCTGAGGGTGGTCTTGGGGTCGGTGTGGATCTGGAAGTGCAGGTGTTCGGCGGTTGTGAGGGTGTCGTCGGTGTTGGTCGTGATGCGGATGGTGTTCCTGTGGATGATGGCGATGCCTCCTCCGGTCTGATTGCCGCGGTCCCTCCGGGTGATCTTGTATCCGTCCGGGATGGCGATGGCGATGTCCGGTGCTGAGGAGGCGTTCATCCAGGTTTCCGTGAGGAAGGCGACGTCTGGTAATGTAGTGTCGAGCAGGTTCCAGAGCTCCACGGCGTGCCTGTGGACGGAGCGGGTGTTGAGCAGAATGCACTTTAGATGGTTGTTGCTGGTGGTCGGCTTTGTGGGTGCTGGTGCAGTGCAAGACCGGATGCAGGTGAACTTGCAGGAGTGGCAGCTGAAGGGTCCGTGGGTGCGTCTCGGGGTGGCACGGTAGCATCCCGGGATCCGGCCGGTTTGAGTGCGTTGAGTTCGGTGGCGTTGTAGGTCCGGCAGGTGGGCTGGTATCTGCGGGGGCCAGGGGTTCTGGCACTGGGCACGGGCCAGGCGCGGACGGGCGCAGACGGGCTTACCTTTGGCGCGCTTAGGGCGCGCCCGCTGCGCGTTTGCCACTCTGCCATATGTGGAGAGTGGGGGGGCGGAGCGAGGGAGGAGCAGCTGGGAGGCGGGAGCGGGGCGGCGAATGGGAAGGGCGGCCGAGGGAAGGGGCGGGGCCGCAGGGGGGCAGCAGCAGGGAGCAGGGAGGTGGCAGGAAAACGCGGCAGGGGCTGAGCGCAAGAAGGGGCAACAGGGGACAAAGGTAATGAACTAAGAAATACTAAATACCACGGGGAGGGGGTACAATCACAGAAAAAACAAAAGAAATACAAAGCAGGATCAGCACACAAAGCGGAACGAGAAACAGGAAAAATTACAATACAAGGCAGCGCAAGCAGCAGCAGTCGGGGGCCAGGAGCACAGCTGCAGGCAGCGGCGGCCCTCGGCGGGAACCAGGGGCACAGCTGCGGGCAGCGGCGGCACTCGGGGGCAGCCTGGGCTCACACACGGAGGAGTGAGCGCGGTGCGTGGGGTGACCGGCCCGGAGGTCAGTCACCCATCTCCCTCCTCCCCTGTCTTACCAGATTTACCAGATTTCTTTATGTATGAAACAACATAATGATCAAGAGCTTTGGGGTTGTCTGCTACAAACTGAATATACGTATTAGCATTACACATTTTCAGAATGACAGGATTGTAGTTGTTGATACATTTTGAAGCTTCTGTTCTTTTCAGTTGTAGGTGTTTTTTGGGTTTATTTTCGAGTAATCGTACATCTGACTTCAGACAAAAAAGAGTTGACTCATCCTCTTGACATAACAGATCTTGGATTTCCAAAGCGACATTGAGTGTAAAATGTTACTTTCGCTCTGTACTTCTGTCGACAGTACTTCCCACATCTATATGTTTGAAAACGTAGATCTTGCTGTTTTAGCACCGTTTCTTCACTGTCTTTTAGGATGGTACACGTAACATACTGCTCTATGAAAGAAAGTATAGAGTCATCTGTGTCTGTTCCAAATTTTTGTGCATCTTTAATCCACAACCACATATGAATATGCTTGGTACTCTTTACGCCAAAAGAAATCAGTGACTTCTCCAAGAGGTGGATTCTTTTTGTTGCAGATGAATACGAGTATGGCTGGCTTGAAATTGGTGGATAAACTACCTACAAACATTTACAGGATCAAAAGAGCAAAATTCTCCTGGTGTCTTCAGGGTGATATCCTTATTGTTACAGTTGACTTCTCTAAAAGAAATCATGTAAATTGTCCCAGGCTTACTCTGCACAACTGAGGGAAACAAACTTAGGGGCCGATTATGATTGCGGTTTTTCCGCATCCTCAGGGCCAGCAGAAGCCACCACCGGCCCGGAGGATGCGGAAGGCGACCGCGGCGGAAAAGCTCTAACATGGCTGGCGGTGTCTATCAGATACTGCCAGCCATATTAGGATGGTGTGAAAGACATGCTTTTCCGCTGCGGCTTTTCCGCCGCAGAAAAGCATACAGACTTTCACTTCGGGGACCCGTTGCGGGCCCCCTGGGTGAAGGGGGGGTGGGGGGTGCACATGGGGGGTACCTATGGTACCCCCCTGCATTTGCATGCACTAAGCAGCAAAGCATGCACTAAGCTTGAAGCTGCACCCACCGCAATGTTAAAGATAGAGGATGTGACCGCCACCCTGGCGGTCACATCCTAATCTGCTCGGAGGGAACGCCACAGCCCTTGCGGACGTTCCCTCCTCCTCAGGGGTCATGGACAGACTCAAGCCCGTCCGCGATCATAATCGGCCCCTAAGTTGGTGCTCCTAAGTGTCTTAACATACATTTCAGTTCACCATATCAACAATACCAATATTCATTGGTGTCACGTTGGCATTCCATCAAATTTATCAAATGTATTCCAACTTCTCATCCTTTCCATGAACTTTTCCAACAAAGTCTCTTGCAGACATACTTTGTAGATTATCTCCTTTCTTAAGAACATGGTTAACAGTATACAATAGTCCATATATCACTTTCAAATAGCAGATGTAATATGTATGGAATATTTTGATGAAATCTAGGGTCCTCAGAATATAATCTTGTTGATCTATTCTCAGATGCTGGTATTTGCACTGGGCGGTCATCATACTGTCCCTCTACCCCAATTGGAAACAGTTGTGGAAAACAGTGAGCCTCTAAACATTTCTCAGAGACAGTCATTGAAGCTTCTTTAGCTTGTTTCATCTGTTATAGTTCAACAACCTCTCCCATAACTTCTTAGAATACAGTGGATGAATACTGTAGTGCTCATATATTTCTTTAGATTTAGTTCTATCCACTTTTTCGAACTGTCCACTTGAAGTTAGCATTGCCACTTCCATCTGTGAGAAATAACGGTGATGGATCAAGCCCTGATCTTTGGACTGGGTAAGAGTGGGTAAGAGTGGTCTGCTTAATTCAGACACTCTGTTCATCACCACCCCCTTTTCTGAATCGTTTTTGGCCACTATAGGTGTGGCAGGGTATACTCAGACATGAGTCCCTTGCTCACTGCTCCATCAGGATTCAAGCAAGCCGGGCCGACGAGGCTGAAATGCCAGAAACCGGTCCCCGGTAGCTTGTATCCTTTCTGGTGAAGAATTGGCTTGGTAGTTTGGTCTGCCCTGTTCCCATGATGCACTGGGCCAGGGACAGACTAATTTGCATATAGCCAGGTTCTGAGCTGGGATGGGGCAGTGAGCTAAATAACGGTGATGGATCAAGCCCTGATCTTTGGACTGGGTAAGAGTGGTCTGCTTAATTCAGACACTCTGTTCATCACCACCCCCTTTTCTGAATCGTTTTTGGCCACTATAGGTGTGGCAGGGTATACTCAGACATGAGTCCCTTGCTCACTGCTCCATCAGGATTCAAGCAAGCCGGGCCGACGAGGCTGAAATGCCAGAAACCGGTCCCCGGTAGCTTGTATCCTTTCTGGTGAAGAATTGGCTTGGTAGTTTGGTCTGCCCTGTTCCCATGATGCACTGGGCCAGGGACAGACTAATTTGCATATAGCCAGGTTCTGAGCTGGGATGGGGCAGTGAGCTAAATGACGGTGATGGATCAAGCCCTGATCTTTGGACTGGGTAAGAGTGGTCTGCTTAATTCAGACACTCTGTTCATCACCACCCCCTTTTCTGAATCGTTTTTGGCCACTATAGGTGTGGCAGGGTATACTCAGACATGAGTCCCTTGCTCACTGCTCCATCAGGATTCAAGCAAGCCGGGCCGACGAGGCTGAAATGCCAGAAACCGGTCCCCGGTAGCTTGTATCCTTTCTGGTGAAGAATTGGCTTGGTAGTTTGGTCTGCCCTGTTCCCATGATGCACTGGGCCAGGGACAGACTAATTTGCATATAGCCAGGTTCTGAGCTGGAATGGGGCAGTGAGCTAAATAACGGTGATGGATCAAGCCCTGATCTTTGGACTGGGTAAGAGTGGTCTGCTTAATTCAGACACTCTGTTCATCACCACCCCCTTTTCTGAATCGTTTTTGGCCACTATAGGTGTGGCAGGGTATACTCAGACATGAGTCCCTTGCTCACTGCTCCATCAGGATTCAAGCAAGCCGGGCCGACGAGGCTGAAATGCCAGAAACCGGTCCCCGGTAGCTTGTATCCTTTCTGGTGAAGAATTGGCTTGGTAGTTTGGTCTGCCCTGTTCCCATGATGCACTGGGCCAGGGACAGACTAATTTGCATATAGCCAGGTTCTGAGCTGGGATGGGGCAGTGAGCTAAATAACGGTGATGGATCAAGCCCTGATCTTTGGACTGGGTAAGAGTGGTCTGCTTAATTCAGACACTCTGTTCATCACCACCCCCTTTTCTGAATCGTTTTTGGCCACTATAGGTGTGGCAGGGTATACTCAGACATGAGTCCCTTGCTCACTGCTCCATCAGGATTCAAGCAAGCCGGGCCGACGAGGCTGAAATGCCAGAAACCGGTCCCCGGTAGCTTGTATCCTTTCTGGTGAAGAATTGGCTTGGTAGTTTGGTCTGCCCTGTTCCCATGATGCACTGGGCCAGGGACAGACTAATTTGCATATAGCCAGGTTCTGAGCTGGGATGGGGCAGTGAGCTAAATAACGGTGATGGATCAAGCCCTGATCTTTGGACTGGGTAAGAGTGGTCTGCTTAATTCAGACACTCTGTTCATCACCACCCCCTTTTCTGAATCGTTTTTGGCCACTATAGGCGTGGCAGGGTATACTCAGACATGAGTCCCTTGCTCACTGCTCCATCAGGATTCAAGCAAGCCGGGCCGACGAGGCTGAAATGCCAGAAACCGGTCCCCGGTAGCTTGTATCCTTTCTGGTGAAGAATTGGCTTGGTAGTTTGGTCTGCCCTGTTCCCATGATGCACTGGGCCAGGGACAGACTAATTTGCATATAGCCAGGTTCTGAGCTGGGATGGGGCAGTGAGCTAAATAACGGTGATGGATCAAGCCCTGATCTTTGGACTGGGTAAGAGTGGTCTGCTTAATTCAGACACTCTGTTCATCACCACCCCCTTTTCTGAATCGTTTTTGGCCACTATAGGTGTGGCAGGGTATACTCAGACATGAGTCCCTTGCTCACTGCTCCATCAGGATTCAAGCAAGCCGGGCCGACGAGGCTGAAATGCCAGAAACCGGTCCCCGGTAGCTTGTATCTTTTCTGGTGAAGAATTGGCTTGGTAGTTTGGTCTGCCCTGTTCCCATGATGAACTGGGCCAGGGACAGACTAATTTGCATATAGCCAGGTTCTGAGCTGGGATGGGGCAGTGAGCTAAATAACGGTGATGGATCAAGCCCTGATCTTTGGACTGGGTAAGAGTGGTCTGCTTAATTCAGACACTCTGTTCATCACCACCCCCTTTTCTGAATCGTTTTTGGCCACTATAGGTGTGGCAGGGTATACTCAGACATGAGTCCCTTGCTCACTGCTCCATCAGGATTCAAGCAAGCCGGGCCGACGAGGCTGAAATGCCAGAAACCGGTCCCCGGTAGCTTGTATCCTTTCTGGTGAAGAATTGGCTTGGTAGTTTGGTCTGCCCTGTTCCCATGATGCACTGGGCCAGGGACAGACTAATTTGCATATAGCCAGGTTCTGAGCTGGGATGGGGCAGTGAGCTAAATAACGGTGATGGATCAAGCCCTGATCTTTGGACTGGGTAAGAGTGGTCTGCTTAATTCAGACACTCTGTTCATCACCACCCCCTTTTCTGAATCGTTTTTGGCCACTATAGGTGTGGCAGGGTATACTCAGACATGAGTCCCTTGCTCACTGCTCCATCAGGATTCAAGCAAGCCGGGCCGACGAGGCTGAAATGCCAGAAACCGGTCCCCGGTAGATTGTATCCTTTCTGGTGAAGAATTGGCTTGGTAGTTTGGTCTGCCCTGTTCCCATGATGCACTGGGCCAGGGACAGACTAATTTGCATATAGCCAGGTTCTGAGCTGGGATGGGGCAGTGAGCTAAATAACGGTGATGGATCAAGCCCTGATCTTTGGACTGGGTAAGAGTGGTCTGCTTAATTCAGACACTCTGTTCATCACCACCCCCTTTTCTGAATCGTTTTTGGCCACTATAGGTGTGGCAGGGTATACTCAGACATGAGTCCCTTGCTCACTGCTCCATCAGGATTCAAGCAAGCCGGGCCGACGAGGCTGAAATGCCAGAAACCGGTCCCCGGTAGCTTGTATCCTTTCTGGTGAAGAATTGGCTTGGTAGTTTGGTCTGCCCTGTTCCCATGATGCACTGGGCCAGGGACAGACTAATTTGCATATAGCCAGGTTCTGAGCTGGGATGGGGCAGTGAGCTAAATAACGGTGATGGATCAAGCCCTGATCTTTGGACTGGGTAAGAGTGGTCTGCTTAATTCAGACACTCTGTTCATCACCACCCCCTTTTCTGAATCACTTCCATCTGTGAGAACATCTACATCTTTATAGTACATATTATTCTGTTTCAGAGAGATTGTAGAATTCTTCACTTGAATCACATCCACTAGTTTTTGCCAGATTTATTTTGTTTTTTGTGGGCACACCATTCACTAGAATAATATGAGGTTCATCTATATCTCTCTCTACACCCACAGTTTTAGTATTACATTTAAAATCCAACGGTGAGTACACAATTCTACCTTTGAGAACCTTTTGTAGTTCAGCCTTTGGTAGTTTCCAAGTCTTTGGTTCCATATGAAATGGGTGTATAGGTTGTACTAGTATTGTTTCATAAATATTTAGATGACCCAGTTCCTCTGGAATGTGGACCTATTCTTAATTATTATGAATTACTCTGGCAGGCATTTTGTTGTCCTCTAATTTGTCATAGCAATACTTACACATTATCTGCTATGTGGACAAATCAAACCATTCCTCCACAAATAAATACAAGGCTAATTCTAGCCACTTATTCCTGTTTTCTTGCTCTGTTTTTGAGAACAAATCTACATTTTGAATTTGGCTTTTGTATTGAGTACGTCGATAACATATACAAACGAAGTTTGGTTTCTCTGTGGAAACTGCATTAAACTTTGTTATTTATTGTGCAAATTTATCAGCACTAATGCCTGAGTTCTGTTCCTCTACAGCTGCACACACTACCTGCTCATTTTCTTCAAACGCTACTCCAGGCCCAAAGAAATGGAACTGAATATCATCACAAACTTTCTGTACCTCTGAGACTGTACCATACAAAAGCACTCTGCTTAATTCGCCTAAACACAGTGCAGTAGTTTTTACATAGTAAATTCTTCTAACTAAATTACACTTTTATGAATGATGAACAGACAACATTCCAAAACTATGGAAGACGCTTGTACACACTCCAAAGAGTGTCCTTGTAAATTAGACAATTTCCTCAATTTACATGGATTTAAACCTTTCAGAATTGCAGCTTTGTACTTCACACTTGTATCTATAAAATTATGTCAAAAATGTCTTAATATATTAATTGATTGCTGGCAAAACCTACAATTGCTACTGCTGTCCCATCTAAACACAGGAGCATGTTTACGCCTTCCTTGTATCTGTTTAGCTATTTCCTCTTCTACATTTCTATGTACCATCTCCTCTTTTGCAAAAACGTTTAAAAAAATACCTCATAGCATCGTACAGTTGTTGCAGCTGCATGCAATAATGTGTTCTCTTGGGAGTAGTTTTCTTCATTAAAGAAAGCCTCAGGATTAGATGTATGGTTCCATTCTCCTTTGAAAATTTGGCATAAGTTACATTTATTAATAATCCTTTTTTTTAGGCTTTTTTTCTTCATAGAGTTCATAGACAACATAGCTTTATTTAATGTTCTCATTCTATTTAGTTTCAGGATAAATACTTTACACTTCAAGTCAAATGCTTTATCTACTACATTTCCTATGTTTTCTTCTTGCTTCAATGCTGCAGTTTTTCTCTTATACTGTATTATGTTGCTTACCAAATTCTGTATTACCCTACTTTTAAACATTCTTCTTCTTAGGTCTTTAAATTGTTTAGGCCTTGTTGTGAGATAAACTGTTTTTTAAGAACATTTTCCACATTGTACATTACTTACTCCTTTTTGTTTCCGATTGTTGGTAAATCTCTCTTTTTATTGGAATAATTTTCCACATTTTCTAAACAGTGTTTTAAGAAACTCCTTTGTTCTCTGGCCAGCAGTTGTTGTTTTATGTTCTGTCCATCATCTTCTTTTTCTTCTCATTTATTTGCAGAAAGTACTGTTTTTGCTGTTTTGTTCTCCTCTCTTCCTTTTTTGTCATCATAAATTCCTCTGTTTCAACACAAGTAGATGTTTGAAAACAAAAGACAGTATGCATTGAACTTTACATGATGTACTTTCACATTACATACCTCAAGCAACTACATTCCTACATAATTCATTATATCAGTGTTTTCTTGTTTCCAGATGTATTAATTAATAACAGCTCTACTCCCTCTCAAAGTACATATCTTACCTTTTAAGCAGATAGCACCCTGCCCTATGGCCTACCTACAGCCTACCTTATAGGTGATGTATATGTAATAGAAGGAAAGTTAAAGGCTTCGCAAGGAGTTTTACATGGCAACTTCACCTGGCAGCAAAGCTGTGTGCACAAGCTCTGCAGTAGCAGTCCCATCACATATTTAAATAGCTACCCCTCTGGATGGGTGAATTGGAGTGTCACTATGTCAGTACATATCTAATCAAGTGTATCAGTCCCCCTCTTGGTGTGTTACTGGATATGTAAGTAACTATCTCACTATATAACTGGCTTTCTTCGTATCTCTGTGGGCCTCTATATGTGTATTTAAGTGTTGGCATAGAGTTAGGTAGTGTAACTATGTGAACATCTGACTCTATTACTCCTAGATCCATAAGTGTGTGTGGGTGAGTAACTGAACGTGTAAGTGCCTCTGCCTCTGTCTCTGTCTGACTGGGTGGGTGAGAGGCTCTATCCTTTAGCAAATAGGTATGTGAGTTGCAGTGTGAGTGGAAGAGTAGATGTTTAACTGGGCTATGGGTCTAAAAGTACACATGTGACTCACTGGATCTTCAAGCACATAGCATCCTGTCCTATGGCCTACCTTGACCTATATGTAATAGAATGAGAGTTTAAGGCTTGACAAGGAGTTTTTAAAGCCAAGTCAGCCTGGTAGTAAAAGTAAACACACAGACTCTGAAGTACTAGGCCCAAAACATGTTTCCAGGGGCACTTGTCTGCAAGCATGAGTTTGCTGTGTCAGTTTGTCAGTACATATCTGAATGAGTGTATCAGTCCCCCTTTGGTTGCTATTGGATATGTAAATAACTATGTCAGCATATGACTAGCTCTCTTAGTAACTCCATGGGTCTGTATATGTGTTTGTATGTGGCTGTATTGATTGCTTACTGTCTGCCTTAGTGGGGTTTGGCATATGTAACTGTGTGTGCAACTGGCCCAGTTACTGCTGAATACATAAGTGCTGTGTGGGTGTGTAAGTGAATGTATAAGTGCCTCTGTCAGTGTCTGACTGGATGTGTGAGTGGCTCTGTTATTTTCTAAATAGGTATGTGAGTCACAGTATGGGTGGGAAACTACATGTATAAGTGGGTGTAAGGGTCTGTAAGTGTGTTTGTAACTCACTCATACTCCAAAGTACATGTCTTACCTTGTAAGCACATAGTACCCTGCCGTGTGACCTACGTATGCTTTACCTTAGGATTGACTTATATGCAGTAGAATACAGGGATGTCTTAACAGCATAATAGGCCCCTGGGCAAAGAAGTGCACTGGGCCTTGCCTACACACAACCACTTACAGGAATTAAAATGTTTAATGGAAAATTAGTGTTACATTCTGGTCTGCATGGGGCCCCTACGCCCATGGGCCCCCTTGGCAACCATCCAGCGTGCCCATGTGTTAAGATGGGACAGGTAGAAGATGGGTTTAAGGCTTGGCAATAAATTATCAACGCCAAGTCGACCTGGCATTAAAACTACACAGACAGGCTCTGCATTAGCAGGTCTAGCACATGTGTAAAGGTCTAACTATCTGGATGGGTGACTAGGAGTGTCAGTATATGACTACATATGTAAATAAGTGTAGTAGTTTCTCTGTGGTTGTGTCCATATATGTATAACTAACTATCTTACCATATGACTGTGGCCTTAGTATCTCAATGCGTCTGTGTAACTGTATGTAACTGGCTGAATAGACTACTAACTGGTTGTAATACTAAGGGCCCGATTCCAGTCTCGTTGGGGAAGCCTTCCGTCCGAGTCGGATCAGGAGTGCTTTCCGACCGACTTGCACTCCGGGGCTCCAAATGCCCGACTACGATACGAATACGCGCTTGCGGACATGGGTCGCTCGGAGCCCCATTGAAGTCAATGGGAGCCTCTTGTACGACGCGTACATAGGCTCCCATTGACGAAAAAGGTACTTTGCACAAAAGGCCGCCCTCATAGACGGGACGCGTCTGTGCCACCACACTGTACATGCACGTGTTGGGGTAACCCTTGAGTCCCGCCCCGTGACCGACTTTTATGGCTACAGATGAAGGGGGTCCGGTGCAGATCCCCGAAGTCCGCTTCGAGGAGCTTTTACGAGTTGGAAACTCTACCTCGATCTGGCAGTCCGAATCGTGCTTCGTACTGACTCAGTCGGATATCACCTCTATTGCACGGCACTCTTACGGCCGACATGTATGGAGTGATCTGGACCCAGAAACGTCTCAGTCGGCGATTTCATGTTTCCCGCATCGTACTTGCTCGCTTGTACAGTTGTTCGAGTCGGTCGGAAAACACGCGTCCGGCTCGTTCTTTTCCGGTCAGGGACGAGAGGGAATGCGCTTTTGATGGACTGGTCTGGAACATTTGCATACGCCTTTCTTCCCCTACATCTCATAATTTGGTGACGAGCGGGAGAAGGTAAAAAGAGGGCAGCACTCACCAATATTTCAAAGTTGCTTGCGTTGTGCTGAAGACCCTTTTTCTTCATGTAGCTATTTCTACTCATCCCAGGGTCGTCTGCTCATTGAACTATGTCATCCAACCTCTGGTAGGATTTATATTTTTAGATTTTGCACTTCCTCTGCCTCTTCACTACACTCTGGTCGCTAAACTACACATGCATTTACACTAACCAATGCATTATGGTCCTAAGGAGTGCGACCTCCCAGGCGCAGCTCATACAATGTCTCGGGATGTGTATCCATGGGACATTTATGTTTGCTATTAGAGGGCGGGTGCATGGCTTCCACCCTGTGATAGCAAATCCTTGTTTGACTAGTTGAAGCGAGAGGGGAAAACCTTGTATCGCTTTAATAGAGCGGTTCCGGATGGTAAAAATGGAGAAAATTTTTTTTTCCCTCATAACCGCCTATAAACAGAAGATTTTCACAATAAACTACAGACAAGTGTTGTCAGAAAAAGAAAACCTATACACTTACTTATTTATTGAAAAAAAAATAGCCTTTATTAAAACAACACAAATAAATGGAAGCGCAGGTGTATTAGAACAAACAACAGTATAACATGAAATACGTGGGTGGGACTACTCCGGAAGCAGCGTACAGAACCTACAAGACAAAAATGAAACATAAGTATGTGTGCCAAGTGGAAGAAGAAAATTAAGGTAGTCCGAATGAAAGGAATATAGTGAGAATGGGAGGGAGAGGGAGTGGGTGGAAGGGAGAAGGGGAGGGAGAGTCAAAAGAACAGAGGGAGGAGGAGACAGAGTGTCGGCCTACTGCACCCAGCCCTCAGTGTTTACCTCCCGTCAACCTTTTGTCTAGGACGCTAGGGTCCGCGAGACAGAGTGTGGTCAAGCAAGTCCTTGAAATGAAACATTTGAATGAGGCCTGAGATTACATAATTATCTACAGGAACCTCACTTGCCTGCTTCTGTGCACCCAGGGTGCTGAACCCCAGCACCTTCCCCCGCACTGTGCTCAATTGTACGTCCTGCGCACCGAGGCTTCAGTGCTCACCTGCCACTATCGGTGTGTCCTATGACGTGTTGGTGCAAGCTCCAAGCCCGGGGTATCTTTGTAGGGCGGGAGAACTGGTCTCCGGTTGGGGACGGTGCCTTGGTCCCACTATGGAAGGCATCAGAATGCCGAGGGCATCATGACGGGGTGAGCGCCCGCTCCGCCCATTTTGGGTCAATTAATTCAGTGTCTGAAAAGGGAGAAATAATTTAATGATGGAAACGTCTGGAGGTAAATTAAGGTTTATTTCAAGCTTAATAGAAAACACCAGTTGAGTGCATCCTTCGTTTTTGAAGTACGATCTACCAACTGTTAGTGGTAATCGTGTTTCAAAGAGGAGTTGGAGTGCACAAGAATACACAAGGTTAAATATTAATATGCGCACCCAGGCTGATGCACTCCACCCCTCCCGCAGCACTGCGCTTAACACGTGCCTGTAGGGCCTGCTGATTGAGGCCTACAGTACGGTCCAGCAGGTCCTTAAAATGAAATAGACATGTGACTTAATAAGGTCAGAGATCACATCATTACGCAGGGCAACTTCACTTTTTCGCACCTGCGCACTGAGGCTGATGCACCCCACCCCTCCCACAGCACTGTGCTCAACACGTGTCTGTAGGGCAGCGCTGGCTCAGGCCTACAGTACGGTCCAGCAGGTCTTTAAAATGAGACAGAGATGTGACTGAATGAGGTCAGAGATCACATCATTACTCAGAGAGCAACTTCGCTTGTTCGCACCTGCGCATTCAGGCTGATGCAGCCCACCCCTCCCGCAGCGCTGCGTTCAATTGGAGCCGCTGTGCACCCAGGTCTCACTGCTCACCTGCTGTCATTGTAGTGTGTGCAAACACTATGGGCAGCAGTGTTCACAATTCAGTTTCAATGTTGATTGGAGGATGGTGTACACCTAATGGATCCCTTTCGAAAGACGACTGGTAGTAGGGTTGCCAATTTAGAGCCAGTGTTGATTGCCAGGATGGTGTACACCTCATGGATCCCTTTTTTTTATTGGGCTTTGTGATATGCGAGGTGGAACAGTGAAGTCATCAGTGATGTCATTTGAGATGTCATCAGTGATGTCATCAGTAATGTCACTGACCATGTCACGAATGATGTAATATGTGACATCATCACCAGTGGATTGCAGGTGCGAGAGTTACAGTTAGTACAACTAACTATAACGGAGGAATTTCAATGGTTTTGTATGAGTGAAATATCCAGCTAACTATAACACCCCTAAAACCTATGTTTTTTTTTAGTGAATTTCTAAGGTTTTTTAAATGATAATTCCTAACTATAACCTGCTTGAAACCTATGTTTTTTTTCAGTGATTTTGAAAGATTTATTCAATAACAATTTTTAAATCTATTAATTGTTATATTTATTTATTTGATACTGATTTACAATTTTCTTCAAATATATTTATTTTTAGATATTTTTTTTTAGATTACATTACACATTTTTAATATATATATATATTGTTATGTAATATATATATATATATATATATATATATATATATATATGTATATATATATATATATATATATATTTATATTTATTAAAATATTTTTATATTTTCTTTCTTTTTTTTTACAATGTTTTGAGTAGTCCCGCACCCATAGCGCACCTCTCTCAATTACTGCCCAGAACGTAGCCACCATTTTACAATTGTTCTGTAGGATGCACGTAGGGTGTGCGATAGGTGCGTATTTTCATGCGTGATTGCTATGCGACCTGTACATGACTTCAAGCGCATACACAACATATACGTATCACGCCACACCTAGCGGGCGCGTATCCGCATGACGTTCAACGTGGTGGGCACACGACTTACGCGAAATTTTTCGGTATAAAAAAGATATATATATATATATATTCACTGAAAAAACCATAGGTTATAGACCATATATAGTTAGGAATTAGCATTTACAAAACCTTATTTTACTCACACAAAACCATTGAAATTCCATATATAGTTAGTTGCACTAACTATATATCGCGCACCCGCAATCCACTGATGATGATGTCACATATTACATCATTCATGACATGGTCAGTGACATCACTGATGACATCACTGATGACATCTCAAATTACATCACTGATGACATCTCAAATGACATCACAGATGACATCACTGATGACAACATCCAATGACTGTATGTTTCTGTAAAGTTAAAATATGTCTTACATATTGAAGAATGAGTGGATTTATAAGTGTCTGGATGAAGGATTTAGTAGGTGCATGACTGACTGTATGAGTGAGTGATTAAATGTGTCTCACTGAGTGCATGGGTTAGTGACTAAACTGTCTTAATTTCTGCATCATTATATCTTTTGTTCTGTAAACTGATGCATGTGTTGATCAGTAGCTATATGAGTAACTATATGGGTTATTGATTGGTTGCCCATGTATTTGTATGGGAGACTGAGTGTGTGTGTGGGTGTCTGGTAGGTGTATGACTCTGTGCATAGATGTGTGAGCAGTTGATTCACTAGATGTATGGGTTCAAAAGTGCATGTGGAAACAGCTGTATGGGGGGTTGACTGTGTGCATGAGTGTATTGGTGAGTGAATGGATATCTCAGTGCTACATGTCAAAGTAAGTACATATGTAAAACACAGTACATGTGAGAGTTGACATATATAAATAACTGTGCATAAGAGCCAGTGAATGTGTGAGTGGCTGTATGGATCATTGTGAACTTGTATCCGGGATTGTATAAGAGAGTAAATATGTGTTAGTATGTGTTTGAATAAGTAAGGTGTGTATAACTGTATAGTTGAGAAAATGGAGGTGTGATTGATCCTTTGCATGACTGACTAGGTGTGTGTGTACATTCATGGATGAGTGACAGTCTGTGAGTGTCTGTTTACACTGAGTGTATCTAAGGTTATATTAGAGTCTGAAGAAGTTCATCGTATTATCACATGAATGATGTCATCAGTGATGTGATCAGTAATGTCAAACCAGTGATGTCATCAGTGATGTCATTTGAGATGTCATCAGTGATGTCATCAGTGATGTCATTTGAGATGTCATCAGTGATGTCATCAGTGATGTCACTGACCATGTCATGAATGATGTAATATGTGACATCATCAGCAGTGGATTGCGGGTGCGCGATATATAGTTAGTGCAACTAACTATATATGGAATTTCAATGGTTTTGTGTGAGTAAAATAAGGTTTTGTAAATGCTAATTCCTAACTATATATGGTCTATAACCTATGGTTTTTTCAGTGAATTTTCAAGGTTTTGTAAATGCTAATTCCTAACTATATATGGTGTATAACCTATGGTTTTTTCAGTGAATTTCAATGGTTTTTTAATAGCAAATATCAAAAGCTTTAAAATGTATTCTTCTTTAAATCGAAAAATATATTTTATATGTTTTTAATACAATTTTTTAATGTATTTTTTTTAATATATTTTTTTGTTTCGCTTCCGGTCCGCGAACCGGGTAGCTTCCCGTTAGCTCAATTTCTTGCCGCGACCTGGTCCGCGAACCGGTAAACGTTCCGTTTGCGCAACTGCCACGTTAGAAAACAACATCGTGACGCATCGCGTAATCGCGAAGTATCGCGTTGTCGCGTAATGCGTCATATGAAGCGCCGCGTCAGCGCACCCGGAAGCGCTCCGGTCCGCGAAGCGAAGCGCGAAGCGCAGCTTCCCGGAAGCGATCCGGGGCGCGGTGCGGAGCGCGTAACGTAAGCATAACAGGTCATGTGATTTGTCATGTGACTTGTTAATAACACTTTTCATTGGTTCATTTCACTTTTGGTTTCCTAATGTTGTTAGGCTAGGTCATGTGACCTAAAAATAACACTTTTCATTGGTTTAGAACTATTTTTTTTTCCCAAATGATGAAAACCCCTCCTTGTTTTTACCTCATTCTTACTTTCTACTTCCAGAGAGCAAGACCTATTTTTCACAATGGCTTCTGTAATAGCTGCAGCTGGTGCTTCTCAGCAACCACCACCACCACCACCAAAAGGACCACCTCCAACACTGGACTTTGGTAGAGAGGAAGATAATGAGGATGAAGAGGAGGAGGAGGAGGAAGAGCAAGTAAGGCAGTTCCTGCCAGAAACACCAAGGCAGAGCCATATTAAAGAGCACTACATATGGCAATTTTTTAAAATTCCACCTGGACAAAATAAGGTCAATGCACCCCAGGTGTCTTGTTTGATATGTAAAAATATACTTTCTCGTGGCAACCCCAACAAGAAATACAGCTTTGGCAATCATACAATGATTCGCCACATGGAGCGATGGCACCCTAATAATCTTTCCCAAGCACAAGTAAGGGATCTTGCTGCCAATCCCCCAAATGTCATCCCCAGCACCTCCAGTGGACAAAGCTCATTCGCCGGACCAGACAATATTCAAGCTCCTTTTGAACACTACAAAATAGTTTGTATATATTGTGGAGGAACTATTTGTTATGGAGAGAAGAGTATTACTTTGATTAACCGAGCTGGAGAAAATCATACATGCAACAAGATGAGAAAACAATGAATCCTTTTTATTTTTTTTTGCTCCTGTTGAGACATGTTCAAACCCTGCTTTTTTGTTATTTCCTCTAAAAGAACACAAAAAAACCACAAAATAGTTTTCAAAAATCAAAAAAAAATCAAAAAATTGTTCAGAAAATTAATAAAAAAAATAAAAAAAATAAAAAGAATAAAAAAACAGTTCTTTTCAGAACTACCTTCCATTTATAACAAAATTGCCCAAATGTTTATACCCTGTCTTTCTTTTTTCCTCATAGTACGCTCCTCGGACCGCTTCCCGGTGCGCGTACCGGGCGCTCCCCACGCAAAAACAAAGAAAAAAAATATTATTTTTTTTGCCCCGTGGGGCCCTTTAAAAGCCTCCACATCAAACCTAGGGGGTCAGGGAGGATCTACTATGCCCCCTTATGGTCATTTCCCCCTTTGTTTTGGCCTCCTCTTGTCTCTCGATCCTACCGAGAGACAAGATGGCGGCCGCTCCGGACTGTTTAGAATGTTGACAGACACCGGAGAGCCAATCAGCTTCGCTTCGCGAAGTTCCGTTACGCGTCAAGTACGCGAACCGGAGCGCTACCCGGAGCGCGCTTACAGATATATATCTTTTTTTGAACGTTAATTTCTCAAAATCCACTGGAGCACATATCTTGAGACCTAGCAAAGGCACATCAGGCTAACAGTCCCTACAATTTTGCCAAGTTTCGTGCAAATCCATTCAGCCGTTCGGGCTAAAAGTGAGGCCAACCGCCCTATGGAAATTAACATGGGAAAACGCGTTTTGAGACCCCCCTTTTTTCTCGGCCCCCCCTTGACGAAACCCCCCCAAATTTTCAGTGGCTGCTCAGAAACAAAATGTTCCATTTTCCTGAAAATTTCAGCCAATTCCGTCCACAAACGCCAAAGTTATTAGACATAGAATTTTCAAAAATCCCATAGAGAAAAAATCCTAACTATATATACCTACTGGCGACCGCCAGTAGGTAATATATATATATATATGCATTTAATATAAATATTAAGGAGAAAAAAAAAATATTCTTTTACTTTGAATAAACTTATATTACTTTTAAATGCAATTTAGAGAAGTCGCGCAAGACGTGTGCTGCGTGTACGCACCCAACGCGCATCCCATGTGACCAAAAAAAAGAGATTTCATTGGTTTATAACACTAAGGGCCAGATGTAGGTAATCTCAATTTACCTATTCTTAAATACCGAATTTTACTGATTCGGTATTTAAGAATAGATAAATGGGATGTAGGTATTAATTCGGTAATTTTTACAGAATCTGTAAAATTCGGTAAATACCGATTCGGTATTTACCGAATCGGTATTCCCCATTCATTCCTATGGGCCTCCAGGCCCATAGGAATGAATGGGGAATATCGATTCGGTAAATACCGAATCGGTAAGGGGAAGACCTACAAGGGTGGCAGGGTGTCACATTGACACCCTGTTGCACCACTGAATAGTGCATGGGTGCACATGTGGCACACATGCATGCCCTAAGGGCATGTATGTCTGCCACATGGCACTGTTTGTCAAAGCCCAGCTCACCTGAGTTTCTGTTCAGGTCTGATGGAGGTTGAAGACAGTCCAACCCCACCCTGAAACTGCTTGTTCCAGCACACTAGTTTTAAACAGTGCACTAAGAACCAGAAGCTCAAGGGAAGGGGGGAAGTGGATAAAATAAAAAAAGAGAGACAACACCGTTCTTGCGTTTCCACTGTAGAAGTGCTGCTAAAATCTGCGGCCCTCTCTGACTTCTGTAGAAACTGGTGCCTAATGAAACATAAACAAAGAACAGATAAGTGCAACCTATCCCTAAAAGTGTTCCTGACTAACCCTTAATCTATTTAGAAATTCTCTTCTGAAAGTACCTCTTGGATCCTGGTCTTTAGCTTCCAGGTTTGGAATGTGTTACTGTTCTGGGATGTGCTTTCTATTACTGTAAAACTTCTGTAAAATCAAACGAATATCATTATCAGAATTACCAACATCTAACATTCACCTTAATATAACTAAAGCCTAAATTCTTAATAGCAAACTCACTTTTCACACATTTCCAGACTTCTTATAAAACAAATGCTGTACTTTTACATAAAAATACAGCAGGTAATTTGTGCAAGTCCTTGATTTGCTGTTTGCCTTGCTGTCAATGGTTTCTTCTGTTCGATTCTTAAAAAAGTTCCATGTAAAACAATGTTTATTTCACACAAAGTTCTTTCAGATAATAAAAAGTTTTGCACTTACTTGTTGCTGAAAAGGGATACTGATCAGTCTAACCTTGTCCTCTTTCTCTTTTGCAGGTCGATTGCTGTGGACAGAAGAGGGGCTGAGGCAAGAAGGAGCCGGAAACCGGAAGAAGGAAGAGCCAGCAGGCGCGCCCGTTGAAGCCAATGAAGGTCTGGAGAGAGCAGGAGTGCCAGCGCCGCAGGATCTGTTCTCAGGTAAGTGGGAGATAGACAAGCACAAGCACTGTGTGAGGCTCAGGGGCTGCCTTTTATAGACAGGGCTGGGTGTGGTTCGAAGAGCTGGGTGTGGTTCGAAGAACTGGGTGTGGTTCTCACAAGCAGGTGTGCAGAGCTTCAGTTATTATGCTAATGAGTTGAAGTAGCACATGGCCTAGGTAGGAGTACTCTAAATAAGCCTTGGTAAAAGCAAGGTCTAATGTGCAAACAAGACAGCAATGTCCAAACTTGTGAATACATTGAGCAACATACACAGATGTCTTAAGGAGGGGCTGCGATAACAAGAACGGCTTTCAATAGTATGTTTAAAGAGAGCTATTACTGAAACCACTAGTGCAATGAGAGGGGACATGCTCTTTGCTGTGCACAAACCCTAACACTGTTAAAAAAGCACAACATTGCTTTTTTAACGGTTTTCGTTATTTACCACCAACCTCTAGTTGGTGGTAAATAACGAATCCTTACAGGTGAAAAGCACTCACTTGAGTTCTTCCTACATTTCACATTCGGTAATTTACCGAATCGGTATTTAAGAATTCGGTACTTTACCGAATTCTTAAATACCGATTCGGTAGAATATCGAATCTGAAATGTAGCCACCTACATCTCAAATGCCTAATACCGGTCGGTAACGGCCAAAATTCGGTAATTTCGGCCCTTACCGACCGGTATTAGGGTTCCTACATCTGGCCCCTACTGTTCTAACTGTTGAAGAACCCCACCCATTATATTCACTCTTCTTAGACCTTCCTTAAGAGAAGACCTGTTCTAAGAAAAACCTCACTTTTTCGTCATTGGAAACCTGAACTTCTTTTTAGGATTAAAAAATGGCTACACCACTGCAAGAATAATCTGATTCTGATGCTTTTGTTACTGAACAATTTCTACCAGAGCCTCACCCTCCCAAAAGATACACATCCATCGTATGGACATTTTTTACTTTTCCGGAGGGACAAAAGAACTGTAATGCCACCAAAGTAACATGCAAGATTTGCCAGGCAGTGCTGTCCAGAGGAGATCCAAACAAGAAATACTCCTGTGGCACTGCTAGTATGTGCAAGCATCTCCAATACCAGCATCCTGTGAACTATGCTCATGAAGAATGTAGAAGACTGTGCCAAAATGTACCCCCATCACCGACAATACCAAATACCTCTTGGGCATCACCTTCAATATCACCACCAGACATACGTCCCCAATTTGTGAAAGTTAGAATGCACAGCATGAAGTGCTTTAGTTTAATTTATTATGGGGAGCAATCAGTAGACCTAGTTTGCAGAGCAATTGATAACCATCAATGCTAGTTTTTTTTAATTCCCTCAAACTTCATGGTTTTGTTCGTCCTGTTCACTTTTTTTTTCTTTATAAAAAAACCAAAAAAACCATTCTAAAAAATATATATATATATATAAAAGTACAAAAAAAAGTTCTTTTCAGAACTAACTACTCTGGTTAAAGAAAGAGCTAAATGTATATGCTAGTGTGTGAAAGCTTTTATAAATGTATACGTACTGCATAATTGACTAAATAATGCATTTGTCATATATGATGAATGTATAAATGCAGAACTATAAGGAAGTGTTGTATCATGACACTGTGAGCTATTTAGCTGGGAAAGGTAGGCGAGAAATAGGTCTAAAGTTGCGAACGTCTGTTGAGTCCAGATTTGGTTTTTTTAGCAACGGGATCAAGGAGGCCATCTTCCAATACGCTGGGAAGCTGCCCACCCCTGGCACCGTATTAAAAAGGAGAGTGAGGGCCGTAATACAAATTTGAGGAATCAATTTGGCTATTTTAATAGGGCAGGGGTCATAAGGGGAGCCTGATTTCAGATTCTGCAGGAGTGTAGCAGTGTCGGTGTCGGCTAGCGGAGGGAATTCAGTCAAGACATACTGCGTTTGTGGGGCCATATTAATATCCATGCCTGGTTCATGAGGGGAATCAGTATTAGCATTATTAAAGGATGAGAAGATATCCTCAACTTTATCCAAAAAGTGCTTGGCAATTTTGCCACAAAGTTCCTGGCTCTCTGCCACTTGTGGCATATGAGGGTTGGCCAATTTACAGACAATCTTAAAAAGTTCTTTTGCTGAGTTTTCCGCTAGTTCAATTTGGCTCACAAAGTACTCTTGCTTAGTTGTGAGCAACAGTTATTTGTATGCCCGTATACTTTCTTTATGTTTTATTTTGTCCTCTGCCTTATAGTTCTTCCTCCATTCCTGCTCAGAGTGCTTACATATGCATTTCTGAGCTTTCAGATTGGGGGTATACCAAGGTGCTGAAGGATGAATCCTTTTAGGGTAAAAATATTTTTTGGGGGCAAGCTTATCGCAGGCTTCAATAACCCAATCATTAAATCTGGTGATAGCTGTGTCAACCTCGCCAGCCAGAGAGGGCAAGGTGGATTCCAGAAGGTCTGACAATTCTTTGGCTTCAATCTTGTTCCAGGCGCGTATGTAACTAGGCTTCCGCATGGTTCTGACTATCTGCACAGGCTATCTCAAATAGAATGGCAGAGTGGTCCGACCACACTACCGGGTACACCTCCGCCACAGATAGCTGTGGGTAATTTGAGAAAATCCCATCCAGCGTATGTCCTGCTGTGTGGGTGGCCTTTTAACTATTTGTAGGAGTTCAAGTCCATTCATAAAGTCCAATAACTCCTGGGTATCTAAATCTACCGGGTCTTCTAGATGGAAATTAAGGTCGCCCATTATAGAGAAGGATCTTTCACTTTTGCCTTCCTCCATCAGATTGCCCACCAAGTCAATGAAGGACTTCCGCAGCCCTGGTGGCCTGCATAACAGGATTCCTCTCAAATTCTCCTTATGTGGGAGGAAGAGGGAGAAACTCAGGGCTTCACATCCCCCATTGGTAATAGTTTTAAACATAGCTTTGATGGTGTTGTGGTAGCCCCCCTCCTTTCTTGCCCAGCCTATTGACTGTGTGACATAGGAAACCAGGTGGTGATGCCTCTACTAAGTCTGGTCCCGAAGCTTCGTCTGTCCACGCTTCAGTGATAAATGCCACTTTTACCCCTAGATCTTCTATCAGAGCCGCGCATTCTGTGCTATGCTTGACCAATGACCGAGCGTTAAGGAGGATCCCTTTTATACCCTGTGTAGTGTTGTTCCTCTGACCACCTGTTACCTCCGGTTCCCATCCCTTACTTTGCTAAACACGAATGTTGGAAGATTAATGTTGCAGTATGGGCAGAACGTTGGGTTATCTGTAGAGTCTTCATATAAGGGAAGGCAAGGACAGTCTAAACTCCTACCCACGTTATTTAGTCGTAACAACACACTACTAGAATATGTGTATATTGGTAGGTTACCTGGTATGAAACTGGCAGGGGTCATGGCACTCGGCGCGGTCCAGGCGTGGACGGGCACAGACAGGCTTGCCTTTGGTGCGCCTTTGGCGCGCCATCGGCGCGCCCGCTGCACTCGCCCGCTGCGCGCTTGAGTCATATTTCTTTTATGGTGCTTCCGGTCGAGCAGCTAGAGCGCTGCAGCCCGAGCCTCCCCAAGATGGCGGCCCGCTCTGTCTAGCAGCAATATACCGTGACCGGCAGTGCCTCGAAATCCGCCGTCACTGGTCAGTCAGCCCGCCCTTCAAGTAAGCCCTCAATTTAAAATAGACTGTCACTAATATCTTTACAATTTTAAAAAGTGTGTGTGTGGCTCAGTGGGGGGTGTGTGACTGCCCAAAAATGTGTGAATAGTTGATTCAGTAGGTATATGACGTTAAGACTACATGTTATAACAACAGTTTGGGTGAGTTAACATCTTTATGGGTGTGGTGATGAGCAAATATATCTCTCAATGGTACATCCATACTAATATTATAAAGAGAGAGCCCAAACCTTTGAGGTGGGTAACCTCAGTAACCACAGCACCAATCACAACACCCAATACTGGGTTTTTTTGCAGAGTTTTATATAGCGCGAACTTGACCCGAACTGAATCAGGTATCAGAGCGCTTTACATAGCACCAGTTATGTTACATGAGGACACACATTCATTTTTGTTAGGCACGGGGAGATTAAGTGATTTGCCCAGAATCACAGGATGTTTGGCGTCGTTACCAAGACTCGAACCCAGATCCCCAGGTCCGAGGTCGAGTGCCTTAGCCGTTAGGCCAACTCCTCTATACATTTAAAAGGTAAAAGAACCGTGCCAGCAAAGTAGTCCCTTGTGGGCGTGTCTGCGTTGTGCTGTGGGCGTGACTAACGCTGGGGCCATTTGGTACGGCCATCACATCATGGGCTGTGGGCGTGTGCTGGGGGCATGACAAATGCTGGGGGCGTGACAAACGCTGGGGCGTGTGTCCGCCCTTCATGCCATGTGAGTCGTACACACAAGCGCCAATTACGTTGCTGCGCAGCATCAAGGTGCACGCTGGGGGCGTGTGTCCGGCCTTCATGCCATGTGAACGCAATTGCGCCGCATCAAGGGGCACGCTGGGGGCGTGAGAAAAGCTGGGGGCGTGTGCTACGTTCCGCCCTTCATGCCATGTGGGTCGTACATTAATCAGAAGATCGTCTGCTGTGGCTGTGTGCTGGGGGCGTGACAAACACGTTCACCTGGAGGCCTGGTAAGTAACGTTACTGCAGCCTCTCCTGCGCGCTGTTACTGAACTCTCTCATTCAACGAAATTACACGTGCCTGCTACCATCAACCTGGGCTCTAGCCGGGCTCAGGCGGCAGATCAGTACACTAATTACACGCACCTGATAACATCAACCAGGGCTGCAGCTGGGCCTCAAGCGGGGGAACACGCGCCTGCTAACATCAAACAGGCCTGCATCTGGGCCTCAAGCCGGGGAACACGCAAATGAGAGTGTCTGCGGGGACAATTACTGCAGCCTCTCCTACTCGCTGTCACTCAACTCTCTCATTAAACAGATTTACCCGCGGCTGATAACTCTCTCATTCAACGACATTACAAGCTCCTGCTAACATCAACCAGGGCTGTAGCCGGGCTCAGGCGGCGGATCACTACACCAATTACACGCGCCTGCTAACATCACCCAGGGCTGCAGCTGGGCCTTCTCCGTCCCTATTCTAATGAAACACAAAATGTTGTCTACTGCGAGATTTTAAAATAAATTGCCCTTGCCAAATACATACATTACACACATTCTATTTCATACCCGGACAACGTCGGAATGGGCTGCTAGTGTGCAATAAAGTACAAAAATAAAAGGCAACGCATGTGACATTTCTTGTATATCAAGAAGTATACATATAACTCAGTGATTGCATCACTAACTGTATGGATAACTGTATACTTGTGTTAGTTATTTTATAACACTAACTATGAGTTACTATCTATATAAATAAATGAAGTGCTGTTTGTATAAGTGTTGGGGGTAGTGTTTTAGGGTTTAGGGTAGTGTAGTTGTGTTTATGTAGTGAACAGGTTGTGCTGGGGATAGATTTAGGGTTTAAGGTAGTGCATAGGTCTTTGTCTAGAGTACGGGGTCGTGTTGATGGTACATTTAGCGTTTAGGATAGTACACTGGTGTTTGTGTAGTGTAGGGGGCTGTGCTGAAGGTAGTGTTTTAGGGTGTAGAATACTCCAGTGGTGTTCGTCTTCTGTAGGTGATAGTGTTTTAGGGTTCAGAGTAGAACAGTGGTGTTTATGCACTGTAGAGGTTCATGCTGGGGATAGTGTTTAGGGTTTACCGTAGTGTAGTGGTGTTTGTGAAGTGTAGGGGTTGTGCTGGGGGTATGTATTAACATTACACTATCACCACCCTAAGCACAAATTTCAGTAGTAACCACCAGATTGAGTTATCAGCAGAATGCTAGGATAACGTTTATCAATATTAAATGCTTCTAATCAAGTAAAATTGAAATCGTCACATGCAGTGTGCCACAAATGGTATTACCACAACAGTAAGTCTCCCCAACTTAGATTTAAAGTGCATAAACATGTTTCATGTGACAGACCCATAGGCCAACGCTGCAGCTTCCACATGCTTCAACACCCTCCACATATTCAGCAAGACCTTCAAATAGACCCACCCCATGAATCAAGGAAGACCATTACCCAAGAACTCATCACCAGCAGGTTGGACTACGGGAACGCCCTCTATGCCGGAATCAACAAATCTCTACTCCACAAACTTCAGACTGTCCAGAACACCGCAGCCAGACTCATCCTCAGCATCCCACGACAAGACCACATTACCCAGCATAAATGAGCACTCCACTTGCTCCCCGTCGAAAAAACAGTGACCTTCAAGCTGCTCACACACACCTATAAAGCCCTCCACAACACCGGACTCCAATACCTCAATCTCCTTCTACACCCGCAAAAGAAACCTCCACTCCGCTGACCAGGCCTTGGCCGAAATCCTCTGTATTCACATAACCAGACAGGAGGCACACCCTTCTCATACATCATAGCCAAGACCTGGAATGAACTCCCCCTCAGCATCAGATGAACCCCCACACTGAAAGGATTCAGGAAGACCATAACACCTGCCTTTTCGAATGACCAAAGCTGCACAAATCCCCTCCACATACTCCCCCATTGCCTGGAAACCCTCACAGGTGAGTAGTGAGCTCTATACATCCCTAATTGATTAATTGATATGCCACCACAGTTTGTGTTTGAGTGTTATGAACAGGCCCTGCCATTGCTTTGGCTGTCTGTAACTCTTAAGGGTAGTGTGATGAGCAGTGCTACCTTCGTTTATATACACAGAATCTCTGAGATTGATTTGGTTTGGCTTCACCTCTGAGAGCTACTTTCAGGGTTCTGGTGAGCTACCAGTAGCTCCCAAGCTACTCGTTGGAGACCCCTGGTATGTGTAGTGAGTGGAGAATTGTAGTCCTCAAGCATAAATGTGAAGGTTATTACACCACTACATGCATAATACATAGCACTTTGAATCACTCCATTCCCTAAAGCCTGCCTCACTGCATGAGTACATGCTTACTGACTGAATGATTACATTAATATAAGTAAAGACACTGGGTGAATTCTTAATTGGTTCACTTTTACTTCACTGAATGAATTACTACATAGTACAGAAAGAGTAATTTTGAAATTGCAACAGCACTCACACTGTGATTGCTGGAGTATATAGATAGTGACTGGGGAATTGTAGGCCTGAAGCACAAATGTGAAGGTGCTTACACCACTACATGCATAATGCATAGGAGTTTGAAGCACTGCATACCATAAAGCCTGGCTTACTGCAAGAGTATATATACTTATGTAACTGCAAACACATCAACCAACCAAATAAATCTCTCTCAATTTTGCCAAATGGACACTGATTCATAGTGTTATTCTACACAAATAACAGTATCCCTTGCAGTATATAAAGAAAGATAAAAAATATTGGATAAATAAATGTATTAAAACTCAGAGTAATGGAATTAAATAAATTAGTACTCGGATATAAATTAGAATACTCAAAGTTAAATAGAGAGTATCTCTTGCACGGGATGCAGGGAAAATAGGGGTTTAGGGTAATGAAGAATATTAAAAAAAGTTTTACCAAAAGTAACCTATAGAAATGTTTTAATAAGAAAAACAAATTTAAATACAGCATTTTAGAAATTATCCGAAAGTTAAAAAGTATGGCAAAAGGCACGTTTACATAAACATGTGACGCACTAAAACAGACTTTCAACAGAGGATTTCAAAACATAATAAATAATACTTTTTTTAGTATGCAATTATTTCCTAATGATTGAAAAATGTAGTATAACTAAAGTATTGACGAAAAAACGAAAAACTTTGGAATAAAAGAGAATACTCTTTATCTTGAAAATGGGCCAAAAGTAGTTTTATTGAGTAGTGCTTTCTCCTATTTTCACTTGTGAAGAACAGGAGGATTATCTTTGCAAGCACTTTTTTTTGAAAAAAATAATATAATTGTGGCTTCAAATGTTAAAAATTCTTTACATTTTTAAAAATGATTGTTAAATGTAATGTACATAAAAAAGAAAGATGAAGTAGTGAGGGAGTGTTTGTTGTAGCGCTTCTATTCTACTTTATCTGAAAGTTAAAAAAAGCCCAAACATTTAAATAAAAATGATGGGGCAACACTTATATAATGTCAACATAAGGAATGAGTGCTTATGATAAATAAAAATAAATGTGGTCCAACACGTGATACCAATAATTGAAAAAAGATTTTGCATTTCACCCATGTGATGAATATAAAAGAATCAATATTTTGAAAACTTGTGCATTTTACTTTCAAGGATGGTGTGAAGAATTATACATTTAATGAAAGGACAAAGTACTCCACGCTAAAGGAGAAAAGTCAGCACAATTATGATAGAATAGAAAATAGAATAATATTTTTAAATACCTTCACAGTCAAAAAACGCGTAAGCACAGTAGACAGTTTAAATTAAAAACACCCTACCACAATTGGGGGCATATTATCAAGGAGGGTTTGAAATGCATTGTAAAATAAAGTGCGTCACAAAATGGGCTACATACATGCTGAGGGTATCGTAATGTCACATAGAAAAAACAAGCCAATCAACATTAAGATCAGGAAGTTAGAGTTAAACACACAACAGCCAATCAAATGTTTTTCAAAATCTTTGCAAGGAAACGGATTGGTCGGTAATACGTCTTCTTCACAACCAATGAAAAAGAGGTGTAGAACGTTTCTGTTGTTAACATACGAGCAAATCAGATGACCTTGCGAGTACACGCAGCGAGAGGCAATTGTTGCCCCTACACTAACATACACTTACCCTACAGATGCACACCCCTGGACTTAGAATATTAATTGTTACCTCTTCACTAAACTGCACTTACCCTACAGATGCACCATGCTCTCTCTTTCGAAATCCAAACCAGTTTTTCAACAACCTTGCACCACTTTCGCATCACTTTTCCCATCTTAAATATAATGCGGAGAGCCGGCGAGACCGTGGAGACATTGTGGCTTCCCCCACGATCCCTAACATTTTTTATAAGACACGGGGGATACGGTCCCCGGAAATATTGGAAATTACTGTTAAGGGCTATTTTTACGGAACAATAAAAGTCGTGCACCCAGCGCAGCACTCAGTGCGGCCACCTGGTGTGTACGCGCTGGATGCACGACTCAGAATCTGTAGGGTGCACGACTCCAGCGCATTTGCTGCACAACTTCTACACGTTTGGGAGCCAACATTATTTTTCCACATGGCGAGCTACTAACATGCAGCTCCCCATTTGGAAAATCAATCTCATTTACAATTTGAAAGAGAGAACAGATTTCCTTGCTATGAGAGGGCGGGATAGACACCCCAAGACACTGCAGGAACCGGCCCTCCCACAATACATAAAGCCCTGGGGAGTGGTGGTCCCTGGGGCTTTGGAGACCTTACAGCCCCCCCCAACCATTTTTTTAAGCCCCGGGAGGTAACGGGCCCTCAAGTGCTCCAAGAGGGTGGCCACGTAATCCCCATCCCACAATACATAAAGCCCCGGGGGTGGTGTTTCCCGCAGCTTTGAGGACCTTCTACCCCTCCCCACACCATTTGTTCTTTTTAGCCCCAGGTGGTGATGATCCCCGAGTCTGGGGGGCCCCGGGGATGGAGTGGTAGTCCGTGGATTGACATAGAGTGAAATATCATAGGGTGGAGTGGCTTAGAATGGTGTAAAGTGAAAAGGCGTAGAATGGAATAGTGTTGAATGGATTGGGTACGGTAGAATATCGTCATATTGAGTGGTGTAGAGTGGCATAATGTATAGCAACGCAGAGTAGAATAGCATAGAGTGAAGTTGCATAGAGTGACCGAGTAAGCGGTGGAGTGGCGTAGAGTGGATTGGTGTAGTATATCAGAACGTGGAGTGGAGTAGCGTACAGTGGAGTGACAGAAATTTGAGTGGCATAGAGTGGCATGGAATGGAGTGGTGTAGAATGGAAAGGTGTGGAGTGGCGTACAGTGGAGTGGCATACAGTGGGATAGAGTCATGTGGCGTAGAGTAGAATAGCATGCAGTGGAGTTATGTAGAGTGGAGCTGGGTTGAGTGAAGGTGCATAGAGTTGACTGCCATATAGAACAGTGGCATTGTTAGACCTGTCAGCTTTAGCGTGGTCTCCTATCAAACATTTTTCCTGCTTGCCTCCAATTGTGAGTAATTCATTTTTGTTAACCAGGACTAAAATGCTTATGTTCACTCCTGTGAACATGTTTTGGTTGGCTTATCCAAAATGGGCATATTTAATTTACCTACGACTCACTAGTAAAGTTCACTACATGTGCACAGGGCCTTTAAATTGAATGCTACTTGTGGACCTGCATCACTAATTGTACCACCCACCTCATAGCCCTTTAGATATGTCTCAAGCCTGCCACTGCAGAGCCTATGTGTGCAATTTACACTGCCATGTTGACTTGGCCTTTAAAACCCCTTGCCAAGCCTTAAACTGCCCTTTTATGACATATAAGTAACCTTTAAGGTAGGCCCTATGTATCCCATAGGGCCGTGTGCTGTGTAATTAAAAGGTGGTATATGCATTTTTAAGTTTTGCATCTCCTGGTACTGAAAAGTGTCCAAATTCATTCTTCACTACTGTGAGGCCTACCTCTCCCATAGGTTAAAAATGAGGATTCCTTGTTACATCTAATAGGCTGTAATTACCAATTGAAAGGAAGTAGATACAGACCAAAATCTTATTGCACCTGGATTATGGAAACTCTCTATACCTAGGAGCACCCACAGCAACAATAAGGAAGCTCCAAATTGCACAAAACTGTGTTGCCAGATTGTTGCTGGGAGTTCCAAAAAACCAGTTGGCCTAACCAGCAATAAAGACCCTGCACTGGCTACCTGTCCTAGAAAGAGTAAAGTTTAAGGCAGTGTGCATAGCCCATAAAACCATGTGGGGAAAAGGTCTAGCTATTAACAGCTCTCTCTCATCACCCTCTACTGCCCTAGGAAATGCCTTCGCTCGGCCTATCTCAACCTCGCACTCATCCCCAAAATCAGAAGGGCAAGAAGCGGAGGAAGGTCTTTTTCATACAATGTTGCCAGACTCTGGAACACAATGCCCTTAGAACTCCGCTCTGAATCCTGACATCTCCCCTTCCGAAAACTTCTCGACCCAGCTTTTTCAACACTCTTTCCTATAATTTAACATCCACCTACTAAACTAACTATCCGTTTCCTTTGTTTAGCCGCTAGTGCTGGGATGCCTCTGGGTAACTATGAGCTCTACAAATGCTAAATAATAATAATAATCTGTCATGTTTAGTACCTTTGGAATTGTATTGATAAATATCCTTTAATGCCAAAGTCGAATTTATCATTACTATTTTAAAAATCCCACTTTTAGAAAGATGGCATTTTTCTGCTCTTAGCCCTGTGACCTGTATAATACATGTCAGGGGAGGGTGACAGCTGGACTTTGTGTATTCCACTTAAACAGCCACAAACAATGGGAGTTTATGTTTGACTTGATGGGACATTCAGGAAGGATGAGAGGGACGAGCGATGCACAGCCTCACACTTACACCTGATTAGGATGTGTCCTGTCCCCACACAAAGGGCTGCATACACCCCTGTAGTCATTCTGGAGCCAAGGCAGGAAGGGAGGACCTCTCTGCACTTCGAATACCTTTCAAAGGCACCAGTGAATATATTAAATGGACTTCAGACCCTACCACTTCAGTACACTTCTGGACCTGTGGATACTGAGCCTGGAAGAAGGACTTCTGTGTTGCTCATGGCCTGCCACTCTGCTGAACTGCTTCTCTAGAAGAACTGCTTTCTTTCTGTGCTGATCTGCTGCCTGCAGCCCTTCTGGTCTTGGTCCGAAAGACTAGACCTGCATCACTTGAACACCAGAACACAGAATGACTCCAAGGGATAGTCTCCTGATCTGAAGTCTCAGTGCCTTAACAGATTTCCAACATACCTGCTTCTGCACCTAGACTCTGCCATTTGTGAGTCGGCTCTGCCAAGTGTTGCCACCCCAGTCTTGCACCCTTGGAAGAGGGCCTAAGCTGTTTGCTCATCACTTCACATTCATTACATTTCACCAGGTTGTAGTAGCTGACAACTGGGAGGGTCACTACCAGGTGGCCCTTATTCCATTTGAGTGGAGGGGGGGGCCCTGATCGCCTGAAAATTGCTGTGGACTGTTTGTTAGGGAATGATATTGACCATAAAATCTGGAAGAAAGTGAAGTATAAGTCACACCTGGAGATGTTGGGATTGCCTGAGTGGATTTGTGAAATCACCAGGTCCATGGCTGCCCAGGAAGGGAGTCAAAGAATTATGGAGCCTCGAGAAATGACCCAGACAGCTGCCAAAAGAGGGAAGTGCAAGGGCCATTGGAAACCAGCCCCAGTTGTGGTGAATGGGGTGTCAGAGGAGGATGCCCCAGAGTCCCCTGAGGAGACCATTGCCTCCTTTGGTGACCTACCTGAATTTGCTAGATGGCAAGTGTAGGAGAGTAGGGTCTGCTTTCCTATGGTCACCCCAATTTCTGCTTTTTGCTTCACTGGTTTTCGACTTAATGTGGCTGTGGGCTTGCTAATCAGACCCACAGCCCTGCTGTTCTCTCTCTAAATTTCACACCATGTACCTTAGGTACATCACCAATTGGGATTTGGGTCACTCTTGTGAGTCCCTGTACAGTGTACCATAGGTACCCAGGGCATAGGTGCACCCAAGACCTACCAGGGGCTGCAGCATATATTTTGCCACCCCTGGCTGGCCATCCAAACTGACACAACTGGCTGATCACTGAGCTGGGGCAAGGTTGTGTACTCACCCCTTGCTTAGGTGTTGTATTCCTATACCTGCCATTATATATAGACACATATGCACCTATAAGTCCCTCCTATGGCAGGCCTTAACAATCCTGAAGGCTGAGTGCTTGGTTTTATGTGAGATGGTGCTCTAGCATGAGCTGAGCCTGTCTGCAGCTTTTGGAACCATGTCCTTATAGCTGTTCTATGATATAGCCATACCATATACTCTTAAGTGCATTATGAACCTCGCGGTTAAATGCTAACTTTGGTTTGGCTTTATAAAAACATGTCGTGTAAGGTGTCATATGCTTTGGAATACTACCCCCTTGCCAGTTCTGGTGACGGGGGTAGCATTCCACCCTTCTAGAGGGAGAAGGCATGTAGTTCCTACTAATCCCGGTTAAAGTTAACCGCCTCAGCATCCCAAAATGGATGCTGCTGCCACAGACACAAGTCTGACCTCCTGCTTCTGGGAGTCCTTCCAGCGAGGGAAGCTTGGACAATAGGTTTCCTGTCTTGGGAGGTGCTAGCACCACCCCAGACAGGCTATAGTGTATTGGGGCAGGGAGGACTGAATGAAATGAGACACTGCCTGGGGCACACAAGGTGTCCCATGCATAGTCCAGTTCAAACCGGTGCTGGGGCACTCCAGCCCCAGCTCTGGCACGAAACTGGACAAAGGGAAAGGAGTGTAACCACCCCCTTCCTGGGTCCCACCCATAGGAGGGACCTAGCAGGTAATACAGCCCCTAAATTTGGTACATAGGTAGGAGCTGAGTCCCAAGACTTTATATTTATCCTGACTGAAACTTTGAAACAAAACTCTGGACCTTTGACGATCTACTTTGCAAGAAGACGACTGAAGAATCTCCCTTGTGGTCAAGGAGTGACCACCCTCTGCAAGCAGGCACCATCAAGCGATCAACGGTTTGCTTTGTCGACGCTCCTACCGGAGCCCGGGCACAGAGCCTGACAAGACCCAGACTTCCAGACTTCCAACAGCCCGATCCACAGTCACAACAGAGCTGAGACCCGTGGAGGCGACGAGAGACGTGGGACCGGCCATCTTGGAAAACCAGCAAATTGCTTTCCGTGCAACTTCTGAGGCACCCTCGAAGTTGTGCATTGGGGATTGAGAAGCCCCAGCCCTGAGCACTAACTGCACCGAAGATCAGCCCTCCACACTCCACGAGTTCTGCGTGGGGCCCTTCTGCATTTTCCTGCTCGACGCGTCTGTCTGGTCACTTGCCCATTGACTAGTGGCCTCTGTGACGACAAACCTTTGAATTTACAATGCTGGTCTGGTTGCTCCAGAATGGCCCCTGCTTCCCTGAAAAGGAGAAGCCCATCAGACCTTACTGGTCTGATCAAGAAGCCATCTTTGATTCCTGCATGGGTTGCCTTTGCCAAGGCTTGCTGACTCCAATCCGGAAGCCGACACCGCCGACAGTGAGAACTGTCATGGGACAGTCGGTATCAAGCTCCTGGTTGTCCTCGACATCTCCTGGTCTGCGTGGCTGCAGAGATAAGCTTCACAACATCACCTGATTGCTTCGCGACATCACCTGGCTCCTTCCTGGTTCCTTCCTGGTCACTGGCTAGTGACCCAGACTCTGTCCCCTCTGCTTTCAGGTACTCTTCATCCTCGATCCGCCCTTGGATCCACGCGGACACTTCTCTCCTGGTCACCTGCAGCATCTTTCACCAAGGCTCCATAGGAATCAGCGACGAAACCCGACACACTTTGACACCCATGCACCCGCTTCCTGTGGGTGAGGTAACGCGAGTATTTTGGTACTCCTGTGGGTATTGACTATCCTAGTGTCCTAGTTTCAAGTAGCTTTTCCCTAGTCCATCCGGAAGTGTCCTAAAAGAACTAGTTTCCAATTCTTTCGTTCCCGTTCTAACTCCATGGTAACTTGCGTGCGTGTAAAGACACTGTACGTGCATCCCGTGGGCCTCCTGCTCCCTATCCTTTGGTAGTACAGTATAGCCCCAGCGATTCTCCAGGCCCTAGGCCTTTCCTTTGTTCGTGACGTGGTTCTTATACCACTATTTTAGTATATGGTTCGAAGTGCCCCTTGGGCATTACTGTATTTTGTGCAACTTATTGTATTTTAATTAAGTATCTTGTTATGTGCTGGTGCCTCTGACCTCATTAAGAGTTCAGAGGATTGTGTTAGAAATAAATACATATATATTTTGATATACAACCTGTGCGGTGTCCTTTCACTTGGCATTAAAGGGGTTACATATGGTAAAACAGCTGGCTTCACATGCCCTCTTGAGTTTAGCCTAAGACTGCTTTGTCCATGTTACCACTAGGATAGCTGGTCTATAAGGTTGACTTTACAACCATCACCATAAGGGTTGTTTGGACTGGTACAATGTGCTCACTAGAATAGTGAACATCATATATCAGGCCAACTTCTCACATTGGTGTGCAGCTTTTGGGATTTGAGCTTGCTGTTGTTTTACCAATTGTAATCTTTGCAATATCATTTGAAAGATCATACAGGTACCTATAGGTACATATAAAACAAGACTTATAATACTTAAGTTCTACTGAACTTAGTTGTTGTAGACCAAAGACACCCTGACTACAACTCCTATTGAGGTTTAGTAGGAAAACACTTAGTGTAGGTAGGTGCACACACCACAACTCACTAGGGGCCAGATGTAGGTAATTCCTATTTACCGACTCCTAAATACCGACTCATACCGAATCGGTATTTAAGAGTCGGTAAATAGGAAGGAGGCAGATGTAGGTAAAAAATTACCGAATCTGTAAGAGTCGGTTTTTACCGAATCTGTAAATACCGATTTGGTATTTCACATTGATTCCTATGGGCCTTGAAGCCCATAGGAATCAATGTGAAATACCGATTCGGTATTTACAGATTCGGTAAATACCGAATCCTGCAAGGGTGCAGGGGGTGTCACTTTGACACCTTCTAGCACCCCAAGTACAGGCATGTGTGCCATGTGGCACACAGACATGCCCTTAGGGCATGTCTGTGTGCCACATGGCACAGGTGTGCATGCACAGATGTGCATGTATACCTGAATTCGGTATTTTACCACCCAATAGGATTGGGTGGTAAAATACCGACTCTTAAGGGCCCGTGGCACTCTTAGGAGTGTCACCTACATATGGATTTACAGAATCGGTATATTTACCGATTCGGTAAAATACCGAAGTGGTAAATTTACCGAATCGGTAAATATACCGATTCTGTAAATTCAAACCCACCTACATCTCAAAAGCCAAATACCGGTCAGTAACGGCCGAAATCGGCCGTTACCGACCGGTATTTGGTGAGCTACATCTGGCCCTAGATCATGTCTGGCACAGGTGACCCATCTGGATCTCTACCTGTGGTGAGTGACCCTCCCAGGGCACCCTCCAAATATGAAATTCTCAGCTTTCGAGAATTGAGACACTTGTGGACCACAAGAAAGTTGAAACAGGGTTCTAACCCTACCCTTCAACACCTGATGGAACTCTTAGATAAGAGTGATATTCTCAAGGCCTCTGGTACAGAGACTACAGGGAGAACAGGTGAGGGCATACCCTCCACAGAAGATGACCCCCCCAGTCCCAGAAGAGGAGGAAGAGGAGGTTGAAGAAGATTCTGAGGGAGAGGTAGACAGCCAAACTATAGTCAGAAGACTTAGCCAGGCTAACTTAAGCCAATTTGGGGCTGAGAATGGGACAGCCCCATTCAGGCCTCCAAGTGGGTTTAAACAGAGGTATAGGAGGGAAAGATCTCACTCAGGTGAATCTTTCCATTCCAATGCCTCTAGAGGTTCTCAGAGGGGAATGAATTCCTCTTAAAGGAGAGAACACGAGGCTAGGATGAGGGAAGTCCAACTCAGAATAGAGAAGGAAGAACTTGCCCTAGCCCAAGCAAAACTTGCTTTGGCAAGGGAGCAAAAGTTAAGTGGATTAGATTCCACTGGTGGCAGCAATATCCCTAAGGATAAAGACAGGTCCTATGACAATTAATTAATTAATTGTGGGTTTCTAAAGCGCTAGAATCGACTCCCGAAGGAGTATCTCTGCGCTGTAGACCGCTGGGGAACCCGTCCTGGCTTTCCCTGTGAGATGGTCCCTACTGGTTATCTCCAAGGTGAAACCAGGCATCCCCGGCGTATTTGGGGGGCCGTTGTGGAGATGAGGCAAGCTAATGCCCAGAGTTGCCGAGTGTGATCCCTGGTTAGAGTAGGCACCGAGGCGAGAATTATCGAGTCCGCTGACCATGGTCCACGACCCTGCCGCGTCGGGAATAGAACCCTGGTCTCGGGCTGTCCCCTGCTTCCGGGTCTGCCGCCTCTAACCAGTGAGCCACACCACTCCACTATAGACACCTGAGTAAGATTGTGCCCCTCTATAGAGATGGGGATGATATCCACAAATGGATAACCGCTTTGGAGAGGGCCTGCAAAGTACAGCAGATCCCCCAAAGTCAGTGGGCAGCAATCTTATGGCTCTCCTTTGCAGAAAAAGGAAGAGACAAGCTCCTCACAGTTAGTGATGATGATGCTAACAATTACACTGTCCTGAAGAGTGCTCTAATTGATGGGTTTGGCCTAACCACTGAACAGTACATGTTGATGTTCAGAGATACCCAGAAGACACAGACTCAGGACTGGACTGATTTTGTTGATTGTGCCACTAAGGCTCTGGAAGGCTGGTTGCTGGGATGAAATGTTAGGGACTATACAGGATTGTATAATTTGATCATGAGAGAGCAAATTCTTAACAATTGTCAGAACCAGTTGTTGCACCAACACCTGATTGACTCAGATCTGACCTCTCCCCAAGAATTGGGAAAGAAGGCAGACAAATGGGTCAGAACCAGGGTTAAGCAGAAACCCCAGAACCAAGGTGGTGATCAGAAAAAGGCAGACCAAAAAGGTGGGGATCAGAAACAAAAAGACCAGAAGTCTTCATCAGGCCCCCCAAATTCTAATGAAGGGGGTCCCAAACTTCTAAGAAGAAGAAGAAAGAAGGTCCAAAGAAACCTTGGTGTAATTATTGTAAATCTGCCTCTCACTGGTTTAGTGAGTGCACCAAGAAAGGCACAGCCCCTACCACTGTAGCCCCTAAGGCATCTGCACCCCCTAGTACAGTTAACAGTGGTAGTTCCCAACCCAGGGCTATAGTGGGGTTAACCATGGGTACTGAGGTGGATTCTGGCCTAGTCAGGATCCCCACTCAGGCTGTTCTTGTCTGTGATGTGGACATGGCTATGTCCACTACTGTGAGTCCCAGTACTCTGGGCAAGTGCAGGCAAACACCTTTAATCAATGACAAAGTAGCTCAGGCCTACAGGGATACATGTGCCTGTGTCACTATGGTGACACCTAACTTTGTGGACCCTGGACAGATTGTACTGGGTGATAATTACCTGGTGACCAATGCAAGCAACGTCACTACTACACATAGTGTGGCAGTTGTTAACTTCTCCTGGGGAGGGGTAACTGGCCTCAAAAGAGTTGTGGTAAGTGCAGACCTACCAGTTGAATGTCTGTTGGGCAATGACCTTGAATCCTCAGTATGGTCAGAAGTGGAGTATAGGACTCATGCAGAGATGTTAGGCATATCAGCTCATGTCCGTGCTGTGACCAGGTCACAGGCCAAAAAGTGCCAAACTGAACAGGCCTTGGATCCTGAAACTATGGACCAAGTGCCATCCAAGAGAAAGAGCAGTAGGGTTAAGGCAGTGCCTTCCCCCCTGCCTAAAAGTGAGGATCAGCCTTCTCAGGAAGCTGATTCTGAGACTCCTGAAGGAACTGTCCTAGAAGAACTTGAACCTGACCAGGTTGAGTTTCTTGGGACAGGGAGGCCTTCAAAGGCAGACTTGAGGCAGGCACAGTTAGACTGCCCCTCTCTTGAACCCCTCAGACAACAAGCTGGTTATGAGGCTGCTGGGAATGCTACAGGTACCCATAATGTTTACTGGGATGAAGGACTCCTTTATTCTGAGGATAGAGACCCCAAGCATGGTGCTTCCAGGAGGTTGGTCATACCTCAGGCCTTTAGGGTTTTCCGTCTTACCTTAGCCCATGATATTCCCTAAGCAGGACATCTAGGCCAGAACAAGACTTGGGGCAGGCTTGTCCCTCACTTTCACTGGCCCCATATGTCAGAAGATACTAAGGAGCTTTGTCGCTCCTGTGTGACCTGCCAAGCCAGTGGCAAATCAGGTGGCACAACAAAGGCTCCCCTTATACCACTACCTGTGGTGGGGGTACCCTTTGAAAGAGTAGGGATTGACATTGTTGGACCAATGGAACCCCAAACAGCCTCTGGGCACAGATTTATACTGGTGGTAGTGGATCATGCCACCAGGTATCCAAAAGCTATTCCCCTAAGGACCACAACAGCACCTGTTGTGGCAAGAGCCCTCCTGGGAGTTTTCTCAAGAGTGGGATTTCCAAAGGAGGTTGTCTCAGACAGAGGTGCAAACTTCATGTCTGGGTACTTGACTGCTATGTGGAAGGAGTGTGGTGTTAATTACAAATTCACTACATCCTACCATCCACAGTGCAATGGGCTTGTTGAAAGATTCAACAAGACCCTCAAGGGTATGATCAAGTGTTTACCTGCAAAGCTTAGGCGAAGATGGGACATCCTTCTACCCTGCCTTCTGTTTGTTACAGAGAGGTCCAACAAAAGGGGGTTGGCTACAGCCCTTTTGAACTTTTGTTTGGGTATCCTGTAAGGGGACCCCTATGTCTGGTGAAGGAAGGATGGGAGTTACCTCTCAAAAAGCCTTAACAAGACATAGTGGACTATGTACTTGGTCTCCGCTCCAGGATGGCTGAGTATATGAAGAAGGCTTCTAAAAACCTTCAGGCTAGCCAAGAACTTCAAAAAGCTTGGCATGACCAAAAGGCTGTGCTGACTGAGTACCAGCCAGGACAGAAGGTGTGGGTGTTGGAGCCAGTGGCCCCAGCGGCACTCCAGAACAAATGGTCTGGACCCCACACCATTGTTGAGAAAAAGGGAGAGGTCACCTACTTGGTGGACCTTGGAACTCCCAGGAGCCCCCACAGGGTGCTCCATGTCAACAGACTCAAAGCATATGTTGACAGGGCAGACATGGGCTTGCTCATGGCTACAGATGAGGGACAGGAGGAAGAGAGTGACCCTCTCCCAGACCTGTTGCCTCAGAACCCTGATGATGGTTCAGTTGATGGTGTGGCCTTAGCTGGCAGCCTCACTGACCAGCAGCAACAGGACTGCAGACAAGTTCTACAGTGCTTCAGACATATGTTTTCATTGCCACCTAGTCAGACTAACTGGTGCACCCATGAGGTGGACACTGGTGACAGTCTGCCTGTGAAGAGTAAGATCTACAGGCAACCTGACCATGTCAGGGAGTTTATAAAGACTGAGGTACAGAAAATGCTGGAATTGGGAGTAATTAAGCCATCAGAGAGCCACTGGGCCAGCCCAGTAGTCCTTGTGCCCAAAACCTCACACCCAAGATGGTAAGAGAGAGATGAGGTTCTGTGTGGACTATAGAGGTCTCAATGCTGTCACTAGGACAGATACTCACCCAATTCCAAGAGCAGATGAGCTCATTGATAGATTGGCCTCTGCCAAGTTTCTTAGCACATTTGATTTGACAGCTGGCTTTTGGCAAATCAGGTTAGCTGAGGATGCCAAGGCCAAAACTGCTTTCTCAACCCCAGGAGTTCATTATTAATTTGTGGTGATGCCCTTTGGCTTGAAGAATGCACCTGCCACTTTCCAAAGGTTGGTGAACCAAGTCCTCACTGGGTTGGATGACTTTTGTGCAGCTTATCTTGATGATATTGCTGTCTTCAGCTCCACCTGGGAGGATCACCTGATCCACTTAAAGAAGGTTTTAGAGGCCCTGCAGAAGGCAGGCCTAACTATCAAGGCCACAAAGTGCCAGATAGGGCAGAGTAAGATTGTGTACCTGGGCCACCTTGTAGGCGGGGGTCAGGTTTAACCACTGGAGAGTAAGATCCAGACCATCAAGGACTGGGCTCCTCCAACCACCCAGACACAGGTCAGAGCTTTCTTGGGCCTGTCTGGTTATTACAGAAAGTTTGTTAAGAACTATGGGTCCATTGTGACACCACTTAATGACTTGACTTCAAAGAAGATGCCAAAAAAGGTTCAGTGGACAGTTAGCTGTCAAAAGGCATTTGATGACCTGAAGAAGGCCATGTACTCTGCACCTATCTTGAGGAGTCCTGACTACTCCAAAGAGTTTATTGCCCAAACAGATGCTTCTGAGTTGGGGGTGGGAGCTGTGCTTTCACAACTTAATGTAGATGGTCAAGACCAGCCCATTGCTTTTATTAGCAGAAGGCTGACCCCTAGAAAGTAACGTTGGTCAGCTATTGAGAGGGAGGCCTTTGCTGTGGTTTGGGCCCTGAAGAAGTTGAGGCCATACTTGTTTAGCACTCACTTCAAGATTCAGACCGACCATAAGCCCCTCTTGTGGTTAAATTAGATGAAGAGTGAGAATCCCAAACTGCTCAGGTGGTCCATTTCCCTACAGGGGATGGACTTTACAGTGGAGCACAGACCAGGGACTGACCATGGCAATGCAGATGGTCTCTCCAGGTACTTCTACTTAAAACATTAAGACACAACTGGTCAAGGTTAGTCTAATGTCCCTGCGTTTGGGGGGAGTTATGTAGGAGAGTAGGGTCTGCTTTCCTATGGTCACTCCAATTTTTGCTTTTTGCTTCACTGGTTTTCGACTTAATGTAGCTGTGGGTTTGCTAATCAGACCCACAGCCCTGATGTTCTCTCTCTAAATTTCACACCATGTACCTTAGGTACATCACCAATTGGGATTTGGGTCACTCTTATGAGTCCCTGTACAGTGTACCATAGGTACCCAGGGCATAGGTGCATTCAAGGCCTACCAGGGGCGGCAGCATATCTTTTGACACCCCTGGCTGGCCATCCAAACTAACACAACTGGCTGATCACTCAGCTGGGGCAAGGTCGTGTACTCACCCCTTGCTTAGGTGTAGTATTCCTATACCTACCATTATATATAGACACATATGCACCTATAAGTCACTCCTATGGCAGGCCTTAACAATCCTGAAGGCAGAGTGCTTGGTTTTATGTGAGATGGTGCTCTAGCATGAGCTGAGCCTGTCTGCAGCTTTCAGAACCATGTCCTTATAGCTGTTCTATGATATAGCCATACCATATATTCTTAAGTGAATTATGAGGGGAACATCCTTTACAAAGCAGATGTTACACCGCAGTTCCCTTACGACGCAACTATTACAACGCAAGTTGTAACAACGAATTGCGTTGGGGCGCTCCAGGATAGTAAATAGTTTAATTTACTATCCAACTCCTTCCCTACTATCCATGGGGACTGGAGTTGGAATAGTAAATTAAACTATTCACTATCCAGCCCCCAACAACGCAAGTCGTGGTAACGACTTGTGTTGTAAAACATGCGTCGTAAAGTACTGCGATGTAAAACATCGTGTTGTAACGACGTACATCTGCATTATGAACCTCGCGGTTAAATGCTAACTTTGGTTTGGCTTTATCAAAACATGTCGTGTAAGGTGTCATACGCTTTGGAATACTACCCCCTCGCCAGTTCTGGTGACGGGGGTAGGATTCCACCCTTCTAGAGGGAGAAGACATGTTGTTCCTACTAATCCCTGTTAAAGTTAACCAGAGCTTCAGCATCACAAAATGGATGCTGCTGCCACAGACACAAGTCTGACCTCCTGCTTCTGGGAGTCCTTCCAGCGAGGGAGCTTGGACAATAGGTTTCCTGTCTTGGGAGGTGCTAGCACCACTCCAGACAGGCTATAGTGTATTGGGGCAGAGAGGGCTGAATGAAATGAGACACTGCCTGGGGCACACAAGGTGTCCCATCCATAGTCCAGTTTAAACCGGTGCTGGGGCACTCCAGCCCCAGCTCTGGCACGAAACTGGACAAAGGGAAAGGGGTGTAACCACCCCCTTCCTGGGTCCCACCCATAGGAGGGACCTAGCAGGTAATCCAGCCCCTAAATTTGGTATATAGGTAGGAGCTGAGTCCCAAGACTTTAGATTTATCCTGACTGAAACTTTGAAACAAAACTCTGGACCTTCGACGATCTACTTTGCAAGAAGACGACTGAAGAATCTCCCTTGTGGTCAAGGAGTGATCACCCTGTGCAAGCAGGCACCATCAAGCGATCAACGGTTTCTTTTGTCGACGCACCTGCCAGAGCCCGAGCACAGAGCCTGACAAGACCTGGACTTCCAGACTTCCAACAGCCCGATCCACAGTCACAGCAGAGCTGAGACCCGTGGAGGGGACGAGAGATGTGGGACCGGCCATCTTGGAAAGCAAGCGAATTGCTTTCTGTGCAACTTCTGAGGCACCCTCAAAGTTGTGCATTGGGGTTTGAGAAGCCCCAGCCCCGAGCACCAACTGCACCGAAGATCAGCCCTCCACACTCCACAAGTTCTGCATGTGGCCCTTCTGCATTTTCCTGCTTGACGCGTCTGTCCGATCACTTGCCCGTTAGCTACTGGCTTCTGTGATGATGAATCTTTGAATTTACAACACTGGTCTGGTTGCTCCAGAATGGCCCCTGATTCCCTGAAAAGGAGAAGCCCATCAGACCTTGCTGGTCTGATCAAGAAGCCATCTTCGATTCCTGCATGAGTTGCCTTTGCCAAGGCTTGTTGACGCCAATCCGGAAGCTGACACCGCCGACAGCGAGAGCCATTGTGGGACAGTCCGTATCCAGCTCCTGGTCATCGTCGACACCTCCTGGTCTACATGGCTGCAGGGACAAGCTTCACAACATCACCTGATTGCTTCGCAACATCGCCTGGTTCCTTCCTGGTTCCTTCCTGGTCACTGGCTAGTGACCCAGACTCTGTCCCCTCTGCTTTCAGGTACTCTTCATCCTCGATCCGCCCTTGGATCCACCCGGACACTTCTCGCCTGGTCGCCTGCAGCATCTTTCTCCAAGGCTCCATAGGAATCAGCATCGAAACCCGACACACTTTGACACCTATGCACCCGCTTCCTGTGGGTGAGGTAACGCAAGTATTTCAGTACTCCTGTGGGTATTGAATATCCTAGTGTCCTAGTTTCAAGTAGCTTTTCTCTAGTCCATCCGGAAGTGTCCTAAAAGAACTAGTTTCCAATTCTTTTGTTCCCATTCTAACTCTATGGTAACTTGCGTGCGTGTAAAGACACTGCACGCGCATCCCGTGGGCCTCCTGCTCCCTATCCTTTGGTATTACAGTATAGCCCCAGCGATTCTCCAGGCCCTAGGCCTTTCCTGTGTTCATGACGTGGTTCTTATACCACTATTTTAGTATATGGTTCGAAGTGCCCCCAGGGCATTACTGTATTTTGTGCAACTTATTGTATTTTAATTAAGTATCTTGTTATGTGCTGGTGCCTCTGACCTCATAAAGAGTTCAGAGGATTGTGTTAGAAATAAATACATATATATTTTGATATACAACCTGTCCTTTCACTTGGTATTATTACATATGGTAAAACAGCTGGCTTCACATGCCCTCTTGAGTTTAGCCTAAGACTGCTTTGTCCATGCTACCACTAGGATAGCTGGTCTATAAGGTTGACTTTACAACCATCACCATAAGGGTTGTTTGGACTGGTGCAAGGTGCTCACTAGAATAGTGAACATCATATACCAGGCCAACTTCTCACAGCAAGTAGAAGGGGGATCCATGACGAAGGAGTTCCGTGTTCTGATTTATTACTTGATTAGTGCATCCTCCCTATTGATGTCCTCTGCCTTGCTGCTCAGCCATTGGTGATGTCATCGGAATGTTTGGAGTGTTTGAGTTGGAGAGAGATAGAGTTGGGAATGGATGGCTGAGCAGCAAGGAGGCTCAGGGTGGGGCCTAAAATGTATCTAACTTGTTTCCTGTAACCAACTAACAAGGAAGTAAACTTGATGAATAAGTCTACTATCCTGTTCTACATAATTCGGCCTACGTATCATTCTTCCTTGCAACATTCCGCAAGGCATAGAGAGAGTGCCTAACCATGGAGGGCATGAGGCAACAGGCCGAAGCCCGTGCAGCTGGTGATTCCTCTGGTATTCACTGCAATTGCTGGGAGGGAAACCTCCTGTATAGTGAGCCTAAGGTACTTGTGCATGGGGCAACAAGGGCACTGGTAGTTACCCAATGCTACAGGGCCTTTCTACTGGAGATGAAATACCCATGCAGGACATCTGGGTCAGGCAAGACATTTGCCACACTTACTGGCCCCGGATTAAGATTTCCTCGGATACCTGCTTGACCTGCTAGGCCAGCGGCAATTCAGAGCAGAAGCTGAAAGCTCCTCTAAATCTTTTGCCTATCTTTAGCACCCTCTTTGAAATGTTTGGTGTTAGAAATGGGATCTCTGGTTGGCTAAGGCTTGCGCCCTAGTCAAGGCAGGGAGTTATATGCCAAAGATAACCCCTGTTCACCCCCTTGGTAGCTTGGCACGAGCAGTTAGGCTTATCCCGGAGGCCATGTGTAAAGCATTTGCGCATGCACACAGCAACAACATCACAGGCACACCACAAAAGAAACTCCACACAAGGTTATATCAAAAATAGCCTTTGTATTCTCATAACACATTAGAATAGTACTCGCATAATATACATGGTGCCACCTGGCACTAGGTCATATCTACAAGGGATTATATACACCTGACAGGGCCCACTGGACCAATGTCAGAACCATCACAACGTGAACTTAGTAAAAGTAAGACATATCATAATCGTACCACCAGTATTCCCTGGTAACCACGGTACTCAGCATCAGCCTGTATCATAAACTACATTATGCTCAGTATCACATTTGACGCAAATTACATTCAAACACCAACCTCACCAGCATGAACACATTATGCAATTCTTTCATAAGCCTAAACGAATTAGACCCTAACCTCCTAAGTATATCTCACATTAGGAAATAATCTCAGTGGAACATAATCTCATTAGCATTAACCGTAATATCCAAACAACCTCTTAACCATAAAAAAGATACATTTAGAGGCATCAAACAGGGTGCGTAAATCATACTACATGAATCACATTTCCTAGCACCACATAAGTCACATTAGGGCCTGGCACCCTATAAACCCAAAAGTCCCCCTGGCCAACTGGCCATCTCTAAGGGGCTCAAATGCCCTGTGTCCAGAATGTCAGGGCTGCTGCCTATGCAGCGGAATCCAAAGTGCGCCATTGTGCTAGGGCCAAGAAGTGCATTTCACTCCTTTCTTACACCAAAATGACACCAAAGAACTGTGGCCTAAACATTGCAGCTGGCACTAAGTGCTGCGCAGCTGTAATGCAAACGAAGGCCCTGGCACCATTTTGCCTCCTGTTCCACTCAGGGACTCTCTATTCACTGTGCCCAATTTGTGGCAGCGGCGCGCGCTGGTGTGGCACAGCTGTGGTACTGAAATGCGGGCATGGGCACCTCTGTGCCCTCGGGGTCCCCACTGGGACTCTGCATCAAGGGGAATGCGCCAAAACATTGCAGCTGTCCACTGTTGGGTGGGGCAGCTGGGGCAGGAGCACCAGCACCGACAATGTGCTCCGATCTGGGAGCCCCCTCTTGGGCTCTCTAGAATCAACATGCTCCACTTCGTTGGAGTGGCCCGCTCTCTTGCGGGACCACTCAGCACCAACGCCATCACAGTGCTGCGATCGGCACCAACAATGAGCCCCTGGAGCCCCCACCCACTGAACTGGTCTTTGGGAGGCTCTCCTCACGTTGCGGGACCCGTTTTCCAAGGTGTCGTGTCGAGCCTGGACTCTGGTCTCTTCTCACGCTGGGAAGGCTTTGGTGGCTCTTCCACTTGGGTGGAGGGGGCAGGCACCGACGGTGTGCCTTGCGCCCTGCTTTGCCTCCATCACCAGAGGCTGTGGTCTCTGGACATCCGCATCGCCTTCTCCCGGCCGCAGGAAGGCATAAATGACGTCCGCGAGGTCCCGCCCAGAGTCATGCGGACGCGCCTGACTTCCGTTTGCGGCTCGGGCCGCAGTGGTGAGTTCTTCTCAGGCAATACGGGGTAGGCTCCCGTTTTAAGCAGGCACATGTGGGGTGGGCACCCACCATAACAACCTATGTAGATGCGGGGTGGGCACCCGCCATGAAGATCAAATAAGCGGAGTGGGCACCCGCATTAGGCATAACGAAAAAGGTGGCAATGAGGGGTAGGCTCCCTCTATAAAATCAGAATTGCAGGGACTCCCTCGTCGGGATTCCCCCGAAGGCGCTCGTAGCCCCATGCTGAAAGGAGACCACTTAAGTGCTTCTCCTCTGAATAAAGCGCTCTCCATTGATGGCCAATAAAACCCACTTCCAGGCGCTAAGTTTAAAGTCCTTGAAAAGAAATGGAGCAAAAAAGTCCCAGAGGCATAGCTGGGCGCAGGGAGGCAGCCCTCCTGGCTGGTCCTCCTGGGCCCCAGCAGCAGCATGCCCCCCAGGAATCAGGAACCAAGACAGCACATTTTCATGGGGTCACAGCCCCTATATTTATACCAACATTTCCTTTGTGTTACAGCACAGGGATTGGGACTGGTTATGGGGGGATGTGGAGCACTTTGTTTTGCCCAGCTCCTCTCCCCTTTGTCAGGTGGGGGCTCAGTGATCAGACGCACCAGAGAGGGCAGAGCCAGCATTGTACTAAAGAAGCACCATCCTATTCAGAGTCAGGGGATTTCTCCTCCCACTACTCTCAGCCCAGGTGTCCCATACAGCCTAGCTGACTCATCCTGCCCCTCCTGGAGCCACCCAAAGCTCTCAGCTCCTGTTACTCACAAGCCAAACATGCAATTCACATCAGGCAGGCAGACACACAGCACACAGAAATGCCAACTTCTAAAAGTGGCATTTCTCCACCAGTCACTATAAAACTGCGCACACCATTGCGCAGCATTTATCCTCACGAGTTAATACATACTAAACTCGACCCTGCACTCTTACCATGAATTACCATGGACACACATATCCCCTGTTAAAATCTAGATCGTGGCGTAAACATTATCGGCGCCATCTTGTCTCTTTTCAGATCCATGCGTGCGCGTAAGCAGCAGCCATTCTGAATGCCATGATCTCTCTGCCTACTGCCGATAGCCAGCGCGTCTCACCCCTCACACCCCGGCTTCGCAAGCACACACCCCCCCCCCTCCTTTTTGACAGCCCCCGGTCTCTCCTGCTTGGGCCCTAAACGCACCTCCAGCGCGACCAAGCCTCCGAGCCACATCCCGTGCTGAACCCCCCACACCCTTTCATCTCATTCATAAAACAGGCCCTTTGATAACCTCTTCCTCCTTGCCTGATTGTTCGGCCCGACCCCAGGCCATCACTTAGCCCAACAGATGCGTTTTATTGCCCCTACAGTAGGACCTCGCCTCACTTCAAAGGAGCGGGGATTAATCAATGCCCTCACACCCCTAGATCGGATCGATTACCCGCATTTCTGTTCCCAGCGGAATGTCCAGCTGCGCGATAGCCATCATGCTGAGATTAGGGGTGGGACTCCTACTGTAGATACGTGTGGGAACGGACCTGAACCGGGGATTCCAAAGACGCCTTTCTCCGTACTTCAAAGCATTACTAAGAATGTGTTGCATGTAATAAAGTAATAAACCAGTGTATAAGAGGCCAGGCCTCAGGGATGTCGAGAGAGCACCTCGAGAAGATACCCTGTTGTCTGATTTGACGTGTTCTGTTCCGTCGGAAATAAACTCCTGTTTCCTGCCTTCCAGTCTCCAGCGCCTGCCTCTTTGTTTGGTAATCGTGAGTTGGGTGAGAAGCGGCTAACGCCGGGCAAACCTAGAAAAGGGGTAAAACGACCTGATCTGCCTGAACCCTTTTTCATCACCCCCATACATTCCTATGGGAGGGCCGGCCAATCTCACCACACGTACTCAGAGAGCTCATGCACTTTACACTGGGCCACAGTGCTAAAGTGCCCAAAGGCCTAAAACCACTACCACCATGTCAGAGCTTAAGGGAAAAAGTTCAGGGGTGAACCTGCCCAAAGGGCCAAATCCAACAGTGGGCATCAACATTGTATGGCCCAAAGAGCCCCAGATAGCCTCTGGTAACAGGTTTAGCCTGGTACTAATGAATCATGTCACAAGATACTCAAGGGTTGTACCTCTGAGGTACTGCAACTGCACCTACAGTGGCTAGGGCCCTGATTGGCAGTTTTACTAGCGTGGGTTCCCAGGGAAGTGGTGTCTAACAGGGGCACCAACTTCATGTCCGCTTATGCAGGCAATGTGGAAGGAGTGTGGAGCTTCTTGTACGTTTTCTACACACAACGATCCACAAACCAATGGGCTTGTTGAGAGAGTCAACAAGACCCTCAAAGGCATGATCAAGGGCATGCCTGAGTCCATGAGACATACGTGAGACATTCTCTTACCATGCCTGCTCTTTGCTTACAGAGAGGTACCACAGAAGAGGTTGGATTTATCCCCTTTGAACTTCTGTATGGTCATCCTGTAAGGAGACCTCTCAGTTTGGTTAGGGAGTGGTGGAAACCAGCTCCCAGGAAACCTCCCAAGGATGTGATTACCTACATGTTAGCCCTCTGGCGCCAGATGGCGCAAGCTAGCTTCTGAAACACTTACATCTGAATAGGATGTGTCCTGTTGCCAAACTAAGAGCTGCATACCCCCCTGTATTGAGTCTGGAGCCAGGACAGGAAAGGAGACACAATCCAACACCGGGTATAGACTGGAATAGCATATGGTGGAGTGGTGTAAAGTGGAGTGGCATAGAGTGGACTAAGGTAGAGTGTAGTTTGGTAGAGTGTAATAGCATAGAGTAGAATGGCCTAGAGTGGAGGGGCATAGACTGGAGTGCCGTAGAGTGAAGTGCTGTAGAGTTAAAGGCATTACAGTGGAGTGGTGTAGAGTGGAGTGTTATAGAGTATTGTTGCATGCAGTGGAATAGCATACACTTTAGTAGCATATGGTGGAGTGGCATAGAGTGGAGTGCCATAGAGTGGAGTGAGGTATTGTGTAGTGACGTAGAGTGGAGTGACGTAGAGTGGAGTGGCATAGACCGGAGTAATGTAGAGTCAAGAGGTGTGTTTTAGAGTGGATCAGGGTACGGTGGAATAGTGTACAGTGGAGTAGGGTAGTGGGGAGTGGCATGGAGTGGAATAGTGTACAGTAGAGTGGCATACAATGGAGAGGTATACAGTTGAATGGCAAAGAGTGGAGGAATGTACAGTGTAGTCGCATACAGAGAAATAGCATAGAGTGTAGTGGCATAGTGGAGTAGCAAAGAGTGGAATATTGTAGAATGGAGTGGCCTAGATCAGAGTTGTGTACAGTGGAATAGTGTAGAGTGGCATAGAGTGGAGGGCCGCATAGAGGAGTGGCGCACAATGGAGTGGTGTAGAATGGAGTGGCATAAAGTGGTAATAGTATACAGTGGAATAGTATAGAGAGGAGTGGCATCGAGTGGAATGGGTATGAGTGGAGTGGCATACAGTGGATTAGCAAAGAGTAGATTAATGTGTCAATCAATCAAGATTTATAAAGCACAACAAATCATCTGTGAGGGTATTAGGGCACTGGAGTTGCTAGCTGCTTTGCGGAGAGAGGAGTACAAAACAAAGCAAATGCAGGAGGAAGCACTCAGAATAATGGGGGAGAGCATGGAGAAAGCAATGAGAAAAGCGAAGCAAAAGCAGGAAAAAGCACTCAAAAAGAGTTTTAAGGAAGGAGAATAGAAGTAAAAAATGAGGGAAAAGCAGGCGATAGCACTAAGAAAAATGAGGGAAAGGAAAGAGAAAGCAGTAAAAAATGAGGGAATAGCAAGAGAAAGCACTCAGAAAAATTGAGAGGAAGCAGAGTGGTGCAGCAGTATGGGAGAGAGGGGCCAGGGGCCTGCTCAAAGGGGTCATGCTACAACCTCCATTAAGTAGGTCCTGGGAGTAGGGAGGGGTGATGGGCGAGGCTAGATGAGAGGCAAGCAAATGTGTGGCAGGCGGGAGTGGAAAATGAGGAAAAAACAGGGAGAAGCAGTAAAAACAAGGCAAGAGCGGTAGAGTGTAGTTTGGTAGAGTGTAATAGCATAGAGTAGAATGGCCTAGAGTGGAGGGGCATAGACTGGAGTGCCGTAGAGTGAAGTGCTGTAGAGTTAAAGGCATTACAGTGGAGTGGTGTAGAGTGGAGTGTTATAGAGTATTGTTGCATGCAGTGGAATAGCATACACTTTAGTAGCATATGGTGGAGTGGCATAGAGTGGAGTGCCATAGAGTGGAGTGAGGTATTGTGTAGTGACGTAGAGTGGAGTGACGTAGAGTGGAGTGGCATAGACCGGAGTAATGTAGAGTCAAGAGGTGTGTTTTAGAGTGGATCAGGGTACGGTGGAATAGTGTACAGTGGAGTAGGGTAGTGGGGAGTGGCATGGAGTGGAATAGTGTACAGTAGAGTGGCATACAATGGAGAGGTATACAGTTGAATAGCAAAGAGTGGAGGAATGTACAGTGTAGTCGCATACAGAGAAATAGCATAGAGTGTAGTGGCATAGTGGAGTAGCAAAGAGTGGAATATTGTAGAATGGAGTGGCCTAGATCAGAGTTGTGTACAGTGGAATAGTGTAGAGTGGCATAGAGTGGAGGGCCGCATAGAGGAGTGGCGCACAATGGAGTGGTGTAGAATGGAGTGGCATAAAGTGGTAATAGTATACAGTGGAATAGTATAGAGAGGAGTGGCATCGAGTGGAATGGGTATGAGTGGAGTGGCATACAGTGGATTAGCAAAGAGTAGATTAATGTGTCAATCAATCAAGATTTATAAAGCACAACAAATCATCTGTGAGGGTATTAGGGCACTGGAGTTGCTAGCTGCTTTGCGGAGAGAGGAGTACAAAACAAAGCAAATGCAGGAGGAAGCACTCAGAATAATGGGGGAGAGCATGGAGAAAGCAATGAGAAAAGCGAAGCAAAAGCAGGAAAAAGCACTCAAAAAGAGTTTTAAGGAAGGAGAATAGAAGTAAAAAATTAGGGAAAAGCAGGCGATAGCACTAAGAAAAATGAGGGAAAGGAAAGAGAAAGCAGTAAAAAATGAGGGAATAGCAAGAGAAAGCACTCAGAAAAATTGAGAGGAAGCAGAGTGGTGCAGCAGTATGGGAGAGAGGGGCCAGGGGCCTGCTCAAAGGGGTCATGCTACAACCTCCATTAAGTAGGTCCTGGGAGTAGGGAGGGGTGATGGGCGGGGCTAGATGAGAGGCAAGCAAATGTGTGGCAGGCGGGAGTGGAAAATGAGGAAAAAACAGGGAGAAGCAGTAAAAACAAGGCAAGAGCAGGAATAAGCACAAAAAAAACAGGACACGGATGGAGAAAACTGTAAAAAACAGGGGAAAAGGAGGAGAAGGCACTCCGAAAAACAGGGAGGAAGAAGAGCGGTGCAGCAGCACAGGAGCGCAGGGCCTGGGGCCTGCTCAATGCAGTCATGCTGCGGCTTCCATTAAGCAGGTCCTGGGAGGACATTGGGGTGCTTGGAGTTGGTGGGTGGGAATAGGAGGGAGGCTGAAAAATGGGCGGCATTCGGGAGCGGTTAATGAGGAAACAAATAAAGAGAAGAAGTGAAAAATGGTGGAAAAAAAGGAGAAGTAACTCAGAAAAACTGGGGAAAGGAAGGAGAAAGCAGTAAAAAAAAAATTGGGAACAGTAGGAGAAAGTACTCAAATATGGGGTATAGGAAGGAGAATGCAGTAAAAAAAACTAGGGAAAAGCAGAAGAAAGAACTCAGAAAATGAGGAGGAAGTAGTGCGGTGAAGAAGCACGGGTGAGCTGGCCTGCTCAAAGGGGTCGTGCTGCGGCCTCCATTAAGTAGGTCCTGAGAGAAGGGAGGAGCACTTGGAGGCAGTGGGCATGTCTAGGCGAGAGGCAGGCAAGTGGTTAGCAGACAGGAGCGGCAGGCAGGAGAGGCAAATGAAGAAAATAACAGGGAGAAGCAGTGAAAAATGAGGGAAAAGCAGGAAAAATCACTCCGAAAAATGGGGGGAAGGAGGTGAAAACAGTAAAAAAAAAAGAGGGAAAGCAGGAAAAGGCACTCAAAAATGGGAGACAGAAAGAAGAAAGCAGTAAAACACAAAAGAAAAACAGGAGAAAGGTACTCAGAAAAATAGGGCGAAAGCAGAGCGGCGCAGCAGCATGGCAGAGCTGGGCCTGGCGTGTGACATAGAGAAGGGTGGGGTAGAGTGGAATAGCATAGATTAGAGTGGTGCTCAGTGGAGTGGCATAGAGTTGAATGACTTAGAGTGGAGTGTGGTACTTTAAGTAGACGTAGCATGAAAGTAGATGAACGGATGTAGATGTAATGTGTAATTTGGCTACATTCTGGGTTAGGGCCTTATATATAGGTAAGTAGTAGGTTGTATTGTTGTTCCCTAACTATTAGCACTTTAATAAAGTAGTATTGGGTTGTGAAATGGATTTATATTTTTCAATATATTTTTAAAACACTTTACAGAGAACTGCTCTAGTACCTACAAAGTACTGCAGTGGTTACAGAAAAAAAATATACAAAATTAAAAATACAGTGTAGCACATATTAATGAAATATTGTGTTGTGCAGTGTATTTATAATTGTTTAACAAATGCAAACATTTTTGGGGAATAGCACCATTATTTGCAGGTATTAGCTTGGCATGTTGTAGACATTTTTGTAGATTTAAATATGTAAAAAATGTAAATAAAAGTGTAGTATGCTATATTTGTGAAATATAGAGTAATATAGTGTATTTTACATTTTCTTCATATTTAATATTTTACAATGTTTTTAAGTACTGCAATTCTTCCTAGGTACTACTGGCGTACTCCGTAATTAAAAAAAAAAAAATATAGAAACTTATAATAATTTTCCCTAACTATTGCCACGTTAATAAACTGGCAATAGTTGAGGAAAATGTACAGAACCTCATTCTTAACTATATCTAAGGCCTCTACGCAGAACACAGCCAAAGTTTACTTAAAACAACCTGGCTGCCTTTACCTTTTGTAAAGGCAGTAATTCGCCAATTACATAATGCCTTATCATTGCTATGTACGAATGTGTTTTTTGAAATACTGCAAAATTTCGGGAAACTACAGAGCTCAGAGATATCACTAGAATACAATGCCTTATAATTATAAAAATACTACCCCTGCGTTCCTGTCATACCAAGAAGGATAATCTGCACACCATAATGTAAGATCCTGCCAACTTTCATGGCAATCCCGTTGTCCGTTTTGGTGCTACGTCCAATATAAAAGTCCATGGAAATTGCATTGGGAGAAAAACGCACCACGTTTTTTCTTTACACCCCCTTGGCGAATCACCCCAAAATGTGGCATCACTCGCCAATGTGGAAAAAGCTATAGGTCTGCAAAGTTTTTGGGAGATTCCTCAAATAGGCACAATATATATATATATATATATATATATATATATATATATATATATTATTCCGTTTGTCTCTTGACAGAGACGTTTTTCCTCGTGCACTCCCGTGTGTTTAGAAATGTACCACACCAATGTTTGGTCGATTCTCAGGTTTATTTCTCTTCAAAAACCAGCAACCAGCAACACCTTACGCGTTTCGGTCTCCACAGAGACCTTGCTCACACGTTCACAAAATCGACATTTTTTTACATTTAAATAACGTGAAAAAAAGAGGATTTACTCTTTGAATTATGTCACTTCCTGTTTTACACACAGGATTTCTGGGACATGTAGTTTTTAAAGAAACATTATTGTTCATGTGCTATTTTTCACTTGAAATATTCTTCATCCGAACAATGTGGATATAAGGTAATTGCTATTAAACTAAACTAAACTAAATTTTAGCCCTCCGGTGGGCTATGTTTGTACTGCTCTTCCAACAATCTTCAACACATTTTTTACCAAGTACAGAGTCTCTCTTGCATTTATGTCACTGCATATCAGTGAAATTTGAAGACAAATACATTTAATAAACCACATTGTGATTCACAGACGGAATTTGACCCTTGTTATTGTGTAGATAGCAATTAAATGAAACAATAAACTTGTAGTGAAAACTCATAAGTCTACTTGTCCTCTTTTCTAAGAAAAATCATGTTTGTGCAAGTTAAAATTTGACAGGGTAGGCATCATTATTGGTGGTTCGTTAGTTCATTTTGAAATAGTTTTAGAGGTGGCAGTGTATTTCTTCATCCTGATTGTGTCCATAAGGGGACAGAGTTCGAAACTTCATAATATGTTTCGATTTTTTTTGTCGCATCACTTTTTCACGATCACCACCTCTTCGGTTCGGTCCAACGGTTTCAATTCCATAGAAAATTAATTCTTTCCAATTTCCTTTGTGTTCTTTTTCCATGTGTTTTGCCATTGCGTTACTGCGATCTGAATTAATAGTGGCTCGGACATGCTCCAAAATACGTAGTTTCAGTTCCTTTTTGGTGCTGCCGATATACTTCAAGGAGCACGGACATTCCAAAGCATATATGACAAATTGAGTTTTACAATTGATTAGTTGATCAATTTTCCAATTTTTTTTATTTGCCATCTCCAATTCTTTGGTTGTTTTGGCAATACAGCAGACTTTACATGCGGAACATTTTGAAGAGGTGGTGATCGTGAAAAAGTGATGCGACAAAAAGAATCGAAACATATTATGAACTTTCGAACTCTGAGCCCTTATGGACACAATCAGGATGAAGAACTACACTGCCACCTCTAAAACTATTTCAAAATGAACTAACGAACCTCCAATAATGATGCCTACCCTGTCAAATTTGATTTTAACTTGCACAAACATAATTTTTCTTAGAAAAGAGGACAAGTAGACTTATGAGTTTTCACTACAAGTTTATTGTTTAATTTAATTGCTATCTACACAATAACAAGGGTCAAATTCCGTCTGTGAAACACAATGTGGTTTATTAAATTTATTTGTCTTGAAATTTCACTGATATGCAGTGACATAAATGCAAGAGAGACTCTGTACTTGGTAAAAAATGTGTTGAAGATTGTTGGAAGAGCAATACAAACATAGCCCATCGGAGGGCTAAAATTTAGTTTAGTTTAGTTTAATAGCAATTACCTTATATCCACATTGTTCGGATGAAGAATATTTCAAGTGAAAAATAGCACATGAACAATAATGTTTCTTTAAAAACTACATATCCCAGAAATCCTGTGTGTAAAACAGGAAGTGACATAATTCAAAGAGTAAATCCTCTTTTTTTCACGTTATTTAAATGTAAAAAAATGTCGATTTTGTGAACCTGTGAGCAAGGTCTCTGTGGAGACCGAAACGCGTAAGGTGTTGCTGGTTGCTGGTTTTTGAAGAGAAATAAAACTGAGAATCGACCAAACATTGGTGTGGTACATTTCTAAACACACGGGAGTGCACGAGGAAAAACGTCTCTGTCAAGAGACAAACGGAATAATTTATACGCGACGGGTCCTGCCGCGCCTCGCGTGCACCGCCCTAGAGCACCCGGAAGCCCTGACCTTGGACCAGATTGAATTATATATATATATATATATATTCACTGAAAAAACCATAGGTTATAGACCATATATAGTTAGGAATTAGCATTTACAAAACCTTGAAAATTCACTGAAAAAACCATAGGTTATAGACCATATATAGTTAGGAATTAGCATTTAAAAAACCTTATTTTACTCACACAAAACCATTGAAATTCCATATATAGTTAGTTGCACTAACTATATATCGCGCACCCGCAATCCACTGCTGATCATGTCACATATTACATCATTCATGACATGGTCAGTGACATCACTGATGACATCACTGATGACATCTCAAATGACATCACTGATGACATCACTGATGACATCATCCAGTGACTGTGTGTTTCTGTAAAGTTTAAATATGTTTTAGATATTGAAGAATGAGTAGATGTATAACTGTCTGGACGAAGGATTTAGTAGGTGCATGACTGAATGTATGAGTGAGTGATTAAATGTGTCTCACTGAGTGCATGGGTTAGTGACTAAACTGTCTTAATTTGTGCATCATTATGTCTGTTGTTCTGTAAACTACTGCATGTGTTGATCAGTAGCTATATGATTAACTATATGGGTTATTGATTGATTGTCCAAGTATTTGTATGGGAGACTGAGTGTGTGTGTGGCTGGCTGGGAGGTGTGTGACTCTGTGCAGATCAATGTGTACTTGTATCAATGATTGTATAAGAAAGTAAGTATGTGTTACTATATGTTTGAAAATGTAAGGTGCTCTATGTTTAACTGTATAGACAAGAAAATGGAAGTGTGATTGATTCTTTACAGGACTGACTAGGTGTGTGAGTAACTCCATGGATGAGTGGCAGAGTGTGAGTGTCTGTATAGGTGTATGAGTGCATATGATAGTGTTGTAAAGATGAGTGATTGTATGTATGAATGATTGTATGGGTGAATGAGTGAATGTGTGTGTAGACGTAGGAATCAGTGAGTACGTATGTAGTAACTAGTATTGGTGTGTCAATGGTTTCAAAAATTATACTCTGTATTTAACACTGGGTGAAACAGAGGTTATATTAAAATGTGAGGAGATGCATTGTATTGTCACATGAATGATATCATCAGTGATGTGGTCATTGATGTCAAATGAGATGTCATCAGTGATGTCATCAGTGATGTCATTTGAGATGTCATCAGTGATGTCATCAGTGATGTCACTGACCATGTCATGAATGATGTAATATGTGACATGATCAGCAGAGGATTGCGGGTGCGCGATATATAGTTAGTGCAACTAACTATATATGGAATTTCAATGGTTTTGTGTGAGTAAAATAAGGTTTTTTAAATGCTAATTCCTAACTATATATGGTCTATAACCTATGGTTTTTTCAGTGAATTTTCAAGGTTTTGTAAATGCTAATTCCTAACTATATATGGTCTATAACCTATGGTTTTTTCAGTGAATTTCAATGGTTTTTTAATAGCAAATATCATAAGCTGTCGAATGTCAAGTACGTGGTAAGTGAAAACATTTTCGTGTTTATGCACACTGATCTGCTTTGAATGGTGCCCCCCCCCCTCATTTCTATTAGGAGTACTCTCTCTTTGCAGATAGTGAAAGGTAGTTAACGCAGGCCTTTGCCCCCGTTGTAATCCGTCGTGCCTGCTTCTCTCTCCATTTGATTGATTGTTATCCAAGTATTTACTGTTTTAGAATTAGTTCTCTTTGGTTCATTCTCTATTTACAAACAAACACAGAGTCGCAATACTCTGTTTAGTCTTTGCAGATAACGAAAAATCGTGTAAAAAAAAAGAAAAGGAATCGAGCAAAATCAGTAGGCCACTAATGGGATCTCTTTTTGACCTCGCTAAAATAGAAACATTAGGAACAACCCCTCATGACAAATACAAAACTAGTGAGATGAACTGAACTCCACACAATGATGGCTGCAAAACAGCTCGGCTCCGCCACCCACCCCGCCCAAAATAACGATAAAGAGCGGCTGCCATGATTGGTTGCGGAATGGCCACAACGGAGCTACGAAATGGTGCTGCTCTCATGCTAACCCCAGCTTCGGTCTGAAACATCCAGAAACACTGTAGACTACCAATTCGATCAGTTCCGGTAGCGCCCCAATGTAACCCGGTAGAGAAGAACTAGCCCTCCCCTCTTTGACTGATGGTTCTTGTTGCCTGTCCTTTCTGTTGTCATTTAACAGAACTATTTAGCCTGCTGAAAGGGGTTGTGTTTCGACCGCTGGTTGGTGGAGACATTTTGACTATATTCTGGACCTGCGTTGTCGCGTAATGCGTCATATGACGCGCCGCGTTAGCGCATCCGGAAGTCATCCGGGGCGCGCAGCGCGTAACGTAAGCATAACAAGTCATGTGACTTGTTAATAAAACTTTTCATTGGTTCATTTTACTTTTCTTATTCTAATGATGAAAGCCTTGGTCATATCACCTAAAAATTACGCTTTTAATTACTTCCGAACATTATTTTCTCTTAAATATATGTTATAATGTTCCAGGCTAATGTACTTTCCCGGAAATTTTACAACTGTCCTGCAAGTAAAATATATTCTTTTTTCGAGAAAAAGAGCGTTTCTTCGTCCCATGACGGAGCCGTTGAGCAAAAGAGGGTCGACCTGCTGTCTTAGTCGCCGATACGCCTGAATATGAGATTCTTATCGATCACTTTATGTTGCAGGAATAGAAAACACAACAGCCCTTGACCATTTATCTTTACTGCGTTCCTTCGTATTATACCTTTTACCCTTCATGTAATTGGTCTGCTTTATTTCACTTGCCTTTTAATGATTCTAAAACAGTGACTATTATTAAAAACTTTACCAATGTATACACTACTACCATGTTTTCTTTTAAAAACCTTTATTGTGAAAATTTCATTATACAAATACGAGCCTATAACCACGTGGGCCTGCCACGGAGCAAACTGTAATCGTATATGATGAATAGACATTTACACTGTAGAGGAACGTAACGGGCGGGCCATTAGGTTGCAAAAACTAAGGTGTCTAACAGTTACGGAATCGGTGGACGTACATTTTATAATTAAAATACGACAGGGCCAGTTACAATAAAATTATCTAGATATACATTTGCGGGCAAGTACCATGGGTGACGTTAATTCGAATTTTCAACAGTACAGTAATCAATAACACATCAGAACTTAATATCAATAGGGATGTCGAAATATTCAATCAATTCTCGTCCCCGCCCGCCATGTGCTTCAAAACTGCATACGTATCTCGTGATTTCGAAGTTCTGCAACCAGTACACAACAAGGAGTTACGAGTCCCATTTATTCCGGCGCCATTTTGGGCGAGGACGGGCAGGTCCAGGATATAGTCAAAATGTCTCTACCAACCATCGACTATGATGATGTTCATATGCTGTATTTATTAGAGTAACACTCATCTGCCCACATGAAATTAATTTACCACAATCTAAACATGTCATTTTAATCTTTCCAAAGTTCTTCTAAATATTTGGGACCGTTTCCCTTGCCTCTGAAGCTCTCAGTGCCACTTCTTTGATGAATGTACTAGCAGGTCAGGGGGTTCTCCTCCAAATCTCTCTTTTATGCAGCACTATAATTAATTGGTGCCACCTCTCCATATGACGATGCATGGTATAGTTACCACAACTATATTTTTTTTCGGTTCCTCTGGAGAGTTCATCGTGGCAGATGAAGCGTGTAACATACCGGGCATTTACCTTTTTTTGCATGTACAGGAAAGGAAAAAAAAATCGAGCGTCCGAGTTCTAAGGTGTCCCAGGGCCATTTTAGTGGACCAGGCCCAAATCCAAAGAACAGCCATCTCACAGGCTAATGGGGCGACCCACGCCGAGTTTCAGCATTGTAGGATGACCACACAAGTACAGCAACTTGCTAGACATCACCTCGGTGCCATCCGGATCTCGGCGCCCCACTGCAGATGAAGTGCCTCTCAACTATGAAACCACCACGGTGACATCCGGATCTTGGCGCGTTGTGCTGCCTTCGGCCTATTCGCACATCGGTCCGCTACTGACGCCATCTCACAGGCTAATGGGGTGACCCACGCCGAGTTTCAGCATTGTAGGATGACCACACCAACTTGCTAGACATCACCTCGGTGCCATCCGAATCTTGGCATCTCAACGCCTAGTGGTATCTTCCATACAGAAAATATTGTTACGCTGCCTTTGGCCCCATTCGCACATCAGTCCGCAACTTAGACATCACCTCGATGCCATCCGGATCTTGGCATCTCAGCGCCTTGTGGTGTCAGTCAGAAAATATTGTTGCGCTGCCTTTGGCCCCATTCGCACATCAGTCCGCTACTGACACCATCTCACAGGCCAATAGGGTGCCCCACGCCGACTTTTACCATTGTACGATGGCCACACCAGTGGCACAACTTGCTAGACATCACCTCGGTGCCATCCGAATCTTGGCATCTCAACGCCTAGTGGTATCTTCCATACAGAAAATCTTGTTACGCTACCTTTGGCCCCATTCGCACATCGGTCCGCAACTTAGACATCACCTCGGTGCCATCCGGATCTTGGCATCTCAGCGCCTTGTGGTGTATTCTCTTCAGAAAATATTGTTGAGCTGCCTTTGGCCCCATTCGCACATCCGTCCGCAACTTACACATCACCTCGGTGCCATCCGGATCTTGGCATCTCAGCGCCTTGTGGTGTCTTCTACTCCGAAAATATAGTAGAAAATATTGTTGCGCTGCCTTTGGCCCCATTCACACATCAGTCCGCTACTGACACCATCTCACAGGCCAACAGGGCGCCCCACGCCGACTTTTACCATTGTGCGATGGCCACACCAGTGCCACAACTTGCTAGACACCACCTCGGTGCCATCCGGATCTTGGCATCTCAGCGCCTTGTGGTGTCTTCAAATCAGAAAATATTGTTGCGCTGCCTTTGGCCCCATTCGCACATCGGTCCGCTACTGACGCCATCTCACAGGCCAACGGGGCGCCCCACGCCGACTTTCAGCATTGTAGGATGGCCACACCAGTGCGGCAACTTACTAGACACCACCTCGGTGCCATCCGGATCTTGGCGCGTTGTGCTGCCTTCGACCTATTCGCACATCGGTCCGCTACTGACGCAAACTCACAGGCCAACGGGGCGCCCCACGCCGACTTTCAGCATTGTAGGATGGCCACACCAGTGCGGCAACTTACTAGACACCACCTCGGTGCCATCCGGATCTTGGCGCGTTGTGCTGCCTTCGGCCTATTCGCACATCGGTCCGCTACTGACGCAAACTCACAGGCCAACGGGGCGCCCCACGCCGACTTTCAGCATTGTTGGATGGCCACACCAGTGCGGCAACTTACTAGACACCACCTCGGTGCCATCCGGATCTTGGCGCGTTGTGCTGCCTTCGGCCTATTCGCACATCGGTCCGCTACTGACGCAAACTCACAGGCCAACGGGGCGCCCCACGCCGACTTTCAGCATTGTTGGATAGCCACACCAGTGCGGCAACTTACTAGACACCACCTCGGTGCCATCCGGATCTTGGCACGTTGTGCTGCCTTCGGCCTATTCGCACATCGGTCCGCTACTGACGCAAACTCACAGGCCAACGGGGCGCCCCACGCCGACTTTCAGCATTGTAGGATGGCCACACCAGTGCTGCAACTTGCTGGACACCACCTCGGTGCCATCCGGATCTTGGCGCGTTGTGTTGCCTTCGGCCTATTCGCACATCGGTCCGCTACTGACGCCGCCTCACGTGCCAACGTATTTTCTCCTAATTTTACACCCTATGCCGCATAACAGGTCATGTGACTTGTTTATAAAACTTTTCATTGGTTCATTTTACTTTTGGTTTCCTAATGAAGGCTTGATCATGTGACCTAAAAACAACACTTTTCATAGGATGAAAACTTTTTTTTTTCCCCAAACGATGAAAGCCCCACCTTGTTTCTGGATGTTTCAGACTGAAGCTGGCGTCAGCATGAAAGCACCACCATCTCGTAGCTCAGTCGTGGTCATTCCGCGAGCAATCATGGCAGCCGCTCCCCACCAGAAGCCTGCAGGAGTCGGAGCCCCCAAAACTTTTGATGAATTCTCAAGGCGGAGGGGACGCTTTCGAGAATGAGGTCCAAGACCTAGCAGACAAGCGTCCGATTTCCAAGGTGTCCCAGGGCCATTTCAGTGGACCAGGCCCAAAAAGGAAACAGCCTGCCGCCATTTTGAGAGTCCTGTGACAGCCGCCTATCGCTGCACCGCAAGAGTGGGCGCAACTCAGCTGAATTGCGGCTTTTGACACAGTGGACCAAAAACGGACGGAATGGCAACTGAAACGGTAAAGGGGCGCCCCACTACAACAGACGAGACTCCACCTGGAGAGGCCCGTTCACGCCGCCTCCCCCGGGGCGCTCCACGCCGTTATTCGGAGCAGCATTGTAGGATACCAAAACCAGTGCGGCAACTTACTGGACATCACCTTGGTGCCATCGTTCTGCTGCCTTGGAACTATTCGCGCAACAGTTTGCTACTGATGACCCACCTCCCGCGACTCCCCATGCCGTTATTTGCTGGGTGGCAACTTACTAGACATCACTTTCGTGTCATCTAGATTTCGGCGCGTTCTGCTGCCTTGGAACTATTCGCACAACAGTTTGCTACTGATGACCCACCCCCCGCGACGCCCCACGCCGGAAATCTGGACGTTGTGCTGCGTTGGGACTATTCGCACAGCCGACCGTTACTTCGTTGTTTTTCCCTAAAAATGTTTATATGTTATTACTATTTTTGTTTTCTTGTATATATTTATAAATTATTAAAGTTTTATAATCTTACTACTTTGTCGGAGTGCTATATATTTTTAATGTGACACATAATTGTAAAAACTTTGATGTACAAACAGTCATCCCTGGAATCTTCCGCTTCAGGCTCGGTCCCCTCCCCAATCACAATACAGGATGGTTTTCAGATAATAGCAACGCTTCTGCTGTGACGGATCTCATCGAGTGTGGGCCTTGATCTACTATAACTCCTTTGAAGAGGGGTGATTCTTTACAGCTGTGGCCATAAACTACATCTGCAGGGCTAGCTGATACCCTAGGACCAGCCTGGACAATCGGACACAGAGGAAAAGGAGTGTCAGAGGGTGCGGTAGTGAATAGGGCGAAAGGGAGGTGTCGGGCGGACACAGGGTGTGATTCTCAGGGAACAGCAGCGCAGATGGGGGAGGTTTATTACCCATGCATAAGACAGAGAGCGGGGGTGACCACTGCCTGGGGGAGATGTTTGCGAGGGTGGGGAGCCATGCTAAGGATCGACAGCGTGCACAGAGTGGGTCTGGTCAAGGCATCTAAAATGGCTGCCGTGCACGACAAAAGTGTGGCATTTGAAAAAAGACAAGATGGCGCAGACAATGTTTTTCAACACTTCCTGATTTCCTTCGAATCGAACGTTAACAGACGTTGGGGCATATTACCAAAGTTAAGCGATATTTATCCCTAACGATGCTTACAAACGATTTTTTTACCGTCAGAAATTATCGCAGATAAACCTTGCTATTATCAAGGTTTATCGGAAATACGATAAAAAACGACCGCAATGCATTAATATCGCTGAAAACTCAGCGATATTCTTGCATTACCGAGCTAATGCTCTTAGCCATGTTATCCACCTCCCATTGGATAACATGGCTAAGAACTGCTCAGGGCAGGTGGTAGCTTTTAGAGATATTCGCCCTTATCTCGAATATTTCCAAAAGTTGATAATAGGAGATAGCGATGTTAGCGACTGTTTCCAGTCGCTAACATCTTGGCATGCCCACTTTGCATGTCATTAGTGATAAATATCACTCACATGCAAAGTGGGGCCCAAGATGGTCGCTATCTTCTACTAGCCGTCGCTAACTGGTGTTAGCAACAGCTAGGTAATACACATATAATTTTATCTCCGCGAAGCGGAGCGCTGTTACAGATATATATCTTGTTTCTGAACGTTAATTTCTCAAAATGCACTGAAGCACATATATTGAGACCTAGCAAAGGCACATCGGGCTACCAGTCCCTACAATTTTGCCAAGTTTCGTGCAAATCCATTCAGCTGTTCGATCCTACCGAGAGACAAGATGGCGGCCGCTACGGACTGTTTGGAATGTTTACAGACACCGGAGAGCCAATCAGCTTCGCTTCGCAAAGCTCCGTAACGCAAAAAGTACGCGAAGCGGTGCGCTGTTACAGATATATACCTTTTTTTGAACGTTAATTTCTCAAAATCCACTGGAGCACATATATTGAGATCTAGCAAAGGCACATCGGGCTACCAGTCCCTACAATTTTGCCAAGTTTCGTGCAAATCCATTCAGCTGTTCGATTATTATTATTTTTATTTTTTTTTGCCCCGCGGGGCCCTTTTAAAACCTCCACATCAAACCTAGGGGGTGAGCGACAATGTACTATGCCCCCTTATGGTCATTTTCCCCTTCGCTTTGGCCTCCTCTTGTCTCTCGATCCTACCGAGAGACAAGATGGCGGCCGCTACGGACTGTTTGGAATGTTGACAGACGCCGGAGAACCAATCAGCTTCGCTTCACAAAATTCCGTTGCGCGAAAAGTCCGCGAACCAGAGCGCTGCCCGGTCCGCTGTTACAGATATATATCTTTTTTTAAACGTTAATTTCTCAAAATCCACTGGAGCACATATATTGAGACCTACAAAAGGCACATCGGGCTACCAGTCCCTACAATTTTGCCAAGTTTCGTGCAAATCCATTCAGCCGTTCGGGCTAAAAGTGAGGCCAACCGCCCTATGGAAATTAACATGGGAAAAACGCGTTTTGGGACCCCCCTTTTTTCTCGGCCCCCCCTTGACGAACCCCCCCCAAATTTTCAAGGGCTGCTCAGAAACAAAATGTGCCATTTTCCTGAAAATTTCTGCCAATTCCGTCCACAAACGCCAAAGTTATTAGACATAGAATTTTCAAAAAACCCATAGAGAAAAAATCCTAACTATATATACCTACTGGCGACCGCCAGTAGGTAATATATATATATATATATATATATATAAATATATATATATATATATATATATATATATATATATATACATATATATATATATATATATATATTACCTACTGGCGATAGCCAGTAGGTATATATAGTTAGGATTTTTTTCCTATGGGATTTTTGAAAATTCTATGTCGAATAACTTTGGCGTTTGAGGACAAAATTGGCTGAAATTTTCAGGAAAATGGAACATTTTGTTTCTGAGCAGCCTCTGAAAATTTGGGGGGGTTTCGTCAAGGGGGGGCCGAGAAAAAAGGGGGGTCCCAAAACGTGTTTTTCCCATGCAATTTTCCATAGGGCGGTTGGCCTCACTTTTAGCCTGAACGGCTGAATGGATTTACACCAAACTTGGCAAAATTGTAGGGACTGGTAGCCCGATGTGCCTTTGCTATGTCTCAAGATATAGGCTCCAGTGGTTTTTACGAAAATTAACTTTGAAAAATATATATTGGGCTACATTGGGCTATATATATGTTGGAGCCCAAATGTAGCCCAATGTAGCCCAATGTAGCCCAATGTAGCCCAAAGATGGCCACCAGAGACAAAAAAAACAAATGTAGCCCAAATATCAGCCAGATGTAGCCCAACTATAGCCCAATGACAGAATGTCCCAGAGTGTTCTAAAGAACAACTAGAGTGCTAACAGTCCTACTTATTACAAAGGTATGGCACACCTGAAGCCATCTTGATTGGAATAAAGTGGTAACTCTTAAAACATTTAATTTAAAAAGGAACAAAATGAGGGGGTTCATTTTGCCATAGAAAGTATGATTAGCGAATATATGACGAAATCCCGCATACCATCAGTCCGCAAAAAAAATCCCGCATATACTATTAGGCCGCAAATTAAAATAACGAAAACTTTTAGAACGAATATGCCTTTAGCATACACTAAAAAACTAAACTACCCTAAACCCTAAAACACTACCCCCAGCATGACCCTACACTACACAAACAGTACAACACTACCCTAAACCCTAAAACACTACCCCCAGCATGACCCTACACTACACAAACACTACAACACTACCCTAAACCCTAAAACACTACCCCCAGCATGACCCTACACTACGCAAACACTACAACACTACCCAAAACCCTAAAACACTACACCCCAGCATGACCCTACACTACGCAAACACTACAACACTACCCTAAACCCTAAAACACTACCCCCAGCATGACCCTACACTACACAAACACTACAACACAACCCTAGACCCTAAAACACTACCCCCAGCATGACCCTACACTACGCAAACACTACAACACAAACCTAAACCCTAAAACACTACCCCCAGCATGACCCTACACTACGCAAACACTACAACACTACCCTAAACCCTAAAACACTACCCCCAGCATGACCCTACACTACGCAAACACTACAACACTACCCAAAACCCTAAAACACTACACCCCAGCATGACCCTACACTACGCAAACACTACAACACTACCCTAAACCCTAAAACACTACCCCCAGCATGACCCTACACTACGCAAACACTACAACACTACCCAAAACCCTAAAACACTACACCCCAGCATGACCCTACACTACGCAAACACTACAACACTACCCTAAACCCTAAAACACTACCCCCAGCATGACCCTACACTACGCAAACACTACAACACTACCCTAAACCCTAAAACACTACCCCCAGCATGACCCTACACTACGCAAACACTACAACACTACCCTAAACCCTAAAACACTACCCCCAGCATGACCCTACACTACGCAAACACTACAACACTACCCTAAACCCTAAAACACTACCCCCAGCATGACCCTACACTACGCAAACACTACAACACTACCCAAAACCCTAAAACACTACCCCCAGCATGACCCTACACTACGCAAACACTACAACACTACCCAAAACCCTAAAACACTACCCCCCAGCATGACCCTACACTACGCAAACACTACAACACTACCCAAAACCCTAAAACACTACCCCCAGCATGACCCTACACTACGCAAACACTACAACACTACCCAAAACCCTAAAACACTACCCCCAGCATGACCCTACACTACACAAACACTACAACACTACCCAAAACCCTAAAACACTACACCCCAGCATGACCCTACACTACGCAAACACTACAACACTACCCAAAACCCTAAAACACTACACCCCAGCATGACCCTACACTACGCAAACACTACAACACTACCCAAAACCCTAAAACACTACCCCCAGCATGACCCTACACTACGCAAACACTACAACACTACCCAAAACCCTAAAACACTACCCCCAGCATGACCCTACACTACGCAAACACTACAACACTACCCTAAACCCTAAAATACTACACCCCAGCATGACCCTACACTACGCAAACACTACAACACTACCCAAAACCCTAAAACACTACCCCCAGCATGACCCTACACTACGCAAACACTACAACACTATCCTAAACCCTAAAACACTACGCCCAGCATGACCCTACACTACGCAAACACTACAACACTACCCTAAACCCTAAAACACTAGCCCCAGCATGACCCTACACTACGCAAACACTACAACACAACCCTAAACCCTAAAACACTACCCCCAGCATGACCCTACACTACGCAAACACTACAACACTACCCTAAACCCTGAAACACTACCCCCAGCATGACCCTACACTACGCAAACACTACAACACAACCCTAAACCCTAAAACACTACTCCCAGCATGACCCTACACTAAACAACCACCACAACTCTACACTACACTAACACAACACTACACTACACAACACTACACTACACTACACAATCACTAACCCACGAAAAAATTAACACAAACCCACTTACCTCTCTCGTCATCGTGGTTTTCACAACGCAAATGCATTTACCATACATGCCTTTAAAACGTAATTCTTTGTAAAGGCATGCGCGATAAATGCACATGCGTTTTGAAAAAATGCGGGATAATGGTATGCGAGGTCAATGACCTTGCGGGATAATGGTATGCGGACTGAAAGTCTGCGGGATAAAAAATGCGGGAAAATGGCTGCAAACCATGATTAGCAGCAGACTTCCCTGGTGAGCACTAGCTTTACTACAGTGATCTAATGAGCAACTAGAGTGCTAACATTCAGAATTTATGGCAAATGTGTGACACATCTGAATGCCTTCTTGATAGAACCAAAGTAAACAAGCATTGAAAATGCAATAGATCTCGCCCTCGTTTAAGTTAAAGCCATTCTGTTTGTAATGAGGTGGCTTTTTAGCTTTGCTTTTATTAGTGTTTTTAAAACTTTCATGTAAATAACATGCATATGTATGCATATATGTATATGTATGCATGCATTTATATTTATATAGATATGCAGATTATATATGTTTATATATGTATATTACCTACTGGCGATAGCCAGTGGGTATATATAGTTAGGATTTTTTCTCTATGGGATTTCTGAAAATTCTATGTCTAATAACTTTGGCGTTTGTGGACGGAATTGGCTGACATTTTCAGGAAAATGGCACATTTTGTTTCTGAGCAGCCCCAGAAAATTTGGGGGGGTTTCGTCAAGGGGGGGCCGAGAAAAAAGGGAGGTCCCAAAACACGTTTTTCCCATTCATTTTTCCATAGGGCGGTTGGACTCACTTTTAGCTCGAACGGCTGAATAGATTTACATGAAACTTGGCAAAATTGTAGATATGGTTTGCCCGACGTGCCTTTGCTATGTCTCAATATATGTGCTCCAGTGGATTTTGAGAAATTAACGTTTAAAAAAATATATATATCTGTGACAGCGCTCCGGTTAGCGCCCCGGTTCGCGTACCTGACGCGTAACGGAACTTCGCGAAGCGAAGCTGATTGGCTCTCCGGTGTCTGTCAACATTCTAAACAGTCCGGAGCGGCCGCCATCTTGTCTCTTGGTACGATCGAGAGACAAGATGTGGTGAAAAACGAAGGGGGAAATGAAGGAAAGGGGGCAAGGTAGACCACTCCTGACCCCCTAGGATTGATGAGGGGGATATTAAAGTGCCCCGCGGGGCAAAAAATAAAAACAATTTTTTTTTTGCGATTTTACGCCGTAGAGGCGCGTTCCGGTACGCGAACCGGGCAGCTCACCGGGCAGCTCACCGGGCAGCTAACCGGGCAGCTAACCGGCAGCGTAGCTGTCAACATTGTAAACAGTCCGGAGTGGCCGCCATCTTGTCTCTCGGTAGGTTCGAGAGACAAGATGTGGTGAAAAAAGAAGGGGGAAATGAAGGAAAGGGGGCAAGGTAAACCCCTCCTGACCCCCTAGGATTGATGAGGGGGATATTAAAGTCCCCCGCGATTTTTCGCGGTAGAGGCGCTTCCCGGTATGCGAACCGGGCAGCTAACCGGCAGCGTAACGGGAGTTCGCCATCTTGTGTTTTTGGAGCGTCCGGTTCGCGTACCGGGTAGCGTCCCGGTAAGCGTAACAAGGGGAAAACCAAGAGAAACAGTAAAAAAAAAATTAAGGGAATAGATTTCCAGCAAACTTGGCAAAATTGTAGGGACTGTTTGTTTGATGTGCCTTTGCAAGGCCTCAAGATATGTGCACGTGTGGATTTTGTCTAATTAAGGTTAAAAAAAATATATATATCTGTAAGCGTGCTCCGGCACGCTTACGTTACGGGTTTTGTTTGCGCTGCAGAGCCGATACGTCACGGTTATGCGACGCGTCATGAGGCGTCTCACGTGGCTACGTGATACGTCACGTAATAAAGAATATATTTTACAGCTATAGATATTAGCTTTTAAAAAACCAATGAAATTCACTGAAAAAACCATAGGTTATAGACCATATATAGTTAGGAATTTGCATTTACAAAACCTTGAAAATTCACTGAAAAAACCATAGGTTAGAGACCATATATAGTTAGCTGGATATTTTATTGACATAAAACCAATGAAATTCCATATATAGTTAGTTGCACTAACTATATATCGCGCACCCGCAATCCACTGCTGATGATGTCACATATTACATCATTCATGACATGGTCAGTGACATCACTGATGACATCACTGATGACATCTCAAATGACATCACTGATGACATCTCAAATGACATCACTGATGACATCATGACACACCAATACCAGTTACTACATACGCACTCACTGATTCCTACGTCTACACACACATTCACTCATTCACCCATACAATCACTCATACATACAGTCACTCATTATTACAACACTATCATATGCACTCATACACCTATGCAGACACTCACACACTGCCACTCATCCATGGAGTTACTCACACACCTAGTCAGTCCTGTAAAGAATCAATCACACTTCCATTTCCTCATCTATACAGTTAAACACAGAACACCATACTTCAGTGACATCACTGATGACATCACTGATGACATCTCAAATGACATCACTGATGACATCTCAAATGACATCACTGATGACATCATGACACACCAATACCAGTTACTACATACGCACTCACTGATTCCTACGTCTACACACACATTCACTCATTCACCCATACAATCACTCATACATACAGTCACTCATTATTACAACACTATCATATGCACTCATACACCTAGTCAGTCCTGTGAAGAATCAATCACACTTCGATTTCCTCATCTATACAGTTAAACACAGAACACCATACTTTTCACACATATACTAACACATACTTACTCTCTTATACAATCACTGATACAAGTACACATTGATATGCACAGTCACACACCTCCCAGCCAGCCACACACACACTCAGTCTTCCATACATCCACTCATTCTTCAATATGTAAAACATATTTAAACTTTACAAAAACACACAGACACTAGATGATGTCATCAGTGATGTCATTTGAGATGTCATCAGTGATGTCATCAGTGATGTCATTTGAGATGTCATCAGTGATGTCATCAGTGATGTCACTGACCATGTCATGAATGATGTAATATGTGACATCATCAGCAGTGGATTGCGGGTGCGCGATATATAGTTAGTGCAACTAACTATATATGGAATTTCATTGGTTTTATGTCAATAAAATGTCCAGCTAACTATATATGGTCTCTAACCTATGGTTTTTTCAGTGAATTTTCAAGGTTTTGTAAATGCAAATTCCTAACTATATATGGTCTATAACCTATGGTTTTTTCAGTGAATATATATATATATATATATGTATATATATATATATTTCCAACAGTGTCGATCCTTCGAACCAACAAAGTGAGCCGCCACAAACACAAAAGGTTTAATCTGCACAGAAATCCATGTATATATAACAATATATATATATTTTTTAAACGTCGACTAGTAATTCCGATCAGCGATTATTCAATCAAGGGCAGTATGATCTTTGGGTAAATGCCTGAGGGTGTATGCTGGGAATTTCATTGTAAGATCGCTGTGGCTATGGCGATGGACACTTGACATGTCATCATGATGTCATAACTGATGTGATAGAACATGTCATGAGTGATGTAATATGTGAGGTCATAAAAAGTGCATGTGGGGGCGCAAGTTAAAGTTAGCTCTGCTAACTATAGTGAATTTTTTCAGCAGATAGATAGATAGATAGATAGATAGATAGATAGATAGATAGATAGATAGATAGATAGATAGATAGATAGATAGATAGATAGATAGATAGGTAGATAGATAGATAGATAGATAGATAGATAGATAGATAGATAGATAGATAGATAGATAGATAGATAGATAGATAGATAGATAGATAGATAGATAGATAGATAGATAGATAGATAGATAGATAAAAAGTATATAATATCACCTGTTATATTCTAGTTTGCTTTAGAGTTATTTTGGGCTGTGAAGTTGCATAGGCGTGAAGGTGATGCAAGCAGTTTTATACACATATCCAGCAGAAAGCAAGTGAGCGAGTGAAGTGCTTTTAGGACATGTAATGTTTTATCTTTTTCTGGTTTTAGATTTCAGTCTGAAATATGCAGTCGTTGTAGCTTTTAGTGTAGCTTAACAGTAGGTCAGCCAACTGACTCTTGGAGTTCATTTATTTGTTCCTGAGTAGAAATGGGAGCAGGTCCAGCATTTCAGGATCCTTCACAGGTCTCTACAGCAGATGCATTCCTTCTTCTGTCTTCGACAGGCTCAGTGGTGTTCTGAAGAGGGAGCTCAGGAGTGTCACATTCATGTCTGGCCTCTGGTGACTCCAAGACCCTCTCTAGCCAGTAGAGTAAAAGTTCCCAGGGATTACCCTGTCAACTTTTGCAACAGTTCCAGGGTGTCCTACTGCAAACAATTTCACAGTGCTCATCTCTTATCAAATCCAAATAGGAGGAAGCCGTCTACCCTTGTGCAGGGCCCTTGTGTCTATCCCAAGATATGGCAAGGGAAATTAACAATCCTTCCTCTGTGGTCACTAAAAACCAGTTCTCAGGGCAGCTCCTCTCCCACTGGGATTGGGTCCTGCCTGATTGGGGGAACAAAGATGGTCATGTGTAGGTGTCACCTAATATTTTCTTGTGACAGGGTAGGCCTCTTTGAATTGAATCAAGTTCCTTGATACAGACTAGATGGTCATTCTGCCATTAGAACAGAAACCCCTCACCACAAAAAAACATTTGTCCTGCTCTGGGAGCAGTTTCCACACCTCATCAAGCGGACTATTCATCTGCCAGGCGACAGTTGGAGCTTGCGCCAATGGGCCTCCAAAGGCTTGAGGCAGGGAAAAGGTAAGTTTTGTAAAGTAACTTTTCTGAAATATTTATTACAAATCTGACTTCACCAGTGAATTGGACTTTCAATAAATATTTTAAAAAGGCCAAGAATTAAATATGTATTTCTTTACTATCTGGAGATAACTTTATTAAATGTAATATTGTATCCCAACATTTTCCTACTGAACAGCTAACCATGCTACAGTGAAAATAGCTTTTGGGTTCTTTTGAGTGTAAGAATATGTTTAGCAATTAACTTTTGCATGTCCTACATTTTAATACTGTGCATTCTGCCTTATGGGCAGTAAGTTCTACTTAGTGGTGACTCATTAATATTTAATATTTAAAAGGAGGGTCTAGGCCTATCAAAAGGGGTTATTATGAAAGGTCTAATTTGCAATGTTAAAATGCCAAGCTAGGCTACAATGGCATGCCTGCAGTCATGTTTGCAATGTGGCTGTAGTGGGTCTCACAATAGATGCTGCAGTCTACTAGTGAGATTTAACTTACATACTCTGTGTACACATTGTACCATATACTAGGTACTTATAGATACGTTATATTTGCTAATTAGGGGAATAGGCAAGTTAGACATGTTTTAGGGATTAGCGCACACGAATTAGGTCCTGGTTAGCAGAGTCCCAGTGTGAATAATGAAAAAACAGCAACATTGATAGCACAAAAGGGGGTGATATGGCAATATGATAAATTTTCCTCCAATGTATTAGCATAACATCCACATTGTTGTGATTTGTGATGTTGAGGGTGTCCAGGGGGCTTCTTTGGAGCTATTCCAGAGGCTCATCCTAAAGTATATGTAGGACAGGGACTGGTGTGGGTCCCTGTGGTATTCAGAAGAGAGTTGCCAGAGGAGGGGAGTAGTTGTGGTTGATTTCAGTCATCCAATTATTGTTCCACCAGTGCCAAAATGTTTTGTTTGTGATTTGTACATAGTCCACTGTGTTGAATAAAGTGGAAAGGGTCATAAACACAAAGAAACCAGCATCTCTGTCATCAATAACTTGTAGGGCTTTATCATACTTTGATATTGGCGGTTTTGTGTTATGCCCTGCTCTAGCACATGATTGTTTTTTGTTTAGAAGGAACATAATACGCTGCTCACTACATAACTCTATTGGAGTGTGGCAGTCAGTGGTATGCAAGAGATGGGGCTACTGAGGGTAAGGGCTTATGCAGAAGCTTTACCTAAATAGGGAGACAGAAGGTCTACCACATAACTGGATAGCTTGGTGTGGGAAGAGATGTGTCCTAGCACTGTGGCATCATTATTAGTGAAAATGGACTTGCTATTTTTCAGATATTTAGGGATAGTGCCTGTGGAGAAAACTGTTAAAGGAGACAAGGAAAGAAAAAGTGTATTTATTTTTACTGATCTTGAGTATCTTTTGTTGAAAAACGCTTCTGTGTTTGAGCAGTAATCAAAGAGAAAGAGCTACTGTTACATTTGAGCGTTTCTTGAGCTTTGAGTACCTCAAATGATTTGGTGCCACTTTGTGCATCTTTATGTAGCTTTTCAAAGAGTATGATCTTTTTAACATAATAATTGCTGATGTTTTCCGGGTTATTTAAGGAGGGATTTCAGTGTTGGATAAATACATTTTCTCCAAGGGTGTTTCTTGGAGTGTAGGTATTTTGGGTTTTTTGGCAGAATACATTTTATGTTAGTTTTTATTCTTTTCTCATTTCCTTTCTACATGTGTTAGACGTTACGTTACACTACCTACAGGGCACGTGTAAAAAAGAGCATCTGGTGTTGATTCTTTGTTGTCTATGGTCCATATACAACAATGGTTAGCTTGTTTCTAGTAATTAGACAATGGAATGGGATCTAATGGTGGCCATACAAGTCTGTAACTATGGAGTTGTCAATTAAGATGAGTGATGGAGGGGTTACAGTTAGATCTACGATGGATCTACAATATATGCTTTGGTGTGTGTTGTTTATGACACTGTTGTTTTAGTCCATTTGTTAGAGAGTGAATTGTTAATTTGGGAGGAGAAAACCCAAATAACCTAATAATAAATGATCCTGTTAGGTTACAACAAAGATGACCGAGAAAATGCTGCACACTCCCTGTTTGATATGGATGGCACAAGCAGCAGGCTTTCCCCATGGAAATGTGAATTTAAAAATTGCCAAACCAACTTGGAAAGATCAAAAACATGTACAAGCAAAACAACTAATCAATAAATATATACGTATGCTACTGGCAGTACCGCAATCTTCACCCACCATTTGTTGTCATGCAGAGGTGGGTCTTGGCTATGAAGAAGATTATATTAGACTGACATAATTTGTATTGTGGTCTAGAGTATGGAGGAAACCAAAAGCCCATTTTTTTAGAGCTATAAACTGGATTGCCTTGCTCTAGATAACGATGCTAAAATAGAGTGACTGACATATGTGGAGAAAAGCTTTAGTGAGTTATTGATGTGTTTATACAATATCCTTTTACCATTCAAGAAATTGTTGTTGTTTTTGTATATGACATTTTAATATCTGCCCTTTCATTGGTCCTTTTTTACACTAATATATTGGGATTGATATATACTTGTGTGGGTGTTTTTGCAGCCGAATAAAGTTTCAAGTTCGACTAAAACTAAAAACTGGTAAACTAGATATGTGCATATTTAAAGTGTTAAGGCAAGGGGCACCGAGACGAAACAAAACAAAAATCCAAGCCCTACATGGTAATCCTGAACAGGAAAAAAACAGCATTGAGAGCCCTGCTCTAAATCAGGTGGGCATTGTGACACATTGAACCTGTGGTCTTGCAGCAGGCAGTGCCATACGCGTATTTCTAACAGCAGAGACCACTGAGGCTCTGCCTTCCTGAAAATGAGGCAAAAGAACCGAGAGGTGGGCAGACAAAAATTGTCAATAAATAGCAACATGAGGCTCACGCTCATACAAAACTTGTCTTATGCAAGTAGGCAAAATAAGCAATAGGTCGCATTTTCTTTCCCCAACCAAACTCCTCACATCCTTATTTTAATATACCACTTCCCTTGACCAAAACAAACATATCGCCACCTATACAAACGAGACCAAATAAAACAATTGATGCATAATCCTAGTAAGATTTTGCAATCAACTTTGATCAACAGGTTGTAGAAGTCAATATTACTGAAGACCGAATGTTAGGCCCAGACACTCTTCTAGCCTTTGTCAGTCTTTAGAATGCCCTGCAATAATTGCCGACATTCTTTTTACTGCCATGGGATCTTGTGTGTGCCTTGACACCGTTTCTTGTTGTGTGATGTCCGCTATGTGTACTTAAACCGACTATGTAAGAATAACAGAAAACCAAATCAAGATATGTGTATCTGGAGCCAACACAACTGTTAATGGAATGTCTTGTTTGCAGTTACTATTGATTACATTCACCTCCTGTCCTTTTCTCCGGTGGTGCTTGCTGAGAAAATGGGAGAAAATTGAATTCAACATCAATGTGTCAAGGTCATTAGTTTGGAAGAAAACCAATTGGGAATTCTCTAGGGTTTCAATGAATGAAGGCTGAAGTTTGTATTCTTGTCACGTTCTTGGATGCACAGGGCATCCCTCTTGCCCTTAGCCACAGATCTCTCACACACATGCTGCAGATTTTATCTAGAGAGTGTCAGTAACAACAGGGAGCGTTATTCCTGCTGCCATGGCGACTTCTGTTTCTGAATATACATATTGTGCTTTCCCAAACAAAGGTCTGAGCATTTTGACATTAGGAACAAGACAGCATCGATTTGTGGTTAGTGATAAGTGTGCACTGAGGGCAAAGGCAGGATGCCGACATTAAATACATGCTTGAATCACAACAGCTTCCACAAACCTTCAAAAATATAAGAAATAAACAAGAAACACTGCAGCCCCTGGCAAAAAACGAAATCCACACAAATATGGAAGTCTTTCGCTAGTTACATAAACCATTATTGAAACAAGTTACTTATTTAGAATTTCTGCTTTACGTGTACATTTCACACACAATAAGACACGAAGAATAAGGATTGAGTTGATAAATCTTTTACTTGGGGATGAATGATTTGCAGTGATTACAATGCCAGTCATAATACTCAGGCATAGACTCTATACTAAGTAGAGGTATGGAATATAATTCAGCTAAAAGTAAATAGATAACTTTTAAGCAAACATGAAAGAGATTGGTTTACATGCCTGACATCATAGTTCCAGTGTACTGTCTATTTTGGTGTGGTATATCTAAATGCCTGTTATATATCGCTCGAGGTGTAATTTGCGTGTATTTAAGCGCAGCAATTGCTTCCTCTTTATTGATGCATGATTTGCAACCCCGATGACTTAATTAATCTACAGCTCGTCTTTTGAAGCTCTGTATGTAGCATTTTCTTAGAACGATGGGCTCTATATTGAAAGTTCACATCTTTCATTTGAAAAAACAAAAGTTTGAAACTATTAGTTCTATATTTAATAAAGTGTATAATAATATTCAATGGATTCTGCTTGTTCATATTTTTCAGTACTTGCAACATTAATGCAACCTAACACTCACCTAATCACTTACCCTAATCTTTTTGTTGTCCTCATATCACCAAAACTGCTGCAAATCCAGGCTAAACTGGTTTCAGTGACGTCCATCAGCCTGCTGCACTTGCTTTGGGCCCAGCACACTTGTAATGACTTTGCCAATACCCATGTGCTTAGGTGTAATCATAGGACGCTCAACTTCCTGTAGCCGATATCCCACTCCAACTTACATACTCGGCCCATACTATATCCGCCCTGGGTGGGTTTGCTTCCTATATCTAATCTACAATTCCATCATATTGTTTTTAACCAGCTCTCCGGTAAGGGAGGACTTGGATCAAGCCAATGTATGCAGATCTCCCTTCTGGCTAGCAATACTAAGTAGAACAGCAGGGACCGAAGGGATGTACTGAGGAAACGTCTTGTTTTTGATATCGAGCCATAAAAGGGCTAGCACAGTGGTCCTCTTAATTTTTCCCCCCATCATTTCTAATATAATATTACTCACAGTCTCCCAGATTCTTTCAAACATTGGGCAAGTCACAAATATATGTTCATCATTTGCTTCTGGATATCTACATCTTCGACATTTAAGGGTCGAATCCCTTACAAATCTGGCTACCCTTTGAGGTGTCCAATATAATCTATTAAGTGTAAAATGATTTCTCTTTAAGTTAATAGGTTTAGCCATGGAGTATAGTAATATCAGGGATGTATGCCACAGATATGACAACTCAGACACTGGGATCGTTCCCTCCCATATCTTTTGCGGTGCCGCCAACCTCCATTCTTTGCTATCCAATAGCTTCCAACACCACATAGCGACTTCTTTTTGCTGAGGCCTCACATCCTGCATAGATGATTAATCATCCCAGGTGTTATCCTGATCTCTTTTGACTCTTGCATACCATGAAGAGAGCTGGATATATTGGAATCTTGATAGGGTTCCCTTGTCCTAAATTTAAATGATTCCCAAGGTATGAACCCCTGTTCTGTAAGTATCTCTCCCCAGGTCGCTATCCCTGCCCTCCTAAAGGGGTGGCTTAATCTATCCAACATACATTCTGGGGTTCCAGCGGAATCTCAAATTGATGAAAAATCTGAATAATAACCTATAACCTGTATTTTCCTAACTCTAACACAGCCCTTAAAACCTTTAATACAACTTTTTTTTTAAGATTCGGCGCGCCAAACATAGAGAAACACAGTGACTCCCCATTCTGCATTCATTTCTGCCCACATCCTCTCCCATGGAGAGCTATCAGGAGTCCCAAGAAAAATACTACAATTTTTAAATTGAAAAGCGATACAGTACAAATCCAAGTCTGGAAGTGCCAGGACTTCTTTCCTTAACCTTCGCCTCAATTTCTTCAGGAAAGCCCGACACCCTTTGCCTCAAATAAAACTTGTGATCTTCCCCTGTAATTGAACTAAAGCCGCTCTAGGAAACAGGAGCATATTACAGTTGATAAGATATGTCAGTTTAAGTAGTATTGTCATGTTAATAAAATTCACTCGCCCATATACTGTCAATGGCAAGTTCCTCCATCTAGAGAGCCGTAACTCAACCTCCTTTGCCACCCTCCCTAAATTGGATTCTGGTAGCGCCTCCAGCGATGATACTATAGAAATACCTAAATATTTAATCTCTGTCTTAACCTCTCCATCCCAATTAATGAGGTACCAACACACCACCTCTGATTTTGATGCATTCACAGAATATCCTGATAAAGCCCCAAACTCCTTTGCCAAATTCTCTACTCTTGGAGTGGTCTGGGCGGGGTCCGAGGTATAAAGAATAAGATCCTCAGCCAATAGCGCTATCTTATTTTTAAATTGCAGCCAGGAGAAAGGAATTACTTGCTGATCCCTTCTAAGCAATTGAGCAAATGGCTCAATATATATCGGAAAGTAGGGGTGAAAGGTGACATCCCTGCCTCGTGCCTCTACCAATTCCGAAACTTTTGTCAATACAAAATTCAGCCAGATGTGTTCATGTATAATTTCTGGAGAGTCAAAATAAAACAAGGGCTGAAACCAAACATCGCCAACGTCTCCCAAACATAGGCCCAACACACCCTATAAAACGCCTTAGCAGCATCTATTGTGGCAACTGCCACAGGAACAGAGTGTGCCGTATCTAGATCTAATGACGCAATTAACTGTTGAGTAAGCTAATGAATCTGACACTTTAGAATGAAGCCCATTTGATCAAAGTGGATTAGCTGCAGGGCTACTTTAGTCATTCTACCAGCCAACATACTTGTGAAGACTTTGTAATCAGCATTTAATAATGAGATTGGCCAGTATGAATCTGCCTTTCTAGGCTCCTTGGCTGGTTTTAAAATTAATACCCATGTTGCTTCCCTTCATGAATCTGGAATCTGGTCATTTTCCAGATAGATGAAATTAAACAATTTCCCCCAAATAGGCACAACTTCTTTCCTCAAGAGCCGATACAGTTCCACTGGAATGGCATCTGGCCTTGCTGCCTTCCCAGCCTTGATATGTTTTAAATGGTCAAGTATTTCTGTCTCTGTGATCTGTGCCTCTAGACATTCCCTTTCCTACCTCTGTTAACCTAGACAGATACCTTTCCTTCAACCAATCGCTTAGCCTATCAAGATCTGGATGAACCTCCTCTGTGTACAATGCTAAAAAGAGCGAGACCAAATGCTCCTCCATTTCTCCTGCCTTTTTAGATATATCTCCTCTGGGATTAATAATCAGTTCCCTTATGTTCCCTTTCTACCCTCGCCTTCCATGCTAAATGTGATCCTGATCTTTCCCCATATTTGAAGATGTTCTGAGATCTAACCTGCTACCTTTCCCGACATTTTGTCTCAAGCTTTATTTTAAAATTAAGCTGCATCTCTTCCAGAATTTTCAGTATTTGATCTTTGTCCCGATCTACCGCTGTCTGCAAATTAGCCTCCAGAACTGCAATTTCTTGCTCCAATAAGGTGATTTCTAGTCTTTTGTTCTTATTACTTAAATTATCTTGGCTTCTCAAGACACCCCTAATGAAAGCATTAAAGGTGTCTCAAACTATGGTAAGGGAGGCAGATCCCATATTATCTAAAAAGAAATCCTCACTTGCTCTTCTCAAGGTCGCTGCAATATCTGCGTCCAAAAGGAGGGCGCAGGTTAACAATCCACCTTGAATTCTAGACTACTCCTGGGGATTGAACTGTCATGATTACTGCTTAATTATCTGATATGTGACCTGGGAGATGTTGGACTTCTTTAATCTTTTCAGCTAAGGCTCCATCTAAGAAGAGATAGTGTAATCTTGTTAAGTGACCATACTTTTTACTATGGAATGTGTACCCCTTACCGAACCCATTTGATGTCTCAGGCATCACCCATCCAAAGTCCTCTATCATCTTTCCTAACCCCTGTCTAATCTTGGGCATATGTATACAATTCCCTTTAGTAGATCTATAAACGTTAACATCCAATAGGGTATTAAATCTCTGCCAAGAACCACCTGGAGTTGTAGACTCTATCAGGTTTTACTACAAGGTTGATAAAAAGGAAACGTCATCTGAATTTGGGCAATAGAATCCTGCACATGCAAATTCAAAACCTGCACACCGTAGGCCTGCCACTATCCATTTGCCGGAATTCTCTGTTTTTGAAGTCAAACTCTCCACTCCTAACCCTCTCCTCAGAAGGATAACGACCCCCTCTCAACAAACATCTTGATCCGAGGATACATAGCTCTCTATCCACCTACACTTAGAAAAGAGGACTCTACTATCAGTTGTTATCAAGTGAGTTTCCTGTAAGATCCTAAAACGTGCATTTCTCTCCTCTGGATACCTAAGCACCTATCTCTGCTTCCCCCTTGCCCTTAGGCCATTGACATTCCATATAAAAAATGTATCTCTTTTTCCCCCCCATAGATTCTTTAACCAACCTCACCTCAACAGCTTTTTGCCATAGTTAATATCTACAATTGTAATTGCCACATTTTAGGGGATTTCAGGACTTTCTTTTTTCTTTTTATCCCATTGCTTCCCACCCAGTGCCCCTTCGCAACTCCTACCCTGAAGAACCGTCCCATTACTGATTGGCATTTTACATGACCTAGAGCCCCCTAGGAGGAAAATAAAAAAAAATAAAAAAGGAAGAGGACCAAAAAAAGCACATACACTTATCCATGGCTGCCCTCCTACTTCATCTCTTCACAGTTTCTATGCCCTGAGCAAAGACGTTACTTCAAATATTGAAGGTCCTTTTAATGGAGTCTATCAATGTATGCACTTCTTCTACTGATCTGTAGCTATACATCTTATCATCCCATAAAATGCATAGCATTGCTGGGAATTTTAGTTGCACTTTGGCCCCCAATTTATGAAGCTTGTTCATTTTCCTACTGAGCTCCCACTGTCATTGATCTGTTGTCTTACGTACATCTGACCTTTGGGTGAAAGAAAAATCTTTGGTGGAGTAAGCGCCGTTCTTTAAGGCAATACCCAGGGTTGCCTCCTTCGCTGTACAGTCATTGACCTCGGTCACAGACCTTGACCTCGGTCACAGGCCTGCACTCTCCCCGGCAGCACCTGCGCTCCATCGCCGCCGCTGAGCCCCCCGCCGTGGGTGTTCTAGGCTGCTGCCTGCCACGACGCGGTAACTGCTGACCACCGAGCATTGCTCATTCTGCCTGATTTGTCTTTAATTTTCTTTTTGACTGCATTCCGCTCATTTTGCCGAATTGTATTTCATTTTCATTTTGCCTGCATTCCTCTGTTATTGTATTTGGTCAATATTGGCCATTATTCCTCTTTTTTGCATTCCCCTGGGTTGCTGTAAGGGCTCACTGCACACTTGCGCTTTCCCCATCTCCCGTTCTTCTGCTGCTGCTGACCCATGGCCCTTCCCCCCTGCCCGTGCCTGTTTCCCGCCTCCCAGCTTAGCGTCCCTCCCCAACCCTTATATATTGAAAACCACTGCGGGAGAGCACTCCTAAGACCTTGACCTCGGTCACAGGCCTGCACTCTCCCTGGCAGCTCCTGTGTTCCATTGCCGCTGCTGAGCCCCCCACCTTGGGTCTTCTAGGCTGCTGCCTGCCACGACACAGTAACTGCTGACCGCCGAGCATTGCTCATTCTGCCTGAATTGTCTTTAATTTTCTTTTTGCCTGCATTTCGCACTTTTTGCCGAATTGTCTTTAATTTTCATTTTGCCTGCATTCCTCTGTTATTGTATTTGGTCATTATTGGCCATTATTATTGTGGAGAGGTGTGGCTCACTGGTTAGAGGCGGCAGACCTGTAAGCAGAGAACAGCCCGGGACCAGGGTTCAATTCCCGACGCGGCAGGGTCTTGGACCAGGGTCAACGGACTCGATAATTCTCACCTCGGTGCCTACTCTAACCAGGGAACACACTCGGTAACTCTGGGCATTAAGCTTGCCTCATCTCTACAACGGCCCGCCGGGGATGCCTGGTTTCACCCTGGAGATACCCAGAAAGGGACCATCTCACATGGAAAACCAGGACGGGTTTCCCAGCGGTCTACAGCGCCAGGACACTCGGGTAGAGTAACAATGCGCTTTACAAGTATCCCACATTTACATTTATTCCTCTTTTTTGTATTCCCCTGTGTTGCTGTAAGGGCACAATGCCCCCACACGCTTTCCCCATCTCCCGTTCTCCCGCGGCCGCTGACCCATGGCCCCTGCCCGCTCCCGTTTCCCGCCTCCCAGCTGACTTTTCCTCCCCTCCCCTATATAATGCAGACCGATGCGCCTAAGGCAAGCCCGTCTACCCCCGTCCGAGATCAGACCACGACCAGCACCAGGTACCTTGCCTCTCCCAGGCCCACCACTACGACTCTACCACCCTCCACGCACTCAATCCCGGAAGACACACCAACTGCGTAAGATCCTTTTCGAACACCACCCATGGACAGTTCTCATGCAGACCCTGCCACAGATCCTTAACCATTGACAAGAGCCCCACTACCGCCGATGGCCCAATGGACGCACGCACCACTAATACCCGGACGTGCATCCTCCTCAACATGCGCTCCCTGCACCAACACGCCATAGAGATCTGGGACCTGATGGACACCCTTTCAACCGACGTCGCCTTCTTCACAGAAACCTGGACCAATGCCACCCCGGCCCCGACATCGCCACTGCCATCCCCAACGGCTACAAGATCCATAGAAAGGACCACCCCTACTGCCCAGGTGGAGGAATCGCCATCATACACAAGACCCCACTCCGGCTCTCCACATCCAGCACAAGTGACCCCCACTCCAACAAAGAACACCTCAAATTCCAGATCCAGACCAGACCCAGGACCGAGGCCGCAACTAACATCACATCACCGAGTTTGCCGCACCCCACGCAATCACCTCCACGGACTACATTCCACTCGGGGACCTGAACTTCCACCTCAACAACTGCAACGACCCTGACTCCACCACTCTCATAGAAAACCTCGCCACCCCGCCAAACAACACCCTCGGAAGTCCGCCTGGTTCACCACAGAACTACATAAAGCCAGACGCTCTTGCAGATGTCTAGAGAAAACCTGGCAATACCAGAAAACCACGAAGCACGGAACAACCACAGGAGCGCCATGAAGGAATATCACTAGAGCATAAGAGACACCAAAAGGACCTTCATAAGAGAGTAAGTGATGACCAACGCGACGAACGCCAAGGAGCAGTTCAACGTCATACAGTAGTTCACAAAATTCCCCGGCGAAGCCACGGATGGGCACACCCACCCTCCCAGGAACTCTGCGACAAGCTCAGCTCATACTTCCATCTGAAGATCAAGGCCCTCTACGACAATTTCAGCAAACAGACACCGGACACCACCACCCCTCCCCAACGCCGCCGACAAGCCAACCATCATAACCTGGAATCTCACCACCATCGAACACATCACCACGGCCATGAAGAAAACCCTCTCAGGAGCCCCAACGGACCATTGCCCACTGCACATATTCCACAGGGCCGCCGCCGCCATCACACTCGAACTTGGACTGACCATAAATGCTTCCTTCATGGCCGGCATTTTCCCAGATGGCTGGAAGCGGGCGGAGGTTAAACCCCTCCTCAAGAAACCCACAGACGACCCAACTGAACTGAAAAACTACCGGCCCATCTTTCTCCTCCCTTTTGCGGCTAATGTCACTGAGAGACTCGTAACCACCTTCATCGAAGAAAACTCCATCCTAGATACCTCCCAGTCCAGATTCAGCAGCAACCACAGCACCGAGACCACCCTCCTTGCCGCCACTGACGACATCTGCATTCAACTCGACCAGGGACACATCGTGGCCCTCATCCTTCTAGACATTCAACATCATTTCTCATCGCACTTTCGCAGCCAGACTCCACGACGCCGGGATACAAGGAGTGGCCCTCGACTGGATCCGATCCTTTCTCTCCGGCAGAACCCAGAGGATCAGAATCCCTCCCTTCCTCTCTGACCCACCGATATCAACTACAGAGTACCCCAAGGATCATTGCTCAGCCCCAAGCTTTTCAACATTTACATGGCCCCCCTCGCCGCCATCGTGAGACAGCATGGGCTCAGCATTGTATCCTACGCTGACGACACCCAGCTCATCCTCTCACTCACAAAGAACCCCGAAGACACCAGACTCTGCTCCCAGGAAGGAATGAAGAATGTGGCAGCCTGGATGAAAGACAGTTATCTGAAGCTTAACTCAGAGGAGACTGAGGTTCTCATCCTCGGACCCTGCACCTCTGCTTGGGACAACATCTGGTGGCCCTCTGCCCTTGGGAATCCACCCTCTCCCAAAGACCACGCACGAAACCTCAGCATCATCCTCGACTCCTCCCTCTCCATGAAATGCAAGATCAACGCCGTCGCTTCCATCAGTTTCAACTGCCTGTGTATCCTACGCAAGACCTTTAAATGTATCCCCCCCGACTGCAGAAAGACCGTCACCCAGGCCTTCATAACCAGCAGACTGGACTACGGTAACGCCCTACATGCCAGAATCAACAGCTGTTGGGATCGAAATTTGATAACACGCATTGTTGGCCTAATATATTCAATATAACCTCGTAATTATTTAATCCTGTGGTTATAGTTCACTATGATCGTCTATTAACCAATGATTCACTTTTGACTTGTTTGCTCCTATTGGTATAACCGGAGCCATTTTGTTTCGTTTCTCTATGTGCAAGTGCTGTTTCCTTGAAATCACGTGATTACGCTTTCTGCTCGAAACCACAACGGCAGCCAAGTTGCCTACTATAGTTGTTAGCTGGTAGCTCAAGGAAACCCAAGGTCACATCTGCCTTTCTTGTGGGATGCGCACATTCTAGCAGAGCCCGTTCCTGTACTCCCCGGGCTACAGATAGACAGGGAGGCACCTTACTGACCTGCCCCCGGAATAGCTTAGGCCTAGGCTACTAGCAAATCAATTGTGCCTTATATGGGCATTCCTCTTGGCGTACTGACAAGTTGTATCTTTCCTTGTAGGGTGTCATCTTGAACGCATGAAACGTATATATGCTTTGTATTTTGAACATGTAATCAGTCTCCTCTGCGCACCTCCGATGGTCGTGTAGACTGAGGATCCCCTGCCAGGGCTTGTATTTGATGAATAAACGATTGAACCTTCTCCATTGCCGACTGAATTATTATTACAAATAATAGCATACGGGCTATTGGTGAGTATAGCCTGCTAAAATAATTTTGAATCCTTCAGTTGGCGACTCCACCGGGACTCCGCGATAGGGTCATCCCCTCCTGTAAACAGGGGTGACGGGACAAGGAGGAGTTCTGGCCGAGTGGGTGGACGGAAAGAGGATCCTGATTTGAGACACCCGTTTGTGGTATGAAAACAAGCTGTTCCACTCTCGAGCCCAGTATCCCTCCCAGCTACTGAAGACCCTACGCCGGAGTCCTACGGGCTTAACCCGAGAGAAGAACAGACTGTGTCGGTCTGTCTAGGTGTCGGTAGTGGAGAATTCGCAATCGACCTGAGTGCACCAGGTGAGTGATATTTGTGATTGAATTGGATAAGAATCACTCAGAGGAAGTGTTTTTGGATAACAGTTAACTGTCTTTGTTTTGAGGTGGCCGGGGAAGCCGGACCACGAGGGAATCTAGGGATCTACCGTTGCGGCGAAGGGGCTGCGCGGGTAGAGGCCTCACAGACTTGTTTGGTGAATAATTCAGACTACATCTGATGCCTTAGCAGAGTACGGTGTTGCTCGCTCAGCCGTATTACTTCTGGGAAAGCCCTGGGAGCAACTGGGTAAGCTAGGGTTCTGGAGACGTGTCCAGATTCCCGGCCCAACCAGAACAGGACCATGGGATGGCCTGTGAGAGAGTTCGTGGTATGCCTATCAGGTGCTCTCAGAACAGTCTGACGACTGTTCTCTTTTGGTGAGATTTTGTTGGTCTGGAATTCTGTTGAGTCGATTCCCCGGATAGGAGTCGACGGGCTCTGGTCGTATTTGAAGACGTCATTTGCATAGAATAAGATTCCAGGAAGTATTTGCCTTGCACTGGTTTACAGCACTTTATTGTGATGATTAAATGAAGAGTGTATGAGTGACTGGTGAGGAGGGACGCGTCCAAATGGGCATGTGTTTTTGTGATTTTAGTAAAATATGTTTTGGGTGCTGTTGTCGGCGAGGTACACGGCTTGAAGAAAGACAGCCGGCCCCCAAATTGAGGATAGCACTAGTTTCGATATGTACGTCAAACATGGTTTACAGCCGATTTTATTTAATACCCTTTGGAACAAATATACAAAAGATAATTTGGATTTACAATGGCCTCTCACGGGGTCTTTTGATGAGAAAAAGATTAATTATATACAGAATAAATTATTTATGAAGAAAAGCCATCAGCCGATGTTTGACTCCTTGAACTTATGGTTGAAGGAAGCAAAAAGACGACGAATTCGAGAAGAGAAGCTGGGGAGGGTGAAATCGGGTCAGACAGTTACTCAGAAAGCAGTAGCGTATGATAAGGAGAAGGTGGAAAAAAATATTGAACGGATGGAGAGGCAGTTCCGTTTGGAGACTGATAAAAGCTATGTGGCTAGACCAGAGACAGGAGATGAATTAGAAGAATTGCTGGAAGCCCGACCACCTCCTCCTTATGCCCCGCAAGGCTTGTATCTAGCCGTGCCTGTGTTACGAGTTGATCAGACGGGAGCCGTTTCGACCGCCACACCACAGACAGGGGTGGTCGCCACACCCCCCCGTTGGCAGATCGGGACCGGATGTTCCGTTTTCCCCTTCTTCTCTTCGACCAACTACCTCACCCTTAATATCCCTTCAGCCGGACGCGGCTGTCCCTTCTGCCTTACACCCTGTGTTTCTCTCCCCTCCGACTCAGACTACTTCAGATCTTCGAAATGCAATTAGTCCGGGTGCCACGCCCAAACGACCGTTGTTTGACTTGAGTGATCAGCAAGCTTTCACTCGGTCGTTGTTGGGACAGGAGGAAAGGAGAGCTATTATAATTCAGGCATCTCAGTGGATGCGAAATCCTATTTATACGTTGGAGGATATTTGGAGTACCATGAAGGATTTTGAACCCGTTGCACAGCAGCTGGCTCTAGAGAGCATGGCAATCCGATTGATTTCATTATGGGAACAGTGTTTTGAGGAAGGACTACGTCCCCAAATACTGCGTGATATCAGGGATCATGCTCATAAATTCCATCTCCAAATCGAGGAAGTATATCAGAATGTGACCAAGCTTTTGCATTACCGGGAACGAATGCACCGAAAAAGTGCCGAATGGGGAGCGCAGCACCCCATGTGAGAGGTTCATCCTCTTTTCTTCCTGGAACTACCTGAAATAAGGGATAATGGGGGCAACATCACCAGAGCGCGAGTGGACGCTAGACTTCAGGAACAATGGGTCTACACCCCTTGGAAACGAAGTGAGGTCCTTACGTTGAAAGCCCAGCTTCCTGACCCCCGTAAAAATCCTACCGCTTATTACAAAGAATTGTCCGAAGCCGCCAATTCCGCAATCATGACTATAGCTGATATCGAGCTATTTTTTGATCTCCTGATTCCGGTGGATATTTGGAGACAAATACATGATACGGACCATGTCCCCGAGTTAGGAGGAACATGGGATCAATTAAAAAATTGGGATAAGGAACGGAAGCCAGGTGAAAAGCCCCGAGATGAAATATTGGCAGTGCCAGATAGAAATGTTACATACATGAAGACTCTTCTCCCTCCTAGGAAAGTAGATTGGGATAAATTGACAGCGTGTAAACAGAAAAAGGATGAAAGTGTGTCTGATTTCTTTACTCGGTTTGAGAAAGTTTTCATTGATTTTAGTGGCCAGGACCTCTCTATAGAGGGAGGAATTAGATTATTTGTAAATAGATTTGTAACAAATTTGCTCCCGGAGGTTATGTCGCGCCTCCAATCAGCTGAAAGCACGTGGACTACGGCTGCACCATCCGTTATTCTTAGTATGGCCCAATATTATGAACATCGTGAAAATGAGAGTAAGGAAAAATCCGAGCAAAAGACTAAAGATTTAAAAACCAAAGTACTACTGCAAAAAGTCAGTAGGGGACAAAATTCAGGACGGGGAGTGCGAGGCTCATTTCAAAGAGGTCAGGTGACAGGAAGAGGTAGAGGGTAGAGGAGGCCCCCCGAATATTGGGATAAACCAATGTTCCTATTGTAAAGAAGAAGGACATTGGAGGGTAGATTGCCCTCTGTTGTTGGCAAGGAACAGACCTAGTAGAGGACAAGGAAGAGGTCGAGGGAACATAGATCGAAATAGCATGAGAAGGGAGGAGTCACACCATGAGGGTTCTCGTAAGAATTATTTTGATGAACCTCAGAATAGACAATACTACAATGAGACTTATCAGGATGACAGATATGATGAACGGGATTATGCATGAGACAGCCATGGACAGAGCGGGGGCCATATTACAGTACCAGTTGACCAAGAGGGAGCTTATGTACAAGGAAAACTGTTGGGTACATCAGGGAAGTTTTTAGTGGATACTGGGGCGATGAGTAGTTCAGTCGCCCATACACCGGTCCCAGGGGCAGCTCTGTCTGGCCAAAACAATGTATCAGTAGGATTTTCTGGAATACCGGTAGTGAGCCCCATTTCGAAACCTCTGCCTTTTACGATAGGTCCCATCTCCATGCATACACCCTTCCTTCTAACTTCTAATTGTGGTGAAAACCTCTTAGGGTTAGACATTTTAAAGAGATTACATGCCCGCATTTATTGTTCCCCTGATGGTGTTTTTCTGACGATGCAGAAACCACCTGTGAAAGAGACTCAATCCTTTGCTAAAAATGAGACCTTGCCCCCTGAATTCTCTACCATTCCTCGGACACTGTGGGCGACAGGGGACACCGATGTTGGCTTGTTAAGAATAGCCTCTGTGTCAATAACATTGAAACCAAATGCTCGGATGCCACGCATTCCCCAGTATAAGATTTCACCAGAAGGTGAACAGGCCTTGTTGCATATCATTCGTGACCTCAATGACAAGGGAGTGGTGGAAGAAACAGCTGCTAACGTTTGTAATAGTCCAATTTTGCCGATTCTGAAAAAGACACCAATTGATGGTGCCCCTGATTATAAGACTGCATATCGTTTTGTAATTGACCTACGAGCGGTCAATAAGATAGTAGTCCCTCAATACCCAGTAGCACCGGATATTACAGCAATCCTTACAATGATTCCCCCTACTGCCCGATATTTTTCTGTAATCGATTTAAAGAACGCTTTCTTTAGCATTCCGATTCACCCTGATAGCAGGCATATCTTCGGATTCACCCCAAGGCTATACAGAAAGTCCTAGCATATATAGCCAGGCTTTAAAGGCAGTCCTGGATGAGTTAATTGTGCCTGCAGGTAATGCAATTATCCAGTATGTGGATGATATTTTGGTGGCCTCCGATACGGAAGAAGGCTGCAAAGAAGCGACTGTGAAATTGTTACATCATTTGGCTGATAAAGGAAATAAAGTCTCCCTCTCCAAATTTCAATATTGTCAACAGGAAGTGACCTACCTTAGCCACTTACTGTCGAAAGCGGGGAGACGACTAACACCAGAACGAATATCTGTAATTACTAACATGTCTGTACCTCGTACTCAACGTGATGTTCGTGCTTTTCTTGGCATAACCTCTTACTGTCGCCAATGGATTCCTAACTATTCACTCCTCTCTAAACCCTTGTTGTATTTGACTACCAAAGATGTGCATGAACCCCTACCTTGGACGAATGAATGTCAAGAAACCTTTGACTCTTTGAAATCTGCTTTGTGTTCTGCACCTGTCTTGGGTACCCCGGATTACCGGAAGCCTTTTTCACTTTATGTGCACGAGGTGGACGGTTGTTCTCTTTCAGTATTAACACAGGGTTTTGGCGGAAAACAGAGACCCTGTGCTTTCTTCTCATCAGTACTAGACATGGTTGCACAAGCCCGTCCCATTTGTCTGAGGGCCACTGCAGCAGTAGCAGTGGCCATCCGGCAATCAGAAGGTATAGTTTTGCATACAGAGCTCACAGTCATGGTACCGCATGCTGTGGATATTCTGTTAAATAGAACCAAAACCCAGCACCTTACGAGTGCTTGGTTAACAGGATACGAACTAACATTGTTCGCACCCCACATTACAATTAAAAGATGTGCTACATTGAATACAGCAACATTATTGCCTCTCCCTTCCAATGCTAAAACGGATGATACCCATGATTGTATATTTAGAACTGAAGAAGAAACAAAAGGGCATGTAGATCTTACCGACACCCCTTTACCGGAGCCCCAAGGAGAGTTGTATGTTGATGGTTCTTGTTTTGAATTGCCAGATGGTACTACCACAGCTGCGTATGCTATTACGACCCTAAAAACGGTGGTGGAAACCGCTAGGATTTCACATCACTCAGCCCAGTGTGGTAAATAAATAATTAATTACCGGTTCTATTTTTCAGGATACTCTAATAACAGATAGCTCAATAAATAAGAGTCAAGATTCGAGGTAGCTGAAGTATACAGGCTTTAATCAGGCATAAAAGGACAGGAACAGGACAGCCTGCATGGGAATAGGATGGCAGCTGCCGGGGGCAGGAATAGGCTAACTTTTTAATAACAGTGCACAATATTTATAGTTAAACAGAATACATTACATTCAATATAGTAGGCGTAGCAGTAGGCGGGGTTTGTAGCAGTCGCGAAAGATAAGGCATAAAGTGGGTGTAACAAGAGGTGTGTACAGGGCGTATACATAGACATGTGATGCAAACGTAACAGAATATGTCATAAACGGGGCGGAAACATGGAGGGGCTACCTGAGCAGCTGGGACCTCTAACCTAGTGGTGCGCGTAAACTGGCAATGACGTGTTACCAGGGAGAACTGGGGGCTATGACTTCTGCACTAGAAGAGGAGACGAAAGTCTGGAGGGTCAGAGCGACATGTACCTAGGCATATCTAGTATCTGGTGTTTATAGTACATGTTGATAGAATCCAAAAGTTATCAGGGTAAAGGCTAACAGACACTAAGACTGGTGCATGCATTATTCTAAATGTATTGCATGTGCGAGGAATATTCTATGAATATGAATACAGTATTTCTCTTACATGGAGACATAAAGGCTAGACCATTGACGGAAACTATTGATGCGATTCAGTAGCTTAGGAATGCAGAGAAGGAGGGCTGGACTGATAACTAGAAACATAACATACTCTTGGCAGACTGGGAGGCAGAGCCAGGCCTAGCCGGGCACTGCGAGGCATGAAAGTAAGTGAAGGGTCAGGGATACAGGTGGGGGCTGTATCGCTCCTCGGAGAGTTCAGGAAACAGGAGCTGAATCTGAGTCCGGGCCCTTTTGAGGCCTAGAAACGGGGACAATTCAATGAATTAACGTGCACACTGTAAAACGTGGCAACGTAGCTTTACATAGGCCTGATATTCGTTATATTCACGAAAACTGGAAACTGGCATACTAGAGATGGACACAACTGTAATTGCGTCTTTAATCGATCAGAGGGGAATACATGCATATCGATCATGCACATATAACATAAGATGGGGAACACGTAGGCACATATGACATGGCAAAATTTACTTTTCCACATTAGGCAGCTGAACTAATAGCTTTGTTGCGAGCATGTGAAATCAGTAAAGGCCTGAGAGTAAATATCTACACAGACAGCCAGTACGCCTTTGGCATTGCCCATAGTTTTGGGAGGCTGTGGAGGGATAGGGGTTTCTTTACCACACATGGCCAGAAAATTCAACATGGTTCTTTAATTGACCGTTTGTTATTTGCCTTGACACTACCAGATAAAATTGCCATCATCAAATGTAGTGCTCATAAGAGAGTCATTGATTCTACGGGAAAGGGAAATGCTTATGCTGACTCAGTAGCTAAGGAAACGGCGCAAACTAAGATGACTCTGATGTTTCCTAGCGCTTCAGCTCAGTGGGTGGCGGAAACATCTGTGTTTGACAATACCATTGAAAGTGTAAAAGAGTTACAGAAAGAAGCTACCCCAGACGAGGCACAGAGATGGGAACGGGAAGTGGGACAACTGGATAAGAATGAATGTTGGATAGATCGAACTGAGAAACAGCGTTGGTTACTTCCTAATGCATTGGTATATGCTGTAGTGACCATGGCTCATGGTCCAGCACACATAGGAGCAAAAGGTATTTGTGCAGTATTAGACCCAGTCTGGAATAACCCAAATATTCCCAAAACTACAGTACATGTGGTTAAGTATTACCCTGTGTGTTTGCGTTACAACTCAGGGGGCAGAGAATCTGTCCTGAGTGGAAATTTTGCACCGCCATCTCTGCCCTTTGAAGTTAGACAGATTGATTACATACAAATGGAGAGAGTGAACAATTTGAAATATGTATTAGTGGTGGTCTGCGCGTTCAGTAAGTGGGTCGAAGCCTACCCTACCAAGGAAGCCACTGCAGTTGCAACTGCCAAAGCCTTGGTTAAAGAATATTTCCCCCGATACTGCTTGCCCCGGATTATCTGGTCTGATAACGGGACTTACTTTAATTCCTTGCTGGTTCGGGGTGTTTGTGATGGTTTGCAAATTAGGCAGAAATTTCATGCAGCCAGGCATCCCCAGTCAGCCGGTTTAGTCGAAAAATATAATGGTACATTGAAATTGAAGATGGCCAAGATTTGTGCTAGTACAGGATTAAAATGGCCCGATGCTCTCCCTTTAGCATAATTGTCTCTGAGAACAACACCACACACAAGAACGGGGTTATCCCCCTACGAGGTAATCTTTGGCCGTCCTGCCAATGTGTGGGGAGTCCCTAGGCCCAGGTCCTTTAGAGATATTGATTATCCTTTGATGACAGACTACTTGTATGCCTTGACTGAAGATCTGCATTCTATTCATCAACAGGTATCTGAGACATTGCGGCTGCTACCAGAGGGTCCAGGTCATCGGTTGGAACCAGGCCTGTGGGTTCTGGTGAAGAATTATCAACGGAAATCAAGTTTGGAACCGAAGTGGTCCGACCCCTACCAAATCATACTTGCCACGAGGTCGGCTGTGAAGGTGCATGGGCGCAAGGATTGGATCCATGTCAGCCACCTGAAACGCCTCCCGCTCCCTTTGCCCTTTGATTTGCAAAACCACGAAGGAATTCCAAGCCAAGAGGGAGAGTCGCTTCAGAGCCTTGTACCTTTTTGAGAAGCCCGAGAGGAGGGGCAGCCAAGTGAAGCGTTGCCCCCAGGTGACAGGGCGGTGGCTCAATCAGCGGAGGCCGTTGTTTCTGATGCATAACAGGGTTCGAATGCATCTGATGCCCCTGCAACCGAGTTGTTTTCTGACCAGGAGCAACCTGGTCGCTGTAACTACGACATGCGGCCCCGAAAACAGCGCAGTACCCCAGGTTCTTAATAGGGAAAGACTTGAGTTGAGAAACATCGGATAGACACACTAGGGTACTGAGCGAGACACTGGACTGAACACGTGGAGAGCTTGGAACACTGTGCTAAGTAGCTCTGTTCAGAAAGAAAGACTGAGTTGAGGGCTGCGGTTGTTCTACAAGACGAAGGAAGTTGTTTGCTTTTTCTCTTGATGGATGACACGAGTCTGCCTGTGAGGCTCTAAAACGGGCACAGGGAAGAAGATCCCCTCTGGTGGCGTGCGTGCTTTGTGGATACAAAGGTAGTTTTTGGACTTATAGAGAGGGACCGAGTTAGATCTGGACTTATAGAGAGTATGTTTCCTTTTGCTCGATTTGCAATGGAGGATGAAAGGCCACTAGCCCCTCGGCGATATGTGGATAATATGCATTTATTTTCCGGATGGTCCACCAGAGTGAAGGTAGCATTCGTTGCTTTTATTGATGTCATTACAGTAATTATGATGTGTGTATTTGTATATTTAGAGTTTCAGCATCTTGTACAGAAGCTGTTAGGAACTACCGTTGCCCCGGAAGAGCATCTCTTCTATTCTTTGCCCCCTCACAAGGCCAGACACAGAGAAACCTATATGAAAAATGCTTTTATTGAAATGTTGCACCAGACTCACAGCACCACAAATAAGACGAATTGTTGGGTATGTGGGTTACTTCCTTCAGTGATGCATCAGCATGAACTATTCATCTCCTTACCGATGTCTTATTTAGCTAGTTGTGAAGCCTGGTTCCAATTATTGTCTTTGATGTATTCACATTATCTAGCGGAACCAAAAATATATACTGAGAAAGATTATGAAGCCATTCTGAAGTATATAGAACAACATCAAGGATTTGATGCAGCAGGAAATGGGGGAGAGGGCTCTTTGGACCCCAATGCTTGCATGAATGTATATACAGATTATAAGAATGTTACGTGGTTAATGGAGGAAATGCAGGATTTTGAACTTTTTAATGACACCATGTATTTCCAGCATTTTAAAGAAAGAAATGTTACGAATGACAAAGCCTTGCCAATCCCCATCATTAATACTACCTCTCCCTTCTGCATACAGGGAAGAGGCTGTGTTAAGGTAGGAAAGAGCAGATGTAATTATACCTACACTTTACAGGTATATAGTACCCCACCTATGATTACTCCACCAGATGTCTATTTCGTCTGTGGTGAGAATGCATACACATGGCTCCCACGGGGATGGGCAGGAAGTTGCTATCTCTCATTCCTCTACCCTCCTGTGTATATTGCTCCACCCGACTATCACAGAACTCATCAGTTAGTTCAGAAAGGGGTAGTGGTTAGCCGAAATATTAGGAGCTTTGACCCCGACAGTACTGATCAAACCGTTGTATACCACAGGGATCCGTGACAAAATATTGTGTTGGCAAAATATCGGGACATAAATATCGATGTAAAAAATATCGACATCCTGTCTTCAAAATGGTAAGTACTACAATATCGGGAAAAAAATACCATTGTTAAAAATATTGAAGTTAAAAATATTGTTTTTTTAAATGTATAGAGAATAATGTAAAATAAAGTAAATAATAGATATAACTTTATATATATATATATACTACTTTTGTTTGAATTATTAGAAAATGTTAACAATTATAAGTAATAAATATAATGTAAAAATTAATTAAACATACATATATAAAATGTAATATATATTTTTACTTAATAATAATTTTAATAAATTATAAAATATTAGAAATATAATAAAAACTATAAAAAAAAATATATATATATACCTGTAACATTTAAAAATAAAAAGAATATATATATATATATATATATATATAAAATAAATTACATTATTAAAATATTTATTAGCTTTTAAAACTACATTTTACACTACATTAAGTACAACAGTAGGGAAAAGGTTGGATAGCAGAGGTGAATAAATTACTATTCCCACTCCAGCAAGTGCAACAGTAGGGAAAGTGTTGGATAGCGAAAGGGAATAATTTACTATTCCCAATCCAATGAGTACAACAGTAGGGAAATTGTTGGATAGCGAAGGGGAAAAGATTACTATTCACACTCCAGCAAATGCAACAGTAGGGAAAGTGTTGGATAGAGGAGACGTAAAAATTACTATTCCCACTGCAGAGAGTGCAACAGTAGGGCAAGTGTTGGATAGAGGTGGGGAATATTTTACTATTCCCACTCCAATTAATGCAACAGTAGGGAAAGTGTTGGATAGCGGAGGGGAATAATTTACTATTCCCACTCCAATGAGTGCAACAGTAGGGAAAGTGTTGCATAGCGCAGGGGAAAAATGACTATTACCAATCCAGCAAGTGCAACAGTACGGAAAGTGTTGGATAGCGGAGGGGTAGAAATTATTATTCCCACTCCGACTAATACAACATTAGAGAAAGTGTTGGATAGCATAGGGGTAAAAATTACTATTCCCACTCCAGCAAGTGCAACAGTAGGGCAAGTGTTGGATAGCAGAGGGGATAAAATGACTATTCCCACTCCAAGGAATGCAACAGTAGGGAAAATGTTGAATAGCGGAGTGTAAAAATTACTATTCCCACTCTAGCAAGTGCAACAGTAGGGAAAGTGTTGGATAGCGGACAGGAATAATTTACTATTTCCACTACAGCAACTGCAACAGTAGGGAAGTGTTGGATAGCGGAGGGATAAAAATTACTATTCCCACTCCAGCGAGTGCAACAGTAGGGAAAGTGTTGGATAGCAGAGGGGATAAAACCAAAGATTACAGCTATTGAACCTAAATCCCCAAACAAAATAAAAACAAAACAATTTCCAAAAATATTTATCAATAAATAAATGAATATTAATGATCAACTAAAGATTGATTTATTTAAACTAAATTACTTTCCACCCTCTACCCCAATAAAGAACAAAACACACTCCTAAACATATTTACACAATTTCCATAACAATTAACAACAAACCAGAAATTAATTTTGAAAAATATTCTTCCCAACATTTACAACTATGGACCCCACAACTCAGACATCAAAATTATTCCACAATTAGCATATTAAATATTTAATTAATGAATTAGCATTAATTTTCATATAATTGATTAATTATACATATTTTACCTCCCACCATATTCCCTTATAGATGGCACCACCAATGTTGTAAAATATAACACAATTATCATAATTAATTAACATTTAATTCATGAATTGATAACAACTATCAAACGAAATAAAAACGATTAATAATACATTAATTCGCACAATCAACACTACAAAACAACATTAAATACAGTTTCTATTAAAAAGATTTTAAAATGTATTAAAATTAAATTACTTCCCACCCCACTCCCCTATCAACCCACAACCCGCTCCTAAAAAAACTACACAATTAACATAATTACCAATTAATTAATATTAATTAGCAACCAATTACTAAATAATTAATAATATAATATTTAGCACACATAACAATAATACATTATGAAATACATAAATATTAATTAATGCAAATATGAATTAATTAATTATAATTAAATTACTTCCCACCCTGCTCCCCTATCAACCCACAACCTTCTCCTAACAAAATAGCACAATTTACATAATTACCTAATAAATAATAATTAACAACCAATTAATACATAATTAATAATATATTAATTACCACAATTAACAATATAACATATTAAATACATAAATACTAATTAATAAAAAATAGTAATTAATTAATTATATTTAAATTACTTCCCCCCCTAGTCCCCTATAAACCCACAGCCTGCCACGGAACTAAAACGCAAAATTTTATTAAAATAAAATTAATAACTTCTAAAAAGTATTACAAAATGTATTATAATTAAATTACTTCCCACCCTGCTCCCCTATTAACCCACAACCTGCTATGGAACTAAAACGCAAAATTTACTGAAAATAAAATGAATAACTTCTAAAAATGTAATATATATATTAAAAAACAAATGCAATACTAAAACAAAAAAAACAAATACAGTTAAAATACATACTAAAATACATAACACTAACTAAAAAACGAAATATGTAACAACAATATTTTTGCAAACGATATTAATGACTTCAATATTTTTTAAAATGATATTAATGACTTCGATATTGTTAAAAAGGATATTCCTTACCTTGGACTCAATATTCTTTACCATGATATTCTGACAGTCGAAATTTTTGTATCCCGATATTTTACACTCAATATTAGTGCAAGTCAGAAAAAAACTCGATATTCTGACTGTTTACTAACTCTGGGCAAAGCACTACGCTACGCTAGCGTAGTTTGCAAAGTTTCCGCTACTTCGCACTACGCGAATTGCACGTAGCACAGTGCAAACACGCGTAGCGTAGTGTAGTGCCGCGGTCATTTTTTCCTTGCTCGCGATCCTCAACGTCAAGTTGGCGACCGCGAGCAAGCAAAATTACATCCCGGCGAGACTTTTTCCTCATTCGCGATCATCAACATCAAGTTGCCGATCGCGAGTGTGGAAAATAAACCTCCCGGCGAGATTCTCAACACGGGGAGGTCAGGTTTCTCACTGCGAGTGGTCGCATATGCTTGCGATGAGAAACTACCAGTCCACGTTGAGAAAGTTGCCGCTCGAGTAAAAATCTACTCGAGTGGCAGAAAACTACAGCTCGCACTGTGCACGATGCCGCTTTCAATGATTGCACAGTGCCGGATGCTTGTCCGCACTGTGTAATCATTGAAAACGGCATCTTGCACAGTGTGAACAGGCTACTACGCAGTTCGCGTAGTGCTACGAGTAGCTTGCGTAGTGCGAAGTGCACTTTGTGTAGCTTTGCGTAGCGCTAACTACGCCCAGCCCTACTGTTTACCATACCACAGGCAAGATTTGGGCATTTTGGGGGCAGCAGTGGATTTTGAACTAGAACTGCATACACGAGCAATGAGCTCAAGGGCACTTTGCTAAACGCGAGCTCACAGCGTGACGTACAAGCATTTCCTCATGTGCTACGTCTTCACCTCTCCTGCTCGCTATAGAAACAACCCCCTGCACCCATCAAAAACCATGCACAACACCCAACTTGTAAGCCCTGGATGGGGTAAGATGTATTGCATCCCAGAAGAAAGCCTTGCTTCTAAATAATCTAGGTACAGAGGGTCAACATATATTTAATTACTTACCAGTCGTAACTCAACCCAATTGTGACCCTATTGAAGATGTCTTTTTAGAAGCAAAAAAAAGGCTGGAACTTAGGTTTGCTGAAGAATGGAATCTAGTAATGAAGCGCTACAAGTTTTTTTTTTTTTAAATTTCTTTATTGAGTTTTCAAATTTTTCCCCGAGTATCAGCACAGTAAACACAACCAAATACAAAAAACAACAGTAGTGCAAGGTTTTTAGAAGGAAGCAAGCAGACAAAGTCAACAGAGAACAACGGAAGAAAGTGTACCAAAAACTAATAAACAATAGGCAGGGAGAGAACAAGTACAACAAAGATAATCATAATCATAGATCTCGATTCAGAGGAACCCACCATTGAGCTTAGCTCATCCAATTTCCCTCCAACATCATGCTTAGCTTGTTCCCCTAATTTCTATCGGTTAAACTAATTCTTTCCATCTTGCTAAAGGAGCCCAGATGTTCCGTCCTAACAGCTTCGATTTCTTTCCCTTCCTTTCGTAGATCGCTCTTTCCAATATATATATAGACAGCAGCCGTGCAATCCATTGCTGAAAGGTGGGGGTAAGGGGGTCTAACCAGGCAGAAGCAATATTGTTCTTAATACAGCCATAGCAACACAGAGAAATTGGTAGGCCATCTCATTTTGTTCTGTATTACTTATTCCCAACAGAATTAGCTCAGGGTTTAGTGTAGTTTATACCCCGAGAGAGCGATCTAAAAATTCCATAATAGATTCAGTAGGCCCTGCAAACGTGGGCAGGATGCAAACATATGCACAAGATCTGCTGCCATCCCCCCACACCGAGGACAAGGAATGCCTGACAGCCCACCCCACTGTGTTAATCTAGCTGGAGTGTAATATATAGAAAAAACAGTTCTAACAAGTTGCACCTGAAGCCCGCAGAACACAAAATCGTCCGGGCCAGTTCTAAAGATTTTGTAAATGAGTCTGGTGCAGCCCCCACACACTCAATCCATTTAATCTCATGTTTGGCTAAGTCGTCCTGTTTTAAGCTGATCAACTCTGCATATATTAACCTAATGGCGCCCTTAGCGCTGCCTTGCATGATGTCAATAATAGCATTACTATTAAACCCACAACCCCTCCCACCCCCAATTTTTTGTCCGAAAAAGCTTCGGAGCTGTAAATATTTTTTTAAATGACCCTTTTCCAGCCCAAACTCCAGCTGAATATCTCTACATTGGCAAAAACCTTCATTCCAAATCAGATCCCCAACCTTTTGATCTCCCTTTATTGCCCATCCTGACATGACCTCATTGGAGAACATTTCCGGGAAAATTGGGTTATTATAAAGCAAAGTATAATGATTAAGTCTCCCCAAACCAATCTTCTATTTTAGTGCCCCCCAGATCTTGAAAGACGATAACAGAGGTTTACATTTTGTCCTCTTGTAGTAGCTGGGCTCCATAAATTTTCAGAAACAGTTCTCTGCGTGTTCCCCCAATAATAGTTTATAGACATCAGGGAGCTCTATTTCCCCATCCACATCACCTGGGCTAGACCCGACCAATATACCCATGTATTGCAAAGCGGCTGCCCAGTAATAACTTCTAAAATCAGGAACCGAAAAACCCCCCTTCTCCCGCGGCAAAGACATAAAACGAAGAGCCCTCCTACTTTTCACATGTGCCCAAATAAATCGATTAACTAAACCTTCCAAAATGATAAACCAAGATTTTTGAGATTCCAGTGGGATTGCCCTAAACAAATACAAAATCTTTGGTAAAAACATCATCTTAAGGACGTTACATCGTCCCACAAGAGACAGGTAAAGATTATTCAATCTATCAAAGTCCGTTCTAGCCTTCCTAATTACTGGCTCAATGTTTTTAGCCACCAAGTTTTTTAGATCAGACATAATCCTTATACCTAAATATATTGCCGATTCTGTAACACGGGGATCTTCGAAGTTAACAAACCGATTCTTTATTACTTGAGTCTTAGATCTATTGAGTGCATACCCTGTGTATGTACCAAACTCTTGTGCAATTGACTCGACGGCTGCCAATGCGGAAAGAGGATCTGCGGTGATAATAGCCACATCATCGGCATAGGCAAGGACTTTGGATTCAACGCCCTGGCTTACAACTGGGAAGATTCCATTATTGGCCGCAAATAACTGTATTGAGGGGTCCATATAAATATAGCAAATAGCAGGGGTGAAGACGGACAACCTGTGTGTCCTCCTCCGAATATTAAAAGGCAAACTGTAATTCCCATTTAGCCTAAGGCGAGCTGTAGGTGCCAAATAAAGTACTTGAATGGATTAAATGAACCCCTCTCCCAACCCAAACCATCTCAGTGATTCCCATAGAAAATCCCAGGATACCCTATCGAATCCCTTTTCATCATCTAATAACAAAGCCGCCACAGGGTCTCCTGAGATCTCCACTGCATCAAAGAGATTAATCACCCGCCATACGTGTTTGTGTGGTTCCATGACCCATTATAAAGCCATGTTGATAGGGATGGATAGTTTTTTTTAATAAGCCATTTAATCGCGTAGCCATAATTTTAGAGAAGATTTTAACATCACTATTTAGTAATGCAATAGAGCGATACGAGCCCGGCTCTCTGGCTGACTTGCCTTTTTTCAAAAACACCGCAACATCTGCACCCGCCCAGGACTCAGGTGCCAGTCCCCCCCCTTTTGAGCCAACAGCATAACCTTTGTTAAATCTGGTCCGATAGATTCCTTGAATATTTTATAAAAACTCCAACGGAATCTGGTCCGGACCTACTACCTTTCCAGATGGCAAATCTTGCAAAGCCCTAATTATTTCATCGAGGGAGAACACCCTCTCAAGTTCCTTGCTATCTAGCGAATCTACCTTCTGCACAGCTATTTTATCTAAGAATTTCCGAATGTTCAGAGACACCACAGGTGGTCCTCTACTATATAGATGCTGATAAAAGAGCCTAAAAGTCTCTTGGATACCGATTGCGTCTGTTATGACCTTCCTTTCAGAGCATCATAGACTTTCAAAATCACCGCGGCTGCCATTTTTTGCCTGACTCTTAAAGCCAAAAATTCCTTGATCCAGGCTTTCATAAATACGACATAATCAGGATCATATAACAACCTCCGTTCAAAGGTCCATCCCAAGTTTTTCTTCTCCCCCATTAAGAGGTTAACTGTAAAAACTAGCAGGTTTTGAACTGACATTATCCGAGGGTGTCTCTACAAGTTCTACACTCAGTAACAGGTAGAGGGTCAAACGATAGATTACTTTGTCTCCAAACTAAGGGAACTCTCACTGAAGTGTAAGATTGGAGCTATGATAGACAAATCAGTTTGTGACCAGTTGACTGTCCACTGTTGGTGCAATAAAACATATCCAAGAATGGTTGTGGCCAATAATCCTTCCCTCAAAGATGCAATTGACATTGCCAAAGTAGTGGAACAATCCTAGCACTGTATGCGAGATTTGGAAAAAAAAAGAGAATGCAAGTGGGAATGTCTCAACAGTCATCAAAGATTAACTGGATGTGGTTGCCAAGATTAAGTCAAATCGTATTCTGCCAAGATCCAAACAATTATCTAGGTCATGTTATAGATGCAGTACCGCCTTTCACAATGCTGATTTTCACAAATGTATAGCCTTGGATAAAACCTGTGGGAAATGTGGTCGCAAAGGGCATTTTGCAACAGTATGCAAGCAAGTTGGAAGACAAAGAGTAGCTATGGTGGAGGATAATAATGTTTCAGTGGGACAGGAAGACAAGATTTTAAGTGTAGGAGAATTGGGAGAACAACAAGGAAGGAAAAGCAGACCTAAAGGGTATTTTTTGATTAATGGGAAAAATTATTCAGGTAATGGTAGACTCAGGTTTTATGTGCACCATCCTTCCCATATACTCTTGATGGGTTATATGGTAGCCACCATAGAATTTGGTGGGAAGACAATTCAAGGAAAGGTCTATGTGACGGTGGATGGTCTTCCCGTTTTAGGATGGATGCACCAATAGGACCTGTATATCGTGGTGAATCCCAGAGCTCCCATTCAAATAAAGGTTGTGGAAGAGTTTGGGTTGATGAGCATATTAGAGGAAGCTAAGAAAGTCTTTTGGGAGCAGTTGGGACGCTTGAAGGGGTATGTGCACAAGATTGTACTGAATCCTGATGCTGTACCTGTGCAACACAAGGTCCGTAGAATTCCTTTGGTAGCCCGAGAGGCTGTCAAAGATCTACTCAAAGATATAGTATCATCTGGAATTATAGAACCCATTGAAAGCTCAATGTGGGTGTCCACTGTGGTAATCACTGAAAAATCGGATGGTAAACTTAGGTTCTGCATTGACTTGAGATCACTTAATCAAAATCTTGTGATGGACACATATCCCTTACCAAATATAAATGAATTGGTGTGGGCCTTCAGTGGAGGGAAGTACTTCTCCAAATTAGACTTGAAAAATGCATCCCACCAAATCAAACTGCATGAACAATCTAAGTCACTAACAGCGTTTATCACCATGGAGGGTGTTTTCAGTGCACCAGGATGCCTTTTGGAATGTGCTCTGCCATGAGTGTCTTTCAACGCATGATGACTGAGCTATTTAAAGACATGACCAATGTACTTTATTTATTTTCAAGATGAGATTCTTGTGTTTGGAATTACAGTTGAACAACATCATTTCATTTTGAGGCAAGTTTTGCATAAGAGTAAAGAGGTGGGTTGTCTCTTAGACGTGAAAACTTTAAATTCCTAGTTGACCGAGTGGAGTATCAGGGTTATGACATATCTGCAGAAGGAGTTAGACCTAAGAAAAATGTATTGGATGCCATTAAATTAGCTCCCGCAACTTCTTAGGCCTCATTGAATATTATTCAAAATTTGTACAGGGCTTCTCAGAGAAGACGGAAATTTTAGGTCTACTCTTAAAGAAAGGAACTACCTTTCAGTGGGGAGAGAATCAGTCATCTTGCTTTGATATGATTAAAAAAGAAGTTTGTGAGGCTGATAGCCTCACAGCTTTCAACACCAAATTGAAGTCCATTTTAACAGTGGATGCCAGTGCCACGGGTTTGGGTGCAGTGTTGGCACAAATGCATGCAAGTCACAAGAGTACTGTCACAGAACTCTGACTTGTTCTAAGAAGAACTATTCTGTAATCGAGCGGGAGACTTTGGCAGCAGCATGGGCATGTGAATATTTTAGAACTTTTCTTTGGGGTATAAAGTTTGTGTTGCGATCAGATCACAAACCTCTTTTGAAAGTATTATTGCCGGGAGGCACAGGTAAATATTCTGCCAGGTTAGCTGCTCGGTTGCGATAATACTGTTACATTGTAGAGCAAATTCAGGGGGAATGTCCAAGCGGACTGTCTGTCCCAACTGTCTCAAGAGTGGCAGAAAGTGGATGGGCCTTCTGTGGTAGCTAAGGAAAGTGAAGCCGCTGTTGCTACAATCTATGATGTTTTGAGTGTTGAGGGTGCACATGATATCACAAAGTGTGGATGGATGAGAGAGATGGGATTAGATCTCACCTTGGTAAGAAGTGAAGAAGTTGGTGATGTGTGGAAGTAATAGCAAGAGTACCGTGTCCCTTGGAGTAAGGCCATACATAAAACTCCAGGATGAGTTGTCTGTGGTTGGTGATGCTGTAATAATGAGAGGCAAGCACTTTGTTCCTCCCCAAAGACTAAGAAGTAAATGTATTGAAATAGCACACATGGGGCATTTAGGACAAACCAAGACAAAAAAGAAATTACGCGTAGATTGGTGGTGGCCAGGCATGGACGTTGACGTAGATAAGTGGTTAGAGAAATGCAGTATGTGCAAAGAAAGCAAAAAACATTTGAAAGTAGGAGCACAGGCTGATGTAGGACGCATACTCGACCCTGGGAAGCCGTGCCATACCATCTGCATGGATTTCACTGGTCCAATGAATGACTTAAAGCCAGAGAATAGGTTTGTGATGGTGGTTGTGGATGTGTATACCAAGTGGTTAATTGTGAAATTTATGAAAGAGGTTAGCACTAGTGCTACCATAAGTACCTTGAGATAGATTTGGCATGAGGAAGGCATGCCATATGTGATCATTACAGACAATGGCACACAACTTACTTCTCAATCGATGTGTGAGTTTCTGGAGGCTTCAGGAGTGAAGCACAACCGTACCTCTCTTTATAATCCTCAAGGGAATGGTATGGTGGAGAGGGCAAACTGCATGGTAAAAGGGACCATACAAATGGCAGTGGCTGGTGGAAAAGATGTTGGCATGTTAGTTTCTGATATGGTATGGGCTTATCGCACATGTGAGCATGGAGGAACTAGGAAGACAGCCATTGAACTGATGCGTGGGAGGAAACCTGCTACAAATTTGGTTCCTGCATGGATCAAAGAATTTGTTAAGGGCTAGATCATTTGATGCCTGTTCAGGAGGATAAGTTTACTTGACGTATCGGTTGTGGTGATTGGGTGAAGCTGAGGAGTGGTACATGTGGTGGAGGTTTGTCAAAATTTAAAGGACCATTCAGGGTAGCACAAGCTCTACATCATGTAGTGGTGTTAGAGAATGGTGAAAGGTGAAACTATAGGAGGGTGGCACTTTATCAAAAGAATGGGAGCGGTGATGCAGTGGAGGAAAATAAATGTCAGCCCTCTATTAGTGCTCACATGTTGATGTCAGGTGATGAAATGGTCCTTCCATCCTCATCGAGCTCGAACACGAATGTAACCTCTTTTGATAGGGGGAATACCAAAGGTGATGTGTGTCACTATGATATCACTGGAGGGAGGACAAGAAGTGGGAGAGTTCGCCATATTCAAGGATATCTGGGTGATTATGTACTTACCTGAAATCCTGTTTTTTCTGGTCATTTCATGTTTTATTTGTAAGTGTTGTTTAATCATTTATTCTGTTGTTTATAAATAATGTTTTCAATGTTTGTGGTGTTAAGGAAAGGAGATGTGTTGTACTTGCATGAGGGAGGAATCTGGAATGCTTGACTGTATTTCAGATTCCTGTAAATACTGTTAAGTTCCACATCAGTCAGTTGGTACTTGGCTGGCTGTGGGACGACTACCGATCGTCGCAAGGGAAATCCTGTTCCATAAATAAAACTGTTTATCAACTCACCTACTGCGTTGACTCTTCCTCACTCTCGCTTCAAGACTCCCCCCTCTTAGATAGTCCCTTCTTTGCTTAAATGTAGTGTTGGGGTTGCCATTACTCTAAAGTGGAAGTTATGGGACAGTGTTATCTTGATCAAGGGGACTGGAGCTTTCCCACTCCTTCTCCCTGCTGACTTATTGGACAGTTTTACTGTCTTAATAGGTTTCCAAATTTTATAATTTCATACCTTCCAGAACTGTATCCCTATCCCAAACCTATTTCTAACTCTTACCCTAACACTTATTGTTAACATAAAATGCTCCCTTCCCCTCAACTGTAACAATAACTCACAATAATACACATAGTAACCTAATTTCCTAAACTACAGTTACCTCTCTTTCATGGAGGTTAATGGTATGGGTGCAGTTGCAAACACCTTCGATCTGTGCTATGTGTCAGATTATTAGAACAAGAATGTTGAGTTGCCATGGAGTTGTTTGTCTATGACATATGCAGTGCTCAGATGATGTAAGCTATGTAGCGCCATTTAGGTATCATTGTGTGTTGTGTTGCTTATGCTCATTTCCTACTTTCAAACTACTACTGCATGGTGCAACTTGTGTATCCTATTAAAGGCCTTACAATAAACTACACAATTTCCAGCTTCTACATGCTAGTGCAGTCTGCCATATTGCTAGATAGGCAGATTTCCTGGATTGTGAATAGGCAATTTTTTTAAATAGTGCACTTTATAACGACTGATAAACGGAAGATCAGCAAAGAAAGACCTTAATACGCAAATACAAAGAAGAGAGCGAGCCTAGCCCATGCTGCAAAATCAGGCCGGCCAGCATTAACAAAGTGTTTTTTATTGTTGTTTTTAGGTCGAGCATTCAAGATGTCTTGTATATACTTTAGTATATACTTATTATTATATACGTATATGTGTATGTACTTTGTGGGCCCTGGAGATGAGCCCTAGGACTTGTCTGCTTCCGCTTAGGAGCTTTTTTCTGTTCAAGTGCCTTTATTTAAGTGTCTTGATAGAAAACGACCTGCAGAGGTCACTAAAATACCAGAATTGCTTTATGCTGAGGGACTTTCTTTTTTAAAATGTTCTGGCAACTGCCTCTATTTAAATTTCTCGATAGAAAACAACCATCAGAGTAAAATACCAGAATCAGTTTAGCATGCTCTAAATTCTAGACTAATAGAAATTGTCTTTCACGAGCACACGTAGACAATAATATTTTTTTCAAATCTTGTATTTTCAGTGATGTAACCACCGAAGTCCCTTATTTTATATTAAAAACAGAGCTTTGGACTATACCATTTCCCGCTGAAAGGCAATATTTCTCTCCATGTGTTCCCATACCTGACGTTTCACGCAGTTTGGTGCTTACTTTCCCTCCATGTTACAGAACAGTAGATATTTCAGCACCCAGGCTAATGTGCTGCATAGCTAAATACACATAAGGTCCCAAAGACGAGACCGATTGCATTGCAAATGCTTGTTTTTTGGGTGTTTTCAGCACATGCAGTAACTCAAAAAATCTCCCAGTTAATTCATGTTAATTCATGCTTTTCTGCCAAGAGAGCACGGATACACAAGGAAGCAATTACTGCTCTGTATTCTGCGCTGGAGCAACACAGAAAACTGCTTCAAGAAGCGCCTGTGTGCGGCCACATACTTTCGCCTGCTGTCATGGCCTTAAGTGGGCTCACCACCGACAGTTCTTAAAAGCAGGTGCCGAGACGGGTCCCTACCGGACTCACTAGTTTACCCTTCAAAGTGGGAAAAAAAAGTTTAACTACAATAGTACCACCGGTCACTGTTTTTGATGTAACTTCAAGGAGACTAATATTTCCGTTTATATAGTGCAAACTTGAGCACCAGTTACATTACACAAGGACATATTGATGTTTGGAATCACAGGATGTTGAGCCGACTTGAGGCTCCGGAACCAGCTTTCTCAGCGAAAGTCAGTAGCTCTAGCCTTAGCCACAACCTCGCCCACAAACACAGAAGCATTTTCGATAATATCTACAACTAATTCATAGTTATTGCTTATTTATCTTATACAATTTACAACCATTGACAAAGCCAATAGTCCTGCCTTGTTGTAGGTGTAATGTTACTTGTGTTATATATCTGGATGACTGGACAGAAGCAGCAAAATACCAGTGAGGCAGCACACTATGCTAAGCACAGATTTTTAGCTTACGTGTTTTTAAGCCACGCCATTAATTACATCGGCCACGCCCCTAAGGGAGACTTCTTCCCTCACTCCCCCCACTTTTTTTTATCTCACTTAACGCTCTGCCTGCTGAAGTGGTGCGGATTCCTAGGAGCAAATGTTTGTAGTGTGGAGAGAGCGAGACAGATAGAGACAGCGAGAGAAAATGTGAGAATCGTTCGCTTGAGGTCATTTAATGGAAAAAAAGACTATAAAGTTTAGAGAGGATTTGAACAATTTCAGTGTGTGGGTGACAGAGAGTTACAGAGTATCAACCTCTTGAAGGCAATGAATGGGAAAAAGACTGATGGGCATATGTAGGTAGGCGTTTGCGATTCGCAAACGCCCCTTTGGTATGTAGGTGGCACTTAGCAAAATAAGGAATCGCAAAAATTGTGATTCCTTATTTTGCTTATAGCATGTAAGGAATCGCAATTTTGTGATTCCTTAAATGCTATGTAGGGGTGCCTTAGAAATTGCGATTTTGGCATAAGGAATCGCAAAATACCACCTACTTCAAGTAGATGGTATTTTGCGATTCCCTTTAACCCCTTCCATGCTGATGACGGCCCCCAGCCGTCATGCATTACGGGGCTCGCATGCTGATGACGGCTGGGGGCCGTCATAACCCCGCCCGTTCGCGATTCTGCCGCACAGGTGCAGAATCGCGGCCGCATGGAAGGGGTTATAAATGCATTTTTTTTTAAATTCAAAGTGTCATGTGGCGCACAGACATGCCCTTAGGGCATGTCTGTGCGCCACATGTACTTACAGGCGCATTCCAGGGGTGCAACAGGTGTCCTTTGGACACCCTGGCACCCTTGGAATTGCGATTTTCTCACAGAAAATCGCAATTTGAGAATGTATCCCCAATCAAAGGCCCATAGGAATGAATGAGACACTCCTTCCTTAATTGCGATTCGCAATTTGCTAATCGCAAATAAGGAATGTTAGAGATTCGCAAAAAATTGCGAATTATTATCTACATTCCATTTTGCTATTCTCAAATAGCGATTCCTTAAAAATCGCTTTTTGAGAATCGCAAAATGGAAATTACCTACATATGCCCCTATAAAATTTATTTGCGAAATTCTGTAACTTTTTAGATGTAATTTGTGTTGTACTCTTCCACTCATGTAAGATTGTGTGTTCTAGTGTTATGAAGATTGAAGCTAAAATCTGATTTTACATTCAGTGCATTCTTTCTTGGCTTAGCCGGCGTTGCTATTTTTAATGCAAGCTGTACTATGGGATTCTGTTACCTTTCCTCATAATTGTAAAGCTGTGACATTTACAGTTTCATAATTAAATGTGGAGTTACTAATTTTACGTTTTCTATCAAACCATTTATGCTATCCAAATGTACGCTGCTGGAGTCAAGAGCTATTTTTACAGGGCGATGCAAGGTCATGGTTTCTTCATCTGTGCATACTGTGGCGGTGTGCTTTGCACATGTGTGTTCATGAGGTGTTGCAATGTTGTTCATGCCTGTGGGCGTATCTGGGTTCATATGTGCTTTGCAAATGAATTGATAATGTGTTTTCTACTCCTGGATGAGCATACAGTGTGGTCTGGAGTACAAGTGTTGGACACAACTTGACCAAGTGTAGTCCTGCATACATGTCTATGCTGGAAGTGTGTTCGATGATGCTGACTCTCAACTGAGGGTCAGCCCACGAACAAATGTGTGGGTGCCAAAGTGTGCTAGTGTTAACCCAGTTCCTTAACCAGAGTACAGCTCGTGAACAAGTGTGTGGTTACTTGGAGCAAAGATGTTGAGTATAAAAGTTTCTCATGTGCTACCTGTGTATGTGTTGAGAAGCATTTCAACCGTTGACAACAACAGTGATCAGGCTATGAGCATGGGTGAGTTTTGGAATTTAAAAGATTAATTAATCTTGCAATCAAGCACATTTTGCATTCAATTAAAACATGCCTCAAGAAGAGTCATGAACAAGGTGAAGAATCCAGAAATAGTAGGCGTGTGCCCTTGGTTATTGTTTGAGGTGGCTTTAGTGCTTTGGTGCCTTATGCTAAAGGGAGGAGATATGTTATGATGTTTATTTCATTGTTTTGTGAATTCATTTAAATGGAAGAAGATTGTAGAAACATGCTTCGAATGGTAATTGACGTCATGCTTGGACTACTATGATAAGCCTCTACTGTGATGTTACTTGTCAAACTGGTTAGAACAGCAATATTTCTTTGCAATGGAGAGGTTTGAGTGTGACAGTAGGAACACTGTCAATATGGCAAGATGTGAGATGAGCGTTGTGTGTGCCTCTTTGCTCGAAGGTGTTTATGTACTTCTCTTACATATAATTAGCTTGTTTATCCCAAGAAGGGAGCTACAATAAACTGACCAGTTATCTTTTTCTATGATCATGTGCCTACTCTTCAGACTTAACCTTACCTGTTAACCCCTGTGTTATTTTAATTAGGCAAGGAAAGAGAAGGTAGACATTTTTCAGTCTGACTCTTATTTTTTTTAATTTATCAACCATTTTGAAATTTTTTATCTTTGAATTTTGGGAGTCTACATTACTGTTCAAAATTCAATCTATAAACAACAACACCAGTCATCCTTGGCAACCAAAAGAGGGATCTTCCCTCACATGATTTAGCTGTTAGTCCTGCAAAACTTCTCTTGAAAGACTTTATCGATAGTAAAATATTTTTTATAAAATTAATCCACATTTTATAGCAGGGATTTGAAATACTAATTTATACCACTCAATGATGGCATGAAGAATATCTTTGGTGAATAAAATGCAAGCTGAGTGTTAAATAACTATGACAATATCTACCAGACATCTGGTCCTTTGTATCAATAATTCAACAGGGATTGGCAATCTTCTACTAGATGAGGAACACTTGTTACTTCTTTCCAAGATATTTGTGACTGTTTTTATAGCATTGCTGTACGCCCAGATATAGCCAACAGAATAAATAAAATATGGTACAATTAAAAAAGTGATAGACGTGCTCTGCAACTAGCCAGCTGATGTCCTTAAGCAGTCATAATGCGTATGAAGTGAGTCTTATACAAATATGAGATTCACATAGTGGTATTGAAGATGCCTGCAGTGCCTTCAGATGATTACTTCAGCTGTTTTATCAGAGAAGGACTATGCATGTGTCACAGAGTTGCCAGCAGAACTAGGGGGCTTGGGCAGAAAGGACTCATTGGCATCTGGGCAGCTTCTCATTCTGGTTACAGGGGCTCTAAGAATGGTTCTTAGGGATCTGGTGGTTACTTTATAGATAGGGGTTGTTTTTAGGACATCAAGGTGCTAGGTTGTATTTGGATTTTGGATGAAAAAAGAAACATAGTTATAACAATTGACATAGTTGGATTATAGCCGTATACTACACCTTGGTGAGATACTAATGGCCTGATTTAGGTCTTGGCGGATAGGGTACTCCATCACAAATGCGATAGATAGCCCATCTGCAGTATTATAAGTGCATTATATCCTATGGCACTTGTAATATAGAGGACGGGATATCTCTCACGTTTATGACAAAGTTTCCCATCCACCGAGATCTAAATCAGACCCTGAGTTTGGAGGACCCCAAACAAGCTTTGTTAAATGTAAGAGAGAGAGGAAACAAAGTTCCAAATATATCCTAGAAGCCAGTGAGCACTGGAGTTACACCTACTTTGGTAACGGTTTTAATATCCATTTGCAGTTTACAGGTCAAACGGTTCTACTTTTGGGCAACAGAGCCTTATGTGACTGTGGGCCTTAAGTGACAACACATTCCCCCAGAGAAACAGACTGGATAAAACCCTTTGATGCATTAAGCCTTGTGTTCTTTGCTATAGTCCTAATTAGTAAGTTCATTGTCCATTCCCAAGGAACATTAATTTGTAAGTAAAAAGAGTAGAGGTTGTAAATACAAAAGAAAACGTTTTTTTCAGGCTAAATCTTCGAAAGTCACACAGGCTAATTTTTTGTGCCTCAATTGGCAGAAAACAGTTGATAATGTCTTTATATAGTCGTACAGGAGCATGGGGCAGTAGGATTCTCCCTATTTTGGTTATGATTAACCCATAGATGCTGCACCACCGGCTATATTCCAGCATGCATCATGCTGGCCTTAGTGCTAAAGTCTTTGAAACTCATTCCAAATCTGTATAGGTATGCTGGCATTACACATGGGTTTTACGCCACACTCGTTAACAAGGCTGGTAGCTGCAATTAAAGTACATGCATTTGCTAATAACGTCTTAACCAGACTATCAAGAGGCTCACCCTTCTAATAAATATCGAGGGGGGTTGTTACGGAATAATAATAAAACGTTGTTTTATACAGCACTTCATTTAACTTATCTGCTATTTTTAAGTGCTATAAATAATACGTTTTTACTAATGCCCAATTTAATGGCAAGCAATTTATTGGCACTGGAAGGGGCTTGGTTAACTAGCAGATCTGCTCTTTCCTCACAGGCTTGTTTTTAACTCGCTGAGCCATCCTGTCAAGTTAATTGGCTGGGCAATGGTGACCGACTGGAAAGGGGTGGGTGAGTAACAGGTTACACTCTTCCAGCATGTGTGAGTTATCTCCTCAGTGGGTCTCTTTATCTGTCTGCTGGGGAGTCTTCAGCAGGTGCATTTAAGTGCTTACTCTCAGCAGTGGTCCTCTCAGGTGCCTTCCGATGTGCCAGTAGGGGTAGTGGTGGCTCTGGAAACACGAGGGTAATAGCCCCATTGGAGATAAAAGTGAGTCATTGTGGAATTCTACCAATAAAATAAAAACGATGAAAGAGAAGAGAAACTTGCCAAATACATGAGCTCACTGGTTGAGTAGCCTGACTTGACGCGTACTGCATATGGAATTAGCGGTTTTCTTAGAGCAAAATCAGAGGCATGATTCTATTAAAATGATAGAAGCATTGGGAATTACATAACATGGTATGTGTTAAGGTTCCATGAAATCGCAAGATATGACATTGCTTAACTGTTTTACCCAGTAGACCGGCTATTTTTCATGTATATATTTTTAATATCTACAACCTGTGGAATTTTAATGAACTGGGATTGACAATAGGCAGGAAAAATCTCGTAGAAACCAAATTCACGTAACATTTTAAAAATCCAGTATGATTAAATCACATAGATAGCTAAGCATCCCACAGGGGATGCAAGCAGAAACGGCATGTCACGGTGCGCTCTGAATGCGTGCTCGGTCTGTTGTGCTTTTTGGAGTAATTGCAGCTTTGTCAGCTGCAGCCTCTCCCCGTGGCTGCCAAACACCAGGCGGCAGGCATGGCAGCGGCATACCGAACCCGCAGCTTTGTACGTAAACCCTTAAATCTTCACTATTCCGCTGAGCAAATTCGCAGGTTTAATGGAATTACACGCCGAATCGTATTTTGTTTCTGCAAGATTGGCCTACGACAAAATTAATGAGAATCTCGCTTTTTTTCTGGTTGTATGAAATCATTTCACAGACCAGTCTAGCAGAAACTGTTAAGCTGAGCAAAATGATTGGATTTGTCAGCAACTGTTAAATAAGAAACAAATGTGGATGAAAAAAAGGCCCCGCGCCTCTTGATGGTGGGCGCTTTCTCAGTTTTCGAAATCTTTCACAAGCGTAATGCTAAACCGAGATGGCGACGCGATAACGTAGCATTACTAATGCGTCAGATACGTGACTCTTTCGCCTGCGAGCATTTCAGACGAGACATTTGAATACATTTTTAACTTTGTGACTGAGTGCCGAAAGATTGCAGTGGGGAACCTTCCCCCAACAGCGGCTGTTCGATGTAAGAAACTGTCAGGAGCCCATCGAAATACGCGCTGGTGTTTTGAGAACCCAAAACCTTGATTATATTTCTGAACAATAAAATAGTTTTACAGTTGGCATTTACTCAAGGCAAACACTGATTGGGTATCGCTTGTTGAAAATGGGAGTTTTCCGCACGGCCCCTATTGTCAGTGTAGTGACACATGTTGTATTGCACCTGATTCATAAAAATGTAATTACCACGGTCTCCCATGGCGACGGAGCAACAAGGGTCTAACCATTTAACAAGTGTCTGGTAACACAAAGGAAAGCAGCTATGCTGGGGCACCACTTGCAAGGCTAAAATGGAGGTTTCAAACATTAGCAAGCAATGGCGCTGAATTGGTTTTACAGCCCTGAGAACACTGCAGCACCATCTAAGCAAGAGCGGACTCTGCCAGCTATCTGAGTAGCAGGCTGCAGAATTCGAAAGTAGGGTTACATTGCTGTCGAGGGGGGCTGACCCTGGCTGCGCAACCAGAACACGACAGGCCAAGCTTTACAATGTGAGAGCAGCTGTGCACTGTCATGTTTGGGTGTCTGTTCCAAAATGTTTCCGGACAACATTAATGTGATCTGTATTGCCAGTACAGTGACTTCAACATTTGTTTGTTCTATTTTAATTCACAATTTTTTTCCTTAAATAATTAAAATCATTGCAATAATAAATTAACAACAAACATATTGAAAAAGTCACCACCAAAAATTGTCCTCACTTAGAAATAATAAAAGATAGAAAATGGATCACACAGTCCGGTGAATACATTTTTCTTTAAAAAAAGGTACAACCACGACCATGAAAAATACAGTTAATTGTTCATTCTCCAAACATGCCCCTACGCTGAAGTTATTATGTAGTACTGTTATGACCTACAGATTCCATGCAAGTACATTGGCAAACTCAAGGGAGTTTTGGAGAATAATCAATGGCCTAGCTAGACCAAACAAACTTGGAATTGGATCCAGTTTATCTGAAGAACAATGGGTGACATTTCTCAACACACATCTAAATCCAAACCAACCATCTCTGATACAACTCAATGTCGACGCCAGTCCAACAAAGGTCGACAAAGACGGAGATAGTGAGATTTTTATTACAATCAGTCAAGTGGCAAGTTTGATAAAAAAGCAAAAAGATGGCGCCCCTGGTCCGAACGGCATTCCCTTTGCACTTTTCAAAGAAGCACCCGACTTCTGGTCAGTTTACCTTACAGACGTTTTTAACGAAGTGGTCCAGAGAGAACAGATTCCAAAATCATGGAAAGGATCACTTATAACACCCATATTCAAGAAAGGCAACTGACAACAGCCAGAAAACTATCGCTTAATCACTTTACAGGACACTGATGCTAAGCTGTTTGCTGGAATTCTCCTGATGAATCTAACTGACTGGGCAAAAGAGAATCAGGTATTACCCACAAATCAAACAGGCTTCGTCAAAGGCCTCGGCACGACAACTAATCTTTTAATCTTAGCAACACCAATAGAAAAAGCAATATTTGCTAAACTACCATTATATTTGTGTTTTGTAGATTTCAAATCTGCCTTCGGTTGCGTCGACAGAGAACTCCTATGGGACAAACTTGCAAAACAAGGAATACCTAAAAAACTGTTAAAGATGATTAAGCTTTTGCACTCTGAAACTTGGGTTAGGGTCAGGACGGGCAATGGATTAACATTAACCAAAATAATTCCAACAGCGAGTGGGCTTAAACAGGGTTGTGTGTTGGCTCCCCTACTCTTTAACTTATTCTTAGCTGATCTTACCACCGATCTAAAAGCCATTAACGCCCACCCACCAAGGTTAGCTCAAACTCAGATATCCAGTTTACTATATGCGGACAATGTCATACTCCTGAGTCATACAAAGGTAGGGATACAACGTCTAATTGATGGCATTACAAAGTACTCCAAGGAAAATGGAATGCATATAAATGAGGCCAACACTAAAGTGATGGTAATTACAAAAAATGTACGGTTAAAACACGCACACAAATGGATCCTGCAAGGAAAAAAACTGGAACAAGTAGCTGACTACAAGTACTTGGGAGTAACTTTCAGCGATAATGGCAAGTTCTTGACTCACAAACTAGATATTACAAGGAAAGCGAACTCCCTTGTAGGTGCGTTTAGATCAATCCAGAAATCCATTGGTGATTTGTCTTATCGTCCTTTATTAAAAACAATTGCAGCAAAATTACTGCCTACTCTAACATATGGCAGCGAGGTGCTCAACGGGAAAGACTCAGAGATCATCAACACCTCGGTTGCTAAAACCTATAGGACTTTATTTTTTCTACCAAAGAATGCTGCACAAGCCCAAGTGAGACTGGAATTCGGGCTAAACGACCAATCTTATGCAAGAAAAGGGCACACATTGAAAGTTTGGAACAGAATTAAAAACGATCAGGACAATGAAATGTCTCGTCTACTGTGGCAAGAAATAAGAAATAACAGGAACTTAACTGCCAACACCTATTTAAATCTAGCAATTGATGAGTTTGGTATATTACCTATTTGGAACACCACGGTTCAACAGGAGAGTTTAAAAAAAACTATAAACAAACTTACTGATTATCTCTCCTTGATAAAGGACAAGGACAACTTCGTTAAAAGACAGCATGCGTGGTCAATCGTGAATGGTTTTAAGAAAAAAAAGATTCAAACCTACCTGGAAACTTCTTGGTCGAAAAAGAAAAAACAAATTTTTATGAATGCTAGGTTTGGCAATTTTCCAGGATTATGCCATATGGCACCGTGGAAAAGATCACAAGATAATTATCTGTGTAGGCTATGTAAATCAGGACAAGAAGCCATCTTACATTTATGGTGCCTTTGCCCGAATCTGGATGTGGAAAGAAAAAGTATACTTAAGAAACTATTTAATGAACGTGGTGTAAGGACTTGTAGGCAGGCTTTAATGGCAAGCTTAAACCCAGAACACTTACCAATTAATTCAGCTTTTGTGAAATTCCTCCAAATGGCTCAAAAAAAGTTGGCAGCCAGTGTCTGATTAAACTATGAGCAGTGTCAAGATGAACCTACCGAATTAATTAAAAAAATAATTTTAAAGGAATGAATTTTATATATTAGACTGCCGAAAATTCTTTGAATATATGGACTGTTTTAGTATTTTATATTTGTAAAAGTTTTAGCTGCTTTGTAAGATTTTAATTAATCAAACAAATAAAAAATAAATTTGAAATGTGAAAAATTTGTTATGACCTTTTCAGAGCACACTCGGGTACCAGGTTACCGTCAACAGACTGTCACCCTCTGCTGAATTCTAGTAACGGCAACAAACTAGCCCTCAATCCAGCCATCTTACTTTTCTCAGGGTTGGAGTGTTGGCTTGGTAAAGATTCAAGTATTTCTGAAGCGGCGGTGATTAACGAGGGGCTGGTCCTCAGTGAGTGCTCCTCCGAGTGATTTTTAAAGTACTCTTTCATTAAAGATATTTGTCCGGCTTGTTTTAGCATCACTGTGGCGGAACATTTTCATCCTAGAGGTCAGCTAGCTTCAGATTGCACAATCATCTCCACAAATAGATTTTCAAGGATTTACATAGGCTTTACTTGATTCGTTGATTTCACAACAAATGAAACTTTTCAATCTACCACCAGGGGCTATTATGAGCTTAGAACAAAGAGATATGATTGTAGTTTCAAGGTGTCATGATTGACTTTTCGAATGAACACTTGGCGAATTGGGGCCTGTGCAATTGATTCTGAAAGTCCAAACATAACTATATATATATATGTGCCGTTTTTCATTAGAGCTGCCTAGTTGAAGATTTGTCGAAGAAAATCGGCTGATCAACAGGTCAGTGTCAGCATACTCTTTAAAGCAGTGATTTGAAGAATTGGGGGTAATGCAGTACCAGTCAGTTTATTACTTAATCACCAAAAGAGAAGTTCAATGCCAGGGTTGTGGCTAACAGCCGAACATGGCGGTCTCTTGTAACGGAGCTCCAAGACGGGACCCAATAATCTAGCCAATATCGACGAAGCTGGGTGCAGCCATGCAGATGACACAAACCAGAAAGGTTCTGGTTCTGCTACGTGAGATCTGCACGGTGCCCTAAAAATAACAGCCCGGACAAAACATCAGAGAGGAGGGTGACGCAATAATCTGGGCCTGACGAGCTGCCTGGAGTATACGATGGTGCGCCACGGGACTCTGAGATGCCGCCTGGGGTGGCTCCGATGTTGTCTAACTGCGAAGCTGAGTACCCGACCTGCTGGACTTCATGACCGCCCACTAGCTGTGGCAGCAGACTTGTGCAGACATATTTGGCAGCACCCCCAGTGAGTGAGGCCTACCTCTGCATCCCCCCCTCGATCAGTGGTGCTGGGTCATTGTAATGAGTTGTGTTCCTAGACGGCCCGCCGGGGCAAGGTACTGAAGCACCGGTGCAGCCTTCCTGCTCACAGCGGAGCTTGATGGGGGACCTGACTACTAGATATGCCTGCTGGGCCTGCGGCGAAGAACAGAAAGGTGGAGTGGTGCAGATTCCCCGCCAGATGCTGAGATCACCTGAAGAGGATACAGCCCGAGGGATGGGGTCCCAGAGTCCAGAAGTGGCCCGGGAGGGGGGACACTCCAATTTAATTTAAAAGAAAAGCAAAATGAAAAACGTTTGGACAGCCCGGGGTATGGGGTTCCTGGGGCCAATAGTGGCCTTGTGAAGGGGGGGCCATGCGGGCCCCCTTCCCAATAAATACATTAGAAAAAGGAGGCCATTCCCTGGGGGATGGGGTCCTGGGCCCGAAATTGGCCTCAGGAGGGGGTCGCCAGGGCCCCAAAAATAGTAAAAGAAAGAAAGCCAGCATCACGCCAGAGGCCCAGACCCTTCCCTGCACCACTCTGCAAATGCATCCCCTGGTGTGTTGTAAGATGAGAAATTAAGTCCCCATGAATACTGAGGGTACCTGGGGACCAACTAGCCCACCAGGTATCTCCAGTAAGCCCCACATATCTAGTTTGCAGACAGGTGGTCCGAGGCCACGCCCCTTTTTACACTACTCTGCAAACTCACCTCTTGGCACACTGCTGGTGTGGTGATGAGGGCATCTTGTGTCCTGAGGACCTCAGGACACAAGTGGACTTCATCTCCAAACAGCTGTGTGCCAGGAGCCGCATTTGCACAGTGGTGTAAAAAGGGGGCGTGGCATACCACCACTCTCAGCAATTCAGGTGTGTGGCACTTACTGGAGGTACCTGGTGGGCTAGTTGGCCCCCAGGGAGCCTCAGAAATGAAGGGGACTTAATACCCCAACTTAGAACGCACCAGGAGGCGCATTTGCAGAGTGGAGAGGAAAAGGGGCATGGCCTTTGTCCACCCCTCACCAATCCCACTGTGTGGGGCTTACTGGAGCTAAGACATAGGCTAGTTGGCCTCTAAAGGACCCCCAGAAGCAAAGGAAACTTCAATCCCCATCCAGGTAATAGGAGGGGTAGTTGGCCCCCAAGGTTGTCATTGGGGGCCAACTACCCCTCTTGTTACCTGCAGTAGGTCCAACCGTGGGATTACTAAGACCTCTTCAGAGGACATGCCCCCCTTTCTCCACCACTCTGCAAACGCGCCTCCTGGCAGACTATGGGATGGGGGATGAAGTCCAATTTACTTCTGAGGGACTTTGGGGACCAATAAGCCCTATTGGTACCTCCTCTAATTCCTATGCAGTGGAATTCCTGAGTGCTGGTTGTGGGCCCAGCACCCTTTATCCACACTGTGCAAGCGTGACTACTACTTAAAGAAGCCTCTTTCTGCACCTTCGATTTAGAGGTAGTTTTAATCCCCCTACCCTATTATGTACTAGGGCCTTACAGAGGAGGTCATGCAAATCACAGGGGTACCCCAACGCATAGTTTTCCCTAGTGTATGTAGGTGTTTTCACTGCATTCTAAGTGTCTTTTAGCATAGCAATGGCTCTAGGCCTGGTTAGTCAGTCAGTTACCACCAGTACCCGTCAGCAAAAAGGTTGGGGGCACAGGATGACTTTGCAACAAGGCCTCTTTCTGCTCCTCTGTTGGTTCATTGTGCACATTTCTTGCTTCTTTCTGTGCCTTTCTTCCTCTTTCTGCACATGTCATGTCCTACCTCTGAAGGCATAGTTAGACACTAGCATTTAAAAAACTTTGAACTTCACTGAAAAAAACACAGGTTTCACGGATGTTATAGTTAGAAATTAGCATTTAAAAAACCTTAGAAATTCACTGAAAAAAACACCGGTTTTAGGGACGTTATTGTTAGTTGGACATTTCACTCGTACAAAACCAGAGAAATTCGGCCGTTATAGTTAGTTCAGCTAGCTATAACTCGTGCCACCGCAATGCTCTGCTGATGACATCACATATTACATCATTCATGACATGGTCAGTGACATCACTGATGACATCACTGATGACATCTCAAAAGACGTGAGTATATATATATGTATATATATATATATATATATATATATATATATATATATATATATATATATATATATATATATATATATATATATATATATATATATATATATATATTACCTACTGGCGGTCGCCAGTAGGTATATATAGTTAGGATTTTTTCTCTATGGGTTTTTTGAAAATTCTATGTCTAATAACTTTGGCGTTTGTGGACGGAATTGGCTGAAATTTTCAGGAAAATGGCACATTTTGTTTCTGAGCAGCCCTTGAAAATTTGGGGGGGGTTCGTCCAGTGGGGGCCGAGAAAAAAGGGGGGTCCCAAAACGTGTTTTTAACATTGAGTTTTCCATAGGGCGGTTGGCCTCACTTTTAGCCCGAACGGCTGAATGGATTTGCACGAAACTTGGCAAAATTGTAGGGACTGGTAGCCCGATGTGCCTTTTGTAGGTCTCAATATATGTGCTCCAGTGGATTTTGAGAAATTAACGTTTAAAAAAAGATATATATCTGTAACAGCGGACCGGGCAGCGCACTGGTTCGCGGACTTTTCGCGCAACGGAGCTTTGTGAAGCGAAGCTGATTGGTTCTCCGGCGTCTGTCAACATTCCAAACAGTCCGTAGCGGCCGCCATCTTGTCTCTCGGTAGGATCGAGAGACAAGAGGAGGTCAAAACAAAGGGGGAAATAACTATAAGGGGGCATAGTAGATCCTCGCTGACCCCCTAGGTTTGATGTGGAGGTTTTAAAAGGGCCCCGCGGGGCAAAAAAAAAAAATAATAATAATAATTGAACGGCTGAATGGATTTGCACGAAACTTGGCAAAATATTAGGGACTGGTAGCCCGATGTGCCTTTGCTAGGTCTCAATATATGTGCTCCAGTGGATTTTGAGAAATTAACGTTCAAAAAAAGATATATATCTGTAACAGCGCTCCGCTTCGCGTAACGGAGGTTTGCGAAGCTGATTGGTCATTCTGTCACTGGGCTATAGTTGGGCTACATCTGGCTGATATTTGGGATACATTTGTTTTTTTGTGTGTCTGGCGGCCATCTTTGGGCTACATTGGGCTACATTGGGCTTCATTGGGCTACATTCGGCTAATTAGCAAATAGCTCATCGCAAACTAGGAATGGTAAAGAATCGCTATTTATTCCTTAAAGTTCGCTATTTAGGAAATGCAAATAACTTTGATGATACATATGGCGGTTCATCTCTAACAAGATAAGAAGCATAGGGATACATTTATGATGACTGGCGCATCACCAGGGATGTGTTAGTCATTCTGTGCCGCTGTTCCGTCACCTATGGTGTGCTGCATTTACAATGCGGCGCATCATGGGGCAAAAACAGCACAGATGCGTGATGTATCTGTGCCGTAAAGGTGGCGCACTGCTGGAGTTGTATCGCAAGTGTGATGAAGCTCCAGGGCAAGGTAGAGAGGGCTCCACCCTGCTTCTCCCCCTCCCCGCCTCCCTGCCCCATCGTAACTCCCTCCACGGCCCGCGGCTGCTTATATCTCACCCTCCCTAATACACATATTATATTATTTGATAAGAAGGTCTCTTTGTGTTGGTTTAGGGCGTGCCCATACTTTAGTGTCTTAGATTTGAAGGAATCACATCAGCATACACCAGCTCTCTCTTCATGTGAACCGCATCAACTGTTGTGTATGTGTGTTCGGCAAAGCAATATAAAACCCGCCTCATGCCCAGAATTGGCAGAAGTTGCACTTATGTTATGAGTATGAAGTCGTGGAGATCAGACCTCATAACAATTCTGTATCGTGTTGTTCTTGAAACTTTAGCACTCGCTGTACAGATATAGTTTAACAAGTAAAGCAGATAGTAGACCAATAACATATTATTCTCATGTAAACCACGATGAACTACTAGGTGGAAAGCTAAAGCAACAACTAAGTGTCGTGTGCAGAAGTTGCAAAAAAGGAAAAATGGCGTTTAAACCGGTAATGAGCCCATGCTAACTTAACACGGTGTAAAGATATCCAGGACCTAGATGACACCTCCTCATGATCCGGAAACGAACTGAATAAGATAATAGAAGTGCCATCTCATGAGAGCAGATTGCAAGTTTATATGTGGACGGTCCGCAAGGTAAAGCATTAAAAACTAGGAAAATTTAATGCTAAAGAAAAATAAAACAGCCAAGTACTTTATCGAGTCTTAAGCCAATAGGCAAGGTAAATAATAAAAACTTGACAAATAAGTCAATGAATTGTCAATGAAATGCTAGTACTCAGCATATCAAACATGAAAAAGGTCTATGACATAACTGTGTATGCAAAATAAGCTGCAACAGCCTCCAATAGGAAGTCACCGTCTTCATCCGAAAACAGTTCAGCCTTCCAATTTAAAAGCGGAAAAGAACATACGTGCTCTCCCAGCACCGGATCCTCTATCACCATCAGAGGACAGCTCGGTGGGTTTTCAAGAAAGCTCTGTTCCAAGAAAGACTGTGCTGCCGCCAGTAAATTCCAGGGACCAAGTAGTCCATGCATCAATGCCACAGCCATAATCCTTTCGCCAGGACAAACCAACTTGTGAGTAATGATAGGAGTCATCAGCTGATTAAAGTCGACGTCAGGAGAAACCGGTCCGCAGAGACACAAATCAATGGCCCAATCGAAATCACAGGTCAGGCAGTGAAATACAGGCTGGACACAGGTGAAGTAGGAGAACCGAAAAGATAATCCATATGCCGTGCTTAATATCGCCAACGGCATTGTGCCATAATATTCTAGCATGCGATTGCGGAACAGTGTCAGCAGCTGCAGGGTCGGAGGTTGCATAGGAGGGACATCCATATTTAAAAATGTAAAAAAGCACAAGAGCGTCCGCTGGTAATGCAAGTAAAAATGCCAATCCACGAACCAGAGTGCAGAAAATACAATGAAAGGAAGCAGGGATGACTCCAAAGATTTTCTCAAATGAAGTCACGAGACCACTGGTAACAACTTTAAAAAAGTGCACCAGGGACTTTGTGGAGGATGCGTTACAGATAGTCGGAAACATGTTGCTGAAATTGAAAGGCAAATGTTAATTGAAAAAGGTTTTGCACCTCTGTATGGGTGTTCGCTATGTGAAGTACGAAAGTTTCACGGGCCGAACTCAAGGCCACCTCTCTCTGAGACAAAAGAGCTCTTATTCTTGCCATGCCGTTGAAACGTGTCTCAAGGTTGGTATTTGTGGCCAGATTGAAAACTCCCTATGTTCATGTGTGGGAGGAAATAGAACATTTCTGCAGCAAATAACCCGTTCACTTACTGTTACGATAAAAGGAATACTTTTAATTAACTCAGAACAATCTTCATTATTGAGCATCAAATAACTACCATTTTCCAACAACTTGAACGTGGGGATGATAGCAGGAACTGGCGTGCCTTGCAACACGCAAGCCATATTTGGTCGGTGTTTGTTGCATGAACCGTGTAAATGTATGTGCCTACACATTAGTGAATGATCTGGCGTCTCAGTGCATTCCTCTCCATTCAGATAAACTTCTTGATCATCTTTGAAACATCTGTATGTGTATGGAAGCGACCAGACCTCATGAAGAAAAGCACTACCTAAAGGTTCATAACGACCTATTGGTATATATTTCATACAATTTGAAAACTTATATAAAGCAAAAGGCAGCGTTATTAAACCGTGGATAAGGCATGTTGCCAAAAAACCCGCAATCCTCTGCTGATGATGTCACTGAGCATGTCATGAATGATGTAATATGTGACATCATCAGCAGTGGATTACGGGTAATGGTATCTCTAGTTTACTCCTTTATAGCTGTCTTTCTTTTAACATAAGTGTCTGTTTCCTTCCCTTATACTTACTGTTTTTGGGTCGCTTCCGGTTCGCGTACCCGCGAGCGAACTGGGAAGCGAACTAAGAGAAATAGAGGTTGGCACAGTTCCAAATATTGTACCAATTTTTTAATAACGGGGAGGTAGTTCTGAAAAGAACTTTTTTTTTTATTTTTCTGAACATTTTTTTACTGTTTTTGAATTTTTCGGAACAGTTTTATATTTTTTTGGGTTTTTCTTGGAGGGGGCAATGAAAACGATTCATTGTAAAGGGCTCAACAGGAGCAACAAAACAAAAAAAAGAAGTATTTATTATTTTGGGCGTTTCGGACAAACTTGCATATGATAGTCAATAGCTCTGTTGATCAGAGTGATGCTTTTTTCTCCGTAGGAAATGAATCCATCGCAAAATGCGCAGATGTGTTTTACATCACCAAATCTCATTTGTATATTTGGCACCATCTCCCTGCCCTCTGGTCCCGTTACTTCCGGTACAACAGATCTTCTGGCCATAATAGGGAGATTATCTAGGTCGTTCCGAAACTGTGCAGCACTGTAGTTGTTAGGATGCCACCTAGTCATATGGCGATGCATTGTGTAGTTTCCGAAACTGTATTTTTTGTCGGTCCCTCTGGACAGTCTATCTTGACATATAAGGCAAGTTACGTATCTTGCATTTACTTTTTTCTGACCTTTGGGAATTTTAAAAAATTGCCAAATGAAGTTTTCTTTCCGGTGAGACGTCCTGGGCTGCTCAGGCAAAAACTGCCTCTCTTCGTGCTCGTCCTCCTGTTCCTCTTCTTCTTCTTCTTGTTGAATTACAACTTGAGCAGGTGGTCCACTCTTCCTTGGATGTGGTGGAGGTGGTGGGGAAGCACCAGCTGAAGCTACTAAAGAAGCCATTGCTCAGTGATCACAAAGGGTCTTTCTCTCACAATGATGAAAGTCAGAGTGAGGAAAGAAGGAGGGATTTTCATCATTTGGGAAAAACAAGAGTTCTCAACCAATCAAAAGTGTTCATTTTAGATTATATGACCTAGTCTTACATCATTAGGAAACCAAAAGTGAAATGAACCAATGAAAAGTGTTATTACCAAGTCACATGACTTGCTGTGTTTACGTTAAGCGCTTTGCAGGGCCTCCCGGTTTGCTTCCAGAAACCTGCGCTTTGCGACTCGCTTCGCGTACCAGTTCGCTAACGTAGCACGTCATATGACGTATCACGCGACAACGTGAAACGTCATGCGGACGGGAGGCGTCACGATGTTGTTTTCTAACGCGGCACTTGCGGTAAAGAAACGTTTACCGGCTCGCGGTCTATTTCGCGGCATCAAGGTCAGCTAACGGGAAGCTTCCCGATTCGCGAAGCGGGAACGAAGAAAAAAAAATATTTAAAAAAAAATTTATTCATAAACATATAAAATATATTTTTGGATTTAAAGAAGAATACATTTTACAGCTACAGATATTAGCTGTTAAAAAACCAATGAAATTCACAGAAAAAACCATAGGTTATAGACCATATATAGTTAGGAATTAGCATTTACAAAACCTTGAAAATTCACTGAAAAAACCATAGGTTATAGACCATATATAGTTAGGAATTAGCATTTAGAAAACCTTATTTTACTCACACAAAACCATTGAAATTCCATATATAGTTAGTTGCACTAACTATATATCGTGCACCCGCAATCCACTGCTGATCATGTCACATATTACATCATTCATGACATGGTCAGTGACATCACTGATGACATCACTGATGACATCTCAAATGACATCACTGATGACATCACTGATGACATCTCATTTGACATCATTCTTGTGCTAATACGATAAACCTCTTCAGACTCTGATATAACCTTAGATACACTCAGTGTATACAGACACTCGCACATTGCCACTCATCCATGGAGTTACTCACACACCCAGTCAGTCATGCAAAGAAACAATCTCACCTCCATTTCTTGAACTATACAGTTAAACACACCTTACTTATTGAAACATATACTAACACATATTTACTCTCTTATACAATCCCTGATACAAGTTTACAATGATCGATACAACCACTCACTCATTCAGTGGCTCTCATGCACAGTTATTTATATATGCCAACTCTCAAATGTACTGTGTTTTACATATGTACTTACTATGACATGTAGCATTGAGATATCCATTCACTCATCAATACACTCATGCACACAGTCAACTGCCTATGTAGCTGTTTCCACATGCACTCTTGAACTCATACACCTAGTGAATAAACTGCTCACACATCTATGCATAGAGTCACACACCTTCCAGCCACCCCCACACAAACTCAATCTCCCATAGAAATACTTGGGCAACCAATTAATAACACATATAGCCTCTCGTATAGCTAATGATCAACACATGCAGCAGTTTACAGAACAACAGACATAATGATGCACAAATTAAGACAGTTTAGTCACTAACCCATGCATTCAGTGAGACACATTTAATCACTCACTCATACAGTCAGTCACGCACCTACTAAATCCTTCATCCAGACACTTATACATCCACTCATTCTTCAATATGTAAGACATATTTTAACTTTACAGAAACATACAGTCACTGGATGTAGTCATCAGTGATGTCATCAGTGATGTCATTTGAGATGTCATCAGTGATGTCATCAGTGATGTCACTGACCATGTCATGAATGATGTAATATGTGACATGATCAGCAGTGGATTGCGGGTGCACGATATATAGTTAGTGCAACTAACTATATATGGAATTTCAATGGTTTTGTGTGAGTAAAATAAGGTTTTCTAAATGCTAATTCCTAACTATATATGGTCTATAACCTATGGTTTTTTCAGTGAATATATATATATATATATTCACTGAAAAAACCATAGGTTATAGACCATATATAGTTAGGAATTTGCATTTACAAAACCTTGAAAATTCACTGAAAAAACCATAGGTTAGAGACCATATATAGTTAGCTGGACATTTTATTGACATAAAACCAATGAAATTCCATATATAGTTAGTTGCACTAACTATATATTGCGCACCCGCAATCCACTGCTGATGATGTCACATATTACATCATTCATGACATGGTCAGTGACATCACTGATGACATCACTGATGACATCTCAAATGACATCACTGATGACATCACTGATGACATCTCAAATGACATCACTGATGACATCATCTAGTGTCTGTGTGTTTTTGTAAAGTTTAAATATGTTTTACATGTTGAAGAATGAGTGGATGTATGGAAGACTGAGTGTGTGTGTGGCTGGCTGGGAGGTGTGTGACTCTGTGCATATCAATGTGTACTTGTATCAGTGATTGTATAAGAGAGTAAGTATGTGTTAGTATATGTGTGAAAAGTATGGTGTTCTGTGTTTAACTGTATAGATGAGGAAATCGAAGTGTGATTGATTCTTCACAGGACTGACTAGGTGTATGAGTGCATATGATAGTGTTGTAATAATGAGTGACTGTATGTATGAGTGATTGTATGGGTGAATGAGTGAATGTGTGTGTAGACGTAGGAATCAGTGAGTGCGTATGTAGTAACTGGTATTGGTGTGTCATGATGTCATCAGTGATGTCATTTGAGATGTCATCAGTGATGTCATTTGAGATGTCATCAGTGATGTCATCAGTGATGTCACTGAAGTATGGTGTTCTGTGTTTAACTGTATAGATGAGGAAATGGAAGTGTGATTGATTCTTTACAGGACTGACTAGGTGTGTGAGTATCTCCATGGATGAGTGGCAGTGTGTGAGTGTCTGCATAGGTGTATGAGTGCATATGATAGTGTTGTAATAATGAGTGACTGTATGTATGAGTGATTGTATGGGTGAATGAGTGAATGTGTGTGTAGACGTAGGAATCAGTGAGTGCGTATGTAGTAACTGGTATTGGTGTGTCATGATGCCATCAGTGATGTCATTTGAGATGTCATCAGTGATGTCATTTGAGATGTCATCAGTGATGTCATCAGTGATGTCACTGACCATGTCATGAATGATGTAATATGTGACATCATCAGCAGTGGATTGCGGGTGCGCGATATATAGTTAGTGCAACTAACTATATATGGAATTTCATTGGTTTTATGTCAATAAAATGTCCAGCTAACTATATATGGTCTCTAACCTATGGTTTTTTCAGTGAATTTTCAAGGTTTTGTAAATGCAAATTCCTAACTATATATGGTCTATAACCTATGGTTTTTTCAGTGAATTTCATTGGTTTTTTAAAAGCTAATATCTATAGCTGTAAAATATATTCTTTATTACGTGACGTATCACGTAGCCACGTGAGACGCCTCATGACGCGTCGCATAACCGTGACGTATCGGCTCTGCAGCGCAAACAAAACCCGTAACGTAAGCGTGCCGGAGCACGCTTACAGATATATATATTTTTTTTAACCTTAATTAGACAAAATCCACACGTGCACATATCTTGAGGCCTTGCAAAGGCACATCAAACAAACAGTCCCTACAATTTTGCCAAGTTTGCTGGAAATCTATTCCCTTAATTTTTTTTTTTACTGTTTCTCTTGGTTTTCCCCTTGTTACGCTTACCGGGACGCTACCCGGTACGCGAACCGGACGCTCCAAAAACACAAGATGGCGGACTCCCGTTACGCTGCCGGTTAGCTGCCCGGTTCGCGTACCGGGAAGCGCCTCTACCGCGAAAAATCGCGGGGGACTTTAATATCCCCCTCATCAATCCTAGGGGGTCAGGAGGGGTTTACCTTGCCCCCTTTCCTTCATTTCCCCCTTCTTTTTTCACCACATCTTGTCTCTCGAACCTACCGAGAGACAAGATGGCCGCCGCTCCGGACTGTTTACAATGTTGACAGCTACGCTGCCGGTTAGCTGCCCGGTGAGCTGCCCGGTGAGCGTACCGGGACGCGCCTCTACGGCGTAAAATCGCAAAAAAAAAAAAAAAAATCTTTTTTGCCCCGCGGGGCACTTTAATATCCCCCTCATCAATCCTAGGGGGTCAGGAGTGGTCTACCTTGCCCCCTTTCCTTCATTTCCCCCTTTGTTTTTCACCACATCTTGTCTCTCGATCGTACCGAGAGACAAGATGGCGGCCGCTCCGGACTGTTTAGAATGTTGACAGACACCGGAGAGCCAATCAGCTTCGCTTCGCGAAGTTCCGTTACGCGTCAGGTACGCGAACCGGGGCGCTAACCGGAGCGCTGTCACAGATATATATATTTTTTTAAACGTTCATTTCTCAAAATCCACTGGAGCACATATATTGAGACATAGCAAAGGCACGTCGGGCAAACCATATCTACAATTTTGCCAAGTTTCATGTAAATCTATTCAGCCGTTCGAGCTAAAAGTGAGTCCAACCGCCCTATGGAAAAATGAATGGGAAAAACGCGTTTTGTGACCCCCCTTTTTTCTCGGCCCCCCCTTGACGAAACCCCCCAAATTTTCAGGGGCTGCTCAGAAACAAAATGTGCCATTTTCCTTAAAATTTCAGCCAATTCCGTCCACAAACGCCAAAGTTATTAGACATAGAATTTTCAGAAATCCCATAGAGAAAAAATCCTAACTATATATACCCACTGGCTATCGCCAGTAGGTAATATACATATATAAACATATATAATCTGCATATCTATATAAATATAAATGCATGCATACATATACATATATGCATACATATGCATGGTATTTACATGAAAGTTTTAAAAACACTAATAAAAGCAAAGCTAAAAAGCCACCTCATTACAAACAGAATGGCTTTAACTTAAACGAGGGCGAGATCTATTGCATTTTCAATGCTTGTTTACTTTGGTTCTATCAAGAAGGCATTCAGATGTGTCACACATTTGCCATAAATTCTGAATGTTAGCACTCTAGTTGCTCATTAGATCACTGTAGTAAAGCTAGTGCTCACCAGGGAAGTCTGCTGCTAATCATGGTTTGCAGCCATTTTCCCGCATTTTTTATCCCGCAGACTTTCAGTCCGCATACCATTATCCCGCAAGGTCATTGACCTCGCATACCATTATCCCGCATTTTTTCTAAACGCATGTGCATTTATCGCGCATGCCTTTACAAAGAATTACGTTTTAAAGGCATGTATGGTAAATGCATTTGCGTTGTGAAAACCACGATGACGAGAGAGGTAAGTGGGTTTGTGTTAATTTTTTCGTGGGTTAGTGATTGTGTAGTGTAGTGTAGTGTTGTGTAGTGTAGTGTTGTGCTAGTGTAGTGTAGAGTTGTGGTGGTTGTTTAGTGTAGGGTCATGCTGGGGGTAGTGTTTTAGGGTTTAGGGTTGTGTTGTAGTGTTTGCGTAGTGTAGGGTCATGCTGGGGGTAGTGTTTTAGGGTTTAGGGTTGTGTTGTAGTGTTTGCGTAGTGTAGGGTCATGCTGGGGCTAGTGTTTTAGGGTTTAGGGTAGTGTTGTAGTGTTTGCGTAGTGTAGGGTCATGCTGGGCGTAGTGTTTTAGGGTTTAGGATAGTGTTGTAGTGTTTGCGTAGTGTAGGGTCATGCTGGGGGTAGTGTTTTAGGGTTTTGGGTAGTGTTGTAGTGTTTGCGTAGTGTAGGGTCATGCTGGGGTGTAGTATTTTAGGGTTTAGGGTAGTGTTGTAGTGTTTGCGTAGTGTAGGGTCATGCTGGGGGTAGTGTTTTAGGGTTTTGGGTAGTGTTGTAGTGTTTGCGTAGTGTAGGGTCATGCTGGGGGTAGTGTTTTAGGGTTTTGGGTAGTGTTGTAGTGTTTGCGTAGTGTAGGGTCATGCTGGGGTGTAGTGTTTTAGGGTTTTGGGTAGTGTTGTAGTGTTTGCGTAGTGTAGGGTCATGCTGGGGTGTAGTGTTTTAGGGTTTTGGGTAGTGTTGTAGTGTTTGCGTAGTGTAGGGTCATGCTGGGGGTAGTGTTTTAGGGTTTTGGGTAGTGTTGTAGTGTTTGCGTAGTGTAGGGTCATGCTGGGGGTAGTGTTTTAGGGTTTTGGGTAGTGTTGTAGTGTTTGCGTAGTGTAGGGTCATGCTGGGGGGTAGTGTTTTAGGGTTTTGGGTAGTGTTGTAGTGTTTGCGTAGTGTAGGGTCATGCTGGGGGTAGTGTTTTAGGGTTTTGGGTAGTGTTGTAGTGTTTGCGTAGTGTAGGGTCATGCTGGGGGTAGTGTTTTAGGGTTTAGGGTAGTGTTTTAGTGTTTGCGTAGTGTAGGGTCATGCTAGGGGTAGTGTTTTAGGGTTTAGGGTAGTGTTGTAGTGTTTGCGTAGTGTAGGGTCATGCTGGGGGTAGTGTTTTAGGGTTTAGGGTAGTGTTGTAGTGTTTGCGTAGTGTAGGGTCATGCTGGGGGTAGTGTTTTAGGGTTTAGGGTAGTGTTGTAGTGTTTGCGTAGTGTAGGGTCATGCTGGGGATAGTGTTTTAGGGTTTATGGTAGTGTTGTAGTGTTTGCGTAGTGTAGGGTCATGCTGGGGTGTAGTGTTTTAGGGTTTTGGGTAGTGTTGTAGTGTTTGCGTAGTGTAGGGTCATGCTGGGGGTAGTGTTTTAGGGTTTAGGGTAGTGTTGTAGTGTTTGCGTAGTGTAGGGTCATGCTGGGGTGTAGTGTTTTAGGGTTTTGGGTAGTGTTGTAGTGTTTGCGTAGTGTAGGGTCATGCTGGGGGTAGTGTTTTAGGGTTAAGGGTAGTGTTGTAGTGTTTGCGTAGTGTAGGGTCATGCTGGGGGTAGTGTTTTAGGGTTTAGGGTTGTGTTGTAGTGTTTGCGTAGTGTAGGGTCATGCTGGGGGTAGTGTTTTAGGGTTTAGGGTTGTGTTGTAGTGTTTGTGTAGTGTAGGGTCATGCTGGGGGTAGTGTTTTAGGGTTTAGGGTAGTGTTGTAGTGTTTGCGTAGTGTAGGGTCATGCTGGGGTGTAGTGTTTTAGGATTTTGGGTAGTGTTGTAGTGTTTGCGTAGTGTAGGGTCATGCTGGGGGTAGTGTTTTAGGGTTTAGGGTAGTGTTGTAGTGTTTGCGTAGTGTAGGGTCATGCTGGGGGTAGTGTTTTAGGGTTTAGGGTAGTGTTGTACTGTTTGTGTAGTGTAGGGTCATGCTGGGGGTAGTGTTTTAGGGTTTAGGGTAGTTTAGTTGTTTAGTGTATGCTAAAGGCATATTCGTTCTAAAAGTTTTCGTTATTTTAATTTGCGGCCTAATAGTACATGCGGGATTTTTTTTGCGGACTGATGGTATGCGGGATTTCGTCATATATTCGCTAATCATACTTTCTATGGCAAAATGAACCCCCTCATTTTGTTCCTTTTTAAATTAAATGTTTTAAGAGTTACCACTTTATTCCAATCAAGATGGCTTCAGGTGTGCCATACCTTTGTAATAAGTAGGACTGTTAGCACTCTAGTTGTTCTTTAGAACACTCTGGGACATTCTGTCATTGGGCTATAGTTGGGCTACATCTGGCTGATATTTGGGCTACATTTGTTTTTTTTGTCTCTGGTGGCCATCTTTGGGCTACATTGGGCTACATTGGGCTACATTGGGCTACATTTGGGCTCCAACATATATATAGCCCAATGTAGCCCAATATATATTTTTCAAAGTTAATTTTCGTAAAAACCACTGGAGCCTATATCTTGAGACATAGCAAAGGCACATCGGGCTACCAGTCCCTACAATTTTGCCAAGTTTGGTGTAAATCCATTCAGCCGTTCAGGCTAAAAGTGAGGCCAACCGCCCTATGGAAAATTGCATGGGAAAAACACGTTTTGGGACCCCCCTTTTTTCTCGGCCCCCCCTTGATGAAACCCCCCCAAATTTTCAGGGGCTGCTCAGAAACAAAATGTTCCATTTTCCTGAAAATTTCAGCCAATTCTGTCCTCAAACGCCAAAGTTATTCGACATAGGATTTTCAAAAATCCCATAGGAAAAAAATCCTAACTATATATACCTACTGGCTATCGCCAGTAGGTAATATATATATATATATATATATTACCTACTGGCGATAGCCAGTAGGTATATATAGTTAGGATTGTTTTCCATAGGAAATCCGCAACATTCTATTGGGAATAACTTTGGCGCCGGTTGAGGAATTTGTGTGTAATTTTCCAAAATTTTGGCCAGCTCCGCTGCGCTCCTTCCCTGAAAGTTTCAGGGGGATTCGTGAAGTGGGGGCCGAGAAAAAAGGGGGGTCCCAAAGCGTGTTTTCCCCATGTTCATTTCCATAGGACGGTCTGACAAGTCTACAGCCCGAACCGCTGAACAAAATTACGCCAAACTTGGCAAAATTGTAGGGACTGGTACGCAGATGTGCCTTTGCTATGTTTGGTGAAAATTGCTCCAGTGGTTTTTATGAAAATTAACTTCAAAAACACGTATATATCCCTAAGCTTACCCATAAGCTTACCGGTACGCGTACCGTACGCGTACGTACGCGTACGTGCGCGTACTCCTATGTGCACGAGCTGCATGCTGATTGGCTGCCACTGTCTGTCAACTCTCAGAAATTGTGGGCAGCCATCTTGTGCCTCGGTAGAGTGAGGTACAGGAAAGCAGAAAAACAAATGTGTAGAACTCAAAAAGGGGGCAGGGTAGAAGCACCCTGACCTCCTAGGCCTGCTCAGGGGGTCCCACAAGGACCCCCAAGGCAAAAAATGATTATTATTTTTTTTTAAAGTCGCGGGGTACGCGACTTTTAAATTTTTTTTTTTTTTGCCTTGGGGGTCCTTGTGGGACCCCCTGAGCAGGCCTAGGGGGTCAGGGTGCTTCTACTCTGGCCCCTTTGTGAGTTTCACACCTTTGTTTCACTGCTTTCCTGTGCCTTGGTTCTAACAAGGCACAAGATGGCTGCCAACACTTCCTGGTTTTGAGTGTTGACAGACAGTGGCAGCCAATCAGCATGCCTTCCCGAGAAAGCTGCATGGTCATTGGCTGTCAACACTTCTAACCAGAAGGTGTTGGCATCCATCTTGTGCTAGTGTTGACAGACAGTGATAGCCAATCAGCATGCCTTCCCGAGAAAGCTGCATGCTCATTGGCTGTCAACACTTCTAACCAGGAAGTGTTGGCATCCATCTTGGGTCTTAGTAGACTGACGCACAATAAAGCAGAAAAACAAACGTGTAGAACACAATAAGGGGGCAGGGTAGAAACACCCTGACCCCCTAGGGCTGCTCAGGTGGTCCCACTAGGATATTAATATATTTAAACGTTATCCGCTAATAGAAGTAGCATTTAAAAAACCTTTGAAATTCACTGAAAAAACCATAGGTTTCAGGCCTTATATAGTTAGGAATTAGCATTTAAAAAACCTTGCGAATTCACAGAAAAAACCATAGGTTTCAGGCCTTATATAGTTAGGAATTAGCATTTAAAAAACCTTGCGAATTCACTGAAAAAACCATAGGTTTCAGGACTTATATAGTTAGGAATTAGCATTTAAAAAACCTTTGAAATTCACTGAAAAAACCATAGGTTTCAGGCCTTATATAGTTAGGAATTAGCATTTAAAAAACCTTGCAAATTCACTGAAAAAACCATAGGTTTCAGGCCTTATATAGTTAGGAATTAGCATTTACGTGGATGATGTCATCAGTGATGTAATCAGTGATGTCATTTGAGATGTCATCAGTGATGTCACTGACCATGTCATGAATGATCTAATATGTGACATCATCAGCAGTGGATCGCGGGTGCGTGAAATATAGTTAGTACAACTAACTATATAGGAGCAATTTCAATGGTTTTGTATGAGTGAAATGTCCAGCTAACTATAACACCCCTAAAACTTATAGTTTTTTGAGTGAATTTCAAAGGTTTTTTTAAAAGCTAATTCCTCACTATATAACTCCTGAAATCTATGTTTTTTTCAGTGAATTATATATATTACCTACTGGCGGTCGCCAGTAGGTATATATAGTTAGGATTTTTTCTCTATGGGATTTTTGAAAATTCTATGTCTAATAACTTTGGCGTTTGTGGACGGAATTGGCTGAAATTTTCAGGAAAATGGCACATTTTGTTTCTGAGCAGCCCTTGAAAATTTGGGGGGGGGTTCGTCAAGGGGGGGCCGAGAAAAAAGGGGGGTCCCAAAACGTGTTTTTAACATTGAGTTTTCCATAGGGCGGTTGGCCTCACTTTTAGCCCGAACGGCTGAATGGATTTGCACGAAACTTGGCAAAATTGTAGGGACTGGTAGCCCGATGTGCCTTTTGTAGGTCTCAATATATGTGCTCCAGTGGATTTTGAGAAATTAACGTTTAAAAAAAGATATATATCTGTAACAGCGGACCTGGCAGCGTCCCAGGACGCGTACTTTACGCGCAACGGAGCTTTGTGAAGCGAAGCTGATTGGTTCTCCGGCGTCTGTCAACATTCCAAAAAGTCCGTAGCGGCCGCCATCTTGTCTCTCGGTAGGATCGAGAGACAAGAGGAGGTCAAAACAAAGGGGGAAATAACTATAAGGGGGCATAGTAGATCCTCGCTGACCCCCTAGGTTTGATGTGGAGGTTTTAAAAGGGCCCCGCGGGGCAAAAAAAAAACAAAATAATAATAATCGAACGGTTGAATGGATTTGTACGAAACTTGGCAAAATATTAGGGACTGGTAGCCCGATGTGCCTTTGCTAGGTCTCAATATATGTGCTCCAGTGGATTTTGAGAAATTAACGTTCAAAAAAAGATATATATCTGTAACAGCGCTCCGCTTCGCGTACTTTTCGCGTTACGGAGCTTTGCGAAGCTGATTGGTTCTCCGGCGTCTGTCAACATTCCAAACAGTCCGTAGCGGCCGCCATCTTGTCTCTCGGTAGGATTGAGAGACAAGAGGAGGCCAAAGCGAAGGGGGAAATGACCATAAGGGGGCATAGTAGATCCTTCCTGACCTCTTAGGTTTGATGTACCATTTTGCCAAGTTTAGTGTAATTCCGTTCAGCCATTCAGGCTGTAGACGTATGTAAATGTCCTATGGAAAATTGCATGGGGAAAACACATTTGAAAGTGTTGAAATTTAGAACCAATTAAAATGTTACTTTGGTTTTGTATTTGTGTGTGATGAAAGTTAATTGGTTATGTATATATGTCAAATGAGAGGAAACCACAGCCATTTTGTGATACTACTGTCTGAGGTACATTTGTGAGGAATTTTTGGTGGTGAATTTCTGGTGTTTGATTTACACAGTACTAACACTTCTGCTACTTTTAAAAAGGTGAGTTGTTAATTTGTAAGGGGAACTATGTTGTACACTTGAAGATAATTTGAAAAATGTTTTCTGTTATTTATTTGCAGTCCTTCTGTTATACTAAATACTTGATAAAGTTAGTTTTATATTATGTATTACTAAAAACGATAAATGAAAGTGATTATTTTTTTCTGCAATTTACAGCAAGCAATTTCAAAATAAAATGGCTCACAATGAAGAGACCGTGGCAATTTCTTTTGAATTGTCCAACACATTGATTGAAATTGAGAGCACCAATAATGAAATATTGTCACAAGGAGGACATGACTTGTATGATTCCATTAGATTGATTGAAATGGACAGCACCAAGAATGAAATATTGTCACAAGGAGATGACTTGAATGATTCCACTACATTGATTGAAATTGAGAGCACCAATAATGAAATATTGTCACAAGTAGGAGATGACTTGTATGATTCCATTATATTGATTGAAATGGACAGCACCAATAATGAAATATTGTCACAAGGAGGAGATGACTTGAATGATTCCACTACATTGATTGAAATTGAGAGCACCAATAATGAAATATTGTCACGAGGAGATGACTTGAATGATTCCACTACATTGATTGAAATTGACAGCACCAATAATGAAATATTGTCACAAGGAGGAGATGACTTGAATGATTTTTTTGATCAATCTCTTGATGGCGAATTTATCGAGTGTTTGGAGACCATAGAGTTACAAGAATCATCATTGGAGAATTTTAATGAGGACATTGCTGATGAGGACATGTTACTAGTTCTTTGAAATTTAGAAAATTCTGAAGAATAAATTTATATTTAGAAATCAAAAATTGTTTGAGACATTATTCATTTTTATTTTTAATTTATGAGGTTGTAGCGAAGTGATTGTAGTATAAAATGAGACTTATAGTATAGAGTGCAACATTTTTATGTTACATGGTAAGTTTACTCATATTTACTTCCCTTCTGCCACTATATTATCTCCAATGTGTATTTGACATCTCTTCTTCATCTCCGGCCTCCTTTCTCTCACTGTGTGTCTCCGATGCATCTTATCGCTGCTATTTTGTATAATTACAGAAGAGAGTAAAATAAAATAGTTCGGAACGTGAAAAGGGGGCAAAGTAGAGTACTCCTCACCCCCTAGGCCTTTTTAGGCGGTCCCAAAAGGATCAGTTTCTGCTTTCCTGAGAGATTATGGTATGAGTTCCATATACCACAATAACTTGCATTACAACATGCAAGATATCTATCTCCTATTACCAACTTTTGGAGATATTCGCGCTAAGCGCGAATATCTCCAAAAAGTAACACCTGCCCTGAGCAGTTCTTAGCCATGTTATCCAATGGGAGGTGGATAACATGGCTAAGAGCATTAGCTCGGTAATGCATGAATATCGCTGAGTTTTTAGCGATATTCATGCATTGCGGCCGTTTATTATCGCATTTGCGATAAACCTTGATAATAGCAAGGTTTATCTTCGATAATTTCTGACGATGCTTAGTGGTAAAAAATTGGTTGGTAAGCATCGTTAGCGATAAATATAGCTTAACTTTGGTAATATGCCCCAACGTCTGTTAACGTTCGATTCGAAGGAAATGAGGAAGTGTTGAAAAACATTGTCTGCGCCATCTTGCCTTTTTTGAAATGCCACACTTTTGTCGTGCACGGCAGCCATTTTAGATGTCTTGACCAGACCCACTCTCTGCACGCTGTCGATTCGTAGCATGGCTCCTCACCCACGCAAGCATCTTCCCTAGGCACTGGTCACCACCGCTCTCTGTCTTATGCATGGGCAATAAACCTCCCCCCATCTGCGCTGCTCTTCCCTGAGAATCACACTCTGTGCCCGCCCGACACCTCCCTTTCGCCCTATTCACTACCGCACCCTCTGACACTCCTCTTTCTCTGTGTCCGATTGTCCAGGCTATCAGCTAGCCCTGCAGATGTAGTTTATGGCCCCAGCTGTAAAGAATCACCCCTCTTCAAAGGAGTTATAGTAGATCAAGGCCCACACCCGATGAGATCCGTCACACCACACGTGTTCCTACTATCTGAAAACCATCCTGTATTGTGATTGGGGAGGGGACCGAGCCTGAAGCGGAAGATTCCAGGAATGACTCTTTGTACATCAAAGTTTTTACAATTATGTGTCACATTAAAAATATATAGCACTCCAACAAAGTAGTAGGAATATAAAACTTTAATAACATATAAATATATACAAGAAAACAAAAACAGTAAAAACATTTAAACAACGAAGAGACCGTGGCAATTTCTTTTGAATTATCCAATAGATTTATTGAAATTGACAGCACCAATAATGAAATATTCTTGTCAGTAGCGGTCTGTTGTGCGAATAGTTCCAAGGCAGCAGAACGCGCTGAAATCTAGATGGCACGAAAGTGATGTCTAGTAAGTTGCCGCCCAGCAAAAAACGGCGTGGGGCGCCGCGGGGGTGAGTGAGTCCAGTAGGCACCACAGCTATTCTTACCGGCATTGCAGAATTACTGCTGGGGACAATGCCTGTGCTGTAGCAGGGTCACAGCAGAAACAAAAAGGATTCTGTTGAAGATGTTGTTGGTTTTCAATTTGAAAACAGTTCTGGTGTCAACTGCTATGCTAATGTAGTGGTTAATGTTTTGTTTTCTCTAGAAAATGTAAAAGAGGGGGAGGCAGTCCAAAGTTCCGTTAAAAGGGCAAAGGAAAGGATCGGTGGTTTGAACTATCAGTCAAAAAGGGGAGGGGGTGCAATAATTTTTCCTACCGGGTCACACTGTGCTTTCACCGGAAGTGAGGTCTGCAGGATTCTAGTAATTCAAAGTGAGGCTGGCGCCAGCATGGGAGCGCCGACGTCCCGCGGATACAGTTTCGTCACTCCACGGGCGATCATGGCAGTCATTCCCCATCGGGGGTCGGAGACTCCCGCGGCTCCTCTAGAATCTTCAAGGTCGTGGAGGACTACGGTGGTGGAGTCAACCAGTGACCGGGCCATTTCTTTATGCTGGGCCCCGCTCTTGCCAGGTCGACCGCCATTTTGAGAGTTCGGCAGCTACCGGCGATCGCGGGGTCACATGAGCGGACGGGCTCCACCCTGCCGGGCGAGACGTTGCAGCATGGCCACAGTGGAAGAACCCTTTTCCGGGCGCCTGGAGCGCTGAGGGTGCAGCTGGGAAGCCTCCACCTGGGGAGGCGGGAGAGGCCTGTTCGCACCGTCTCTCCCTCCCAGTGCACCCCACGGCGTCTCGCTTGAGATTTGTTATGGCCGGACCAGGCGATGAGGACGAGGGGGGGGGGGTCGGAGGCATGTGCAAGACATCCCCCCCCAGTGTTGTCGCAGCCATTATAAAAGAAAGAAGTGTCCCGTCCGTCTTCGGGCCGGGCTTCCGGTGGATGTCGGCCGGACGCCCCTGGCTCTGGCCCCATGAACGGGTTTCTTGGTTTATCGGCTGCAGCCGGATCCCGTCGGCCTCGGCCCCCCGACCGTTGGTGGTCGGACCGGAAGAGCATGTGGCGGGACTACCTGCAACTCTCAAGGGCCACCGCGGCCGGACTGGGAGAGAGAGGGGAGGGTCGAGGAGACATTCCCCCCCCCTGCAACTGTTCAGCGTTGTAAAGGCAATCCCCTGGCCGGGTCCCGCTGGCCTCGGCCTCTCCTCCGGCTACACCCTACGTTAGGATCTCCTGGCCGAGGCGTGGCAGCAGGACCTGCCTTATATGGGCTGCTCCCGGCTGGGCGTAGCCGGAACCCTGCCCCACCTTGGAAGTTTCCAGAGTGGGGGCGGATGTTCTACTGACTTGCATTTTCCCTAGTCTATCGATTTTTTTGGCGTGGCAGGCGGTGGGACAGCGAGGGGTGATTTGGTTTCTCTTACTGTTTTTCTGGTCTCTCACCACTGGCATATTTTAACGTTTTCTTGTTTCTAGGACATTAATAGGTTTTATCATTACGTTATGTTATCGTTTCTTTGTTCGTTGTTTAATAAAAGTTCATGTTCATCAGTGGCCTACTGATTTTCGTTTTCCTATTTTCTTCTTTCCAGGTTGTTTCATGGTAAAGTTTCTGTTAACAGGATACAGTGATCACTTCGTTATTATTGCATATGTCCTTTTCACTAGGGGTGCTCTCTGGTCGGGCCAGATGACGTATCTCTAGTAAATGGTCCGGGTGAAAAAGGTGCATCAATCAGTGGGGAGTAGATAGGCATGACAGATTACAACGGGGGAGAACGGTCCGCATTACGTACCCTTTCACTACTTGCAAAGATTTTCCTACGTTTATTTGCAAACAGGGAATACCTCCAAAAAGAACTAATTCCCAAACAGTCAATGTTCGGACAATCAATCAATCAATGAGGAATGAAATAGGTACGACGTGTTAAAGGCTTGCGTTACCTACCCTTCACTATCTGCAAAGGGAGAGAGAATATTCCTATTCTTCCTCGTTTGCAGGTAGAGAAGATCCTTAAGAGAATTAACTTCGAACAATTCAATGCTCGATTGAAACAATCAACAAGGGGTACTGTGAACACAAATGAACGCCGCTTATATACATACGCATTGGTATTTTCAACAGGTTGTTCCTAATGTTTCTATTTTAGCGAGGTCAAAAAGAGATCCCATTAGTGGCCTACAGATTTTGCTCGATTCCTTTTGTTTTTTTACACGATTTTTCGCTATCTGCAAAGACTAAACAGAGTATTGCGACTCTGTGCTTGTTTGTAAATAGAGAATGAACCAAAGAGAACAATCAATCAAATGGAGAGAGAAGCAGGCACGACGGATTACAAAGGGGGCAAAGGGCTGCGTTAACTACCCTTCACTATCTGCAAAGAGAGAGTACTCCTAATAGAAATGAGGGGTGGGGGGCAGCATTCAAAGCAGATCAGTGTGCATAAACACGAAAATGTTTTTACTTACCACGTACTTGACATTCGTCAGCTTATGATATTTGCTATTAAAAAACCATTGAAATTCACTGAAAAAACCATAGGTTATAGACCATATATAGTTAGGAATTAGCATTTACAAAACCTTGAAAATTCACTGAAAAAACCATAGGTTATAGACCATATATAGTTAGGAATTAGCATTTACAAAACCTTGAAAATTCACTGAAAAAACCATAGGTTATAGACCATATATAGTTAGGAATTAGCATTTACAAAACCTTGAAAATTCACTGAAAAAACCATAGGTTATAGACCATATATAGTTAGGAATTAGCATTTAAAAAACCTTATTTTACTCACACAAAACCATTGAAATTCCATATATAGTTAGTTGCACTAACTATATATCGCGCACCCACAATCCACTGCTGATGATGTCACATATTACATCATTCATGACATGGTCAGTGACATCACTGATGACATCACTGATGACATCTCAAATGACATCACTGATGACATCACTGATGACATCTCATTTGACATCAATGACCACATCACTGATGATATCATTCATGTGACAATACAATGCATCTCCTCACACTTTAATATAACCTCTGTTACACCCAGTGTTAAATACAGAGTATAATTTTTGAAACCATTGACACACCAATACTAGTTACTACATACGCACTCAGTGATTCCTATGTTTACACACACATTCACTCATTTACCCATACAATCATTCATACATACAATCACTCATCTTTACAACACTATCATATGCACTCATACACCTATACAGACTCTCACACTCTGTCACTCATCCATGGAGTTACTCACACACCTAGTCAGTCCTGTAAAGAATCAATCACACTTCCATTTTCTAATCTATACAGTTAAACATAGAGCACCTTACATTTTGAAACATATACTAACACATAATTACTCTCTTATACAATCATTGATACAAGTACACATTGATCTGCACAGAGTCACACACCTCCCAGCCAGCCACACACACACTCAGTCTCCCATACAAATACTTGGGCAATCAATCAATAACCCATATAGTTACTCATATAGCTACTGATCAACACATGCAGCAGTTTACAGAACAACAGACATAATGATGCACAAATTAAGACAGTTTAGTCACTAACCCATGCACTCAGTGAGACACATTTAATCACTCACTCATACAGTCAGTCACGCACCTACTAAATCCTTCATCCGGACACTTCTACATCTACTCATTCTTCAATATGTAAAACATATTTAAACTTTACAGAAACACACAGTCACTGGATGATGTCATCAGTGATGTCATTTGAGATGTCATCAGTGATGTCATCAGTGATGTCACTGACCATGTCATGAATGATGTAATATGTGACATCATCAGCAGTGGATTGCGGGTGCGCGATATATAGTTAGTGCAACTAACTATATATGGAATTTCAATGGTTTTGTGTGAGTAAAATAAGGTTTTTTAAATGCTAATTCCTAACTATATATGGTCTATAACCTATGGTTTTTTCAGTGAATATATATATATATGTGTTTACACGTGGGCTGGTGGGAGGAGCATGTCCTCAAGAGGGAACACAAAATTCTCTTTGACCAATATGTGGTGCGCATGTGGAGATTCATTGACGATATATTCATAGTATGGAATGGCATATAGGAGGAAGCGCTTCTCTTTGTTGATAAGATCAATGTAAATCAGTGCAATCTACAATTTACACACCACATCAATACCTCTAAAAGTAGCTTCTTGGACATAGAAATCATCATTCAAAATGGGAAGGTAGAAACTTGCATTTTTCAAAAACCATCTGCAGG